>NC_045764.1:87456953-88081953 GCF_008692025.1 Phocoena sinus | reverse complement strand
TAAAAAAAATGTTTGCATGCAAAAACACTTGTTATACCTTGTCTTCTTGACAATAGACATTCTGACACATGTGAGGTGATAGCTCATTGTGGTTTTGATTTGTATTTCCCTGATGATTAGTGATATTGAGTACCTTTTCATGTACCTGTTGGTAATTTGTATGTCTTCTTTGGAAAAATATCTGTTCAGGTCCTTTGCCCAATTTTAAATTGGATTATTTGTTCTTTTTGCTATTGAGTTATATGAGTTCCTTATATATTTTAGATATTAACCCCTTAACAGATATATGATTTGCAAATGTTTTCTTCCATTCCATAGGTTGCCTTTTCACTCTTGATATTTTCCACTGTGTTGTAGAAGCTTTTTAGTTCGATGCAATCCCACTTTATTTTTGCTTTTGTTACTTGTGCTTTTCGTGTCTTTTCCAAAAAATCACTGCCAAGACCAATGTTAAGACGTTTTCCCCTGTGTTTTCTTCTAGTGCTTTTATAGTTTCAGGTCTTACATTAAGTATTTAATCCATTTTGAGCCAATTTTTAAATATATGAGATAAGGGTCCAGTTTCCTCCTTCTGTATGTGGATATCCAGTTTTTCTAACACCATTTATTAGGATATTATCATTTCCCTATTTTCTGTTCCTGGCAACCTAGTCAAAGATCAGTTGACCATAAATGCATGAACTTATTTCTTAAACAGCTCTTTAGATATTCCCTTTTAAGTACTATTAAAGAGAAGTACTTGAAACTGAACACAGCCAACAATTCCTGAAAGTATTTTAGGACTAATAATGGGCAGAAAACTAAAACAAACAAAACTAAAAACTTTCAGAGAATTACACCTAAACAAGGCTTATTTTTGTAGGTATGCCACAATTATCTAAATTAATTTTCTAAAAAACATACAGAAAACTATTTTTCACTGTTCCTTGTTTTTTTTTTTTTTTTAACTGTCTTGGGTGAAACGTTTAAAGCTTAAATGTTATTGCTTTTCTTAGAATTTTTTATACTGTTGCAACTGATGACAGAAGCACTAACTACCTCAAAAGTGCCTCTCTTTATAATATTTTTCTTCCAATTCTTAATTCCTAAAGGATTCATATGGTTCATTCTGAGTGCCAAAAATATTCCTAAAGGTGACGATAGTTGAAAACAGAGGATTTGTTTTATCTTTGTGATTCTAATTTATGTGCCTTTGAAATCATTGAATTTAATTTTTATGTCTTTCTCTATTCTCAATTATCAAGCATAATTTCAAGAGGAGCACTGAAGAATATTTTTCATATTTTAAACTCCTCAGATGGTTTAAAAGAAATACATAATTCCGGAGTGGGTCTTTAAATTAACCACTTTAGTATATAAATTCAACAACCTAACTAGGTCAATGAACCTGTATACAGGGTAGGTTATTTTGCCTGAAAATTTCCTTTAAAAATCATGTACCTGACCATTTGTATCTTTTCCATTCACAGGACCAAATAACCCTTTGCAGGAAAAAATGGCTCATGAAACTTAATGGCAGGTCATCATATATTTATCAAAAATACCAAGTTTTCCTGAGAAAAGGGCTATAGAAGTCCAATCTAAATTTTCACTTTTAGAGGGAAAATATGAAAAAAAATTAGTAACACCTTTATTGTAAGCAGTCTAATAAGGTACTTCTTTGAGTACATGGAGATTCTTTAGAACTGGGATATCATCATCCATTCACCCCTCATATTTTAAATGTTTATTGATTGCCAACTGTGAGCAAAATATCATAAATATGTACATGCTCTTTAACCCTTGGAATAACAATTCACAGCAGTAAGTTAGGCAGGAACTGTACTTTTTTTAAAATATAGAATTCTATTTATTATTCATTCCATCAAACATGAAAAGTATTTACCCCACAGAGTACTACAAGTAAATACTTCCTTGGTTTTAGAAGTCTAAATTCTGGTAGGCAATGCAGAAACTGAAGAAATGTATAGCTTCACTTCATTATACACTATATAAAAATGTGTATAAGTGTATCCTGATAGAGAGATGAGAGTTGGAGTGATGGTATTCAACACAGTTTCCTGTGTGCTTTAAATTGCAACATAAGGGAAATAAATACTGCGCACAATTCTTTTGGGAAAAAAGATAAGAGGACTTGATTCCATAATACAGCACTTTTCTTGAAGCTAAATTTAAAAGACCTAAGGTAGACAAAAAGGGAGAGATGTGTAGGGAATATAAACGAAGCAAACCCTGGTTTTATAAAATGATATTTAAGTGAGAAAGTGCAGTGCCATGTCCACAGATTCAAGCTAAGAAGCATCTATGCACATTTCTGCCTTTTTTATTTTTCAAAAGAAAGGGTTACATGCCAGGAAGCTGACAGCAGAAGAAGTATTTGGAAATTCAGTGCTTTTATCTTGAAAATAACATCTAGGAGAAATGGAAAGAGTGCATTTTTTTTTTTTATCTGCACAAAAGCAAATTCAAAAGATTACTACTTTTTATTCTCTTGGTGGTATCACCATAGGCTTTAATTAAATATTTTCCCCAAAAAACTCACCCTTTAAATTTGTAACTAAGAGTACTTGAGGAAAGAATGAGAGTCTGAAAGTCCACTGGACAGGTCATGATTTTAAAGTTCCACTGACTCTTATTCATTAACTGTCAAAACTTAAAATCTGGACACGGGGTCTAATCCACAAAAACCCCATAATGCTCACTGCAAGGAAAGAAGGGAACTCAAACTCAGCCACTGTGTTATCAGTATCACGATACCCCAGAGAATAACATCACATTAAAAATCATTTTTCCTTTCCCTTACACTCTAAGAAGTTTACTATATGATCTTAAAAACAAATATCACTTGGCTAGAAAACAAGCAGCTCATTAAAACAGGATATATAGTCTCCCTCAAGGATAGCGAGATCCCACCAGTGACCTGCAGTGTCTCAGCCTTTTTGTTCATATCTGAGGTCTTTAAAAAATTGTCTTGAAGGGGTCAATTTGCTTTCAAGTGTGTTTCCTCTACACCTAGACATTGATTTGTAAATCAGAGTGTTTAAAACTTTGAAAGAAGAGAGGACTCTCCTACCATTTTCTCTTCTTTCAATTCTGCGGGAAAAGTGCTTTTATCCAGTCCTTTGGACTTTTGGAGAATGGAGATTACAAGACAATTAGTTAGGTTGAGGTTTAGTTAAGAATGTGCGTGTGTGTGTGTGTGTGTGTGTGTGTGTTGGGGGGGGTTGCTGGTTGGAGATGCTCTTTTTAGCACAATTATCTAATAAATCTGACTAATATTTACTATGTTTATTGAATCAACAACATTTCAGTACATGACATTTGCTGCCCCACCTGACTTTATGCATTTCTTGTCATCCTGTTATCTCTATAATTATCACTCTTGTGATAATGATAGCCAAAAATTATCTATAACTTTGAGTGTTAGGTAGTGTTTTAAGTACATTATACATTATCTCACTTAAGACCCATAATGGCCCATAAACGATATACTAGTGTTGGTATCCCAATTTCATAAATGAAGAAACTGAAGCATAGAAAAGTTCAGTGGCTTGCTCCAGGTTTCAAAGTCAGTCAGTAGGTGAAGCCATTATATTTCAACCCAGCCAGGGTTTTAACTGTTAAAACATTCTGCTTCTTGATTCCTCCAGTACTTCATATCTACATCTTCAGTGTTGTTTTCTGATTAGTACTGTCTCCCTTTTCCTTCCTTCCTCCCTTCCTTCTCTTTCCACAAATATGTACATATTTATGTGTGTGTATACATATATCTATGTGTGTGCTAATATATTAATAATTGGCAAAGTGTTTACTTAGGAAGAGAAAATTTCTTTGTGTGTATATGGAGTTAGCTTGTAGGCCTGTGCAATAACTGGAAATGAGAATAACTGTTTTTCATAAGAAGGGAAGGAGTCATTAATTGTTCTGAATTGTTTTGACATCAAGCAAAAGGGAAGATGGCAGAAGAGGGAGTTGGAGGATGTGAGCCAGTGAGACTGCAGACTACTAAAGTTCCACAATGTAAATACCATCTCAGGTCCCCTCCAAAATGTTCAATACTACCCCTCCAGAGTTCTGTTCTATGGGGCATCAAACAACAGGACCTGGAGCAAGGAGCTAGAGAAAAGCATGAGACAGTAAGTCTTTAAAGGCATGGAAGTTTGCAGAGGGCTTTTGCTTTTCAAACATCAGTAGAGCAGGGTTTGGGCCAAGTTTAAATACATCTTCAAGGATGGGGTCCAGAATAATATCTTAACATCTTGGTTTCCCTCTCTTCCCCCATTCCTTCCTGCCTACCTTTTTCTCATTCTCTTCGCTTTTACCCCTCCTTTTCCTTATTTTCTTTCTTCCTCCCTCTTTCTTCCCACCCTCCCCTCCTCTCCCCCACCCCCCCTTTTTCATCTTCTACTCTTTCTTTCTCCCTCCTCTATCTAGTTTAACAAATGCTTTCAATTGCTTCCATAAATACATAAAATATAACTAAAATGGCAAATAGACATTTCAAAGCAAAGTTGAGTAAACTCCAGATTAAATAGAAAACAAGACAAAGGTTAAGAGTATTCACAGATATGTAGGTTATAGAAAATATTTTTATACAGCTATGCTCAAGTTGTGCTATAAATTTTAACGTGAGCTTCCTCTTGGCTAAAGCAATAAAGGGAAATAAGTGCTTACAAGATGCATATTGAACATAAGCAAATCTATTTCTTGGAATGGATACTTTTTCTGCTATTTTCCCTATAGCTTGTTTGTTTATGGAATGTTAAAAAATTTTTCTGTTTGTTCACGTGACATGGTATAAACCTAATGCTTCCCCAGTTTTAAGATGTTTTGCCATGTTGGCCAAGATGACTAGCCTCTTCCAGCTTTGAGGAAAATTTTCATCCCCATACACGTCATAGTCCATCCCTAATTACAGGGTCAGGAAGGGCAGATACTCTCATTGTTGGCAAACTTTAAGACTTTTAGACAGCTACATCGTTTAGCGTGTTTCCTAGAGTGGTTTACTACGGTTTCACCTACTGAGTTTTGGGGATGCAGTGGACTGAAAGTCCATTAATTCCACTAGTAAATCTTGTTGATATTTTAAAGCCAATTCCCTTGTTGGGATTCTTTACTAGAAAATAGTTCTCTCCATATCAAACCTAGCACTGGAAGAGCAAATGTCAGCCTTTTTTTTTATGGTGACTTTCTAGGTCCTCGATCTCCAACTGGAAATAAAAAGCATATTGTTTTAGATATTTAGAGGCAGAAGTAGTCACTGCACAGTGTGAAAGTGCAGTAAGAAATGTATTCCATCAATATATTTTACAAAAGAAACAAAATTTAGAATCTCCAATGAGCCTCCTATAAAGCGATTACACTTGAGTGCTAGGTAATATTGCCAGCACAGCACTTTTTGATGGTTTAATGGGAATTCTCTACAATCTTAAATTCTTTCAACTTAAATTGCACTTCAAAGTTTCATTCATATCCTTTAAAAATGATATAGTTAAGTTTTCAACAGGGAATGAATTATTCATTACAGCAGATAATGGTGTTAGGGCGCAACCAAGGAGGTATAACATTAGCATAAAGAATTCCCTGTGCCACCTTAATTGTTAAAATTGAAAATATAGAACACAAAAGATATTGAGTCAGAGATCTTTTTTGTTAAATTAAATAAATGAAAGTCTTTTATGATAACCTTTGTATCATACTTTTAAGCATGCTACCCTGGGGTTTATAAACCATTTGATCTTTCTTATTAATGATATTAGTGCAAGAAATACACTTCTATGTAGGCTTAATGATAGTTTAGCGTGGAGGTTTGGGTTTTTTTTTTTTTTTTTTTTTGGTCTTACGAAAATTCCACAAATACACTATTTGGAGTAAAAAATAACCTGTGTATCTGTATATCATTTCATTTATTTTGTCCCTGAAAGATGTTGATTTGTGAGTAGTAGCTTACAAATGCACTGATTGAAATTTATAAGAGAAACGACCTCAAACAGTATTTTATTCAATAAAGGTATCCTGATTGAAGCACATACAATGTATCACTGATTCAAAACATCATGATGTAATATGTGCCAGATAAAACATTAGACAGTGTGAGAGAGAAATATGACATGATTTATGCCCTTAAGAAAACCACTATTTATTGGAGGAGAAAGATTATGAAAGGTAGAGGCAAATTTCAAGGGGATGGATCAGCTTCCAAGCTTAACCACTTGGCTATTGGCAAGTCTCAGAGAAAAAGAGCAAGAAAGAGAGACAGAGAGTGAGAGTGAGAGAGAGAGAGAGAGGAGAGAGGGATCCCAAGATGGAAGCCACAGTCTTTTTATGACAATATTGAAAGCAACATCCTGTAAGTACTACAGTATTCTATTTGTGAGAGGTGAGTCAGTCTAGCCCACACTAATGAGAAAAGGATTACACAAAAGGGTGAATATCTGGAGATAAGGATTGTTGGAAGTCATCTCAGAGGCTACCTCCCCAGGCATATATATCGCGTCAGCTGCTGCAAGTAAGAGTATAACCATGTCAGACTTCCTCAAATACCAAGGGAAAATAAACAGAAGGTGAATGCAAGCAATGCAGTAAGCATAAAAATAAATAAAAACCTGTGGCTCATGAAGTCTTAGGGAAATTCCCATTCTGACCAGCTATTTCAATTCAACCCAAGAGAAGGCATTTTTAACCACTGAAGGAATGTAGTTCCTCTTTGTGAACCAATATGATGCCAGATTATTTTCATTTAATGAAGCAAAGTGGAAAGAGAGAGGTGGTCATAGTTCTAAACTGTTGGGTTATTAGTCCATGTTCTTCTGAAGATTCTTCATCCACCTTGAGATTCTGGAATTGTTTTTATTATGGAAAATCATTTTTCCTTCTAAGAGAACTATTTGGTGAAATAGAAAGAGCAGCACATTTGTATTTAGAAAACGTGGCTTCTAAATCTGGCTCTGCCTCATACCAGCTGTGTGACTTTGGACTACTCATGTGCCATTTCTACATCAAATTTTCTCAATTATAAAATGGATGGGATGCAAAATGATTAAATGCTATGACAGTTGTACATGCCAAAAGCATTGGCAACTCAGAGAGAGGAAGTGAGGATATTGATCACTAGAGTATTGTGGGATGAGTGTGGGGTTTCAGAAGAGTGGGAAAGGCTGAGACCAGGTGCTGTGGGAATGAAATACAGAGCCAGCTAGGTATGGGAGAGAATGGATAATGCCCCTGCTAAGGCTGGGTGATATGGATTTGTTGTGGAGCCAAAGAGAACCACTTCTTCTTCTTTTTTTTTTTTTAAATGTTGAGCCTTCTTTTAATTAATTAATTTTTATTTTTGGCTGTGTTGGGTCTTCGTTTCTGTGCAAGGGCTTTCTCTAGTTGTGGCAAGCGGGGGCCACTCTTCATCGTTGTGCACGGGCCTCTCACTGTCGTGGCCTCGCTTGTTGTGGAGCACAGGCTCCGGGCACGCAGGCTCAGTGGACATGGCTCACGGGCCTAGTTGCTCCGTGGCATGTGGGATCTTCCCAGACCAGGGCTCAAACCCGTGTCCCCTGCATTAGCAGGCAGATTCTCAACCACTGCACCACCAGGGAAGCCCGAGAACCACTTCTTGATAGCTTTTGGCAGCTTGTTCAATGGGCTGGAAGCAAGAGTACTGATTGTAAATAGTGAGATTCGCCTAGAGTTGGGATTTGTAAGAAAGGTGCAACTGGAGATCAAGGAAGCATGATAATCTAGGGTGCTATTTAGTGGGAAAAGGTAGTCCTGGAGTAGCCCTTTCCAATTGCTACATTTTGAATAGAGAACTTTCTAAAGCTATTGGGAGACACTGCTCGCAGAGGCCTCTTATGTCAAAAAATATGGTCTATGTGCCAAGACATCTGTTCTCTGTTCCTATTTATGGCTCTAACACATGGCAAATCATTTATACTGATATAGGCAACCTAAGTGGCTGAAAAAGCACTTGGCCAGCTACAGGCAAAATTGGTAATCTTATCTTGAATGTATTATATATATATATCTTCTGTATACCCTTCACTGTTTCATTGTGGACCCTCAGGCCTTTAGCCCACACGTAACTCTCACAAGTCTCAGGCTGACTTTTTTTTCTTGCTCAGGAAAAATATATATGATTAAAAAAAAGTAGGACCTTCAATTCAGAAATTCAATACCTTTTATGTGTATCACATTTGCCTACAAATATGAAGTTTATTGCACAGATTTTCCAAAAAGGCCTGTCCCAGGTGTACCAAATCTCTATTGGTGAGACTCCAGTCATAGGCAAGCCTGTCTGAGGTAGAAGAGACTCAATTCCTATTATAAAACTGGCCATGATCAAGATCAGTTCAAAAAAGTTGTAAAGTTGAAGCCCTTGCTTATTGTAATGTAATGTATTATAACGCAATGTCCCCTCTTTCTTTCTCAATGGATGCAAGGCAGGACTAGGGCTATTTTATCTATTAGTCACAAAAAGCAGAGTGCTTAGGGACTATAAACTCTTCAAAGACCTATGAAAATGTTTTGAGTTTTTAGAAAAATAGTTCATTTAGTAAAAAATGAAACAACTCCAAAATTAAAATTAATTTTTAACTCTTATGTCTGCCACATGTAACATCACTGCAACTTCATTAATTTCAATCTTCACAAAACTATGTCCTTGAAAATACTTTGTAGCTTATGTTTTTTAATATGACTGTCAAAAATTACACAATTGTAAAAAATCATAAATCGAATAACTTACTCATAACTAAATAAGCTTAAAGATATTAGTTTTCATTCATTTACTTATTCATTCATTTCACAAGCAAGCACAATTTGTACTAGGTTAGCAGTGTTCAATCTGAAGTACTAGTACCCTTGGAAAATAAGAAGACTTTACAAGGAGGATGTAGATATTAATAGTTTTAAGTGATTAGTTTACAGATGTTCAACTTCTGTGTGTACTCATTACTGGTATTGATTCACCTAAGAACAAAGCTGCTCCTCTGGTTCCATTCTCCCACTGCCTCATTTCTGATCAATCATCTTTCTTCCCGTTGTAGATTAAAAGCATGGACCTCTAGAATACACACACACACACACACACACACACACACACACACACACACACACACACAAAGACACATACTCACTCGTAGGGTAGTCTAAATATTACTGTAGATGCTGAAGAACAGAATGCTAAAACAACACATTCTTAAGAAATACCAGTGGCTTTAAAAATTTTTTTTGGCTTTCACCACAGTCGAAGTAGGAACAAATTGTATTTCATAAAGTAATTTCTGATGCTAGAAAGAAGTGACATCACTATAAGAAAACTCCTTCCATTTCTACCTAATTATTTAAGCAAAAAAGTTTTCTCAGTACTTATACTGACAAGAACCAGACACAAAAAATGGAATTGATATAGAAACCTGTCTTCCATCAATAAGCGATAAATTGAAAAGTAAAAGCTCCACCCATATCAATAACAGATTGACTTCCAATAAATTTATGTTAGAAATTGATTACCAAAATTTAGTATATTTATTTTTTATCAATTCTGTGCAATTTTTTATCAATTAATGATCATAATAATAATCAATCCAGAGGATATTTTTCAAAGCTTACAATCTCATGATTATAGGTTTTTAAATAAAAATAATTTTTCTCTTTCTCTCTCTCTCTCTCTATGGATATATTATAAATATATTTTGGAATAAAGACGCAGACCTACTAGAGAATGGACTTGAGGATATGGGGAGGGGGAAGGGTAAGCTGGGACAAAGTGAGAAAGTGGTATGGACATATATACACTACCAAACGTAAAAGAGCTAGTGGGAAGCAGCCGCATAGCACAGGGAGATCAGCTCGGTAGTTTGTGACCACCTAGAGGGGTGGGATAGGGAGGGTGGGAGGGAGGGAGACGCAAGAGGGAAGAGATATGGGGATAAAAAATAAAATAAAATAAAAAAATAAATATATTTTGATTTTTGTTGTAGAGAATATAAGTATAATCAATAAAATATTTTTGTAGAAATATATTAGCATAAATTATGTAGGGAATTGCAGAGGAGAGATTTATATTGTTTCAATACAGATTTCAAAAAGCCATGGCATTGTGAGTAATAACAGTGTTGTTTCCTTTTTCCTCACTGAAGATGGGGGTGGGTAATAAGAGAGTAGCGAGGAATGATATATAAAATAGACAATAAGCAAGGACCTACTGTATAGCACAGGGAACTATACTCACTACTCTGTAATAAACAATAATAGAAAAGAATCTGGAAGTGAATAGATACCTGAATATGCATAACTAAATCACTTTGCTGTACACCTGAAACTAACACAACATTGTAAATCAACTATACTCCAGTGTAAGATAAAAAATTAAGAAAAAAGAAAAGAAACTAGCCAGGGATGGCAGGCACATTTGGCAATAAAGAAGGCAAAGAGATGATTCCTGGAACTCAGCAAGATTTAAAGCCTGAACACTTTGTAGATTCTTCACCAATTAATTGGATAATAGTCAAATAATCATGGAACGGTGAAATCTGTAATCCATTTTAAAAATCAAATTGTTTATAGAGACCAGGGCCTCACCAAAAATATTTGGCAAGGACCATACACACCCTAGAAGTGGCCTTTACTGAAAATTATGGGGTTAGGTAGGCCCAGTCATCCCACAAAACTTAGGACAAATACAAGACCACTCTAGCTTCAGGGTTGTACACAGGATTAGCTGAGACATCCACTAAACTATATCACAGCTACACTTATCCATCTGCCCAAACCTGCTTCCTACTCTACCCTATCCTTCCCTTCCCTTAAACAGGGGTGTTGATCACAGGGCACTCACTGTCCAATAAATCTCCAGCATGCCAATCTGAGTAAGAGTCTGCTTCCTAAGCCACCTAATTTGTGACACATCCTCATATCCTGTTGAATATAAGTTTGTAAGTATACTGACTTTTCATAATTTGTGAAGGATTTGAACTTAGAACACTTATTTGGATTAGAAATTGTGTGTATATTATTTTTACTTCTGATCCTCTGGTGTTTCAGACTGCACTAGTTTATACAGACAGAGAGGCCTTTGAGAGTTCACTAAAATGAGTGTTCTTTGTTAAATCTGCTTCCAAGGACCTCCTGAAATGGTATGAAGCAAGAAAAGTTGAAGAAAAAACTAAAATTATAGAACATATAAGAGAGAAAAGAACATGAACTGAATCCAGAAATTATCAAAAGATTAATTCATAGTAATCAAGTTACATTTATTACAGAAATGAAAGATTAGATTAATATTTAAAAGCCAATTAATGTAATCCACATTAACAGAAAAAAAGAAATATCATATCATATGACCATCTTAATGGATGTAGAAATACATGTGATGAAATGCAACATCTAATCACAATAAAGATACTTGAAAACTAGGAACAGAAAGGATACGTAATAAAACTCATGGAAAATACCAATTTTAATGGTATATTACTGTAAGCTTTTCTCCCACGATCAGGAAGGATACAAGGATGTCATTATTACTATTTCTATTATACACTGTACAGTAGATTAAGGCCAAGGTGTCAGAGTTAGAAGAAGGAAAAAACTGTCATTATTCACGAACAGCATAATTATATATGCAGAAGGTCCAAAAGAGAGTAAAATAAAATTATTAAAATTGATAAATAACCTTAGTAAAGTTGCTGGATATGAAGCAAATATAAAATAGAAATAAATTGCATTTCTCTCCAGCAGAAGCAAAGGAAATTAAGTATTTTAAATAGATTATTTCAAAGTAGCCTAAAAAATATCAAACATTAATACAAACATTTTGGAAAACTGCTTGGCAAAATCTACCCCCCAAAAATATGTGCATACCCTAGGATTCAGTAATTCCACTTCCAGATATATAACCAACAAAAACTCATACATATGTTCATAATAGCATTATTCATAATGGCCCCAAACTGGAAATCTCCCAAATGTCCATCAGTAGTAGAATGGATAAAATAATTGATGTGTTCACAAAATGCAATGTATACAGCAATAAGAATGAGTAAATAAAATATACATAAAATTATGAATAAATTTCATAAATACAATGTTGATCAAAATAAATTAACTACAAAAGAATACCTGTTGAATGATTCAAATTATTTAAAGTTCAAAGTAGATGGAAGAGGATGGAAGAGACTTCTGGGATGTTGGTAATTTTCTATTTCTTGATCTGTTGCTAGTTGCAAGAGTACTTTGACTTTGTGAAAAGTTATTGGACTGTTTACCAATAATCTATACGCTTCTGATATTATTCATATATAAGCAATAATAGTAGAAGCATAAAATTTCTTTCAGAAAACTATAAAGCACAGATTTGAAAAAAATCAATGTTATTAAGATGTCAGTTCTCTGAAACTAATGTACAGATTAAATATAATCTCAATTTTGTGGAAATGGACAAGCGATTCTAAAAACTTATGAGGAAGTGCAATGGGTCAAGAATAATAAGGATGATCTTGAGGAACAGGACATGGTATAAGAACTTTAGCAACTGGATGTCAAGATTTACAAAGGTATAGTAATTAAATAATTAAGGTATTTGTTTTTGGATAGTCAAATAAATGAATAGAAAAGAATAGAATTGAATAGGATAGCACAGAACCATGACCATGCTATGACACTGTAGAATTATGGGAAAATGATGTTCTTATTAAAAAATATTGCTAGAAAATAAAATATTAATTTGAGAAAAAATAAAACAAAAATCCATTCTAGGTGAATTTTAAAACCAAAGATGAAATAAAACCAACAAAATTTATAGAAAATAATATAAAACAATAGTTACATAATCCCATGATATAGAATCACTCTTTAAATATATACATAAAACTAATTATTAACAAAATTTTAAATATTGGACTATATTAAAATTAAAAATAACAAAAATAGAAATAAAAATGTCCATCAATAAAATGTGCAAAGGAAATACATGGAATTGGAGAAGACACCAGCAACACATCGCTCAATAACAAAGGAATCCTATTAAAAATATATAAAGAAGTCCTAAAAATCAAAAACGAAACTACAGACAACTCAAGAGAAAAATGGGCAAAACACCTGAACATGCATTTCACAAAAGGGGATAACCATGTGGTCATAGTTGGCTTATATCTTGATTAATCAAATAAATAAAGATGGAAACAGTGGGATATCATTTCATACACAAGAGAACAGCTAAAATAAAAATGATTATCACATGTTGGCAAGAATGTAGACAACTGGAAACTTTCAGACACAGCCTGTAGGAGCATAAATTAATATATCATTTTGGAAAACTACTAAGCATTACAAATTGAATCTGAAGATCTTCCTAGCCTATGATTCAGCAATTCCACTCTTAGGTAAACCCTAAAGAAATGCACTTCTATGTGCTACGAAGAGATATAGACAAGAATGTGTCTCACCATAAAATTCATATTAACTCCAAAATAAAAGTAATTCAATTTCTGCTAATATTAGAAAGGATAAATAATTGAGGTGTAATCATACAGTGAAACAGTATGCAGCAATGAAAATAAGTGAAAACTAGGTACCTGTAGCAGCATGAATGAATCTCACAAACATAATGCTAATGAAAAGAGCTTCACCACAAAAGAATACATATGGCGGAATTTCATTTACATAATAGGTTACAAGAAAAAATGTAGTGTATGATATCCATACTTATTTATTAAAATTACAAAGAAATGCAAGGAAATTATAACCAAAGATATCAGGAGGGTGGCTACCTTTGGCAGGGAGAAAAATTAGTGACTGAGGGGAGGCATGAAGAATTGGAATTGAGTCTTTATGCTGCCAGTAAGAATTTTTTCACTATTTTAAACAATCCCAGTTAAAGATATGTTAACCAGAAAACAGAGTTGTCACATACCGTGCAGTCACTAATAACTCTAAGATACTCTTCAAACAAGCCACACATGCAGGGTGCCTTTTGATGTTATACAGAAAAATCACCCTGCTAGAAAGTCCAGTTAAACAAAATAAACTTTTCTCTCTTGAATACTGATTTAATCTCACAATTCTCTTTTAACATATTCCTGGCATGACTAAAATGTTTGTGAGAGCTCAAATTACTTGGGTAGCAATAGATCTCAATAAGATTCTACTCACCACTTGTATTTATTTATATTTTCTATCTTAGAAAAAAAATTGTGATCTTTTAATCCAGTAGCCAAGTAAATGTTAAGAGAATTCACAATTTATGTGGCTAATTTTGTGTTGTTTTGACAGTTCTCTCATGTTTCTTACCATGCCCCATGTGGACTTTACAGTATACTGCAAACTTGAGTAGAAGTTTCTTCTCCATGACCACCTAATCTAGGCTTATGACTTGCATTTATTTACCATTTTTTCAACATGGCAAATTTTAAACACATGTCTAAGTTGAAAGGATTTTATATTGAACATTCATGTACCCACCTTCTATACTCTATCATTAACATTCTATTTAATTTGCTTTATCATTTAGTTATCTAGCTATCTGTCCCTTTATCCAACCATCAATCCACCTAATCAAGTAATTACTTTTCTTTTTTTTTTCTGCGGTACGCGGGCCTCTCACTGTTGTGGCCTCTCCCGTTGCGGAGCACAGGCTCCGGACGTGCAGGCTCAGCGGCCGTGGCTCACAGGTCTAGCTGCTCCGCGGCATGTGGGATCTTCCCGGACCGGGACACGAACCCGTGTCCCCTGCATCAGCAGGCGGACTCTCAACCACTGCGCCACCAGGGAAGCCCAGGTAATTACTATTTTTAACAGATCAGGCATTTATGACAAGGTAAACCACAATGAAAGCAGCACTCAAGTCAAGAAACAACATTTTTTCCAAGAACAACTCCTACCCTCCATGTTTTCAGTCCTTGGGAAGGTAAATGATCCTAAAGGGAGAATTTTTTTTTTTTTAATAAATGTGGAATTTTAAGGAAATTAGCTCATTTTACCTTCCTTGTTCTCTTTTTTTGGTAGGTTTGTCTACAGGTTGAAAATGAAGAAAGATAGAATTTCACACAAAAAAATTGTACATATAACTTCCTCATAGGTTTCCTAGTATTCTCTAACATATATTAGAATTTCTCAACACTTCCAAAGTCGAGGAGGTTGAATATTTTGTAAATCAACAAATACACCAGACTGAGTCAGTAAACAAGTTAGATCTATGTCACATGGGACATTTGCTAATGTAAGTTTCCTAAATATGGGCAGTTTAGAGCTCGTATTTGCCATTATCAGGTAATACAGTGTGCATTGAACTAATACAACCTAATGTTTTATAATGTATGATCTTTTTTCTGAATTCCCCTTAGACATGATTGCAGCAAACTGCACAGTGAAGAAAGCTTTCCATTTTTCACTATGCAGTGATTTGACTTCTCACATTTCTGTTGGAATGAAAATTAGATTCAAGGACAGCTCTGTACCTGATAACTCTGACAAGGTGTGAAATGCTAAGCTTTACATAGCTGTAATGAACATACGTGCGTTTTTTTTTTTTTTTTTTTTCTTTTGTCTCAAGGCTTCAGGCTGTCTATCCTGGAGTAAAGAAATTCTTTCTAGTATTGTGGCATCAGCTATCTTGTCTGTACTGTCCATGTTCTCCAAATGCCAGCTGTATGGGGGAAATACTATTTCATTAAGGGCTTCTTATTACTTAGGTATTTGATTATACAAGGATTGACAATGTTAATAACTCTCTGGTTGATTTTCTGAGCTTCTCTTTGCTCACCAGCTGACATCCTTTGGAATCACATTTGAAGGAGAGTAGCAAAACTGTAAACTTCTATAATGAACAGAGGAAAAGTTAGTATAAAGTAGAAGAACAGGAAGGAACTAAGGACATTTTTGTTAACTTACATGGAAATATTACTATTTTTATATGATTATTGACAGTTTATATACAGAGTACACTAAAATTCAGATCTTGTTAAATATGCTTTTAACTTTTTGGTGAAGTCACAACAGTAAAGTAAGGTCTACAGCTCTGTGCATGTGGGAAAAAATTATGAATATGTGGCCAACGAAGGCTGCTATTAATTCTCAAGGGAAAAATGAAGTCCTGGGGATGCTGGACATGGATAGCTTAGAGATTTGGACGAACAACCTCCGGTTCTTGCACAAGCCCCAAATCAAGAGAATAAATTAAATTTCTATTGTGAGATACAAGATCAATATACAAAAATCAATTTATTTCTATACACTAGCAATGAACAATATGGAAATAAAATTAAGAAAAAATTCCATTTAAAATAGCATCGGGCTTCCCTGGTGGCGCAGTGTTTGAGAGTCCGCCTGCTGATGCAGGGGACACGGGTTCATGCCCCGGTCCAAGAGGATCCCACATGCCGCGGAGCGGCTGGGCCCGTGAGCCATGGCTGCTGAGCCTGCGCGTCCAGAGCCTGTGCTCCGCAACGGGGGAGGCCACAGCAGTGAGGGGCCTGCATACCACAAAAAAAAATAGCATCAAAAAGAACAAAATACTTAGGAATAAATTTAACCAAAGAAGTATAAGATTTTTACACTGAAAACATTATTGAAATAAAGTAAAGAAAATGTGAATAAATGCAAAAGCATTCTGTATTCATGCCTTGTAAGACAATATTGTTAACATGGCAATGTTTCTTGTTTTAGTTTTCATGTTGCTGCTATAAAAATTTACTTCAACTTCAGTAGTTTAAAACAATACAAATACATTCTCCTGTAGATCTGGAGGTCATAAGTCCCCCAAAGAACATCAAGAACATAGGTCTAATGGGCTAAAATCAGTATGTTGGCAGAGAGTATGTTGGTTCCTCTGGAGGCTCCTGTGGAAAATCCCTTCCTTGTCTCTTCAAGCTCATAAGACTGACTGCATTCTTCAGTTTGTGGCCATATCACTTCAATCTCTGCTTCCATCACCACATTGTCTTCTCCTAGAGTCGTCTCCCTCTGCCTCCCTCTTTTAAGGATACTTAAGATTATATTGAGCTCACCAAGATAAGCCAGAAAAATCTTATAATCCTTAACTTAGTCACACCTGCAAAGTCTCTTTGGCCATGTAATATAACATATTCACAGGTTCTGGGGATTCAGATATGGATGTCTTTTGCAGGAGGTGGGGAAACATTATTCATTACCACACTCCCAAACTGATCTACAGAATCTATGCAACCTGTGTCAAAATTCCAGCTGCCTTTGTTGTGAAAATGGAAAAGCTGATTCTAAAACTTATTTGGAAATGCAAGGAACCCAGGATAACCAAAACAATCTTGAAAAAGAACAAATTTCGAGGATGTACATCTCCCAATTTCAGAACTACAAAGCTTCAGTATTCAAGACAGTGTGGACCTGTCATAGACATATAGATCAATGGAATAGAATTAAGATTCCAGAAATAAATCTATACATTAATGGAAATTGAATTTCAACAAAGGTGCCATGACCATTCATTGGGAAAAGGAGAGTCTTTTTAACAAAGGATGGGTGGGAATAACTGGATATACACATGCAAAAGAATGAAATTGGATCCCCTATCTCAAACGATATTAAAAAACTACCTCAAAATGGATAAAAAACCAAGATGTAAGAGCTAAAACTCTGAGAAGAACACATAGGTGCAAATCTTTGTGATTTTGGGCTGGGCAACATTTTCTTAGATATAACACCAAGAGCACAAGCAACCACTGAAAAATTAGTTAAATCTGACTTCCTCAAAAATAAAGACTTTTGCGTGTCAATGGACACTACCAGAAAAGTGAAAAGAAAAGCCACAGAAAGGGAGAAAATATTTGAAATCATGAGGGTCTAGTATCCAGGATATAAAAGGTACCTAAACAACCCAACAATAAAAAGACAAATAGCTTAACTTAAAAATAGGCAAAGTATCTGAAGAGACATTTCTCTTAAGAAATTGCAGAAATAGCCAATAAGCACATGAAAATATACTCAATACTATTAGTCATTAGGGACATGCAAATCAAAAGCACAATGAGATATCACTTCATACCTACTAGGGTAGTTTTAGTAAAAATTTTAAAAAGGAAAAAAAAAGTGGTGAGAATTTGGCACCTTCATATATTGCTGGAGGGAGTGTAAAATGGTGCAACTGCTGTGGAAAAGTTACTTCTTAAAAATTTAAACATAGAATTATCATATGACCCAACAATTCCACTCCTAGTTATATACCCAACAGAACTGAAAACATACGGTCACACAGCATTTATAGCAGAATTATTCCTAAGAGCCAAAACATGGAAACAATCTAAATGTCCATCAACTGACGAATGTATAAACAAAATGTGGTATATACATGCAATGGAGATATTATTCATCCATAAAAAGGAATAAAGTACTAACACATGCGACAGAATGGATGAACCTTAAAAACATTATGCCAACTAAAGAAAGCCAAACACAAAAGGCTACACTGTATGATTTCATTCACATAAAATATCCAGAATTGGTGAATTCATGGAGACAGAAAGTAGATTAGTGGTTGCCAGGAACTGGGGAGAAGGAGGATGGGGAATGACTGATAATGGGTATGGGATTTCTTTTTAGGGTGATGAAAGTATTCTGGAACTAAATAGTGGTGATGGTTGAGCAATGTTGTGATATACTAAAAACTACTGAATTGTTAAAAATTAAAGCATACATTACAGATAGAAGGATAGAGTTTAAAGGTTATCTTGAATTCCAGGAAACAAATAATCTCTCTAGTCTCAAAATTTGAAGAATGTTGATTTTTTTGTTGGTTTTTGTTTTATTCTGTATAATTCTTTGAGAATAAAACAGAGATATTGAATATTCAAAGGTTAAAACAATCCATTGTGTGTTCTAGAGTATGGTATAAGGTATCTTGTGTTTTCATTTCTCTTTAAGAGGATAGGAAATTGGTGTCTCAGATATTGAGTCTGTGAGTATTTCTTCAAAACTGAGTGTTGATATGTGACATAGTGGGAAGGGGCATGGAGTGTTGGTACAGAAAGTAAGGTAGTTATATGTTATGGACTGCATGTTTGTTCCTCCTCAAAATTCATATGTTGAAACCCCAATTCCCAATGTGATAGTATTTGGAAGTGGGACCTTCTGGAAGTAACTAGGTTTAGATAAGGTCTTGAGGATGAGGCCTCTATGACAGAATTAGTATTCTTATAAGAAGAGGAAGAAAGATCACAACTCCCTCTCTCTCTCTACCATGTGATGACACAGTGAAAAGGCAGTTGTTTGCAAGCCAGGAAGAAGGCCCTTACCAGGAACTGATGTGTCAACATCTTGTTCTTGGACTTCCCAGCCTCCAGAATGTGAGAAATAAATGTTTGTGTTTAAGTCACTCAGTCCATGGAATTTTGTTATAGCAACCTGAGGTAACTAATACATTGTGGAATGAGACAGGAAAAGGAGAATGGGACAAAAGCAGACCAGGGAATAAGAAATACATTTGCTTAATAAAACAGAGACCAGATTGGAGAGAGATTTTAAAAAAGGACTTGTGTAATATCATTTAAGTTCTTTGATTTTTTTAAATTAAAAATACTCCCATGGACCAAAAATAGAGTGTAGATGGACCATAATAACATTGCTCTGTTGATCAAAGTCTCTTTAATCTTTTTAAAAAATGAAACTATAGAATAGATATGCTTATTAGTTTTTATTCATGCAGAAGTCATAGATTGTTTTAATTTTATGTATTGTGGTATAACTGTGCACACAATTTATAATGTCTTTTAGGAAAATACAGTGAAGCAGGCAAAGAAAAGGATCTGTTGAATTCTTTCAACTTGAAATGGTTGTTTTATTTTTGTTTGTAATGAACTGGGTCATTCAGAATGAGAGTTCAGGATGAGGAAGAAGTAAAGATTGGTGATTAATGAGGCATAAAATGAAAATACAGGGCAGAACAAGAACCTTGCGCATGGTAAGGAATACAGTCCAGTGTGATAAGATGGGGAATTCACTGTGTACGCTTGAGAACCAAGGCCCCTTCTATAATGAACCATCCAAATTATCCCCTTATCAGCCATTTAGACCCAGTGTCATTTTGCTGTCCCTGAGACTCCTTCAGGGACATATCATTGTACAGGCTAGCAAAGAACAGCAACAAACCTGGAGGAGTCAGTAAACAAAACGGACAATAGGTTACGAGGTTTTGCAAATAGTAGAATTTCAAATAGAGATAGAAAAAGTCTTATATGCAACCTGACTACTTTCTCCAAATATATACTACTTTACCCTCATGCCAACTACATTCTTTTCTGGGTCTTCAAAGGGAGCATGTCTTTTCAGCTTTAGTTCCAAGTGATTCTTCCATGAAGCATTGCTTAGGAGTTTGTCCTAGATTTGTCTTTTAAACTCAGCACCAATAGCTATGTGAACTTGGGGTAAGTGATTTATCCTCCTAAGCCTTATTTACGCATCTGTAAAATGTAAATAATAATGTTTGCTTCAGAAGCAAAGACTTGTAAAGATTAAGTAATGTCTGTGAAGTGCTTCATACAGTACCTGAAAGAGTAAGTACCCAATTCATATTACACAGCTAGTATTTCTTCAATTCTGAGGTTCCATAACCAGAAATCATATTTCCTTTTCTCTTCTCCTTATGCATTAAACCTAGCTAACTTCTCCATGTTGTTCTCACCAGGCACTTTCATAAATAACTTAAGCCTTTTTCTTTTCCAGTAACAGCTGTAATCTCTTGAGCTCTTTCAACTCACCCTCTGAATTATACAACCTCTGCCCTTGAATGGGCACTGATATCTCAATTCCTTCCCTACTTCTGATTCCCTTATATCCAAGTATAATCTTCAGGCTTTAGATGTAAGAAGGACTCAAGGATTTGGGCAGATTCTTTTCAAAGTGTAAAAACAAAAAAGCAAAACTAGCCATGCACCTTGCAATCCTTGTGCTTCATTTTTGGGCAGGAGAAACAAAAAGACCAGCAGTGAGGCTCTAAGAAGTGCTGAGGAAGGTTTCCACACAGGAACTGTGAAGGCCTGTGTCTCCTCACTGATGTCAGTAATTGCCCGCTCTCACAATCATCCATACCACAAACATTACCCCTCAGAAACTGGCTTTTTACCAAATTCTGGTAGTAGGTCAAAGAAATCTGCAAACCACAAATGAGGATCTTAAAATGCACTGAAATGCAGATTCTGTGTCAAATATAAATACTGGTATTATTTACATAGTATTGCTTCCCTAGGGAATTCCTTAAACTTTAGTGCTTAATCACTACCTTAAGTTGCTTATTAAAAAGGCAGATTCCTAGTTCATTCGGTCTGAACACAATCGCAAATGAATTTAATGTAGATAGTTCATGTACCACATGTTGTAAAATGCTGCCTATAAAATGGAGAGACAGTTCACACCTTAAGGTAAGAAAGCAAAACCCCTGAAGATGCACTTATACATGATAAGCAGAACATACTATATAACCAGTTTATGTACTTAAAAAACAAAATACCTTTTGCTCTACCTTAAATAATTTCACTCTGTATCCTGAGCATTAACTTTTCATTTAAATAAGGTAAAACAAAGCAATCCTTAGCTTAACTCAAGGAATGCATTCTTGGCTATGCTCAGAATGAAAGTGCTACAAGTAGAAGTCAATTCCCTGTGAGAAACGATATAAAATCTGGGGATTGCATACTATTTTTTTTTAATGAATTACAATCCAGTGGTGGCTTTGCTCTTGTTATCCTTAGGAAATGGTTTGCTTTTGCCAAGATTTTCAGAGAAAACTCTGAGAGATCGATTCTCAAGACATCAGAAGAAAATATCATTAACGACTCAGAAACTTCAGGCAATAGGCAAAGGCCACTAAACGGGAAAAGTTTTCCCTAGGAAGAACCTCATTATAGTGTTTCATGTAGGTGCTTCAACGAAGATACTGCTGGATGGCAAAATGATTTTGATATTATGGAAGTTCATTAAAAAAGGATTCTGTCTGTAATGAGATGCAGGTACATGACCCATGGAAGGACTAGAAGCAGGAGCTGAAGAATAGGTGATGGCAAAGAGGGAAGAAAATAAAAGCAAAACTATGATGATAACCTCAAGCAATCAGTAATGTCTCCTGAAATTGAGAGAATGAGATAATCAGCAAGAATGAGAAAAATATAGGACAAAGCATATAAATGGTGGTTTTATTTAACTCCTTTCTCCCCTGCCCTGCCCCCTCACACCCCAGAATAGGTCATGTTTCCATTTAAAGAATTCATTATTTGTTCAGATATACAATCTAATTTTAGACTTTAAACTTCTTAATTGTATCATTTTTATATTTTTCTTTATTTGTTTTTGTTTTCATGGAAAAGGCATTTTATTTTAAATAGAGCAGTGTGTACATAATAAATCTGTTTATTTATTTGTTCTTGATTTTGCTTTAAAATCCAAAGAAGACATACAGATGGCTAAAAAGCGCATGAAAAGATGCTCAACATCATTAATTATTAGAGAAATGCAAATCAAAACTACAGTGAGGTATCACCTCATACCAGTCAGAATGGCCATCATCAAAAAATCTACAAATAATAAATGCTGGAGACAGTGTGGAGAAAAGGGAACCCTCCTGCACTGTTGGTGGGAATGTAAACTGATATAGTCACTATGGAGAACAGTATGGAGGTTCCTTAAAAAACTAAAAATAGAGCTACCATATGACCCAGCAATCCCACTACTGGGCATATTCCCTGAGAAAACCATAATTCAAAAAGACACATGCACCCCAATGTTCATTGTAGCTCTATTTACAATAGCCAGGACATGGAAGCAACCTAAATATCCATCAACAGAGGAATGGATAAAAAAGATGTGGTACATATATACATAATGAAATATTAGCCATAAAAAAGAACAAAATAATGCCATTTGTAGTAACATGGATGAACCTAGAGATTGTCATACTAAGTGAAGTAAGTCAGATACAGAAAGACAAATATCATATGATATCGCTTATATGTAGAATCTTAAAAAAAGGGTACAAATGAACTTATTTACAAAGTAGAAGTAGAGTCACAGATGTAGAAAACAAACTTATGGTTACCAGGGGATAAGAGGGACAGGGATAAATTGGGAGATTGGAATTGACATATACACACTACTATATATAAAATAGATAATTAATAAGAACCTACTGTATAGCACAGGGAACTCTACTCAACACTCTGTAATGGCCTATATGGGAAAAAAATCTAAAATAAGAGAGGATATATGTATATGTATAACTGAGTCACTTCGCTGTACACCTGAAACTAACACAATATTGTAAATCTACTATACTCCAATAAAAATTAAAAATAAATAAATAAATAAATAAAATACAACAGGAACCATTGAAAATTAAGTTTTCGAATACTGTTCCTTTTCTATTTCCATATAAAATTTAAAATTTTCAACCTGGCTTTTATTTTCACTTGCCTTTAAAATCTCACTAATGTTAGCTAATATTTTTTTTCTGGGCAATATTAGTATTTTTATTATTTTTGTAAAGTTCTATCCTTATGTATTTTTAACCTGTATTTCAGAAAGATAACTATCTCATTCCCTCTAAAAACTTATATTTAATTTTGGCCTTTTCCATCTTTGACTCACTTAGCTTTCTTTTCTTCATTGGAATACTTTGCTTTTTCCTTTCCTTTGCTTTCCTTTTCTTTTCATCTCTTCCCTTTTTCCCTCTGTCCCTCCCTCTCTTCCTTCCTTCCTTCTTTCCCTCCTTCCCTCCCCCTCCCCTTTTTTGTCCACGCTTATCTTTCTTCCCTTTTCCCCCCCTTTCCTCTCCTTATCATTTCCCTTTTTCTTTAAGGTTCCCTAGGAGATTTCTATTCATCCCTTTCTGTACCCATGAAGAGCTCAGTTAATTTGCAGGACTTCCTAATATCCATTTCCTACCTTGACACTTTATATTATCTCTAGGCTTGTCATCTTCAGTTTATTTTTTAAAAGATATATTCATTTCCATATCCAAAGTCTAAAATGGGTCAAATACAAGTTTATAATCTGTCCATAAAATAATTATAAGATGCCAATTTTTCCCTATGCTGATGTTGGCATCAACATTCCCCAGATTTTAATACCTAAAGTCTTAGTCATCTTTAAATGTTTTCTTTCTTCCATGAAGGAAATACTTCACTAACAAGTATACTGATTTTTTTTTTGAGCATGATTGATATGTCCCTTACTTTTTTCTGTTTTTGTATTTATGACTAAATCTCTAATTCTCATCAACTCACATCTGAACCATTACATGCATTTTTTTCTGATTTCTTTGCATGTAAGAGTGACAAGTCCAGAAACCAACTATCATGAGGACACATGAAAGAAAATGAGACTATCAAAAGAAGAGATGATTAAGGAAAATGGTATTACTTCTCTTTTCCCTCCCAACTCTGGCATTCCATGATATGTACTCTTCTTTCTTAGGTTCATGCTTTTACTATACTTATATTTTTCTCAGTCTTACTTAATTTTCCTAACCTACCAGGAAACAAAAAAGAAGGTCATAGTATTGTCAGATACTGTCAAATGATGGCTTCTCCAAACATCACCAAATCAACCTACTGATTAGACAAAGCTGGGTTTATTGCTTACCTAGGCAGAGAGAGCGCTACCATGACAGTCTTAGGAGTGTCTCAGAGGGAAAGAGCAAAAACTTGGCTTTTTGAAGTCTGGTTTAAGATGGATCTTCTAATGCAGAAAACGTGGTTAAATTGAGAAGAGATCATAAAATAATAATTTAGGATTGGTAGATAGGGCAAGAAGATAGTTTTGAGTCAAGGAGTTGCAAGAGTTAGGGTATAAACTGTCTTTTGATGCTTTCTATTAAATAATTGATGGCTTTTTCCAAAAGTTCCTTAGATGAACAATAAGTCATTTGAAGCTTTTATCTTTCAAGGCAAGGGTTTCCTGAGATAATAAGGGTATGTTGAACTTTTTACATAAAGAAATTCCATCTCTTCATAGAGAAGATTTTAAAACACATATGGTTTTAAAACATATATTACAACTGCAAAAATAAAATTTTATAAGAAAAATAGAGGATAAAATCTTTCAGTTCCTGAAAACAGGTGCTTTAGTTTTTTTTTCAAAACTCAAGAAACTTGTGTTTTCAATAGTTTTACTTTAGAGAAGAATCGCATATCTAAATCAAAAACCACAAGCTCAAATGCCTAGATGGACCAGGACAAAAACATCAGTGCATCAAGATGTGGGTTCCCAAGGACTGTGGGAACCAAGGGGTTGGTAAGGACTGTGGGAACCAAAGATTTGGAAACTTTCTCCATTTAAAAGCATTCATAGCCAAATTAAAACATTTTAAACCATGTCTTAGTTGAACAGAATCTATCTTCAGGTCAGCTTCTACCTGTAGGCCACCATTTCGCAAACTTTTTTCAGTTGGAAAGATTGTGAAGATCTTACAGATGTTTGATGTTGATTATAAAGTCAGGAAAATGCTTGAAAGTTTCCCAGTGTCCATCCAGCTGTTTAGCATCAGATACGCGCAGCCCCAAAGTGTAGACAGAGCGCTGTGAGTAACCCCATCCAGTAATGAAAAGGATTAAGTATTACAAAGTTCTACAGTGACATGGAGAAACATAACGCTAATCCCAGATGCTCAGACCAACATGAGAAAATAAAGAGCTACAATTTACTTGGGAACAATTGCAGTTCTTTTGATTACGGAAGATATTCTTTCTTTAGCAAAGCAAACAAAATTTCACAAGTGCTTTTATTTTCATATATCTTCATTTGTTTTTCAACATTGATAAGTATTTAAAAGCATTTGAAAGCCTACGCTCTCTCACAAAATCATCATCTTCACTGTAGATTTGAAAGAAGAAAAGTAATAGAGGGAAAAAATGCTGGTAAACCTTCTCACTAGACTGATGAGGTCAGCTATTACTCTCCAGCATGACTCCTGGCGTGACTGCTTAAATTATCATTTGGTTCTTGGTGTCAACAAGTTTTCAGATCTGGCTCTTTTTGTGTATGCAGCTTCAGGAATTATATATGACATGTTGATTATATTCTGCAGCAGGAAATGCTGTAGTGATCCACTTTATCCAAGCTCAGTCTCATTGCCATCAGCAAGAAAATCCTTGAAAAGGACAGGCTGCCAGCTAAAAGCCCAAACAGAATTAAACTGTGGTATAAAAATATAGTAAACCCAATTATACTGGGATAGTTAGTGGAGGTAATTTGTTAGTCATGTGAACGCCCCTTCTCTCTGGTCACTCTGTTTGTTTATGGGCTGATCTAGAAAATCATAAAATCCATAGTTCTGTTAAGAAAATCACTGGGCTCCATATGGTTTGAAGTGTTTAATATTCCATTTAAGATAAACCATTTCAGTACAAATCATTCCTGTAGGTCTATCTGTCAACTGAGCAATCTGCATCTTTTGGATGGCACTACCTTAGCATTTGCCACTGGCCTCCTTGAAATGTGGAGAAGGCAAATATGCACATCCTCAGCAAAAACAATGATGGCCACATAACTGATTCATCACACACTATCCGTTTCCAAAAGAAAAGGTAACTCTATCTCTGAAGTCTAATCATGCAACAAGGGCCAGCCTTCGAGTGTAGAGGGCAGTGGAAAGGTGGGTAAAAGAGGGTTGGTAGCTGTCCTAAGCCAAGGAAAGTCTATTAGAGATGCATGCATTCTTTAATCTGACTGCTTTCAGAAGGCTGCATGATGTCTCCTGAATAATGTACAAAGGAAGTAGAGGCACTGCTGCTTCATGATGTTCCCCTAAATTGACCTGTCATCTGAGGTCACATCACCCTCCGCATACTGTGGCTCTCCTCACCGTGCTGGCTATGGTATCCATAATATGAAGTCACCTCAGTCTTTACAGTGTATTCAGATTTACTCTATTGAATGCATTCCTCACTTATCTGCTTTTTGGTGATATAAAGTATCCATATGTTTCAGACAGTTTAGAGCCAGATGGAAGCATTTTATCATTGAAAAGAAATTTTAGTGAATGAGAAGTAAGCCAGAGAATCTTAGTTTTCTCCCACTTATGAATAGGTCAGAACAAAAAATGCATACATAATTGACAGGAAACTGAAGGAGATAAGATAACTTTCTGTTATTTTTATTTATTTACATATTTAGATTCTGCTAGATATTTCATTTGGACAATAGGTCTGGAACTAATCTATTTCAGATCTAACCTAGAATAATACAATGTAAGTTTTAGAAGAAAAGTTAGCATCTAATTAACCCATCAATTCATAGATTACATAACACATTAATGTAGGAATCAGATGCTGTAATTCTAGGGAAGTACCAACTAGCCCTGTCCCAGAATCTCCTGCTTGGTCCTTTTACTCCATCATACCTCCCAGACTTCACTATCCTGAAGGCCAGGGATCTCTGTCCTCTCAGTGTCAAGCCTAGTGTCTGGCCCAGAGTAGTCTTTCTGAAAGCAGCCAGAGAGGAAAAACTCTTAACTGTAACAAAGATCTTGAAGTTATAATTATGAAAGTGAATTATCAATTTAATCTATGGTTTGACCTAAAACCAAATTCCTATTGAAACAGAAAATGCATAGAAAAATAACTCCTCAATTCAGATATCTCAAAGTATAACTTAGGAATTATCTGCATCAGACTTCCCTCAGTGCCCTCATTCCAGGCTTACTGAATTTGAACATCTAGGATTGCAGCTCAGGAACTTACATGTTTAATACAGTTTCATAGATGATTCATATTGTTTCATATTCACGCTGAAGTTTGAAAAGCACTTTATTCAGCTGTTAAGCCTCCAGCAAGGATCCTCAAACAACTTCTAATGGGAAGCTTCTTTTATCTTACCTAAATAACTAGATGTATGGGCAGGTGATGGTAATACTGAGTGCCTGTGTAGATGGGGAATTTCAACCAGCCAGAGTCAGGAATTCCCATGGAGGAGAGAACAGAGAAACAGTGACAATGATTTCTGGCTCCAGGGTTGTCTCCTTGCCTGGGCCTAATATTCCAGTGAGCCACAGGGAGCTGGGCATAGCAGCAACCCTCATCCATAAGAATTGCCATCTTCCCTGTTATTTCACACAAAGAGGAGAGGTTTTCCTCATATTGTGAATAAAGATCTCGCAGAGGGAGCTATTTTTCCCTTTCTTTCAATCAACGATCAACTTATTTCTTACCGTAGGCTGGACTTTGTATTATAGATTTCAAATTATTTCATAGTCTCTATGTTAGAGGAGTAATTTAAAGTTAAAAAAGAGTCACTCTAAAGGTAATCCTGTACAAAGTTTGGAAATATATAGTGTTTTAACAAATTATAATGTTTATTCATTTAGTCGCATGTACTTTTCTAACGTATTTTTAGGTTCCATTGAGCATAACTGACATAAAATAAACTGCACATAGACAAGTATACAATTTGATAAGTTTTGACATCACTATACAACCGTGAAACCATCACCACAATCAAGATAGTGAATACAGCCATCAACTTGCAAATTTTTCTTGTATCTTTCTGTAATTCTTCCCTCCTCTTCACTCATTCTGCCTACCTCCCCTTCCATGACTTCACTCACTCATAAGCTTTCTGTCACTATGGATTAGTTTGTTTTATCTAAAGTTTTTCATAAATGGAATCTTACAGTATGTCCCCTTTACTAACTAGCTTCTTTCACTTGGCAGAGTTATTTTTACATTCATCCACTATATATCAATGGTTTTTTCCTTTTTGCAAATGAGTAGTATCTCATGGTATGGATGTACCATCATTTGTTTAAGCTTTCATCTCTTGATACATCTGGTTTGTTTTCAGTCTTTCTTTGGCTATTATAAATAAAGCTGTTATGAACATTTACGTACGTCTTTAAGTGGGTATATTGTTTCTTTTCTCTTGGGTAAACTCCTAGCCTGGATCAAATGGTAGATGTGTATTTACTATTATAAGAAGATGACAAACTGTTTTTTCAAAGTGAGTGTATGAGAGCACTGTATGAGTTTTACTTCTCCCACATCCTCATCAACATTTGAAATAATCTGTCTTTTAATTTTAGTTACTTTAATAGTTGTATAGCAATATCATATTACAGTTTTCACTTGTACTTCCTTCATTATTAATCATATTGAGCATCTTTTCATTTGCTTATTTCTTATCTATGTATCGTCTTTGGTAAAGTAACTGTTAGAATCTTTTGTCTGTTTATTTACTGGGTGTCTCATTTTCCTATTATTAAGATTTGAGAACTTAGTATACATTTTGGATAAAATCCTTTATCAGATATGTGCCTTGAAAACATTTCTCCTACACTGTAGCTGTCTCTTCCTTGTCCTAACAGTATTATTTGGACAGCAAAAATTTTACTTTTGATGACATCCTATTTATCAATATTTTCTTTTTGGTGTCATGCTTTTGGTATTGTATGGTATCTCAGAAATTATTTGCCTTGCCAAAGGTCACCTAGATTTCCTCCTTTGTTTTCCTCTAAAAGTTTTATATTTTTTGGTTTTATGTTTATGTCTATAATTCTTTTTGAGGGTGTCTGTTTTTGTTTGTTTGTTTTGGTATACCATATGAGGTATGGATCAAAAGACAAATGACTTCTTCAGAGTGCTGTCTCAATGTCCACATTATCTAATCAGGACTGGTGGTATTGTTACAATGAAGGATGTAAACAGAAATCTGTATGTAGTGACATAGGCTGAATCCAAACCACAACCATGGCATTTATGAAGGCAGGAACACAGGAACATAGGCTGACAGCTGTATAAGTTCTTTCAAGTTATAGTTTCTCCCTCTTTGACATTCCTACTGAAAGAGAGATTTGCTACATTTCTCTTGCCCTGACCCTATGGAAGTATTTGGAGAAAGCTGAGAACCAGGATTGGAAAGAATGGTGCATAGTATTGCTCCTTGGTACTCATTATTAATACACATTTTCTATCTTCTACACTTTTGAAACAGAAGCAGGTCCCTATTCTTACCTCTTGTCCTTTATCTCCTCAGTCTGCTAACCTACACATTGAGAAACCATGGGGAAAAAAGCGGGCATCCAGGGCCAGGGACATTAGTGTATGTGTCTGTGATGTGAAACGAAGAGACAGCATGAAATATTTCCTACTACAATTATGAAAACATAAACCTAGCAAGCTATAAATTATTTCTGAATTTATTTTAAAATATTTAACTTTGCACAGGTATCCAGCTGCAGTTTCTATACATAAACATTCAGCCAAAATAGTATTTTCATGAACAAGATTGCCTGCTAATGGGAATATGTTCACACCATATGATGAAATAAAAAATTCAGGTACAAAACATATGTAGAGTTATGAGACTGCTCTGTTAAAAAGATTCTATGCATATTAAAGGACTGAAAATAAATATACAGAAAAGATAAAAATACATCTGCTGGTGGTAAGAAAGTGATTTTCAAAAAATAGTTCTTTGTGTTTTCCTGTTATTTAAACATATTTTTATAACAAATATTTTCTTTTATAAAATTATTTTATATGAAGTAACTAAATAGCCTTAAAAATCATACTGGTAAAACACGGGCATTTATATAACTAGAGGTTTGTGCAAACCTGTTAAGCTAAGAATTTTCTCTAATAAAATGAATGCTACTCATATCAGCAAAGTAGTACAACTGTGGGCTAGTAACAATGACATGAAAAACAGAATGCTAAAAACATATCCATTAAAACATTAAATTCTATAATGGATAGATTCAACCTTTATCGCTTGTTATTTGGATTGCTCAGCTCACTTTAGCCCCTTTTTAGAATTCCAAAGGATTTGCTGCAGGGGGACAAGTCCTCCTGCATCATTATTTAATACTTCTCTGTGTCTTCACATGTTTGAGTCTGTAAAACAATTCTGTTCTAAGATATTGAAGATGAACTCCTGAGGTTGAACAGAAAGATTCACTTGTCTCACCAAAATTCAAAGTCATTATGAAACAGAAATCCCGCTTCCTCTCAGTAATAGAGTAGTCATGAATCACAGCGTCACTCTGGCTCTCACAATCTGACACCTCATGCCTCAGACAATAACTTGATTTGTCCAGAGAATATCCCTGTGAGGGCTGCCAATAGTATCGATGCCCACTGAAGAGGACATAATTAAGCCCTTGGTGAGCTAATTTCATTTTCTTTTTTAACAACATGGGGTGCATAAGAGTAAAATATAAAGTAGAGAAAAATAAGGTTCTAAGAAACCTTTCTTTGCCCAAATCTGGTGCAGGGTCTCACCTCTCTTTGATCTGATAAAGGATGTTTAGAGACATTCAAAACAGCCTTCCCTCAAATACCCCACATTTACAGCATACGTGTTTGTTTCTACCAACTAAGCACCATTAGGCTTTCTCCAAGGATAAAAGTTTCTTCCAAATTAACTTCAGAAAAGCTCAGTGCTTCATGTTTGTTATCTGCTTCTATTATGGCTTAAGGATTGAGAAATTGATTCTGATTCACTTTACCACTTGCTGTGAGTAGTTTGGAGTAAAGGTATTTGTTGATTAGGGTAATTTCTTAGAAGCTTGTTATTTGCTTGGGAATATGTCCATTACCCAACAACTGGAAACATAAGGAGCTGAAACAGCCATGTTTTTAGTTAAAATAAGAATTTTATGTTGAGACAGATAAGTACCAGATTAATAGTAATCTTAATCATTCCTATATTGGGATAAACTCTGAAGTTGCACGAGGCAAGTGTTCTACTATGACAAAGAAATAATCTCCACATCAAAAATTCTCTTCATCTTTGACCTTTATCCACCTTTCATATCTAAATACTAATTCCTTTCAAAATACAGGGAGGGCTTCCCTGGTGGCGCAGTGGTTGAGAGTCCGCCTACTGATGCAGGGGATGCGGGTTCGTGCCCCGGTCTGGGAAGATCCCACATGCCGCGGAGCGGCTGGGCCCGTGAGCCATGGCTGCTGAGCCTGCGCTTCTGGAGCCTGTGCTCCACAAGGGGAGAGGCCACAACAGTGAGAGGCCCGCGTACTGAAAAAAAAAAAAAAAAAATACAGGGAAAGAAGCTCATTATGCATGTGTTACATGTCTTGGTCAAAGACATTATATTTACCCGTCTTGGTCAAAGGCATTATATTGGTTGGGCGATTAAGAGGGCTACAAAAATTATCTTGAGTTTTGTCCCAAACTGATAACCAGCAAGATAAGCATGCTGATTTACTGATTTGTACCTCTCTAAATCCTGGGCCCATCCCTGGTGGAATGTACAGGCTGCACCTCATGTCAGAGCCTGTATCAAGAGTAGGGTAGAGAGTAGCCCCGGCATAGAAGCCCCGGCAACGTGTCAGGTAAAGCTGTACTGGTTAATAGGTAGGAAAAGAAAGAGAGTTATTGAAATGTGTTTTAAAATTGTCATCTTATGATGAGAGCCTAACCAGATGGTCATTTTTTCCACTTTCAGGGTCCAAAGGTTCCAACTAGTCAGGGCTGGTAAGAAGAACCAAACAAGGCTGAATTTGTTCATAAGACAGCAGAACACATTGAATTTAATGTACAGGTCCTCACTTGCCCTTGCTGGCTATTTTTTGTCTTTTTGCCTGTCTTCCCACATTCCAAAATTCCTAGAGTTTTTAAACTATGAGGTTCTCTCATTACAAGAGGAAATATTGTCCTATAATCCACTAACATTTATGTGCATGTGTTTGATATATTTTGTCCTAGAATCATTGAAATTTTCCAAAGTAACAAATGGAGAAAATATTGATACAAAGATGAATTCAGACTTGTAGCACCTGGCTATGGGAGACTTTTGGAGGCAAAGGATTCTTCCCAAACTTCCTCACTCAGGATACATGAGGACTTTTCTTGTCCCCACATGCATGAGGTCAGCTGTGATGCCCTCATTGACACCCCGGTGGTGTTTTATTCTAAAAGCTAAGTCAAGATTTGGGATACCAGGCATGCAGAGAGAAAAATGAGTTAGTGGTTTTCTCTGTCATTGGTCCAGAGTGTCTGAATAAATTGGGAATCTTTTCAAAGATTCCTTGCAAGTAACAGAATGCCAGACTAATAGCGTTTCAAGCAAATAGTGATTTGTTTCTCTAACATAACAAGTTCAGAGGCAGTTGCTGGCATTATTCAAGAGGTCAAATCCACATATCGGTAGACCTTTCATTGTTATCTTTCTTTTTCTAACTTCACCTTTGTTATCACAAGACCATTCCCTGAGGCTCATAAATTAGCCCTAACCATTTTCCACATTTTTATATTTGTCTATCTCTCCCTGCATCATCAAGAAACTAATCAATAATGCTAGATTTTTTTCTCTGAGGGAGGAACAAAGTGAATAGGAAGGAGAAGCAGTGGTTAATCTTGATTGACTGAAAATGGACTGCTTCTCATGGCAGCTGGGGCTCCTTGGTCAGTGTTTATTGTCGGGAATGGGTTAATGGAGTCCACAGCATCTTCTTAGGTAAACTGTAAACGGAGCATTGTTATTATTCTATCCCAGTGGATCCTTTTGGCCACTCTTATTTAGCACAGTGAAGAACAGTATATATATTGGCTCATCCCCTAGAATTTCCTTAGTCTTGCCTTGCACGAACCCAAGTTTTACAAGATGTTTCACCTGATGAACTATTTCCAAGTGTGAAACCTTCAAAATGAAAAAAAAAAAAAAATCCGTTCAGGAAATGTTTCCAGACTGACTTAAAGAGGAAGGCACATCATCTTTATCTGGGCAATTCCTTCCACTGGCTTTGGACCTGGACTGTTGTGGTTTCTGTATTTCTCAGGCTTATCTCACTTGGAATTTTTTTTGTGATCCCAGCATTAGACACTCTTCCTCACAAACTACTTTCCATTCCTTATAGCAACTAAATTTGCATAAGTTTTGAAGGTTTAGAATTTTGAAGCTTTAAAAAGCATTACCTTTTTACTGTTTCCATGACAGCTCACCCCAGCTCTGCTATGCTTCCTGAGGTTTTGAGTCTCCATGACCTTAAATGTTGGTTTTATCAGAGATCTCTCTCTTTTTCTTATCCAACTTTATGCATACGCTGACTTTCTTTTCAAATTATCTTGTCCCATCCAACCACTAACTCCCTGCTGGTCCACTGCATCCAAATTTGTATCTATAGCCAACTCTATTCTCCTGATACTGGGAAAGCTATTTATAATTGCCTTGTCTACATCCCAGTCCAAAAGGTCCATAAGCACCTTGCTTTCAAAGTTTCAAAATGTATTTGATGGCAATCTACATTAAAAATGTGTTCAACATCATTAGCCATTACGTATGTGCACATTTAAAACACAAAGAGTTATCACTACACACTTACCAGAAAGGCTTGAGGAAAAAATAAATGCTGGTGAGAATGTGGAGAAACTGGATCATTCACACATTGCTGGTGGGAATGTAAAATGGTGCATCCACTCTGGGAAATGGTTTGACAATTTTTTTAAAACATGCAAATACCATATCACCCTGATTGTACCCTTGGACATTTATCCCAGAAAAATGAAAAATTAGATTCACACAAAAACTTATAGATGGATGTTCATAGCAGCTTTACTCATAATAGCCACAAACTGAAAATGACCCAGATGACCTTTAACAGGTGAATAATACTTAGCAATAAAAAAGTATGGACTGTTGACATATGCAGCAACTTGGGCAAAATTCCAGGAAATTAATTATGCTGAGTGAAAAATGGCAATCCCAAAAGGTATGACTCCATTTATATAACATTCTTGAAATAACAAAATTGTAGAAATGGAGAATATATTAGTGGTTCCCAGAGGTTGGGAGCTGGGTGAGGTGGGCAGAGGGAGGTGGGTGTGGCTTAGGAAAATGGCCAGATGAGGAATATTTTGGGGATTGGAAACATTCTACATCTTGACTGTATCAGTGTCAATATCCTGGTCGTGATAGTGTAGTTTTTGCAAGTTGTAACTGTTGGGTCAAATTTGGTAAAGGATATGTGGGATGACTGAATTATTTCTTGCAACTACATGTGAATCTACAATCATCTCAAAATGTAATGAAAATTTTAATCACACTTGTTTTGGGTAGTACTGTATAAGTTAGAAAAGACAAGTAAAAAGAAACTTAAGTTCCTAGAATTAGAAAATTGCTCTTAAAAATTAACTTGCATAGTGTAACTGCACCCTTTCTTCTAAATTATTTAATCATACTTTGCGTTAACCAATTTCTAAAAAACTTAATTTTCTCCACCTTGATAAGCCAAAATTTGTATGACTCTCTACTTTCCTATCAGAAATTCTACACAGAATCAGTTCATTTGGGATATCTTTGGGAGAAATCATGTTTTTTAAACCATAAAGCAAAACACTTATAAGGACATGTTTTTAAAAGCCATTTTAAATGTTTCCAACATGTCTGATTCTAACAGATACCAGTTAATTTGTATTTTTACCAACTTCATACAGATAAATGTACTACTTTGAAAAACATTGCTTTTTTGATTAGATACTAAAGAATATTTATGATTAAGAAAGGGACAAAACCATTGACAGAATCCTAGAAAGTACCAAAAATTAAGAAACTAGAAGAATCCAGTAAAAAGGGGAAGGCAGAAGAACTGAGAAAGATTACTACAAAGTGCAAGGGGGAACGTACCCTGCATTCAACATAATTCCTTCAAATTTGTTCTCCATTTAACTGATTCTCTCTTCAACCCTATTTCCATTGCTCTTAAAATTATTCATTGAGCTTATTTTAAAATTATGTTTAAGTAAACATATTATATAGACAAGTATACAAATTCCAAGCATATGGCTCAATGAATTTTCATCAAGTGAGCCAAGCCACCACCCAAAACAAGAAATATATCACCAGAACCCCAGAGAACTTCATTGTGCTCTGCCCCAGTCACCAACCATGCTCTTCCCAAGGGTAACTAAAATTCTAAGCTTTATGACCATAGATTATTTGTGCTTGTTTTTGTACATTATATAAGTGGAATTTTAAAGTATTTTAAAATAAAATAACATTATCTTCCCCACAATACACCTTCCTCCTTAAGTGCTTCCTATTTTGGCTTCCTAAATTAGAATGCTTAAGGTCATCTTCACATTCTCCCTCTCCTGCTTCCAACACGATCTTTCTAAAATATAAACATTATCAATCATTCATGAGAGCAAGTCAAATCTGTGTGTCATCTTCAGGAAAAAAAAAAATCCCAATCATTTTAACTGGGTTACAAATCCTTTGAAGATCTACCTCTGGAATATTTTTCCATGTTTACTCTGCCTACAAGTCTCAGCCTGCATTGTATTCCAGTTGTATGGTATTATTTGCAGTTTCCAAAACATACTCTTTCACACAACTCTAAGTATTTTCATATGCTCTGATTTCTTTCCAGGATGCTTTCCTACCTCTTTATCTACCTAGTGAAGAGCCTATTTAACCACCAAAAGTTAATTAAAATATCCTCACTATCCCTCATTTCACCATCAGAAACAATTAGTAACTGTATGACATTATTTTCAGTATAATCTACAACTACTTGTATGTAACACTTTTAACATAATGTACAATTATTTCTTGGCATGTCTCTCCGTTCCATCGATTGAGGGTTTCTTCTACTTTTCCTTATATTCCCCATGTTTAGAAAAATATACATTAAAATAGTTGGTTTATTTGAATGACAAACAAACAAAAAAAGAAAAAGAAGTGACAAACAAAAGTGAAGTAATTAATATTCTCTAGATGCATCAAGGAAGGAAGGAAATGTCTTTATACAAAAGGGGCATTTAAGTTCAGTGTAAAATAATGTGTAGAATTTAGGTAGGCTAAGAATGTTGCAGACATTGATCTCTCATTATTCACAAGCAGTAACACGTCTTTGGGAAAGGTGTACCTGGTGAATCCCAGGCACTTAGAAAGGGCTCTTCTTCAGAGAACTTCAGATGATAAACTACTTCATTGGGCCTGACCAAGACCCAGACCCTCAGACAGCACCTCAGCCACCTGACTCAGACACAGGCCCTGTCTCCTGGAGGTATTTTGAAAGACTAGAAATCATAAAACAAGCATTGGCCTAGGTCCATATCCCTGCTGCTTGTAGAATTTGTTGTTTGGTCCTTTATAGGACTCCCACACATTATCTGTATCATGGGGATAACATGTTCTTTTTCAAGTGGGTTAATGTAAGCATCAAATGAACTAATGTTCATGAAGTACCTGGCACAATGCTTGAAAAACAGTCAGTGTCCTGGAATTGTTAATTCCCTTTTTTGTTCCCCCAACGCATGCTTGTGATGTTTTCCTTTTTATACATTAACTGTATATTGCATGCTGTACATTGTACCAGGATGAGGAGATGAGAGGGTAGAGGTGAAATACTGTGTGCATTAACTACGTAGCAGACTGTGTGGAGGATACTGTAACCCCAGCCAGGGCCGAGCAACAACAGTAAATCCTGCCATGTGAAGTGTGTTCTGCTGACCTCTGAGATTCCCTGGAAGCCCAATGTGGCCTGGATTGCTGACATAGGCATGATGAGAACCGTGCTGCTCAGTGCAAAACAGCTAGCTTACTTCACCTGATTTTGCACAGATTCAGAGCACAACACTCATTTCATCTGATTTGTGCTTAGACGAAGCAAAGGGAAACAAATGTCTGAAAACAAAACCCACATGCTAAGTCAGCAAGTTTTGAAGCTCTAGTCAAGACTGAACATAAATGAATCCGTTCTTGCCTAGATAATTTCTGTTCCTGTGCCTTTCAGCAACACTGTGTAAGCACTAGTGTAGAGACAGCTATATCTGACACTGTGAGGACAGAGGGACTCACAAAAGCAACGGAATAACCATGATTTAGCTGCTTAATACATCTGCTGCTTGAAAAAAAAAATTAGCTTAGCCACTACATGTTTTTCTCTGTATAATACCACTTACATTCACATATTTGACACATACTTTTTAAGCATCTATTATGTGCTAGGCACAGTGTTTGCTGTATGCTAAAGATTCAGTGGGAAACAACACGGATGAGGTCTGTGATCACAAAGCTTAGTGCTGATCAACAACTAATTTGAGAAAGTTCCCTGTTCACGCAACCAATAAGGTGTGCAGAAAGACCAAAAGACATAGAAAACATAATTATTTAGCAAGATATTTGTTGAGCATATAGAAAATGGGAAATGATTCGTTGACACAGATTTGCTATAGATACAGATACAGGATCTAAAGGGATCCTCACTGTATGATTTGGGTCATGAGTGACTGCTGATAAGGACATTGGGAGCAGACAGAGGGGTCAGAGCCAGAATGATATATCAAAGAAATAAGACAGCAACAGTCTGTATTGATTTTCTATTACACATAAACAAATTACCACAATTGAGAGTGGGTTAACTGGGTCCACTGCTTAGGGTATCACAAGGCTACAATCAAGGTGTCAGCCAGCTGATCCTTATCTGGTGGCCCAGGTCCTTTTCCAAGCCATGTGGCTGTTCTTTACCTAGGAGCTATAAGGTCATGTACACTGTGTCTTCTGGTTGGCTAGAACAAGTTTTTTGACACTTCACCTTCTTTTAAAGAGCTCACATCATTAGGTCAGGCCCACCCTGGATAAGCTCCCTTTTAACTCAAAGGCAACTGATTAGTAATCTAAACACAGAAGTGCTATACCATCAGATTTACTGGCCTCAACCACACTCAAATGGAGGGGATTGTCATTGGGGAGGTGTGGGGGAGGAAGCTTAGAGGTCATGTTAGAATTTTGTTTGAAGTCAGTGTTATCAATAAAGGGAATCCCTTCATAGTTAGCTGCCTTTATCCTACATGTGCTCATTTGCCCTGTTTGGAGGAAACTAGCAGTGTGACTCCACTTCTTTTTTTTTTGGCGGTACGCGGGCCTCTCACTGTTGTGGCCTCTCCCGTTGTGGAGCACAGGCCCCGGACGCGCAGGCTCAGTGGCCATGGCTCACGGGCCCAGCTGCTCCGCGGCATGTGGGATCTTCCCGGACCGGGGCACGAACCCATATCCCCTGCATTGGCAGGCGGACTCTCAACCACTGCACTACCAGGGAAGCCTGTGACTCCACTTCTTCATAGCTGTGTGACCTTGGGTAAGATACTAACCTTTCTGATGACAACAATGAAGTGTTTACTCAAAGTATTTTGATTTTATTATCTGCAGACAATATTAAGTAAATTATGATTGTAAAGTAGTTCAAATGTGACCATTTAGTACATGTAATTGTTGAGGAAATTTCCTAGTTTTTGGTTATGATTCCTTTTCCTTGGGAATTAAGTAAAGGATAGCAAGTCCCAGCTTGCTTATTAATAGCAAGGATTGTGATTAGAGTAAAAAAAGTAATGATTTCATCTTATTCTGTACTAAAGACCACAAAATATTTCAGTCTTTTAGCACTAATAGACTCAGATTTGTTAAATTAAATTAAGCAATTGAGCCTAAAAGAATTAGACCCTCCTTCTAATGAGCAGGTCTTCAGAGTAACTAAGCCAATAAAAAGACAGCCTTCTCTTCTTACACAAAACCTTGGATGGATGGAACAGTAAGGAATATATCCCTTTCTTCTAATGTCCTTGGAGAAGGGTGGCTAGACTATATATTATAAGCTAGTATAACCTAAGTAGGTATCTTGCTAGTTTTGAAGACATACTTCATCCTGGCTCAGTTCTTTGTTTCATCCAATAAATAACATTGATATCATCCTCCAGGAGTCACAATCTTCACATCCATCAAGAACCACAGGATTTTGAGGAAGGAAACCTGGACTGTGAACATGTCCTGCTTTGGAGACAAGGGATGTATTCTTGGCAGACCTACAACTAATGTGACTGCATCCTTATGTATCCATTGCCTTCAAAGTCCTCTTTTGAGAGACTAACTTAAAATGCTCAATGGTATGGGTCTACATAGGAATGTTATGAAAAATTTAGCTAGGATTTGAAATATTTTGGTACAACCATCAAGCTATTTCCTTTTGTTAATTTGTCATGTAAAATAGCTGCATTTTCCAGGTGGCAGAAGCTCTCCGCTTAGCAGACTGGGCCCTAATTAAGGCCTATTGTGTGTTGACACTCTTCCTCTCGAGACCCTGATAAAGGCCTCAGACAACTTCAAAACTGCCCATACATGGGACAACTGGATCCTTTTACAGCCTAAGGAATCTCACACCTTTGCAAAAAACTTTTTTCTCAGTACACCAAGATGAAGGGAGAGCAGAATATAGGAAATAGATCCAATTTTAGCTGAACTTCAGTTTAGAGTTAGGAAGAAAAGCATTATAAAAAAAAAAGATATCTTTACAGCATAAAGTGTAGGGTGGTTACCTGAGTAGGAAGATAAGCTCTATCAGTGTCAAAAAACTGCAGAATCTAATTAGCAATGGTATCTCTGAGACCCCAGAAATGACTGGTGAAGATCAAGCTATACAAGCTACACTGACTATGGTAATGTCTGATATTTCACCCTTTCCATGAAAGCCAAGGAATACATTAACTTTAAACATGATGTTTCCCAAAATTATCCATTCTTTTAGCTAGTACCCCAATCAATTATTAAAATATAATTTTCAAAAGGTTAAAGTATAACTAACATATAAGTATAAAATGAACACCTGTCAAAGATTTTAAGTAATGGAAAAAACCAGCAAGAAATCAGTTCCAAATATATTTGTGGAGATAGGCAATGTAAGAAAGAATGGTAAAGATAAGACTGCATTGTTAAACACAAAGCTATTGTCCGACAGGGCACTAACCTGTTAATGTGGAGTATTTTCCACTGGTAAGAAATTATTTTCATCCTTGTTGGACGAAAATGTTTAAGTTAACCTCTCCCCCTAGATGAGGGTCCCTCAGATTGGTTGGCACTATTGGCATGCTGTTGTGGGGGGCTGCCCTGAACACTGTAGGAGGCTTAGAGGGTTCCTAGCCAGCAGCAAAGCTCCCCACAGTCATAGCAATGAAAAATGCCTCTGATGTTGTCGTATGTCTCCTGAAGGGTAAGTAGAATTGTTTTATAGAGTCCAAGATTATCAAAATTTATCCAAAACTTTGAAATGGGCAAAAGAGGTCACTGGGTCTTCTTTCAGTGTAGCAGTGGGTGTACACCTTTGAGTTTCTTTTGACTGGACTATTTTACTTAAGTAGGGAGTGATTTCCAATCAGTGACAATTTGTGAAGTACTTCTTGTATTGCCAGCCCATACTACTGATTTTCCATTCAGCTCTGCCCCTCAATATGTTCCATCATGAGCTGAATAGGAAAAAATATTAATTTGACTATATATTTGTAAAATAATACCCATTTTTCAAAGGATGCAATAAATTGTGAGCAGCCATTTTAAGTTCTCTTTTTTAATATTTTAACTCTGTTTTATCTTTAATCCTTTTTTAGACATTTGATTCAGAATATACCACTGTTAGGCAAGGACTGTAATTAAATGCAGTGTTGGCTATTCACCTCTCACTTATTGGTGGCACCATTTTCCAATAGGTTATTCTATTGGATATAGCTCTACTGGATCTATTTCCTAGTTCTAATTTTTCCCTGCTGTCTAAGGAAAGATAATTAACTTTGTGACCTTCAGTGACGGTAATAATAATGAAGACACAGGTCAACCATTCCTTATCTAAACTCTTGAAGATAAACGGGCTTCAAAATTCTGAATTTTTCAAATTTTAGAAAGTTGATATGGTACATATTACTGAACACTCCCAGTGAGGTCTGGGGCAGCATCCTATAATCAAAAACTTTCATATTAATGGACATACACATCAAATGGGAATAAAAAATCTACAAATAACCTTACATCATCTCACGTCAAACTTTGCTACCAAATGACTTTGTGCCAAATTTATGAAAAATATTTTGATTTTCAGAGCTTTTTGGATATCAGAAATTTAAATTAGGGATTACAGATCTAGAATAATAACATAATAACAGCAACAACAATATCTGATATTTAAGAGTATTCACTATGAAGCAGGCCCTGTGTTGTATTACATGTGATTAGATCATTTCAACCTCCCACAACCCTATGAGGTAATTCTATTATCATCCTTATTACACTGATGAAGTTTGGAGAGTTAGGTACTAGCTCAAGGTCATACAAGATTTAGATCTAGAAAATTTGATCGACAGCCCAGGCTCTGAAGTAGGTAGGATTACATGCTGAAACCTAAAAACTCTAGCCACATTTAGTACTCAACCTTTCCTTTTTGCTCTACCTGTCCTTACGTCTACCAACCATGGCTCAAGAACATCACGTTAGTAAGTGAAGGGCACTATATTTATGTTCCTCTGCCTTGCCTAGATATTTTCAAGCAAATGTGACTTAAAGGAGTACAACTGACCCATTCTACTCAGGTTCACAGGATGTCTTTGCCAGTTTATTCAATTTATCTTAAAGCTTCCTATCAAGAATTTCATAAGCACAAATACACTCAGTATGGATACAGAGAAAAGCTGGCAGACAATATTTCAGCTGTTTCCAAATGCATCTATCCTGCTGATACAGGCTCAGGGAGAGTTATAATCCCCATGACACTTTCATGAAATGCTTCCCAAATGATTTTATTAAACATTTTCTGTGAGAAAAGCCAGCTGAAGGACTGACCCAAAGACAACCCAATTGGGAGTCACCGAGTGGCTAGAATATGAGCCTTCCCCTTATACAACATTTCTAAGCTGGTTTCTCATATGTGCCAGTTTGGGAACTACAAATATATATCTTGTCTGTCACTGTGTTCATAATTTTCGACTGTTTTTCAAATCAGTTAAGAAATGTTTTGTATCCTCAGTAAGCAATGCATCAGCATGACTTCTATGACTATAGAACTATCAGTTAATCATGTAATTTCACCTCTATATTCCCCTTTAGTCCTCACTTTTAGGGCTATGAAGTAGTCCTATGCCTTATGCGAATACAGCTAGACATGGCTCTCTGCAAACTAGGAAGAGAATCCAACCATGTATGCAGCCTGATTTCAGAATTCCATCCTCTAGAGCTCTGCTTCTTAAAATCCAGGTGAGACTGCTACATGCCACGCAGGTGTTGATGGGCTGACACATCTCCATTAGCCCTGCCCTTGAAGAGAGGCTTGACCAAGGACAAGATCGGCCTGGTGACTGTGAAGATACTCTGTGGTTAGCTTTACAGGAGGGTGTATCAGACTGGAAACCCTGTCCCTGGAGGTTTGGAATCAAGAGGAGCAGAGGGAGGTAAGACATAGACAAACAAGCTTCATGGACCATGAGGATTCCAGAATGTCCTCACTCTGAGGAGAGTCACCATTCTTTGACCTAACAAACCAAAGGATGCCTATTACACACTGGCTTACAGCAGGAAAATGGGAAAACATCTTCTAACCGCAGTCTCCTGGGCTTGAGATGGAGAGCAAAGGACCTAGTATTGAAATAGTACCTGTGAAAAGTCTGCATTAGAGGACATTTCAAAGGAATTTTATTTCTTTCAATTAGATGTATTAATAAAGACTAATAGCTATAAAAATGCAAAATAATAGTAGCTTACTATCACATGGTATATCTTTTTTTTCATCCTTTTACTTTCAACCTATTTGTACCTTTTGTATATAACATGCATCTCCTATAGACAGAATATAGTTGGATCTTATTTTTTAATCCAGTGTGGCAAACACCTGTGTTTTGATTAGACTTTAAATCCATTCACATTTTAAAAATAGCTTTATTGAGATACAATTCACATAGCTATTGTTCACCCTTTTAAAGTGCACATTTCAGTGGTTCTTAGTATATTTACAAAGTTGTACAGCCATCAACACTATCTAATTCCGGGACATTTTCAGCGACCCAAGAAGAAACCCCATACTCCTACCCCCAGCCCATGGTAATCAATAATCTACCTTCTGTTTATATGACCTTTGTTTTAAATATTTCAGAAGTTGTTCTCAAACACCTTGAGCCGGAAAGGCTGTGTTCTGCTGACAGATCTGTCTTTGAGTAGGGGAGTGATGAATGATGAGTATATTTTCTGAGCTTCCGTCTACTCTTCAAACCTACTCTTTAAATTGATGAAACTCAGAGATTTCTGCTTCTTATCACAGTATGATAACTGGGAGCTACATTTACCCTTCCACCTCAAAAAATTAGAAAACCAGTAAAAGAATATATAGAACAACAATTTTCAGATTTGGGTAGCCAACAGCAGAAGACTATGATTTCTAATAGAAGAAGCACAAATAAACAAGGTGAATCCTATATTTTCTACGGTTTATTGTCTGGATGCAGATCCCTGTAGGAATTACAGAGCAGAGGAACCCAAACAAACCTTAGCATCTTTGTTGAGTAGAGAAGAGATCAGAAGTCAGGCAAGGTTGTTCAAGTTCATGGGGAAATGTACTAGAGGAACAAGAACACAGAGATAGCACTGGAGATCTGCAGAGGGTCCCCTCATGTCTTTGTCTTAGTATAGATTTGTGCGTGTATGGAAAGAAATTACCCAAAGTCATTGAAAAGGACCACTGAAAGGCAAAGATTTAAACAATATTTGGAGCTCATACAGGTGAAGAATAATTCATGTTTTCATGACAAAGAATGGAAAGGCCTCATAAAATAAGTAGTGATGGATGGAGTCCTCAGGAAAGTATTATTTGACTCAGCATTTCCACTTCTAGATGTATACTTAAGAAATGTGATAATGTACGCTCACTCAAAGACATGTACACAAATGTTTTTAACAGTATTATTCATAATAGCCAGAAACAACAATTGGAAAATATTGTGGTGAAATGGAAGGAATATCAGGGCTGGGAATTAAAAGAGGCAAATTTGATTTCTACTTTTTGAGTTATAGCATGTTATTTCTTTCTGAACTACAGGTTGCTCATCTATAAAATGGAAAATAAATATTATACAGGATTATTGTGATGAATAAATAATTTTTTAAAAATTGATTTGAAATGAGATTGGAAATGCATCCAAATATTATTGTATTAGGTAATTACTAGGGCACCAAATGTAAGAATACAGTTAGTGACTTTACCTCCCCAAAAAGCTTAAACTTCAAGTCAGAACTGATCAATTGTTATGGGGCACAATTTAAGCAGTATTCAACTAATATCATTACTAACTTTAGTTTCTGTTTGAGCAACTCATGCCAATATTCAAAGTTTTGGAAGATACAGTTTTCTTATTTATTTATATCTCTGGAGGAATTCTTTAGTTTCTGTGTTCCTTAATCATTAAATCTTCAGAATCATGTAACTTAAATTATTTTCTTTTTACGTGTTATTAGTTTGTCTTATGTTTTATTAGTTTCTTTGTTTTATAAAATATTCTTATTATTTTATATACCCCGGTTCCACTATCTTTAAATCAAATAACAATCACTGAAATCCGTCTTTCAAAATTAATGAAATAGGTTTGTCTTCACTTCAGAATGTCAGTACTCGTAAACCTTAAGCGGCAGACATTTCCATGAACACTACAAATAAGTTCAAGGGCTCAGTCTCTGAGAATCTAAACCTAAAAAGTTAGTAAAGTAAAACAGGACTAATTTAATTATAGTATTTAGCTGGATGTCCAAGACTATGAAACATTCTTCTAGCTTTTTTGCTTTTCTTGTTGCTGCCTACTAAATTCTACTATTTCTATCCTTGGTAACTTTTAGTCACAAGCCTAATTTAATTTAGTTTTTCTGAATACTTGACATAACAGTCACTTACTATAGACTGTGACTTCAAAACTTCCCCAGATTATAAAAATTTCTAGTGTCATCATCACTTAATATTTATGAAGTATCTACTTGACCTTGTCCCCTCTGGGATACTCAGTTTCCAGATATCCAGACTGATGAGTATATATTCAATAATTTGAACTTTTTCCCTTTCTTTATTTCCTTCATTTACTGTCCTGCTTCTATCCTTTCTCAGGGTATGAGTGTGTGTATTTGTAATTTTCTTAGTCATATCAAGAATGCTTGCCACAACGGGTACAAATCTATTTAAAGTGAGATCTTTGGCTAGATTATTAATAGTTTACGTATTTTATTACATTATCCTATAGAAATAGCATGAATTTGAGAACCAGAAATTTTCTCATTCAAATCTTAGTTCTACCACTTCAAACTGTATGATTTGAGTAAATGGCTTATTTTCGAGCCTGTCTCCTTATGTGCAAAACAAGAATCATAATAATTGTTATGGGGAGTGAAAAATGATGGATATAATTTGATTATTACAGAAATAAGCACGTATGAGGTACTCAGTAAATAGTCGTTATCATGAAAATTGATTGTCAATACCTGGGAGAGGTACAAGCCCCACCCCCCCCCACCCCACCCCACCCCGCCCTTCAACAGAACACAGGTTGTGGTTTTTAGTTCACTGAATCTGGTCACAGCTCTGAAAAGTCTTACTTCAGTAGCTCTCTAGAGATCCAGAATGGCATGCCATTAACAGACTAAGAAAGGAGTGATTATGTTGGCAGGGGTCCTTACTCACACATGATACCACTTCACAGGACAGTAGATTCCACCTGCTTCTTTCAATATAATATTTAGTGACATGGTGTGATTCTGGTTAACTGTGGTTAACCTCAGTTCTGGTTAAGACGGCAACTTGATAATCCCTTTCTCACCTCCAGAAATTTATAAATTTATATAAATTTACATAAATGATAAATCAATTGAAAGGAAAATAATGAAGAAACTTTTGAAGACCCCCCCCCAATTTTCCCCTTAAAAAGAAACTCAGCAAAATACTGGCAGAACCCCACTGACAATGCCTCATTTCCCAGGCCGGAAAAACTTGAAAGCCTTATTCATCCCTTGGAAGCACTTTGACAGCTGAAAATTTGTATCATTTGAGAGTACTTATTTATCCAATTTTGAAGAGTCACTACCTTAAGAAAATATCTTCCTGATATCTTCTGAGATAATAGGAATTTCCCTGATGTGTGAGCACCAGTGCCAGAAAGAAATCTAGACACAGCCATAGAATGAACCGGTTGAGAATCGACACCACATAGACCCATGTTAACCAACAGCTAGCTCTGGCATAGTGGTATTTTCCAATGTAGGAAAGTAAAATCCCACAACCCAAACAGCCCAAAAAAGACGTTCAAGCTGCTTGTCAAGGTTCTTAAGCTAAAAAAAAAAAAAATCCCTAAGCTGTTGTACCTTAAGTGGCTTATATAAATTTGTATAAAACAAACAAAATCCAGAATTGAGCTCAGCCATACCTCCAAGGGTCCCAGCTGAACAAAGCTCATAAACCATTAGTGTCCCTCTTAGAAAATCAAGGGGCTTCCTCCTCAAATTCTGTATTGACTTTTCCACTTGGCCTGGGCATTAATCTTGATACAGTAAGATGCATTGAGAATTGTACGGAATCCATCCTGACCCACAGAAAGGGTGTCTAGGGCAATTCTATCACTTATTACAAGCCTAATCAGTCAGGCTTACCTGAAGGCCTTCCAGGGCTGAGGAAGGTAAAAATCACTCTGTTCTCTGGAGGGAGACAAGATACTGCCTGATTCCCTCACAGAAAGCAAAGTCTCAGGGGCACACAGGATACCCCCTGGAAAGAAAGTGTTGTTTATAATTAACCCAGGATGTACAGGTAGACAGTGCTTCCAATGTGGCCCCCCCACTGGCTGTAGGCTTTAGGGTTCCCAAATCAGTTCCAATAATTGACTTTTGTCCTTATTTTTGGAGGGACCACCTTAGGGTAGTCAGTCTAAATCTGTCTTGTTAGTTCATATACTGGGGGTTGGGGAGGAGACATTTGTTTGACTCTCAGAATGACTGTGTCTGGGGAGGGGGGGACCATCAGGAGGTATTTTGCATGGGCAGTAAAGAAATGAGGGCCATCCTTGCTATTTCCAATAGACTTTCTTAGTAACGTTAAGGGAACTGGTGGGCAAATCATGGCCAGAGCCATCTGGAGGGGGACAGCAGACCCAGCAATCAGTTATATTTAAGATACTTGCTACTACCTGGGAGAGCCTCACCAGGGCACTTTCCTTGGGGAGGAAGACTTTAGGGCAGTTCTGAAAGACAAAGGTTATTAATGTCTCACCTACCTCCATATTTCTAGCTTCTTTAGGTCACCCTCACCCCACCCTTACTCATGATGTCAGGTCGTTGCTTTCCCTTTAACACCAAAAATTGGTGTGTCCCATTCCAGTAGCTTTATCTTCATCTTTTTTACAATCATACCCCCTACTTGCACCTTTTGTCCAGAAGGGTCACTAAGAATGAAAAGAGGGATATAATGAAAAATTATTAGAAGATCCTTAGTATAAACCTATGTTATCAATTGAAAATATAGATTTAATGACATTGGAAATGCTGATACCGTAAGATTAGTAAAATGAAAAAGATCCAAATAGTTCATTGAATTTAATCCCAATTTAGAAAAAAATAAAAATCATAACAAAAAGACTGGAAAATATGTTAAAATTTAACAATAGTAATTCATGAGTTAATTTTATTTTGTAGCTTTAAAGTTCTGTATTATTATTCTTTTGACATATGCTATATATGCTATATATGTGTTTCCCTCAAGAGGGAAAACAATAAATGCTATTCTAAAAATTCAAATGAAATCAGTGGAAAGTCCTATAACTTCCCATAAACAATATGGAAAGAAGTCTATTTTAATTCATTTTCCAATTGCTTCTACCTTTAATTTTAATACTTCTTTCTTTCCTTTCCTTTTTATAATTCTTCTAAAAGTTTTGTATCATCATGTTCACAGGCAACACATGTGAAGGGTGGCGAGGAGAAGGAAGGTGTAGGCAAGGAGAGCCTCCAGACTGAAATGCAGGCTTGACACCTGTGAAAGGAGAGAACAGGAAGGAATACCAGATAGGAAGAGTTTCAGGCTGAAGCACAGTTCTAGGGATGTTTTGGCTGATGGCGTTATCAGGTCAATGTTGACCATTACATAAGGCCCCCCTCCTGGAGGAATGAACACCCCTGGTTACCTGCCTCCTGTGCTCAGTCATGAACTGGGAAGAGTAATGGAAAAGTCTGTCTCCTGTGAAAACTCAGAGGTAGATTCAAGGAGGGGCACTGGTCTCCTATACTCTATTCAGCAAGATTCTGGGCAGCACATTTCCATGGCTCCACAGTTTTAGTGTGAGTCTAGCCTTCATTGTGCTCTCAAAGATGTTCAAAAAATTTTTCCTCACACTGTAAAATTTCTCCTGAAGTGTCTCTGTTACCTGTACCATTGTGAACCATCTTTCTCTTAAAATTAGCAGAAAAGAACAAACTTTAGTACATTTCTTTCATCTGTGAATCTAGCAATGGAAAGGAGCTTTGGAGTGACACAGACCTAAGGCTGATTCCAGTTTTGCCACTTACGTGCTGTATGAGGTTTAACATCTCATGTAAATTTTCTTCCTCCTCAAGAAAAGTCCTTACTAGAGCAGTATGATAGAAACTTGCAAGCATAGTTTCTCAAGGAAGGGAGACTTCTGTAGAAACTCCCCACATCTGCAGCTGTGCTTATATTATGTGAGACTGTGCAACTGGTCATATCTGGAAGCACATGGGGTGGATACTTGATTCCCACTGTGTCAGTTAGGATCTTCCAAAAATTTGGGATTACGTCACACATGTCAGTGTCTAATACCACTTGAATTTGGAAGAAAAACAAATTTATAACCCACACTGTCACTGCAGTATGGCCAACTTTCATCATGTGCACATCAAATCACACTCACAGAGAGCAGCCTGAACCTCAATACAGAGGCAAAAGCAAGAGATAATTAGGAAGTGATACAGAAAGACATACAGATTGAGAAAACCTGCCTTCATGCCTGATTTTCTCATTTCCTGGTATCAGTCCTCGTGTGACTAGGGCATACTTCCTTGTTCTTAAAATAAATTCCCTTTTATACGTAAGTTAGTTTAAATGGATTTCTGTTGCTTTTTACCGAAAGAGCTTTTAATAAAATAGACAGAGTCCTGATTAATTGATGCTTTTCAGAATAAATGCATTTCCTTTAACCGTAGCTTTCCTGGAGTCAGCTATTTTCTGAAACCCATTTTTCCATTTTTCTTGAACTTTCATTTAGCTGGCTCTGGACAGATTATATTAACGGATTATATGGCTGTGTTTGGAGGCATGACCAGGACTCTTATGCCCTTATCCCTTACTGGAGCTAAGTGTGAGGCAGAATAAAAGAAAAATTAAAATGTACACCTGAGATTGCATCATGAACCGATTAATTTCAGAAATTTGGCAAAAAGAATCATCAGCCTCAGTCTCCTTGCTCAGTGTTAGTGTAATGGTTAACTGAGGAATCCGACTTCAAAAATGACCTAATCAGTACAAAGGCATCCTCTATTTAGCAAGGATAATTTAATTAGATAGTGTTCCTAAAATATAATATTGATTACTGAATATTGTCTCCTTTAACTTTTAGAAAACTCCATTGAAGTCATGATGACATTGTGAGCCGTGCAATTATAGATGACCGTAATTAGGTCAATGCAATACTACCAATAGTGTCTGACAAATGGAGCCATCAACCCAGTGAACAAACTTGCATCCTTCACACATAAAGCTGTAGCCACCATCCCCAATTTATTAGGAGATCTTTGTTTTGTTTTCCAGCAGTGGAGATGGCTTTGTGCTCTTTCATTGTGACTAGAACTAGCTCTTATCAAAAGGATTCCTAGTATTAGAATGCAGGCTGCTAAACAGCAAAATTAACTGGTCTATACACAAACTATTCTCTAGTATAAATCCCATTTCCACTGTGTTGCAGTCACCTTCATTGGTTATCAAGGTATGAGACATCCATCCCTTTAAATGAGACATCTTGCCTATGGAAGAAGTCTGTAGGCATCCATTCAGTTAGAAATAACTTATTCCATCCATATATATATATAATTTTTTTTTTTGCGGTATGCGGGCCTCTCACTGCTGTGGCCTCTCCCGCTGCGGAGCACAGGCTCCGGACATGCAGGCCCAGCGGCCATGGCTCGCGGGCCCAGCCTCTCTGCAACACGTGGGATCTTCCCGGACCGGGGCACGAACCCGTGTCCCCTGCATCGGCAGGCGGACTCTCAACCACTGTGCCACCAGGGAAGCCCTCATCCCTATATTTGCAAAGCAACTTATTAGTTCTTTTATTATAGCTCTCATCACAGTTTACCTCATATTTGAGTTAACTATGTTTGTCCTTAATTATGTGCTTTTGAAAATCTGCTTCTATGTCCCATTCTACTTGTAACACGCACAGAATCAACCAGTGCTTATACATTGTATGTATAATTGCTCATGCAATTTAAAAAAAAATAAACAATAAGTAACTAATAATATTGATATCCCTTTAAGAGAAGGAATTAAAGCACTTGGAACTTTAAGGGCCATAAGTAAGGAGATTCTATTTATTTACAGAAAAACCCAGTATAACTTGCTAAATATATCTAGATTCATACAAATATAGTTAATTCTTTAAAATCACAGAACTTTTGAAAATATTAGAGAAACAACATAACCTGAGCAAAGACTTTATACACACTGATAAGTAGGTGAAAAGGTTCATAGTTGACCACGAAGCAAGTCAAAGTCTCTTCATATTAAATATGACTTGGAATATACTAATATATGAAACATTTTATGTAAGAATCTGATCAGTTCTCCTGACAAGGTGGATTATACCTCAAAGATAATAGGAGGGATATGTTTAAATGTCACAGGAGAGGAAGTTATACCACAGCTTTAATAGCTTTTTAATGCTCAGAATCTGATCAAAGTAATTATAGCTTGGTAATTCAGAGAATGGGAGAAATTTACTTCTCAGAGTAAAATGAGATGTTTGAAAAATACAAATTCATTAAAATATCTTGACATTTACTAAGAAAGGAAGCTTAACACAGGACAAATTTCCTTTCTTTCAGTCTGAAATACTTTAAATTATACTCATTTTATTATTATATTATCAAAAAGTTTAAATTATAATTCTAAACAGATACAGGTTGTAGAAAGTTTAGAAAAATTAGACAATAAGAATATAAATACTATCATTATTCCCACAATCTAGAATTAAATATCATTCATATTTTACTGGATTTCCTTTAATAAGTTTTCTCTTTATATATGTTAATTTTATGTAATTGGTGGCACAAAAATTATATAGCTTGCACTTTTACTTAAAATTTTAATGTGAAACATTATCAATGATATAGAAAAAACTTTAAAATTATTTTTGTCAATGACTACATGACATTCTATTACATGAGTATACTATCTATTTTTAAGAGTTTCTTTATTATTTGGCATTTAGTTTTTTCCCAATTTTATTATAAATAATTTTACATTGGGTATCTTCTTCATAAATTTTTATTTAAGTAACAATACTAATTGAAAATGATATGGACATTTTAAAGGTTCTTAACTTACCAAATTGCTTTAGGGAAAAATTATCAAAATTTGTATTTCCCAAACAGTCATACAGATCTCATTTCATTAAATGCTTTGGTTGCTCTGAGAAAATGTTTGTTTTCCAACACTACTTGTATTTATTGATGGTGCTTTTTAAAATTTTATTCTATGTCATATGTGCTGGAGATGAGTAAATAAGAGCCAAAAATACTATAGTGACTCAGATCCTGGTTTCATTCCAGAAATATTCTCTGTTTATCAAGTTCTACCATCTTATCAACCTTGGAAGTAAAAAAAAAAAAAAAGTGCCAATCATACGTTCATACTTACCTTTCTTCTCTTAATAAAACACTGAATATTTGGCATAAAATTTTTTAAAGCATCTTTGTGTTTTCAGTCTGAAAAATTATTTGGGACAAAAGCCCTTATTTTATTCTCTACTGAATAACAATAAGAATGATAATGATATAGAATAAAAACAAGAGAACAATTATGATGCTCTTTCTCTGTGCCAGACTCATGATATGCCTTCACATTCATTGTTGGATTTGATCCCAAGGTGGAAAAACATAATGTAATTCTTTAATGTAAAAGTTTAAACCCTATATTCTTTGGTTCAGATCTCTGTATCTAAAAACTAAACATTCTCTCTGTCAGTCAAGTCATGACTGGAACCAGATTGTAAACCTCTAATTATCAGTTGTTAGTGGAATCTTCTGGAAGTATATGAGAGCTATGAGAAGATACAATTTTGAGTTGCTCAGTCATCTAGAAGACTATCAGATAAAAATGAAAGGTGGGAATATTTGGAAGAGATTGACTTGGAGATAATAAGGAAATAACCATAAACTGTGTTACTTGAAGAAACCTCAGGTCAAATTCGCACTTCTTCTACATATTGTAATATCAGTATCTTGTAGCCATAGATGTTTTTGTTAGGTTGTTGAAGTACCTGGCAGTCCCACTTACGATGTCTGAACTCCAAATTTTCAATTTTATAACTCATAGAATATAATATAAAGTATCTAATTGCTGTTTGTGCATCAGTTAAATCCAGCAAATGTAAATTTAAACAGATAGCTGGTAAACCCTTGTTAAGGACAACAACAGGAAACTATTATAAATAGTCTTGTATAAGGCAGCATCTTTCCTCTTCTCCTTCTAGAAACCATATAAATACTCATTCAGGGACAAAGAAAAAGAAAACTCCATGATGTTCCATGATGAGAAAGGTTAGTCTAGTGGTGGAAGACCTCAGAAAACGTCAGGAAAAAATTACATTTCTTGAAAGTGAGGGACTCACTCTGGATTGCAAAAGATTATCACTTCACTGTAACAATAGAGGCAGGAATGAGATTGAGAAGGACTAACAGCAAAAGCTGTCAGGAACTTTTTTTTGTTTCATTGAGAAAGGCTAAGGGGGAGAGTTTAACACAAGTAGGTTAAAAAAAATCCAAAAACACATTATTTGAAGGAAGCTCTTTGTTCTTGTGGTAGTAAAGAAGAAAAGATCCCTTTGGAGGTGAAGCCTAAAAGACTACAAAAGTATCCCTATACATCAATACTTTCTATATATTATTGTTCCAGAAATATATGATTTATTTAATGAGGAGTAATAACAAATAAACTGGTATAGCGTTAACACAAATATATTGTAGAAAAAAGGATGGAAAAGAACAGCATAATTTTTTTAAAAAAGAACACTTCAGAAAAACATTTTATGAAGCACATAAAAATTGTGAGCAAATATTTCACCATTAATTTTCTTAAGTATCTTTATAAAGAAACTGCCTTGGTGAAGAAGGACTACAAATAATAAAGAACATCAATTTAGGATATGGAGAAATATAAATACACAAGATGCAGAAAAAAAGTGGAAAAATGAATCATAAAAAGGAAGACAAAATTTATGGGAACAGAAAGGATACTATATTCTGTGGGAAACTTTGGGGGTAAAATATGCAAAGTGGTCAAAATAAATTGGAAATAAAGGTTTTTAAAAGGCTACACAGAAAAAGATCAATGAAAAAATAACACTAAAAAGTAAATTAAAACAATGTAACAAAACAAATACTTAAAGATAATATTTTTTAAAGCTTTCTTGAAAAAACCAACAACAGCAAAAAAGACAATATTCAAATTGAAAGTAATATCTCAGGAAAAATCAACACAACATTTAACACTGCAACATGTCCTGGTACACACAACGAATATAAAGGAATAAATGAAAACTTTTGGTTAACTGTAGGGAGTTCAAGACACTTTTTAGGCAAAAAGATATCAGAATGCTTCAGATTTCCCCACAGCAACATTCAATGCCAGAAAATAATGGGGAGAAAGCCACAAAATACTTAAGAAAAGGAAGTGTAACCCAAGGACTTTATACTGAGCCAAGCGAATATTCAGGTAGACAGGTTAAAGACAAACTGTTTGGTTTTGCCACAAATCAGGGAATGTTTTTATTATGAGTTCTTCCTCTAGCAAACTTGAAGAATGAGCTTCAGAAAACTAATAAGTGACCTTGAAAGCTAGTGAAAAAGTATTGGTGGTAGGCATAAATTATATATAACTTTAAAACAAAGAGAAAAATAAAGATTAGAATGAAGAGAATAGAACAAAATTTTTAAAATAAAAATATAAAAGAGAGTAGAATAAGTGTTATATGCCTGGACACCATAGAAATGATATAGCCAACCAATATTTGGGAAGTGGAACATAGAATAAGCTGCTGACTATCACCTCTATAGTGCTTCAGAGTCAAGAGGGTATCAATTCAAGGTGACATATCATATATGAGAAGTTTACATAAAATTTATAGTACCAAAGTGAATACTAAGATTAAAATTGGTCTATAGAAGATGTGAGAAAGAAAAGCTTGTAAATGTTATCAACCATTTAAGAGGGAAGCAATAGCTACAGCCTAAAGAAATATATTAATTGCCATTTAACAATATATTATAAATATCTTTCCACATCACCCAGAGAGAATCTACATGTTTTTTTATTGGATGAATAGCATTTCTGTTTCTGAATATATATGATTCTTATAAATAAGCCATATTATTGGAGATGTAGGTGTTGCCAAAGTGTTAATTTAAGAGAAATAGCACTATGAACTTTAAACATATGTTTTTGTGTATTTGTGTGTTTACTTTTCCAGTTAAACTCCTAGGAATATAACTCTTGGGTCAATATATTGACAAATTTTGGAGGCTTCTGTAATATATTGCCAAAGTATCTTTTACAGCAAAAATGGTGATAATTATTTCTCTTGATTATTGTTAATATTAGATGTGATCACACTTTTATATCTTTACAGAATTCCTGAGAAAACTGTCATATTTAAATTTACATTTATTTCATTCTTCATAAAACAAATGAACTCATTATATACTGACTAAAAATTTGTATTCATTCTTTTTTTTAAAACACCTGTTTCTTCCCTTTCTCCAATTTCTACTTAAGTTTGCATTCTTTTCATATTGATCTGTAAGTGTCCATTATGTATTACGACAATCCTTTATCATGTTTCTTATAAATATTTCTCCCCTTTAAACTTGTATTTATGGTATTTAAAACTCACAAGAAAGTTACTTTTATGTTAAATCTATTTCTCTTTTCTTCTATAGCTTCTGCCTTTATTTCAGTCTTAGAAATTATTTTTAACCTAACTGTACATAAATTTTTTTTAGTATCTTAATTCTCTAGACTTTCTATAGCATCTGCGATTTATTTATTTATTTATTAACACAAAAGGTGTTTATTTAAATAGAACTACCATATGACCCAGCAATCCCACTACTGGGCATATACCCTGAGAAAACCATAATTCAAAAAGAGTCATGTACCAAAATGTTCATTGCAACTCTATTTACAATAGCCCGGAGATGGAAACAACCTAAGTGCCCCTCATCGGATGAATGGATAAAGAAGATGTGGCACATATATACAATGGAATATTACTCAGCCATAAAAAGAAACGAAATTGAGCTATTTGTAATGAGGTGGATAGACCTAGAGTCTGTCATACAGAGTGAAGTAAGTCAGAAAGAGAAAGACAAATACTGTATGCTAACACATATATATGGAATTTAAGAAAAAAAAATGTCATGAAGAACCTAGGAGTAAGACAGGAATAAAGACACAGACCTACTGGAGAACGGACTTGAGGATACGGGGAGGGGGAAGGGTGAGCTGTGACAAAGCGAGAGAGAGGCATGGACATATATACACTACCAAACGTAAAACAGATAGCTAGTGGGAAGCAGCCGCATAGCACAGGGATATCAGCTCGGTGCTTTGTGACCGCTGGAGGGGTGGGATAGGGAGGGTGGGAGGGAGGAAGATGCAAGAGGGAAGAGATATGGGAACATAGGTATATGTATAACTGATTCACTTTGTTATAAAGCAGAAACTAACACACCATTGTAAAGCAATTATACCCCAATAAAGATGTTAAAAAAAAAAAAACAACTTGGACTTACCCCTTCCTAGCTGTATGACCTTGGACAACTTATTAAATTTTCTGAGGCAGTAAAAAGTGTATGATACTTCTTATCTCATATGCTTATACAGCAAATTAAGTGTAATGATGTATGTAACATGATTAATAAGTATCCAATGATATATATTATTGTGGTTTTATTACATTAGCACAATAATCAATTATTGTCCTTATTTCACTAACCGAAAAACTCCAAATGAGCAGTAGAATCTCATTGTACACAATAGCAGAGGCTGCCATTCAGTATGAGTAATGATGCCTCATTATGAAGATGACCCTTATGAGCAGATAAAACCAAATGTCCCATTTGCCATATCCTCAAATAGGAAACTTGTGAGAAAATATAAAAGGACTTATTTAGGACTAGCATAAGTGAGTGACTGATTTATTTTTCATCAGAGAATGAGGGGTTCCACAGAGGTAAATTTGCCAAATAAAGAAGTAAGTTATCAAAGTCAATTTGTTTGATCATCCAGAGCTGATATTAAGAATACTATTTACTGGGACTTCCCTAGTTGCCCAGTGGTAAAGAATCCACCTTGCAATGCAGGGGACGAGGGTTCGATTCCTTGTCAGGGAACTAAGATCCCACATGCCACGGGGCAACTAAGCCCACGCACCACAACTACTGAGCTCGCGCACCTCAACTAGATCCCACGTGCCACAAATACAGAGCCCACGCACTCTGGAACCCGCACACCGCAACTACAGAGCCCACGCACCCTGGGCTTGCACACCACAACTAGAGAAGAGAAAACCCACACATCACAACTAGAGAGAAGCCCGTGCTCCACAACGAAAAGCCCACGTGCCGCAACAAAGATCCTGTGTACTGAAACTAAGACCTGATGCAGCCAAAAATAAATAAAATAAATAAATCTTTAAAAAACTATTATTTATTGCATGGGATAGTAACACTGCAGCAAACATTTTGGAATCCTATCCAGCAAATATTCCTCAATTCCTCTTTGATGCCAGAATTTCAATTTTGTGAATCTTGATTATTCTAGAGCAATTATGAAAGTTCCATATTCCTTGGAGGAATGAATAGACTTTAGTTTTTAGAGACGTTTTATGTTTACCAAATAATAAAGAGATTTCTCATATACTCTCTCTCTCCCCTGCTCAGTTTCCCATATTATTAATACATTGCATTAATGTGGTGTATTTGTTACCACTGATGAACCAATATTGATATATTAACTGAAGTCCATAGTTTACATTAGCGTTTACTCTTTGTGTTGTTCAGTTCCATGGGTTTCGATAAATGCCTAATATCATTAATCCACCATTGTAGTGTCATACAGAATAGTTTCACTGCCTTAAAAATACCCTTTTCTCCACCTATTCATTCCTCTTCTCCCTCCAGAACCCTGGAAACCACTGATCTTTTTACTATCTCTACAGTATTGCCTTTTCCAGAATGCCATATAGTTGGATTCATACAGTATGGAGTCTTTTCTGACTGACTTCACTTAGTAACATGTACGAAAGATTCCCCCATGTCTCTTGGTGGCCTGATAGCTCATTTCCTTTTATTCTCGAATACTATTTCATTCTATGGATTCACCACAGTTTGTTTATCCTTTCACCTTTTAAAGAACATATTGGTTGCTTGCAGCATTAGGCAACTATGAATATATCTGCTATAAACAGTTATGTGCAGATATTTTTGTGGTCACAAGTTTTCAACCCATTTGGATAAATACCTAGGAACTCAATTACTAGATTGGGTTGTAAGCCTATTTAGCTTTGTAAGAAAATTTCAAACTAACTTCCGAAGTGGTTATACCATTTTGCATGTCCACCAACAATGGATGAGAGAATCTCTTGCTACACGTCCTCTCCAGCATGTGATGGCAATGTTTTGGATTTTAGTCATTCTAATGGTGTGTAGTAGCATCACACTGTTGTTTTAACTTGCAGTTTCCTAATGGCATATGATATTAAGCATCTTTTCATGGCTGTTTGCTATTTATTTAGCTTCTTTGGTGAGATGTTCATTCAGAACTTCTGCCTACTTTGTTAAACCACTTTATTAAGGTATGACTGACACATTAAAAGCTGTACATAAAAGTGCAGGACCAGATGGCTTCACTGGTGAATTCTACCACACTTTTAAGGAAGAATTAATACCAATCCTTCTCAAACTCCTCCAAAAAAATAGAAGAGGAGGGAACATCCCAAACTCGTTTTACAAGGCCAGCATTACTCTAACCAAAACCAGACAAGAATGCCACAAGAGAAGAGAATTACAAGCCAATAGCCCTGATAAACATAGACTCAAAAATCCTCAACAAAATATTAGCAAACTGAATTAAACGATACATTAAAAGGATTATACACCATGATCAAGGGGGATTTATTTGAGGCATGTAAGAACTGTTCAATATCCACAAATCAATCAATGTGATACACAACCATAACAAAATGGAGGCTAAAAATCATATCTATAGAGAGAGACAGTGTATTTGAACAAAGTCAACATTCATTTATGATAAAAACTCACAACAAAATGGGTATAGAGGGAATGTACCTCAGCATAATAAAGGTCATTTATGACAAGCCAATAGAAAACATCACACTCAATGGTGAAAGGCTAAAAGCTTTTCTTCTAAGATTGGGAACAAGACAAGGATGCTCACTTTGCCACTTCTATTTAACAAAGTACTGGAAGTCGTAGCCAGAGGAATTAAGGGGAAAAAATGCATCCAAATCAGAAGGAAAAGAAGTACAGTTGCTTCTGTGTGCACGTGAAATAATTATATATACAGAAAACTCTATGGATTCCACACACGTACACATACACACACCAAAACCATTAGAACTAAAAAACAAATTCAGTTTAGTTGCAGGATACAAAGTCGACATACAAAAATCAGTTGTGTTTCAGCACACTAACAATGAACTAACTGAAAAAGAAAATAAGAATAAATCCCATTTACAAATGCATCAAAAAATAAAATACTTAGTTATAAGCTTAATTAAGGAGGTGAAAGATCTGTACAATGAAAACTATGAAACAATGATAAAAGAAATTGAAGAAGATACAAATAAATGGAAAAATATTCCATGCTCACGGATCAGAAGAATGAATATTGTTACAATATCCATACTACTCAAAGGGCCCAGAAATAAACCCATGCATATTGGGAGATTGGGACTGACATATATACACTAATATGTATAAAAGGGATAACTAATAAGAACCTGCTATGTAAAAAAATAAAACAAAATTTTTTATAAAAGGAGAAATACGATAACAAAGAATAAAAAATAAAATTAGAAAGATAAAAAATATTTTAGGAAAAATAAAAATATAATTGAAACAGCTGCAAAAAGGTAAAACAAAACCACAACAGAGAAAAAGAGAAGAAAAGGCAGGTAGGGGGTGGGGGGGGGGAACAAGCCAAAAGGAGCAGAACAATAACAAAGTATAAAGAATAAAATAAAATTAGAAATATAAAAGGTTTATTAGAAAAAATTAAAATATAAATGAATCAACAACAAGAAAAACAAAACCCCAACCTAAAAGAAGAAAAAAAAAGAAAAGAAAAAGAAAATAAAAGGCCAGAAAAGGCCTTGGCTATGGGGGGTGGTGTTTAGGCAGGAGCCTGGAATCTAGACAGGGGTGGGGTTTAGGGTGGGGCAGGGCCTGGGGGGTGTGGTGACATTTAAGCATGGGGCAGGGTTTAGGCTTAGGACCTGCACAGAAGGGGAGAGGTGGCACATCCAGGGAGGGGCCTCAGGAGTGTGGAGTTCTGGAGTTTCCTGGTAAGGCTCTGTGTGCGGGTGCGTGGATGGGGTTTAGGCCCAGCGCAGTTGGAGGGGGTCTCAGAGGGGTTATCTGAGTATAGAGGTAGGGCCCTGGGTGGGGGTTTAGGGGTGGGGCTTGGACTCTGTGTGGCAAGAGGGAGGCTCTGAAGGCAAAGGATTAAGCCTGGGAGCCCAGTAGGCTCCCCGGTGCCCAAGTGGGCAGGGAAAGCGCTGGCTGTGTTCCCTTCCATTCCTCTGCCCCACTGAGCATCTCCCCCATCGCTGCTGGACCCCTACCTGTGGGTGGGTCCCGCTGGGTGTAGGAACTCCTTCTCTCCCCCAGCCGCCCCTCAGGGGTGCTGGTCCCATAGGTCCGGTCTTTACTTTTGTTCCCCCTTTCCTCCCTCCCACTCCCCTCAGGACCCGTGCGGCTGGAGGGGGCCTCGGTGGGCAGAGGATCAGTTCCGGGATCTCGGCTGGCTTTCGGGGGCCCAAGTGGGCAGGGGAAATGCTGGTCACGCTCCCTTTGGATTCTCTGCCCTCCCAGTGGTCCCCCCCCTTTCCCCTTCTGGGCATGGGATCCCTTCCCCTTCTCCAGCCACCTCTCAGGGGCACTGGTTCCATACCGCCTCCATTTCTCCTCCCCCCCTACTCCCCACCACGTCCCACATCCTACCCATGCTGGGGGTTCCTCCCATCACCTTAGGTGTCTGTGGTCCCCCACTGGTGCTTGGTAGGTGCCCTAGCTGTGCAGAGACGCAAATTCTGCGCCCTCCTAGTCTGCCATCTTGACTCCCCTGTCCTTACTCTTAATGTCTTCTGGAATCTGCCATATTAGAATACATGAGAATGGAAGAAACAATTCCCTGAACAGTTTAAAAATCTATCCTAAATGCATCGTTGTATATTTTCTCTTACTTTTTTTCTTTCATTACTTTTTTTCCGCCACAGCTGTGGATTCATCCATACGGTACCTTCTCAAGAATGCAGCCAATTTTCCTGTATTATTGTCTAATTTACAAGTCTTGTGGCTTTTGTTTTTTGATATTCTTACAATTGAAATCTTGTGTTTGGGGAGACCCCATTTTTGCAATTCCTGTTATTGATCCCATTAAAGAATATATTGTTTATAGTTACATAATGGGGCTGGAAATAAAGTATAATTGGATTTGACCACAGGAAATACAAAAAGGAATGATTGCTGCCTTCTCTGACTGGTTAAATAATACCTATATTTCAGAAATCACTCTGAACCTAGGCTAAGCAATCTCCTCAAACTATCCTTTGACCTAGTTTTCTCTATAAAGTGGAAAGAGCATGACCACAGACAGGCATGGGTTCAATTTAAACTCCATGTCTTAAATTTTCCATTTCAAAGGAATTTATCAACCATATATAAATTTTGCAAAGACGTAACCTAAAATAGTTTAGTAGCTTTTGAACAGTACACCCACACCAAGATTATAGAAGTGTAATGTTGTACATTGGAAGTGGTGGAGGGGGTGTGCTAGGGGATCCTTATGGAGATAATTTTGGATAAAACTGCTGATATGTTATTAATACCTTCCCCTCACCCCAACTCACCCTATATACATACACACACACGCAGGCAGGAGGTGGGAGTAGCTACTTGTCTTTCACCATTCAGAGAGTTTGATACGTATCCCAAGTAGTTATAAGACATACTGAGTTAGTGTCTTGCTCCTGCCTAGGAAATCCGCAGCCTAAGGATAAGCTAGCTAGCAGCTTTCGTGGCACTGTGAAGAAGAGTTGCTGATGTGCTAGGATACGTCTATGCAACCTAGAGTTGGCACAGCTAATAAGTTACATGACTGAATTCCTAGTTGCTGAGGAAAGAGTAACTGATCTTCAGAATAGAGTGCACTTGCTCAGATTTAGGAACCTGTAGCTGAGCAAACAACAACAATGACATGTGGAAGTGGTAGAAATGATCTCCAAAGACTCCATGGAAGTGTCAAACCAAAAAAAGGAACGCTAAACATCCCCCAGGCCAGAGAACAGAAAGCCAATTTACAACAGTACCAGTCAAAAATTAATTCTCCTACATCCTTTAACTAACTCTCCTCCCTTAGCTTGTTTCTTGTTATCTTGAAGGGGTTCAAGGTTGTAGATATAAGGTGGGGGAGGAAGTGAGCAAGAGAGGTGAGGCTGACCACAGCCCCTTCCTTGAAGTAACTTCCCTGGTTGTAGCCAGAGAAGATGGAAAGAAGTTTTACCTTTGATCAAGTTGGAAGCTTTCATGATTACATGGGAGTGGGTATTTTTAATTAATAAATTGTTTGTGAAACAAACTGACCTGGACTGTCTACTATCTACCATGACCAAAAAATCTCATTTCTGTCCAGTTTTTCTCCTGGGGCAATGGAAGTACTATATCCACTGGGATAGTTTAAAGGGACAGTAGGAAACAGAAATAAAATTGATTTTATGTTTAAACGTTATGAGTCTTGTTTGATTAATTCTATTAGGTTTATGGCCTTGAGCAAGTTACTTAAATTCTCAATTCCTCATCAATAAAATTAACTATTAGTACTTCATAATATTGCTATGAAGATGCAAGTAGTTTTTCAAGTTATAAGAAGCATTACTACTTAAATTGTCTAACACTGTGTCTGACTCATAATAACCATTAAATAAATACTACCTACTACACTTTTCCTAGCTCACTTGGACCTTTCACTTATGATTAAGATATATTTTATAGTATTCTTGTTGAATACAGATAATACACTCACAGTGTTTGACAAAACAAAAACAAGGGGCTTCCCTGGTGGCACAGTGGTTGAGAGTCCGCCTTGCCGATGCAGGAGATACGGGTTCATGCCCCAGTCCGGGAAGATCCCACATGCCGTGGAGCGGCTAGGCCTGTGAGCCATGGCCTCTGAGCCTGCGCGTCCGGTGCCTGTGCTCCGCAACGGGAGAGGCCACAACAGTGAGAGGCCCACGTACCGAAAAAAAAAAAAAAAAAAAAAAAGGAAAACAAACGAAAAAACTGAGTATTCACTTTTCACAAGGCATTACACTAAGTACTTTTTCATATATCTTTTCATTTAACATCAAAAAGTCCACATAAAGATATCACCATTAGCACCATTGTATATAATGCATTTGAGACTTGATAATGCTGAGAAAGTTGTTAAAGTTCATGGAGCTGGTGAGAAGCAATGCCATAGCCATAATTCTAATCCTTTTCTCTATACTATGTGACCAGGACATTTTTCCAATATCTCAAGTTATTAATAATCATTTTTAGTAGGTGTTCTGCCCAAATGCCTGATAACAAAGGACAAGAAAGATGCGACTGTTTTCTGAATGATTACAGGATGAGAGAACTTACTTCCCCTTTTAAGCACCACTTATGTCTGGAGAAATCTTTTTCAATAAATATCTGTTCTGAGTTCCCAGTCCCATATACAGTATTTTGAATGATCAAAAAAGTTTCTGCTCTTAAGGAAATTTAGTCCCTTCTTAGGAAAAAATATAACTAAAATATAATCAAATGTAAAAATTATTGTTAGAAGCAGTAAGTGAAAAGGAAAGAAAGGTCAAAGAAGCACTTGTCTGAAGCAGAGTTTGAGTGAGAAAGACCAGGGGAAGAGATGGGTTTGAGGTGGGCCTGAGAAAATAAGCAGGCTTCTGAGCAATACACAAAAAGCAGGAGGCTTTTATAGATGAGAGGAATGGAAAAGGTATCAGATATACTCTGAGTTTAAATCTGTGATGCTTCTGTGTTTTGTCCTTTTGAATCTATCTAAGCTGGGAATCCAATATGGTTTAATTGTACCAGTAAACATTCCTTAGAGTTATTGAGATAATAGAATAAGGTATTTGACTTCTGTCTTAGTCTGTTCAGGCTGCTATAACAAAAATACCATATACTGGGTGGTTCATAAACAACAGAAATGTATTTCTTACAGTCTGGAGCCTAGGAAGTCCAAGATCAAAAGTGCTAGCAGATCTGTTGTCCGTTAAGGGCTTGCTTCACGGTTCATAAATGACTACCTCATGCTGTGTCTTCACACGGAGGAAAGGGTGAAAGAGCTCTCTAGGATCTCTTTTATGAGGCACTAATCCCATTCATGAGGGTTCCACCTCATGACTTAATCATCCCAAAGGCCAGCCTCCTACTATCATAATCTTGGGATTTAGATTTTCAACATTATGAAATTGGAGGGGGGGGGCACAGACATTCAGTACATGGCAACATTGTAAAGTATAAACTTTTCTTTAAATAATAGCTGAATTATATTTTAAAAAATAATAGAGATTTAGCACCTAATCATGTTTTATATATAACACAAAATGATACGTTGGGAGCATTTACTCCATTCTAGAAAAATAAAATTTTGTGTTAGAATTATACTGAGCTAAGTAATTAGAATGTTGGAACAACTGCTATTCAGATATTTTAAGTCACATTTATCTATAGAAAATAAGATTTTCTAAATACGATGTTGTTGCATAAAGTGTCTCATTGCTTTATGCACATCTTTTCCTTTAAGTGAAAGCCACGATTTGAAAGTAAATAACATTTGCAAGCCCCTAGAATGATTAAGCTCTTATGATATGTGTGTATATAGGGATGGAAAATATTTCTCAAATTCATAAAGCAATAGAATTGAGGACAGAGAGGGAAGGTGAATGGACGACAAAAATAAAAGAAGATACCATGACTGGTTACAAAATCATGAAGCACACAGTAAGGTCTGTTGAATTCTCAGGAATTTTTCAATGGTTTCAACTCTCAATTATTTCCCACATCCCATTCAAAGGTGCATTAAAATATTAACATCAGTATTTCATTCCTTTGCATTTATAATCATGCCTTTGCCCCACACAGACTCACACCTGCATATCTGATCTTCTTATGCAAATAACTTGGTACAGCTATATTTTAAACCTCTAGTTCCTAAGTTGAACTGTGTTTTTCTTTGACTCCAGATACGCGTAGCACCAAAATTTGGTAGTAGAGAAGGAAAAGGGACCTGCATAGATCTAAACTTGAACTAGTCTTGACACTGCATAAAGTGCCTCAGTTCCAGTTCATATCTCACTAAAGAACAGATTCATAAAAACAAAACAGACAAATAAAAAACAAGAACAACAAAACATGCGGTAACAAATAGCATGGCTTACTGTAAAGAGAATGGGATTCATGTGCTACTAAACCAAGCTGGACCTGAAAGCAGGCTCTGTCACTTACTAGCTTTGTGTCCCAGGACAGTGATTATCAAACTTGGGTGCATACCAGTCAACCACTTGGGAATCTTGTTAAAATGCAGTTTCTGACTCAGTATGTTTAGGGTGGTTCCTGAGATTCTGCATTTCTAACAAGCTATCAGGGGATGCTCATGCCACTGGCCCAAGGACCACATTCCTAGTTGCAAGTTCCTAGCACAAGCCACACAAGGCTGCTAAGGCTGTTTCTAGTCTCTAGGGAAGATACCATAACTCCCCTTATGTTGCTGAAAATAAGTGAATGTAGTAATTCAATTAAATCACCAGTGACTGGTGTGCGATAGATCTTTAGTAAATACCTTTGATGAAACAGTTATCTTTTGAACATCTTTCTACCATCTCTAATGTGGTTTTCCTCGTGGTGGGTTTGCTTAAGTCTCAATTTTTCCCTTGAGGGAAAGTTTTGACAATTAAACTAGAAATTTCTGTAAAATCTTCCTTGTAATTATGACTAGGATATTGCAAATTCCCTGCCAGTATTAAAGGGTTAATAAACATTGCAGAGTTTCAGTGTTACTAAGGCCCTCATCTAGGACTATTAGTAAAATGACCTTGAGGCAACCAGCTGTCACTTAGACAAAGTGCCTTATAAGGCCTGAAATAATGACACCACATTGTATCATCCCAAATCTGCATTTCAAAACCAGCAAAACGCAGCTGTCTGTCAGCCTGTCAGAAATCATTCAGCTTGAACCTAAACGTGTTTTTACGCTTTTCACCACAAATTTTAACAGTGACAAATGGAGGGATGGCTTCTATAACCTAATGAAGCTCTCACCACCTCTGAGACATTTCAACCCCCTCCACTTAAATGTTTCCTGAAACAAGATGTACAATGTCTGTGTCACAGAGAATGTCATGGCTCATTTGTCATCTAACCTCATACCTCTGAGCAGGCTGGTAAGGACAGGGGAAGAGATTATTTCTCTCAGGTGGTGAATTCCAATGTGTTGAACATATGACTCATTGTCTTAACTCTACTTAAGGTATTTTCAGCTTTTCCATTTCAAAATGAATCTCTAACTACTATATTAATAATCATGAAGGTCTCTCTTGAGAAATGAACAAATATACATTTTGTCATGTCTAAATTCATTGGCTTTCCTTTAATATTAATGCCTCTAAATTTGTTTATTGACTGTCACTTTAGCATATCTTTTTCTTAAGCTAAAGAAAGGCTATTAATAATATAATTCATGCATGAAATGTTTAATATTTAACACTATCTCCTAGCTGCTCCCAATGTAATATATTAATGTAGATGCATCATTATGCTAAAGGAAATGCCTCACAATATTAGAAAATGTTATGGACCCAAAGGAGTAATGTCTAGTTAATTACTAAAGAGGAATCTACATCTGGTAGATTCTGTCTTCCCTGGTTTATTCTCTGATGGGTCTCCAGATGATCTCTGAATCAGTCTCCTTAAGCACGGGAAGGTTTCAGAGGTTATTAGTAGTAATTGTGTTGCACAACTGAGGGAATTTTGTTTAGCGTGATGAAAGCAGCAATGTCATTATTAGTTGATTAGTGTGAACAATCTTTGACAATATGTAGCACCAACTATGACTCCAACTGGTGGCAACTCATTATTCTGATTGCTATTTGCTTTGCAGTATTATCAACCACAAAGTGAGCGACACGGACCAGGGAAGAAAAGCAATAATTGGAAGATGTTTTTATGACCAGTGGGAGACATGAAGATTTCATTGTTTAGGAAAATGAATGTGCATGAAGCAATTGAGATTTTGGGGTTAGATTTAGAAGTCAGAAGTCTAGTAAAGTAATGCATAAAACTTAGTATCATAGACTTTTTTTTTCATCAAATTAAATGTAAAGTAGGTTAAGGCATTGTGGTTTTAGTATTTGTCAAGGGACAATTTCAATTGCAAGGCAAAACAAGATACACGCAAAAAAGGAAAGGAGGAGAAACTGCTAGGAGGAGTTTGGAGAGTAAGTACTAGAGGAGTCTATGAGAAAAAAAATATTTTCTAGGTGAACAAATGCTATACCCTTGGAAGAATCTAAACAGAAACATCTTACGTTAAATTTAAAAGACATGTTTTCTGGTAAACTCCAATGGCAATATCATCAATAACAAGAGGTGCTTTTTTCTGTTTTGAGGCTTTTTCGTTGCTTCTAATGATATTACATGATACTTATCACATATAAAAAATCACAGGTATAAAATATATATATATCTGAAGCCTGTCAAAGAGAAATTGAATCATATGGAATTAAATAGGCAAGAAAACTTTATTCAAGACTTGCAGCAGGGGTCAAGACTACTGCAATAACAGAATGTTTGAACTCAATTCTGTTGAAACAACAGGGAAGAGAGTTCTTAAGTGATGGAGTGAGCTGTGGAAAAGTACTGGATGTGTTAAGGGGTAGGTTGGTCAATGTGATTAGGCCATCTGTGTTCGCTAATTGGACATTACAGTCGTTAGGCTTCTACTCTCTTACAGAGAATGAGAGACACGGTCTCTATCTTCCTTAATGATTGTATTTGAAAGGGATGGTTCCCAGGTCCCTGAGAAAGACATTCCTGGTTGTAAAACTGGTAGAAGCTACGAGGAGATTTACTTTCTAAGGAGGCAGAGAAAGAATTTACAATTCCAAATTTTCTAGAGAAAATGCCCTACGAAAAGAGCTCTGGGGCCTATGATTCCCCTTAGTCAATCTGAGGGGAATGTTAAGGTCATCTTGATCAAGTCCCACTCTTGAGACACATTGGCCATTAAACTTTTGGAGAACATTCTTGTAGACCTAGACCATTTTTCATACATAAGTTCATATTGGATATGCAGTGTAGATAGGTCCAAATATAGTTTTTTTAAAAAAATAAATTGGATTATGTCCTGTTATTTTTGAAACTGTTTATTTTATTTGACAATATATCATGGAAATACTACTATTGTGAACAATATGTACACAGCATTCTTTTTAGTGATTTCATCGATTTCATTGTATTCAATCCTATGGGGCCATAATTTTACCAACTTATTTATGGTAGCTAAATGGTAGCTAAAACTTAGTCTCTCCCATCCTTCCTCCGGATCTGTTAAAAGTAAACAACTTTCCATGACTTTAAAGTCACGCTCTTGAAAGAAAACTTCTTTCATTACCTTGCACTTCAAAATTTTGTAAAGAAAAAAATTACCAAATATTTACTAAATATTTTTGTAAAAAATGACCATACCACAGGGCAAATGCATTGTTCTTAGCTAATTATTTTATTATTTTAACATTTTTTACTTAGCTCACTCGATTTTGATATTGCTAGGAAGGGTTTCAAAGCTGAATCCTTATAACAAGATAATTAACTAATTCATAAGCTGTGCATCTATTTACATCTCTATTTTCAAAGCTATACTTGAAATTCTAAGTTAATTTGCTACGGCTACATTGGATCTATGATCATACTGACAGACCTGCTGAGCCTGATCCCTGCTGTGAGATGCATTCTATAAAATTCCAGAACATTTGTGAAATACACATTAATTCTAATAATGGGTTTAAGACGAAGCCTTTTTTGTTTGTTTCCTTGTTTGTTTTGTTTTTTCAACAATAGATAATTTAAATAAAATATTCTGGGAAAAACCTTTTTTTTTTTTTTTTTTCCAAAATAGTGCAAGGTCAATATTGGCTTTCTTTTAGAACTCTACTTCCATCCTCTTGCTTGTTTTCTTCCAGACTCTAGACATAAGGCCCTTGTTTTTAGACACTTAGAAGATATTTTCATGTAGAATTGGAGAAGATTGAGAAAGAAACAAATCACAGCTGGATCTCCCTCTCTTTCATTCTGTTATTAATGTTATGAAAACATTAGTGAATGTCAGAAATAAAACAGTCATCATTTTCACTATTTGCAGAAAATGTATCATATAGTTTCATTAGTTTAAATTTTTAAAAGATTGTGGCATAATTCAATTGAATATTCATATTAGAAATAGATTGTTAGTTTGGTCCACCAGGATGTCAGGGTTACATCAATGGAACCCAGCCAAGTCTCTTTTCTTACTAGCCACTTTGGTTTATCAGTAAGAATTCTGTTCTATAGTTATAATATGAAGCCCTCTATTCTGTATAGCAAAGTTATTGTTATACTCCTTGGGGGGGTAAAGCTTCCCTGACTTTTACTTTTTCATGAATCTTCACTGTTCCCTGAGAGTCAGACTCACCACGACTTTATCAAACTTTATTGTTTAAATAGAGTATGGAAATTGGAAAAGATTTGAAAAACCAACAGTGGAGTAAATCAACAAAACTGTTTAGTTTAGGCATATCGTGCCCTTTACTAGCTGCAATCAATGCAGGATTCTCCACTGGAGATGCTTGAGGAAAGGCAGGGAAAACAAAACAAAACAATGTTTTCATAGCTGGAAACTCAGACAAGTGTGATAGTTAAAGTGGTACATTTTTCAAATAAATAAAGGGAGTTTGGACAAGAAGAGCTTAGACAGGATATTACCACAGTAGTAAAACACTCAAATTTGCTAGATACCAAGAAACTAAACCTCAGAAGCTAGAGCCCTTCCCTTTACTATGGTCAATGACATGAATGACAAGAACTATTTCTTCCTTGAACATATTCTTACCTTTCAAAATTTCAGAATTAATTGTAATCCCCAGAATCTAGTATTTCAAAAAACAGAGAGATTTGAATAGGTATGTGAAAGATGTTATTTCTTGAATGATTTCCTCCCAATGCAAGATGTGTGGCAACATCTTTACCACTGCTCACTTTTTATCCTCCTCCTCAGGATAGTAGGGGCATCAAGCATAGGTGATGAAATTCAACATTTCTACATGTAGTCCTAATGTTACAGAACTTCCAACTAGAATTGGACATTGTTGGTTTTCTCTACTGCTATTTCCTTGGCTCTTGTGATCCACATATTTCTAAGTTTCCTTCATGGGTCATTCTTCTTAGGCTGGTCTCTTAAACTTTGATGTTCTCCACGTTTTTATCTTTCTCACTGTACATTTTATCTCAGAAAAATCATAACTACTTCAATGTTCCTGATTCTCAAAACTTATTTCCAACTTAGTTTTCTTTCTGAGCCTTGATCCTAATATCTAATTGCTTCTGGACATTTCTTCTGGATTGCCACATTTATACCAAAAACTCAATTGATCATTTTCCCCTTCATTCTTACATTTTCTTTTTCCTATCTCATCGAACCATTCCACCCACTACCCCATTACCTAGCCAAAACATAAGCATTAACATTTCCTTCTACCTGATCCTGTGCACTTCATAAGCCACCAAGTTTTATATCATTTTATATCTTTTATCTCTTGATTCATCCATTTCATTCATGATACCATTACCATAATTGTATCCACAATATTCTTTGCCCAAATTTCTGTAATAACCTCTTTTTTTTTTTTTTTTGCGGTACGCGGGCCTCTCACTGTTGTGGCCTCTCCCGTTGCGGAGCACGGGCTCCGGACGCGCAGGCTCAGCAGCCACGGCCCACGAGCCCAGTCGCTCCGTGGCATGTGGGATCTTCCCGGACTGGGGCACGAACCCGTGTCCCCTGCATTGGCAGGCAGACTCTCAACCACTGCGCCACCAGGGAAGCCCTGTAATAACCTCTTAACTGCTATTCCTCCTCGCTCCATCATTAATCCCCCATACTGTGTACAAAGTGATTTTTCTAAAGTGTTCATCTGATCATGGCTCTCCTCTGCTTAAGACTTCTTAATGGTTTCCAAAGCCTTGAGATTAATTCTAATACGGAACACAAAGCACCAAAACCACTTGAAGTTTCATCTTTTACCACTTCTGTTCTTTATATTAGAACACTCGTGTTCTAACCATCCTAAACGATTTCTATTTTTTGGACACGCCCTGTTTTCTCTTGTCTGTTAATTACCACATTCTCTGACCACTTCCTCGCCTTGGCAAATGTTTTTATTTTCTTTCTGGGCTCTTTCTCTGATTCCCCAGGGTAAATTATAAATTACATGCTCCTCCTATATTCTCTCAGATCTTCATTCGTTGGCCCTTATACACTTTGGTTCACTGGGTTTCTTTGTACTTACTGGTAGCCCCCTCTATATTGTACAAAATATGAATCTGTCATTGAACACCTCACCTAGCTCCTTTCTTACTTAGCACATTATAGGCAATCCATACTTGTGGAATGACTGAACATGTGAATGAACATTAAATCATTTTAATCCACATTTGACTGGTATATCTTCTTCCTCTGAATTTCTGTACCCATTTTATTATTTATTTTATTATACTTTAAATTTGTTACTAGTGAAATGAACGTATCATCACTAATATCACTTCTGCAGAGTAAGTCATATCCCAGAAAAACACAGTTTCATTGAGTTGTGTGAATTTTTACAAATAGATCTTTTCCCAATCTATGTCAGAATTAATGAAATTCCATACAGAAGGCAAAAGGTCAAACACTGATCACACATTACTGATCACAGCATCTTCTGATGTTTCTTTAGAATTTAAATCTGTAGATGAATACCGTCTTCTTGCTATTAATATTCTTGAGAAGATGTGAAAAAAAATTCTGCACAATCGTGTCTGGGAAGCCAACTAAAATAAATTCTTTTTAGAAGGCCCCACATGGCAGTATGGATACAGCAGATTTCTGCATTTGCTCTTTCATTTGTATAATGCGTATCTATTTAGGTGCATAACAGCTGAAATTTGAAATGTCAGTTTTTATTAATGAAAGAGATGGAGTAGCAGACTTGATGGAGAGTGACCTGATATGCACTTCAAATGACTGGTTAAATACACAGAAAGGAAACTGTTCCATAAATACAATCCATTTTGAAGATGAATATGCTTCATCTAAGGTATTACAGAGGAAGACTGAGGTGTGGTTTAAGACAATATGTCAGCTTTCAAGCATCAAAATCTCTGAACTGAGTACAATAGCCAACTAGATAAGCTATATTTTAGAGAAACAGAAAGAATTGGTCATAAAGGGGAGGCAATTGTTCTTCTTTGGTGAATTGCCCATTTTATTCCAAATATTTATTAAAGAGTGCCTGACCCAATGCTTCCCTTAATCCATATCTATGGTTTAAATGCTACAGAACAATGGCTCAAATGGGACCCCCTTGAAAACATAATTTGAAATGATATGCTTTTTGGCTATAAAATTTTGATTTTATAGAATCAAGGATTCAGGAGTCAGGATGAAAACAAAGGGAAATAATTAAATTGGAGCACTACAGCATATTGGACAAACCATAATGATAAATACTGTGCTCTATATATGCATAAAATATATGTATATATACTACATATGTAATTATCTTCTACTGGCCTTTTTTCTAATTATCTTCTAGGGGCTTTTTAAAAGCAAATAGTGAAAATCCTTTCTATCTAGTGCAGTTCCTGTTTGCTCAAGGACCAAGTTAGTGAATCAATAAATATGTACTCTTAAGACTATGTTAATGTAAATAAATGAAAAAACAGTAATATATTTATAATCGGATAAGAAAGGACATGGGGATATCTTTGGCTTATTCCTTATATCGGTAACACAAATTTATCCTTTCAAAGAAAGCATCCCATGATGTCATTACATGGATGATGCATGACTGCCTAGATGTGAGAACAAGTAAGTATAGAAATCTTCAGGTTTTACATAGTTGGATGCAAAGTAAATTACACTTTTTATTTAGTATCAAATAGACCTCTCACATAATACTTTACTTAATTCAATCACATATTAAAAACACAGTAATGCAATAGAAGAGTGGTAACTGAATGCAACATATAAGTCAGCAGAGCTTAGTCCCAGCCTTAGCATACTGTTGCATGGTCCAGCCTTGGTCTCTATGGTTACGAGAGAAGTAAAATTGAAAACAACAGCAAGCAAAACGACTATATTGTTCATCTCTTATCTCAGTTCTTGTTTCTTTTCATGCCTATCTTTTATGGACCAAGTAGTCCCATTGCCTTTAACTTTATTATTGTAAAACTCTGGTAAATAAATATTACTACACAAAAGTGAAGCCTTTAGCCACGACATTACATATTAAAAAAATTGCCTACAATGTCAGATATTGATCAACTGAGGACAACATATTCCCAGCATAATGATCACACTTTGAAGGCTTGTAATTCAAGTGATCTTTCTGTCATTTCAAGCTTCCAAATTCTACCATGCAAGATAACAAATCATATTCCCAATACCATGTCCTAGGGAAATAATTGGATTGTTCTTTTCCTCTTGAATCAGGACGAACACTACTGAGCACTTCACTGTGAATGGAAATCACTTCTATTGACCTTGTGACATCTTACTCAACCCTCATTATCTTCCCTAGTAAGAACACTCAGGTTACTTTCTGAAAAATGAGTGTTATGGGATTTGGAGGACAGAAGACTGGCTGTATGACAAAGGCTTTAACTGATTTGTATATAAAGTGTAATGTATATGTAAAGTTGGTAGGAGGAGCAAGAATTCACAGTGTTCAGCCCATTTTTAAAGTTCACAACTCATAAAAAATTAAGAATTAGTTATCTGAAGATATAAAAAAGATCCCAAGGCCTCTGGCATTGCTTGAATAATATGGAGAAGAAGATGACGCAGAGCAAGAAAATTTACCTACTATTTTTTCTGTTGAGTGCTTACAATATACTATGTTAGACATTATACTTAACAATGTCTCTCATTAATATAACAGCAAATACACTAGATACTGCTATTCTTATTTTACGGCTGTGGAGATGGGGCACAGACAGGTTAGGTAATTTGACCAATGTCATGCAACTTGTAAATGATGAAGTCAAGACTCAAATCCATATTTTCTTTACATTAAAGTGTATGCTCTTTACACTATGCAATACAGCCAAACCCTGAGGTTGGTTGTCTAGAGCAGGCTAATAAAGTCACTCAACACATATTTAGGTAATTCTCCATCTTATTTCAGTAACTTCCTTTTTAGGTCCTTTATAACCAAAGGAAACAAACTACTGCCCATGTGTATCTAATATGTTGAATAGCTTCTATGTTTTATTTCAAGTGAGATCATGGATTTTTTTGTTCTGTGAGGGAAAATGTGAGGGAAAATCCAATCCAATGATAGCTGAAACCACAATTTCCTTTATTTTCATTTTAATGCAACATTATTTTGCATATATATGTTATGTTGTTATTACTGTTATTGTGATTATTTAACCTAATATCTATATAAAAAGTCTTTCTTTGTCTCATTTAGTAGTGTTCTCCCCTCAAATTCTATTTTGTCTGAAATTAATACTGAAGGATATGTATTAATATTTCTCTATATGCATTGATTTACTTCAGTATCTATTTAGTTCCATATCATTTTCTTCAAATATATGTTATTGCTGATTCTGTTTGATTATTCAGCTGTTCTTTTCTTGTGAAAAACCACAATTTTTATGTTTGTTCTCTTTTAGTATTTTCCCTGTTATCTTCTCTCATTATTTCTTTATTTCTTTTTCTTCTGTGCTTCACTTTATTGCATTTCACAGATATTGCTGTTTTTACAGATTGAAGGTTTGTGACAACCCTGTGTCAAGCAAGTCTATTAGCATCAATTTCCCAAGAGCATTTGCTCACTGCATATCTCTGTGTTATATTTTGGTAACTCCTGCAATATTTCTAACTTTTTATTGTTGTATTTGTTATAGTGATCTGTGATCAGTGATCTTTTTTTTTCTTCTTTTTTTTTATTTCAATGTTCTCTTTTTTTTCCTGTGGCATAATTTTTTCTTTAACATCTTTATTGGGGTATAATTGCTTTACAATGGTGTGTTAGTTTCTGCTTTATAACAAAGTGAATCAGTTATACATATACATATGTTCCCATATCTCTTCCCTCTTGCATTCTCATTATTTCTTGAATCTTGGGGAATTTTAATGACCAAACATTTCACTGATCTAATTTTCAGCACTATCAATTCCTTTTCTATTCACTCCAAAGTGAATTTTAATTTTGTTCTGAAATTTGGGTTTTCCTGTGGTACTATATTCTTATCAACTCTCTCTTTTTGTGTTTTTGCTTTCATCTTAGATTTTCCTTTTATAAATGTCTGCCTTATTTTTTTTTAGAAGCCACATCTTCTTGCACTCAATTGAAGATATAAATGATAAAAGAAAAACAAGGTTATTTTAATCTGTTCCTAATTTAAATACTATTCCTAAAGTATATTTTATCTGTGAATATTAAAGATGTTTCTTTTCACTAAAGTTAAAGTAATTTTCACACATCACATAGCATTTTGTTTCTCCACTTCTGTATTAGCTTTCTAGGGCTGCTGTAACAAAGTACCACAAATTGGGTGGCTTAAAACAACAGAAAGTTTTTCTCACAGTTACGGAGGCTAGAAGTCCAAAATCGAAGTATCAGCAGGGTCATGCACCCTCTGAGACTGAGTGGAATTCTTCCTTGCCTCTTCCAACTTCTGGTGGGGGCCGGCAATCATTGGCTTGCAGCTGCATCTCTCCAATCTTTACCTCTGTCATCGTATGGTGTTCTTCTCTGTGTCTTTGTCTGTCTTAGCGTTGTCTTCTTATAAGGACACAGTCATGTTGGGTTAAGGGCTCACACTACCCCAGTATGATCTCATCTTAACATCTGCAGTGACACTGTTTACAAATACACTTTCATTCTGCTAAGGTTAAGACTTCAATGTATCCTTTTGGAGGAACACAATTCAACCCATAATGACTTCTAAATGAGGAACTATTTATCCATATATGGTTTTGCTGAGAGACAGGATAATTAACATGTCCTTGGACTTGGTCACAGATCTCTTGGAATAGTTGCCAGATAGTTTCAACAGAAACAAGGTAATAAGGTCATGTTCTTTCATGTATGCTGCAAATCAGTGAAATCCTACATAGCATAAGCTAATAAAATAAACAAGGAAGTTTATGTGTATGTCATATTATAAAATGCTCTTAATGTCCAAACACCTCATATAATGGATTTTTATGTTTAAAATACTGACAATGAATAACTCCACTGCTTGATGTTGCAAGAATTTTCCAAATCTTTACCTAGAGGACAAGTTGATTAGTATAGCTCGTTCCTAGCTCAATTTTCAGCACCTAGCAGGCATTCATCCAGTGCAGCTCTTCCTGACTGAGATGGAGTTTTCCCCTGCCTTTTTATCTCTGAACTGACGGAGTATAGATGTGACTATTCACTTCAGAAAGCACTATTTGCAGAGCTATTCCTCTACATTTTCTTGCAACACCTGATATGTTAGCAGTACCTCTGGCATGCAGTATGTGATCACAATTCCCTATTGTTTAACGTCCTATCTTTTTTCCTATGAGTTTCATTTTTTAAAAATTTATGCAGGGCATGTATTAGGAAGAGAACAGTATCTCTAGATACTGAAAAAAGACTCTGAGTTTTCTTAGACACTTTGGTGAGAATTTTACTACAAATGTCATTAATAAGTACTTCTTTGACTTATAATGGGGTTACATCCAAATAAATTCATAGTAAGTTGAAAAAACCATAAGTCTAAAATGCATTTAATACACCTAACCTACCCAACATCATAGTTTAGCCTAGCTTACCTTAACATGCTCAGAACACTTATATTAGCCAATCGTTGGGCAAAATCATCTAACACAAAGCCTATTTTATTATAAAGTATTGAATATCTTATGTAATTTATTGACTACTGTACTGAAAGTGAAAAACAGAATGGCTGTATGGGTCCAGAATGGTTGTAAGTGTATCGGTTGTTTACCCTCCTGATCATGTGGCTGACTGGGACCTGTGGCTCACTGCTGCTGCCCAGCATCGAAAGAGAGTGTCGTACTGTATGTCGCTAGCCCAGGAAAAGATTAAAATTCAAAATTCAAAGTATGGTTTCTACTGAATATGTATCACTTTCCTACCACAGTAAAGTTGAAAAATTGTAAATTGAAGCATTTTAAGTTGGGGACCTGTGTGTGTGCATGTGTGTGTGTGTGTGTGTGTGTGTGTGTGTGTGTGTGTATACCATATATATATATATATATATTCAAATTTATATATAGTTATATATAATTCATTATATATGATTTTATAAATAATTTTAATTTAAAAATATAATTTTCATTACCTCATATAAGGCAATTAAACATATTTGAAGAGTCATTAAGAGCGCTTATTTATTTAAATATGACACAAATCGTTTCTTTTTTATTAGAGAGTGTCTCATTGGCTCTAAGGGATTTGACAGGCTAATTGCTAAATAGTTTCCTTTTCAAGATATTAAATAGAACTCAGTATTTGAATAAGAAGTTTAGATAATTCATGTAGCTTCTTACTTATCATATTAGTAGTATTACTACCTCTTAGTCAAAAGCCTGTATTAACTCTCCTAAGGAAATTGGTGCATTTTTTTATTCTCTAGTTTATAAAAAGGACCTGAATTTCAAAATACTAGATTAGAGGACTACTTGTAATATTGATTGGTTAACATAAGACTTTGATTCACTATGACTTGTATGATTGCTGCCAGCTGTGTCTCTGCTTTCTAGCTTCTTTAACATTTCAGAAAATATTCATGTGGGAATACTAAAACATTAAATATCTGGTCAGAAAAACCTGGTTTGTGACCTGGCTTTGATAGTTACTAGCTGGGTGAAATTGAGAGGAAACAAATCCTCTAAATTGGACTTCCTTGTAGGGAAGAAGCTTAATAATACCATCCACAGTTGTTGGAAAAAATCAAAATGATATGGTGTACTGCAAAATCTTTGTAAACTAGTACCTAAATGTTGGGAATTTTGATTATTATTATTCTAATGATGATGATTATCAGACAACTACAGTTTAGTAAAAACAAAAACTTTTGTCACATGAATATATGATAAATAAACTTGGTTTGCATGAATTTCTTTAGCATATACAATCAAAGGCTCCAGTTCCACTCAAGATGGAGTAACCAGTTTTACAGCCTGAAGACCAAGAAGGAGGACCCTGGGAAGTGGAAAGTGTCAGAGAAATCACTAAGAGGAAGGAGCTCAGGAAAGAGACACCATAAGGCTGTATATAAATACCTGGGCTCACCCTCAAGTTTCATGCACATGTTTCTGATTAAAATAGCATGACAAACTCTTTGAGAATAATACTAATGTGCTCATTACCACCCAGATCCCAGACTAGCCACTGAATGATGCACATGTGGTAAAGATGGAAATAATATGGCAAGCACATAGAAAAATGAACTCACAGAATGTGTGTGAGAACTTAACTGAATGGATTTCCAGCTAAAATCAAACATTAATTAAATGATATCAAGAACATTTTAACATAATATTCAAATTCAGGATGCAATCCAAACTTATGTGACAAAGAACTGGGAAAAATCTTACTAACTCAAAGAAAAGACAACCAACAGAGGCACAACTTGACATGACCCAGCTGTTGTAATTATCAAAGACTTTAAAGCAGCTCTTATAATCATGCTCAGGAAGTAAGAAGAATACTCTTGAAATGAATGGAAAGAGATAAAGTCTCGAGAAAATTTTAACAGAAAAATTAAATAACTGAAATAAAAATTCACTGGATGGGCTCAGTAGTAAAATGAAGATGATCATGGAAAGAGTCAATGAACTTGAATACAGATTAAAAGAAATTATCCAAACTGAATAACAGAGAGGCAAAAATTTTAGAAAAAATAAATAGAACCTCAGGGATCTATAAGATAATACTAAAGTTTCTAACATTTATGTAATTGGAGTCCCAGAAAGGAACAAAAAAGACTGTGGTACCAAATAAATATATGAAGAATAGCTAAAAACTTCTTAAATTTTGGTAAAAGATGCATAAATAGTCTTACAGATTAAAAACTCAGTAAACTCCAAATCAGATAAACAAAGAAAGCCATGCCTAGACACATCATAATCTAAATCATGAAAACTAAAAACAAATAAAAATTCTTGAGAACCAAGAAAAAAATGCCATATTATGTATAGGGTAACAATGATTCAAAGGGCAGTAGATTTCTTATCAGAAACAATGAAGATCAGGAAATGTGGAAACTATTTTTTAAATACTGACACAAATTGTCATTGCACAATTCTATATTCTGTGAAGACATTTTTCAGGAAAGAAGGTGCAATGAAGATACTCTCAAATTAAGAAAAACTCAGACAATTTGTTTCTAATAGAACTGCCCTAAGGAATACTAAAGGAAGTTCTTTTGATGGAAGCAATGAATCCAGAAGTAAACTTGCAACTTTGGGGATATAGTACAAACAACAGAAATTGTAAACATCTGGATAGGTAAAATAAACTATGTTCTTAATTTTTTAAAAAATATGTGTTATGGGCTTCCCTGGTGGCGCAGTGGTTGAGAGTCGGCCTGCCGATGCAGGGGACACGGGTTCGTGCCCTGGCCCGGGAAGATCCCACATGCCGCGGAGCGGCTGGTCTCATGAGCCATGGCCACTGAACCTGTGCGTCCGGAGGCTGTGCTCTGCAGCGGGAGAGGCCACAACAGTGAGAGGCCCGCGTACCGCAAAAAAAAAAAAAAAAAAAAAAAAAAATATGTGTTATGGTTAAAAGCAAAAAATCTAACATTGTCTTGTGAAATTTGATACATATATGATACTATTAGGTTGGCCAAAAAGGGCCTTCAGTTTTTAAGTAAAAATAAAAGACATTTTTCATTTTCACCAAGAACTTTATTGAACAACGCATTTACCATTTTCTTCCACTACCTTCTGCCATTTTTCAGGCAACTTCATAATTCCATCTTCCCAAAACTTTCTTTTTGAGCAAAGAACTGTTCCAGGTGCCTTTTACAGTCTTCCAGGGAGTTGAAATTTTTTCCATTAAGAGAATTTTGTAAAGACCAAAATAAATGGAAATCCAAAGGTGCAATGTCTGGTGAATATGGCAGATGAATCAGAACTTCCCAGCCAAGCTCTAACAGTTTTTACCTGGTCATCAAAGAAACTTGCGGTCTTGCGTTATCCTGATGGAAGATTATGCGTTTTCTGTTGACTAATTCCGGATACTTTTCATTGAGTGCTGCTTTCAGTTGGTCTAGCTGGGAGCAGTACTTGTTGGAATTAATCATTTGGTTTTCTGGAAGGATTAATAATAGAGGACTCCCTTCTAATCCCACCATATACACAACATCACCTTCTTTGGATGAAGACCAGCCTTTGGTGTGCTTGGTGGTGGTTCATTTCACTTGCCTCATGATCCCTTCCATTCTACATTATTGTACAGTATCCACTTTTCACCACCCGTCACAATTTGTTTTAAAAACGGAACATTTTCATTACGTTTCAGTAGAGAATCACATGTGGAAATACTGTCAAAAAGGTTTTTTTTCGCTTAACTTACGTGGAACCCAAACATCAAAGCAATTAACATACCCAAGCTGGTGCAAATGATTTTCAAGGCTTGATTTGGATATTTTGAGTATGTCAGCTATCTCCCACGTGGTCTAACATTGATTGTTCTCAATATCTCGATTTGATCGCTATCAACTTCAACTGGTCTACCGTGACTGTAGAGCATCGTCCAGCTAGAAATCTCCAGTACGAAACTTCGCAAACCACTTTTGACACATTCAATCGGGTCACAGCACCTTCTCCAAACACTGCACAAATCTTTTTTTGCATTTCAGTTGTGTTTTTACCTTTCTTGAAATAATAAAGCATAACATGCCAAAAATGTTGCCTTTTTCCTTTCATCTTCAATATTAAAATGGCCACAGAAAAATTCACCAATTTTGTTGTGTTTTTTTAAATGCACACTGATATAACAACTGTCACATACAATCTAACAAAATCATTTTGAATGAAGTTAAAGATAACTAAGTGCTACTAGAGCCATCTTACAGAAAAAACCAAACGAATCTTTTGGACAACCCAATAAAATACAAAAGGGGGACAAGATAAAGATTCTGACCACGTCTATGGAGGTAAGATTTCTATGTTGCATTTGAAATGGTAAAATACTAATTCTAAGTAAACTGAAAATCTATGTATGCTTAATTTCTTTAGCAACCAGCAAAAATATAATAAAAAAGCTATAGTCAACATTATGAGTAAAATGGGATACTAAAATGGAATACTAAAAATATTCACTTAATATAAAAAAAAATGGAAAAGGGAGGCAGTGGAACAAAAATGAAAGGAAAACAAACAGAATGGTATCCCCACAGAAAAATATATCAATAATTACATTAAATTCAAATGATATAATTACATAAAAAGACAAAGATTATCTAAAAGGGTTTAAGAAAAAAGAATACAAGACCTAACTATATGCTGTCTATAAGAAATTTATTTTAAGTACAATGATATAAGTAGATTAAAAGTAAAAGAGTGGGCCTTCCCTGGTGGCGCAGTGGTTGAGAGTCCGCCTGCCGATGCAAGGAACACGGGTTCGTGCCCCGGTCCGGGAAGATCCCACATGCCGCGGAGCGGCTGCGCCCGTGAGCCATGGCCGCTGAGCCTGCTCATCCGGAGCCTGTGCTCCGCAACGGGAGAGGCCACAACAGTGAGAAGCCCGCGTACCGCAAAAAAAAAAAAAAAAAAAAGTAAAAGAGTGGTAAAAGATATACCATACAAACACTGATCCATTTATCATTATGTAACAGCTATCTTTATCCCCGGTAATTTTCCTTGCTCTGAATATATACATTTCTTCTGTAAAACTTCTAACATTTTTTTGTAGGTAAGCTGGCAATAAATCCTTTAAATTATTGTTCGTAAAAGTAAATATTTTCTTTTCAATGTTGAAAGATATTTTTTGTTGGGAATAGAATGTTCAGTTAATAGTTTTTATTTGTTTTTGTACTTCAGCATTTTGAATAAATCCCTCCAGTATCAGTTGGCTTGTGTAGTTTGATGAGAAATCTGCTATATTCTTATTTCCATTCCTCTTTATGTAACATGTTCTTTTTCTTTCAAGATTTTCTGTTTGTCTTTGATTTTCAGCAGTTGGATTATGATATGCCTAGGTGTTTTGTTTTGTTTTGTGTTTACTCTGTTTGGTGTTCCCTGGGCTTCTATATCTACATCTAAAAAATCCTTTCATAGTAACATGTAGATTAGTGTTTAATTGAAGAATTGGTTATTATAATCTAGCCAAGTTGACACACAGACCTATCAGCCATTTGATATTTCACTTTATCCATCTTTTCACCTGGAATATTTAGCATATTAATCTTAGTTTAAATTACCTGTCTCAGAATTCCAAATCTGTGTCCTGAGTTCAGTTTTATTGATTTCCTTCTTGTTTGACAGCATGTTGTTTTCAACTTTCATTTTTTGTATGCCTTGTAATATTTTTTTTTATAGGTGGACATCTTGTATAGGGCCCTAGAGACTAAAGTGGATTGAGATAAGTAGTTTTGTTTTTCCTTATTGGATTGTAAATGAGCTTACTTTCCTTCTGCTAAACTACGCCTATGGGAATTGAATCAATCTAGTCAGGAGTTGATATGTGTTTGGGATTTGTTGTTACTATGGTTTCCTTCAGTGTAGTACAGGGTTCAAATTGTACCCTATTTTTAGGGTAGGAGTTGGTTTTCCAGTGGTTTTATCTCAGTATCTGCTCATCCTCATCTTTAGGTCTTTCCTTTGTACTGTGCCTCAGCCAAAAATAGTCTCTCTACATGCTGTTGGCCTTTGTCTAGCAGAAAACTGCTGCATCTTGTTACTTGATGCTTGTTAGCCTGGGGTGGGGTGTAGGAAGGAGGTGTCTACTCTTACTCTGATTTAGCCTAAGTCCCAGGAAGGCACTAGATTCCTGATTCCTAGGGGTGGTCATTCTCAGTGGTTCTGTCCCATCTTCAGTTATAGTAGACCTCTAATGGTTTTGGACCAGCAAGCATTCCTACCCTGCACACAGGATACTGGGTCTTATTTTGTTCCCTTTTATCAGCAGTTGTTTTCTTAGTCCACTAAGTGTGACAGGTTTTTTCTTGTTTTTGTTTTGGTCTTCCTTGAACAGTTAAAACTCTTATTCTACAGAAGAGGTAGGGGAGAAGAATCTGGGTGGGATTTTGTGCCTTCCTTATAACAGTTGCTCTTCCTTTCCCAGTCCTACCATGAAGAAGGCTCTCAGGACTTGTGACAAACTTTTTATATGAGCACCCTGTGAGGAGAACTGCTTTCAAGTGGGTCTGCAAGTATTGAATTTCCATCAAGTCTGTGTACCTCAGATATTCTATATTATCTACCTAGCCTCTACCAATTTGTTAAAAATTTTAAGTGGATTCTACTGATGGATCCAGAAGCACCTGACTCAGGGAAGCAAGTGCTCCTGTGCTGTCTCTCTTTGAAAGTCTCTGTATTTCCTTGGATTCCAAGTTACTTCACAGCCTGTAACCTCAGTTCTCTGACAGGATCAATGAAATAGCAAATTTGCAGATCATCTGGAATTTTTTGTTGTTTTTATTGCTTTAATATGGGAGTGATGCTTTTGTTAGTTTTCTACATTCCAAAGTTCTAGTTTTTGAATGAAATATTGGACAAAAGAAGCCTTGGCTCTTGCTTCTCTGATTTTATGGGGAAGATGTTTATTGAAATAAAATTATATTAATTTAAAAATAATGCTTGTCTAAGAACTGAGACACATTCTCTGAAGAAAACTATTTTAACAAAAGATCTTGATTTGTAGGTTTGGTATTTTGAAATGGGCTGAGGAAATGGGCTTAGGCAAAACATAGTTGGATTAAAATTAGTTACTGGCTAATATAATACAGATTCCATTCTTTATGTTTGACTGTTAATAGCTTTTAAACTTTACTCCTCCTTCTTACCCTCTGCCCCACAACTGAGGGAGCTAATAAGAAATCCTTTGGCACTGGAGGGAGATTCAAACCATGCAAGCCCCTCGTCAAGCTGCTTAGGAGCCCTCACCCTGGCCTCACCCCAAAACCACAATAAAAACCTCTAGCCAGTCTCCTTTCTTTGCCGTCTCAAGCCATTTTTGGACCTCCTTGGGAGGTCTACCCTGTTCTACCCAGAAAAGCCTCAATTGTGTAATTATACCCTATTGGTGTGTGTATGGTGTCATCAATCTCAACATCCAAACCAAATTTTGGGTTGGGTCCATCCTGATATTTCAGTGTAGCCAAATAGCTAATCTCACATCTATTTAAGCCTGCATTGTTGACAAGAGTTTTGGAATATTTGCAAGTAGGTTATACTATATGTATGCAAATATTCTTGTTTAGACTATAAAAGTGTAGAAATATTTATATAAAGAAATTGAAAATGACCTTTTAACAGTTTACTCTTTTATTGAAGTACAGTTGATTTATAGTATTATATTAGTTTCAGGTATACAATATAATAATTCAATATTTTTATAGATTGTAATCCATTTATGGTTATTATAAAATATTGGCTATATTCCTTGGGACATATAATACATCCTTGTAGCTTGTATATTTTATACATAGTAGTTCGTACCTCTTAATCTTGCCCTATTCCCTTTCCACACTGGTAACTACTAGTTTGTTCTTTATATATGTGAGTCTGTTTCTGTTTTGTTATATTAATTCATTTGTTTTATTTTTCAGATTCCACATATAAGTGATAGCATACATTATTTGTCTTTCTCTGTCTGACTTATTTCACTAAGCGTAATACCCTACAGGTCCACCCATGTTGTTGCAAATGGCAAAATTTCATTCTTTTTTATGGCTGAGTAATATTCCAGTGAGTGAGTGAGTGTGTGTGTGTTTGTGTGTGTGTATCACATCTTCTTTATGCATTCAGCTATGGATGGACACTTGGGTTGCTTCCATATTGTGGCTATTGTAAATAATGCTGCTATCAACATCGGGGTGCATACATCTTTTCAAGTTAGTGTTTTTGTTTTCTTCATCAGATATAATGCAGAACTGGAATTGCTGGGTCATGTGGTAGTTCTATTTTTAGTTTTTTGAGAAACCTCCATACTGTTTTCCACGTAGCTGCACCAATTTAAATTCCTACCAACAGTGTACTAGGATTCCCCTTTTCCACATCCTCGCCAACACATGTTCTTTGTGGTCTTTTTGATGATAGACATTCTGACAGGTGTGAGGTGATATCTCACTGTGGTTTGGATTTGCATTTCTCTGATGATTAGTGATGCTGAGCATCTTTTCACATGCCTGTTAGCCATCTGTACGTCTTCTTTGAAAACATGTCTATTTAGGTATTCTGCCCATTTTTAAATTGGGTTGTTTGGGTTTTTTATTGATATTTAGTTGTATGAGCTTAGTTGTGGATATTAACCCCTTATCAGTCATATCATTTGCATTTTCTCCCATTCAGTAGGTTGTCTTTTCATTTTGTCAATGGTTTCCTTTGCCGTGCAAAAGCTTTTAAGTTTAATTAGATTCCACTTTTTACTTTTGCTTTTGTTTCCTTTGCCTTAAGAGACAGATCCAAAAATATATTGCTATGATTTACATCAAAGAGTGTTCTGCCTATGCTTTCTAGGATGCAACATTATCCTTATTTTTAACTGTGAGCTTCTAAGGCCATTTGATCATGTACTTGATATATCAGATCTAGTCTCACGAGGAAATAGATGGAATACTTAAGTTATGATAATATGAAGTTAGTTTAATACAGGGTATATTTGCAAAATTATAGGCAATAGGTAAAGAAAAAAGAAGAGGCTACTACTTGGGCTAGTAGGCTAGTAACATTAGAGGCCAATATCACTCCTACATCTGAAGGGTAGAGGGAAAGAGGGCAACCACAATATAAGGAGAGAGAGGGCTGAGTGTACAGGTTATGAGGCTGAGATTGTTTTGGTGGGGACACACAACCAGCATAAGGTGACCATATAGGGAGGGAGCCAAGAGAACGCTGATATCACTCTTTCCCTCTCATTTTCTACATAGGATCCTCCCTTTGTTCTCCTTGACAAAATCCATCTGGAAGCCTGAGGACAAAAGAACTTTTAATGCCATCCATATAAGTCAGTACTGAGCTGGGTGAAGGTGAATAGAAAGGAGATCTAAAGGTTCGAAAGAAAGATATCCAGAACACAGGACATTCTTTATGCTTAAAGTAATATTGCAAATCTACTTTCAAAATTATTGGTATTCTTCTTTTGAGTAGAAAGACATACCCTCTGGTCTTACTACACATAGAAGTAATAATAGCTTTCACGTCCCTAATAACTTTTGTAAAGTTCCCTGTATTAATTAATTCTTAACATATTCAGGTGTATCAAATATCTAGTCCCTTTAGCTGCTGTTGCTGATTATTATTGTTGCTGTTGTCCTGTGTGTGTGCTTACGCATTTACTACAAACCCCTTGTTCGGAGTAAATGACAATAACTCTGGACGTTATCCCTTACCGTCCTAAGAGTCCTAAAATACGGTTTTATTTTTTCCTTCAATGTTGAACTTTGGAAAGTTGTGTCCATACTACACTACAAAAGATACACTGCTTTTCAATTCTCCCCATGTCTAGACCAAGAGCGATTTCATCGTTTCTGTAATGATTTTATAATGTTAAAATATTAAGAAGGGGCTTCCCTGGTGGCGCAGTGGTTGAGAGTCCGCCTGCCGATACAGGGGACACGGGTTCGTGCCCGGGTCCGGGAAGATCCCACATGCCGCGGGGCGGCTGGGCCCATGAGCCATGTCCGCTGAGCCTGTGCGTCCAGAGCCTGTGCTCCGCAACGGGAGAGGCCACAACAGTGAGAGGCCCGCGTATCGCAAAAAAAAAAAAAAAAAAAAAATTAAGAAGGACATACACCTGAAATAATTCTAAACACAGTTTTAATTTTTTCCCTTTGCTAGTCAAAGTTGATTCTTTTATATTAAAAACTTTAAAACACTTTTAAATGAACACAGACTATACTAGACATGTGTACCTATAGGCTATGAAGAGAACATGATTGATTGTGTTCATTATTTTTCCCTTAGAATAAAGGATTCATTTTTACTAAATAGCTTCACAAATATTTTCTGGGGTAAGGTAAGGCAGCCTTAGCTTTACTTATCTTTCTCATCTTTAGACTCTCATCCAGATTCTGTCCGGTTGTAAAATTAGTGTTTTATATTCTGATATCCTCTGATGCATAGTAGTGTATCCTGGCAAATGAAGGTTCTGCTCAACTGCTGGCAGAAAAAGTTCTTTTTTTCCCCTATCTCATCCATCTTAATGAGCTGATGCTATAGTGCAAGATATGTATTAAACAACAGAAAATAGGAAGATTTCTGGTGTTCATATTTCATAAGTAGTTATAACAATTAAAATAATTTTATATCAGTGTAAAATGCCAGTAACAACAACAAAAACAAAAAACAGATTTTTTTTTGGGAAAGAAAACATATTTCTGGACGAAGTTATATTTCCTTTCTAAAAATCTGGTTTCATCATAGTGGTTGAGCTAGATATTTAGCTAATCAATAAAAAGACCTGCATTAGGAAGAATGAAGACTGGAAATTCAGATTCCAGGAGATAAGTACCTAATGTCATGGGCTTTATAATCTAAAAGTAAATAAAGGCATTGATGAGTACTTGGGAGATAAGTGCATGGGAGGTAACAGTAATTACAAACTACAATAGCACTGAAAAAAAATGACTGTGTTTTTCAGTAAAGTCACTATTTTCCTATTGCATATATTTATCCATCACAAGCTAAATTTAAGTAAATTACACATTATTGTGGTCTTTAGCCACTAAATATAAAACTTCTGATAGTGGCAAAGAAATCTATATTTTAAAGCCTTTCATTAGGATCACTGAAAAAAAAATAAATGGTTCTAAAAACTTACACAATTTAAAAATTCATAGAAACTAAAGTTATTCTGATTTGTATAAAAGGGGCATGTAGTCTTGGTTTCCTCAGCCTTAGGTTAGTATAAGTGGTTTTGAAAAAGATTTCTTTAAACTATATTACCTTAATTGAATGCTCCTTGAGGTTAGGCCAAGGCAAGAGAGAGGCTGAGAGAGAATGGCTCACACAATGGAATTCTCAGAGTCAAGGAGACTAATGATCACCTCAAGTCAGTGAGACACAGGCAAAGCCTCTCGCTACAGGTTTTGGCAAGTGTGACATGTATGCATTCTCCCACCCTACCAAAGCACATGCCTCCTGCAATATAGTTTACCCCTAATGGTGACAGTGATTACCTCTGTCAATACAGCATTTTATAAGAAAGTACTTCAGCAGTAGAGTTATGTGTGTGTTTTTTTTTTTTAAAAAGACTAATTATTTTACTTTTACAGCTGGGGCTTAGAGCTAGGTTATTTATCCCCCTCTATAAATGAGTGGATCTCCACATAAGAATTCCTTTCACAGAGCATGTTAAAAACATAAGCAAGTTAAAATGCTGCCCCTATTCTTTCTGAGAAAAATAGAGGATTCCCAGCCAGAGAGGGAAGTTAAAGGTGATGATTTCTAACCACTTCAGGAAGATATTTTGCATTATGAAAGTGGCATAGAAGGGATACCCAGGGAGTTGGACTCAATCATTGGGCTAGAGAAGGAAGAGACTTTCCAACAATGGGTCCTAGGCAAGTGCAGCAACCTTGTGTGCACCAAATGAGTGACCAAGACTGTCTTAGGGATGGGATAAGCCAGCAGGCCTCACTTCCTTGTAGGGTTGGTTAAATAAAATATGACTCTTAACCATTAACAGTCAGGCATTACGGACTGAATTGCATTAAACGAGTGTGGTAGGCAGAAAAACGCCCCCCAGCCCCCACCAAAGATGTCTACACATGTATCCCCAGAGCCTGTGAATGTTACTTTATATAGCAAAAGGGATGTGATTAAGTTAAGGGTTTTGAGATGGAGAGATTATTCTGGATTATCCAGGCATATCCAATGTAATTACAAGGGTTCTTATTAGAGGGAGGCAGAAAGGTCAGAGAGGATGGGATAAAGAAAACAGAGGTTAAAGTGAGTTGGTTGCTGGAAGGGGGCAATAACTCAAGGAACGTGGGAAGATTATAGAAGCTAGAAAAGGAAAGGACATAGATTTTCCACCAGAGCCCCCAGAAGGAAAGCAATTCAGCTGACACCTTGATTTCAGATTTCTCATGTGTATATTTGAAAGAAAATAAATTTGTGTTACCAAATTTACTAAATTTGGCAATTTACCAATTCCTTGTTACAGCAGCAACAGAAAAATAATGAAGATTTTGGTACCTGGAAGTGGAGTGCCACTGTAACAAATACCTAACATTGTAGAAGTGGCTCCAGTATTGAACAGTGGACAGAGGCCAAAAGAATATTAAAGAGCATGATTAAAAAAAGCCTAGATTGCCTTAACTTTAGTAGATACATGGATATTAACAATTCTGCTAGTGTGAACTCGGAAGGAAGAATTACCTAGCAGGTAACTGAATGAACATGCCTGGGTACAGGAAAATAGGCAGAAGTGGGAGAATAGAAAAATGGAAAAGGCCTGTCTCAAACAGGTAGGGCAAAGACTTGGGAATCATGGCTGATTTTTGTCCAAAAGGAACACAGTTTTATACATTTTTTCAGGTGTTTTAAGATAAATTGGAAGTATCCTGATTTTTAAATGTTGATCATTAATTTAAAAAATTTTAAAACACTGTCGAATCCAAAAAAATATATATGTTGTTCTGATTTGGGCCAAAGGCTGACATTGCTTTACATGAAATTTAGAAGAAAGAGATTGTTATAAAACACACAGGAAGTTTTTCTTTTACTTGAAATATACTTTATGACCTAGTTGTGTTGCTGCATCATTTGATGAGTATCAAGTGTTAAAATGCTAGGTTACGATAACAGGTGATTTGAATGTATTGATTGTGTTGAACAGATAGTAAGAGTTCACTGATTACAACAGAAAAAAATTAAAAAGGAAATAATGTTTCTAAAGACTTACCATATGCCAATTACTGTATTTGGTAGTTTATATATGATTTTTAATTTAATCTTCACGAAATTATGTTACACTATTAGCTCCATTGATGGTTGAGAAAAGTGAAATACAGTATCTCTTGTAAAATATCAAAGAACATGTAAGTCATAAACTCATGTTTCTCTGCCTCTAAATTCACTGTCTTTTCAACAGAACTGACCACCACCCTAGCACTTAATATAAACCATGTTCTTATGTGTTTAAAAAAAATCACCATGTGGTTTGGATTTAGAGAATAATTCTGAGGTGAAACATGGTCTTTGAATATGGTAAGAATAGTTAATAGACACAAATAAACAGCAAGACTATTAGATCAAAGATAACTAAGGTGAACTATCCAGTTTCTCTTTGGACAGAGAATGTGTTGAGGGGCTGGGATAGAACTATTGAAATATATACACATATTGGGTGTTGAAGTAAAGGAGAAGGAAAAATATAGTGAAGATGAGGCATTATGCACTTCTATCCTGGACTTCTATGGTGTGTGTGGAATAATCTTGGGATTTGGAGGCTGAAGAATCATGTTCAAGGAAAGTATTTCTGCCTTACTGAAGAACATATCGTACTGAGCCTCAGTGTAATGGGAATGATACTCATTTCATAAGATGACTGTAAGGATGTTTTAATGCTATTTAAATTTAATGGCTTATAAATGTTAGTTTTTACTGCCTGTGTATATATGATTGCATGATTGTAGAATTCTTTTACAATTTACTTTTGCTTAAGATATGTCTTCATTTTTCATATTACTGTATTTGATGAAAAACAAAAACAGAAACAATAACAAACCCACAAAGAATTCTCCTACTGCTGAATTAAGTCTTTAAGAAACAGCCAGAACAGGACGTAACACACTACCCCAAGACCACAAGGATTCTGTTAACAGTGAGAATCTACAGATGTGACTTAAGGCTTAACTTCAATGACTCCATTGTACATTTCCATCAGATGAGACTCTCCTTGAATACTCATAGATAATGTCCATTAAAATTGAAAATGAGACTCTACTAGTCTCAAACTAAATATGCATGGGGGGTGGGCAGGGAGATGAGAGAACGCATTTTTTGTGCATTCAGAAGAACCACAAAAGGACCTGAATCTATCATTAAAAAACAAAGCAACACAAAACAAACAAACAAACAAAAACCTTCCTTTATTACTCAAAAGACACCAGGATTTGCTACCAGTGGTAAAAGTTCAAACGAGAAAACTTCACTATTAACATTAGAGCAAGAAAGAATTTCTCCTTCTACTGGAAAGAATCCTATAGTGAAAGGAACATGAGAAACTGTTCTAAGGCTCAAACCTTTTAACCTCTTAGGATGAATATTCCTAAAAGATCAAAATATTCTTTGTTTCCTAGAATAACTGATTTCTTTTAAAGCAATACCAACCAGCTAAAGATATCTTTTATCTTTCCAAAGGGTAATGTTTATCATTACCCTCACATGCATTTACTTATTATTTACAATGATTTACTATATAGACATATTAAACTATTTTGAAAATATTATTTAGAGGAGCAAAGAATTTCCATGGGATGCATTTAAATCACTATGCAAGAAATATTTTACATTTGAAAAAGAAATATAGTAATTAGGTCACCTGAGGGAAGAGTGTTTGAAAATGAATGTCTTTTATAAAGACTTACCATTTGCAATTGTGCTCAGAACTCTACACATAATGGTTCCGAAAATGATAATGAGTACATGAAAAACTGAAACTACAAGTATTTTTTAAATTGAAGCTTGCTCTTACAGTATCAAGTGCAAAGCCAACTTCACAGGCATGCAACCTGGGCAGTCATAAAGCACCCTATCCTGACAAAGACCCTGTATACTTGGTTCAATTCTCTGCTGTTGCTGTCTTAAAATTCTTTATAATTTTTGTACAAAAGGCATCATATTTTCATTTTGCACTGTGCCGCACAACTTACTTACCTGATCCTGGTTTTTAAGTGACTTATTGTTGATCCCCCTTCAACCAGCAATACAGTCCCTCTTCCACAGAGTCTCTGTCTCTTTATCACATTAACAGAACCACTACCTTCAAAAAATATTCCAAAAACTACAACTTGATGCTACTTCCTAAAATAATTAAAGATTTAAAAGAACTTTTAAACTTCCAGCTAATATTGAAGTAGAAAAATAACTTACACCATTGTTGGGATCCCATCGAATCTTATTTTAAATTGAGACAGATAGTATGATGATCAGAGAATAAAAGTGGTTATTGAAAATTATTATTGAATTCACTACTATACAAATGAAAATTAAATTAAATTAAAATTAAAATTTTTTAAATTAAAAAAATTTTTAAATTAAAAAATTTTTTAAATTAAAAATTTTAATAATTAAAATTAAAAATTAAAAAATTTTTATGTGCCTTATTACATAACCAGATTTTATTGTGAATTTTCTATAAATAACAGAGTCATCAGGGGTATTTATTAATAATGCAGAAATCTGGGTTTTGTCCCCTGAATTTTTAATTCAATAGCTTTGGAATGATGAGGACAGCACTCCATACTTTGAGTAAGTACCCCAAGTAAATTCAACCCTAAATGAAATCCATCATTTACTATTCTGCTTTGTTTATTCAATGATATAATAGTTTTTCTGTATATTAAAATAGTATTCAAAATTGCTTTAAAGATATATTATTCCATCGTGTGACAATGCTATAATTTATTTTTTAATTGTATGCAGTATATCTGGAATATTAAAAATAATCAATTCAAAACAATTGTAAACTATAAGATAGTCCAGTGAAGTATCTAAATAAAGAATAAATATGCAGGAATTAGTGTTCTTCATTTAGACATATAATAATCTGTTAGTGGTTAAAATGTAATGAAAGAGTAATAAAAATATAAATTACATAGGAATAAACTTATTAAAACATTTGTCAAACTTATATGAGAAAACACTCAAAATCAAAAACATTCCAAATGTTACTGAGTGGTATAAAATAATATTAGCATAATTGAAAAGATTTAACACACTCTTTGATAATAATAGTAAATATCTTTAAAATGTCAATTCAGACAATTCACTGAAGAAAACATGGTCATGTCATTATAATATACATGAAGATAAGATATGATGAGAAGGTACTTACCTTTATAGTATTATTCCCCCAAATCCAAAACCACAGTCTAATCATGAAGAAACATCAATTGAAAGACATTTTATAAAATACCTGAGGAATTAACTGTGTCCTGTGTGACTCCACTGGTAGAGGATTCTCGGAAGTTTGTGTCTGGATTCCTCTGGATTTCACCGCATGCACTTTTCCCTTTGTTGATTTTGCTTTATATCCTTTCACTGTAATAAATCTTAACTGCAAGTAAAAAAACAAGAAAAAAAATTGTCAAGGTCATGAAAAGAAAAGAATGGCTGAGAATTCTAAATTCTTTTCTGAATTCTCTGTTTTGTTTCATTAATTTATTTGTCTTTACACCAGTGAATTACTCTCTTGATTATTTTAGCTCTATAAAAAGATGAGTTAAATGAGTCCTTGAACTTTACTGTTCTATTTCAAAGTTGTCTTGGCTATTCTTTTTCATTTCCAAAAAATGATGAATCAGCTTGTCAATCTATACTGACTGTTGCTATTTTGATTGGGATTGTATTGAATCTATGTATCAGTTTGGAGATGTGACTACTTAATATATTGAGGCTTTTGATTGGCATGGCGTAGCACTCATGGCGTAGATCCTCTTTAATTTCAATCAGCAAAGTTTTATAATTTTAGTGTATTCTTCTATATCTTTTTCTCAAATGTATCTCATATTTTTATATTTTTCATGCTACTCTAAATGATATTGCTTTTATATTTTCAATTGCCAATTATTTGTTACTAGTATATAATAATACAATTGATTTTTGTGTATTGGTCTTGAATCTTTTAACTTTGTTAAATGTACTTATTAGTTCTAGTACCTTCTTCTCCCTGAACTCCCCACCTAAAATCTATAGGACATTCTCCATAAAAATCAAGTTATCTTGAAATAAAGACAGTTTTATTTCTTTTCTAATCTTTATGCTACTTTTTTTCCTTCCTTACTATACTGACTACAACTTCAGGGACAATACTGAGTAGAAGTGGTGATAATGAACACCCTTGGCTTGTTCCTGATCTTAGTGGGAAAGAATTAAGTCTTTCAACACTAAGTATGATGTTAGATGTAGGTTATGGGTAGATGTCCTTTATCAGACTGAGGAAATTCCTTTAAAGACATGTGAAGGGTCTGAGATTTTACTGTATTTTCAAGCTAATGAATTAGCCTCCCACAATTTAATGGGTACTGGCAGAAAGCATAAGACAAAAGCTTTCTGATTCAAAGACAAAAGATTTTAACTCATATTGATAACTGCTGCTAAAGTATCATTTTCTTGCACTACTTCCTTGAGCCCTAATTCCCACAATGTGATGTAAAAAGGACCAAGTTCTGCCTGCACATCCTGTGGATTGTGTTACTGAGGAGGAACTCTGATCTTAGTGCATCCAAATATTCTATAATAGGCAGTATGTATGCCTGCCTGGTGCTCCAGAGGTAGACACTATCTTTACTAAACATGTAAGAATGTGCATTGTTTATTCTGGAGGGAGACATTTTCTCTATTTTCCACACCTGTTGCTCTACAAACACCCTTGAAAAGACAGTCCAGCACAACAGGACTATCAATACTTTGCTTGTAAGAAATGCAGAAACAGAAGACACTTATGGACAATTTTCTCTCAACCACTTCCTTTTATTCATATTTTGTTGAGTTTTTACCATGAATGAATGTTGGATTTTGTCAAATGCTTTTGTAATATTTTTTAATCATATAGATTTTAATCTTCATTCTACTATTTTAGCGTATTTTGTTAATTTATTTTCAGATGTTAAAAAAATAAAAATTTGCTTTCCTGGGATAAACCATACTCAATCATGATGAATAATTATTTATATGTTGATTGATTTAGTTTGCCAAAATGTTTTGAAAATTTTTGCATCAATGTTGATGAGGCATACAGAGTGTCATTTTATTTTCTTGTGAAGCATTGCTAATTTTATTAGATTAACACTTGTCTCATAAATAAGTTAGGAAATTGTCCCTTCTCTAATTCTAAAGAAGTTTGCATAGAATAGATACTATTACTCCTTTTATTTTGACAGAACTCACCAATGAAGGCATGTTGGCCTAGGCTTTTAAAAAAATGAATATTTATAATAAAGATTCAATAACTTTGCTTGACAGAAGTCTACTCAATTTTTCTATTTTTTAAAATTAATTTTGGTAACGTGTCTTTTCTAGGAATTTATCTATTTCACCTACATTATGTAATATGTTGGCATAAAGTGGTTTATAACATTCTCTTCAAATCTTTTAATTTTGATAGAGTTTATAGAGCTGTCCCCTCTTTCACTTCTAATGGTAATTTGTCATTCTCACTCTTTTTTTCTTTGTCTAACTAGCTAAAGAATTATCAATTTAATTGATTTTTTTATAGATATAACTTCTGTTTTCACTTAATTTTTAAAATCTTTTTGTTTTCTAATTCATTGATTTATGTCCCGATCTTTATTATTTCCTTTCCTCTCTTGAATTTGATTTCTCTTTGTAGTGTCCTGAAGTGGAAACCTAGGTTAATAATTTTCTATTCGTCGTTTAGTAGCATGGCTTTGATTTGTCTGAGTGTAGTTTCCTTTGTATTTTTCCCACAGAGATTCTTTCAGCACCTTGAATTGATAGGTTAATTTTTTAAATTCAATTTTGGAAGTTTCAGTCATTTTTTTCTTCAAAGAGTTTTCTAGCAGCATTTAATTATTTTACGCATGCTGAAGTCCTTTTAATGTGTATTGGGATGCATATGACTCTATGACAGGTTTCTGAGATTCTATTCATTTTCTTTTAATTGTATTTCTGTATTTTCTGGACTGGAAACTTTCTAGTGTCCTATCTTCAAATTCATTGGTTATTTCTTATGATATCTAAAACTTTCTGTTGAGTACATTTACTACATTTTTCATTTTGTTGTTGTAGTTTTTAACTCTAGGATTTCCACATTATCTTTTTTTACAGTTTCTATTTTCCTGTTAAGACCTCCTATTCATTGAGTGATTTACACATATTTTCCTTTAATTAAGTCAGTGTCTATTAACTTATTTTTTTTCCTGAGTATGGGTCATATTTTCTTATTTCTTTGCATGTCTAGTATTTTGTTTTTGTTGAAAACTAGACATTTTACAGAATATTATATTATAGTCACACTGGATTGTGTTTTATTTTTCTGAAGATTGTTGGTTTTGTTTTAGCAATTGCCTACAATTAAACTGTAGACTCTATTTCCCCCTTGCTGTGCAACCACTGATGTCTCTGCCCAGTTGCTTTTAAAAATATTCTTATTTTTACCTTTTAATCAGGCTTCCTAGGAGTCAACCATCTGTCTGCATAGCTTAGTGATCAGGCAATGATTTTGGCAAAGATTGTACTCAACTATCTGTAACCTCATAAGGATTCCTTACTCTGCCAAGTCATCTGTGTGTGAGTTGGGGATTGCAGTCAGAGTTGCAGCCACTTATCATGTCTGTCTTGGCTTTCACTTTTCACTGCCATCACTTGGTTCTTTCTTGTGCATGCATAGTTTTCCAGTCAATCTGAGATGTGTAGAGAGCTTATATCAGGCTTCCTACGGCTCTTTCATTTCCACAATCTCTCTACTAAAAAAAAAAAAAAAATCTGTCTGATCTGCCGCTCTCCTCAACAGGGACTGCAGAATTAGTTAGGATAGCAAAGATATAGATTATTACTGTTTGTTTCCAATCTATTCTACCTGCCATGTGTTTTTGCCCTCTACTTCCAGATTTTAGCCCATTCCATTGGCAACAAAGTTTCTGGGTCTTATGGCAAACTACATGCTGGTAAAGTTGCCATTCTCACTAACCAAATTTGGGGGTGGGCAGACATTGGGTGGGATGAGGAGAGCTGGGGTCAGATGAGAGCAGCCTTAGTCAAAAGGCCACACACTCACAGTGTTCTGACTCAACGTTCCTGTGATTTTTCAAGAATAAACATGTTCCAATTTGTTGGTTACTTGCGCTCAATTTCCTGTGCCCTGAAATGATTGCTTTTTGAGTATTTTGGAAAATGTATTTATTTATTTTTGGCAGTATTACCAACCTTTTACTGCTATAACCAGAAACCCTTCTCTCCACCAAACACTTTTGACAGATATTGAACTGTATTTGTAAATTAATTTTGGAGGACTTCACCTGTTTATAATATTAATGTTTCATTCAAGAACACTTTTTCAAAATATTAGTGTTTATGTATGTTCTGCGTATTTCTAAACCTCTAATACATTCCTTTCTTCACCTGGAACGTGCTGGTATGAGATGAATTTGGAGCGTGCTTGGTGACGCCTTGTGAAATTCTGGCTTCTACTGCCCTGTATCAATGTCTCTCTGATCCATTCTTTCTGCTCTCTAAAAGTGTATCCCAAGTCCTCTGGAGGTATAGGTGAACAGCACAGAAATCTGCCTGGCCTCAGTTCTGCCCACACTGTTAGCATTCCTGATGTAAGTGTTGGAGAAAGAGTATGTCAAGAGGGAACAGTGAAAACCATACCTAGGAGAACACTGGGGAAAACTGTATAATAGAATGACATTTAAAATATTAACCAGTATATATTCTCCTAATACATTTCTGTTCTTGTTTTTATATTTTCAATATGGTAGTCAGTAAGTAATTCCTTGCTTCAGAGATCTGGGTGTTTTATTGTTTGTTGATTTATTTTGTAAGGCAAAAAAGCAAAAGATGCTAAAAGTCAGAGGCAGTTTTGTTCTTTTGCTTTGTTTTGTAAAAGCCTAAACAAATTGAAGAGCTTATTGTAGGCATCCAACTAGCATAAAGAAGTGACAGGAATGCCATTAAGGGCAAAGAGAGAGAGAGAGAGAGAGAGGGAAAGAAGAGATTCTTGGAAGCTAATGCATGAGTCAGGTTACAAGTGTCTTTGTGATTGAAATAGAAAAAAACCTATTTGCCATAATAATAGCTGCACACAAGGAGCTGGGCATCTGCACCCATAATAGATGCTGTTCATACCTCAGATTATATCCCCTTTTACCCCTTTCAGTTTCCACAGCTGCAGTTTCTGTGCAGACTAACGGCTTCTGAGTCTAACACATGTATCTCTACAGACTGAGTTCTTTTCCTGGAAACATGATAGCTGGCTCAGCCTGAGCAAAGATCAGCCTCAAAAATCCAGAGACAGGTTACCAAAGGCAAATCTCAACCAACGAAGGGCAGGAATCAGTGATAAAAACACCAGTTTCCCAATCCCTTGGTGGACAATTCTAAGTCATATGGTCCCTCACAGGATATCCAGGAGAACTGAGCCCCAGTTGCGCACAGCAGTAACCCCACCCCATTAATACACATTAAAGTGATAAAGTTCCCTATTTCACTTTCCTCATTCCTGTACCGGTGCTTCCTGAGACCATCTCTCCTACGCCTAAGTCCTTGTCTCAGGGTCAGCTTTGATGGCACCAACATCTGATTACATTTAAGATTATCTGCAGTCACTCCTCAAGATCTATAAGCTGCTTGCTTGGTCACACAGGCAATTAAATAAAGGTGTGACAGGAACAAGCCGTGCAGCAACTTTCAAGGCTTTGACAGTGGCACTAATTTTTACACTTCCTTCAGAAGTGATGTTGCTTTACTGTTATGTTAGTATCATGGCAAAGAGTGAACACCAGGAATATGAATTTGGTCTTTCCTACATAATAGCCCTTATTTCATGGATCAGGGAACCATTGTGGGGATTCTGCCAGTTACAAGGTAGATAGATAGAACGAGAGAGAGAGAGATCAATTGATCTCTACTATATGTACCCAAACTGAGTAAATAAACACAGATGTTTCTGTGGTACCAATTGGACCTACACTGAGATGAATTCTGGCCAAGATACTTTCTATCATCTAATATCTATAGGCCACAGTGACCATGGTGGTAAAGTGCGGTGGATAAGAACTAGCTTTCATTTGAAGTCAGTACCTAATAACCTCCAGAAAACCTAAATTTTTTCCTTCTTCCAGTGCACACACCCTGGTAAATGACCATAGATCATAAAGGCTTGGAGAAAGAATATACCGTATACTTGGTGCCACACGGCAAATGGACCAGGCTCCTCCTTAATCAAGTAACTGTGGGTCTGCAAACTGAGTAAGGGGTTGTGAATCACCACTATGGTGACTTCAGTTAGGTTTCTTCCAATATCACCTAGAATTTATCTGTTTATATAAGTCAAGGCTATCCCTCTATTTCATTCATAGGGTTTGCTCCCTTGATCAAATGATAACTCACTAATACTGTAGCCTGAGAGTCAAAACACTCCACATTCCACTCAGTTAATCACTTGTGAAAACTGGGCACACCTGTGCTGAAGTGCTGCCACCTGTCCTCTATTACTCTGTCATCCAATTATTCCTACTATAATTGGGAAACCCAATTACATACTGGCATTGTCCATGACCATCTCTGGCCTTGAGAGGACAGGCCCCAAGAAACGTTTTATAGATGCTGATTTTTTGCTTTTTAATGCCCTCATGAAGGGAGTGTTCAGTAGGCTTTCCTAAGGTTATGAGATGACTGAACCCATAAGAGTTCCACTCCAAGATTCCCATCTCCTTGAGTTTTCAGAAACTTTCCTCTAGATAGTGCTTGACTGTTCCTACCATCTCCCTTCCCTGTTGGTCACTTTTAAGGCCAAGCCCACAGTCAGATGCTTGAGCTAATAGTATAAATCACAAATTCCAGATGGGTATACTCATACCGCTAAAATAGGCTTAAGTCAACTTTCCATTCTGTCATCTAGTACTAACACCCTTAGAAACCATACGCATGCATGCTCCCTCAGTTCTTACAGATACAAATCAGCCAGATCCTGCACTATTTCAGTGTCCTCCTTGAATGAACCACATACCCCACTAGGGCTCTGCTGGAACATAAGTTTATTTATGGTGAGTGTGGGTCCTGAAGACAATCTGAATCTCCTTATGAATTCTGATCCCCATTTAAAATTCTTGAAAAACTTCTCTTCAAGGGAAGTCTGATTCTCTCACTGAGGTGGGAGAAGGACGGCTTTCACAGGTAAGGAAGATTTTTTGGTTTAAAATTGTCAGCCACTTTGGGAAGCCAAATTTGTTGCCATCCCAAGTCTTGGGATCCCAGTATTTCCTGTTTATCTCGTTTTAGCATAAGAGACCTGGCAAGGTTGTGGTTTAAATGATTTTACAACACTATAACTTATATGATCAAGTTGTGGATCTGACCCCGAGCCACGTCTACATTGCAGCTACAAATGGTAAGAGGGATTCCTTTAGAAACAACCTAGAGGCAGTCTGATTCTCCACCTGTGACTTGACTTGGGTGTACAAGGCCTTAAGCTTAGTGTTTTCATTTTGTGAGCTCTCCATGGTAGCCACAGTTACCCAAACTGTTTTTATCATCATCATTGGCAGTAAACACCACGTCCTCTGAACATAATGCCATGTCCTTTGATTGCCCCATGTCTTTCTATCCACTAGCACTTCAACCTCCACCAACACATATGATTATTTTACTAATTGTGATGCCACTCCATCCCCCAAAGTGCCTCTGTTCCCTATGTGCAGTGCCCTCAGGAAAGTGATAGGACCCCTAAGGAGGAGCTGCACCAAGTTTCCCACATCATCAAACATCCCTTCATTGTCCAATATGTGGCATTTGGAATCAAAGAGCTACCAGAATAAAAGGGTCTCTGGGAGCTCAGACAATTAGGATATCAGTAGCAATCAATATAAAGTAAAGAGTCAAAGTCCTGTCCTTATTTTAGAAGTTTTACTCTCATTTTCCTCCTAAATATTGGTATAACTCTAGGAGGCAGTGGAATCCCAACACCAACTGCAAGATGGAGGTTGGGTGTCCAATTTTAATTTATGGGCGATACACAGATTTGTATACATTTTTTGTAGAGTCTATGGTTTTAAGTTAATATGCAGAACGTATTTTATATTTTACAGTAAAGAGATGTTAAATTCAGCTTTTTCTGATATTTAGGAGTTTCTGAAGCATCCCCCAAGTTTGAAAACACTAGAAAACAATGCAGGACTGGCTAAAAACTTGTGTTTGACTCATTTCCCATGCCACCTCTCAGCTATAAAATGGGACTGTTTAGAGAGGAAATGTGACTACAGCAGAGGGAGTCAGTGGGACCCTGTTGCAAAGAAGCCAGAAACTGATGGGAAGCTGACATGGCTTGACTAAGGCAACATCACTCATTACTAAACATGCTCCTTGTAGTTCCCTGTGTTTTCCAGGTAAAAATGCATCACCAGGGCTTCCCTGGTGGCGCAGTGGTTGAGAGTCCGCCTGCCAATGCAGGGCACACGGGTTCGTGCCCCGGTCCGGGAAGATCTCATATGCCGCGGAGCGGCTGGGCCCGTGAGCCATGGCCGCTGAGCCTGCGCGTCCGGAGCCTGTGCTCCGCAACGGGGGACGCCACAACAGTGAGAGGACCGCGTACCGCAAAAAACAAAAAGCATCAACATTTGACAGTCAGCATACAGAGGACCCCACTAACAATGCATTTGCACATAAGACTATGCCCATCCTTTCCTTACCAAGTCTGAAGTCGCAAAAAACAACAGGTAACAAGTAGAATAAGTGTGTATCCAGAAGGAAAAAGGAAACCTAAGACACCCCTCTTCCTGATCACAAGCTTCCATACCAAGATTGCAATTAAAACAGTTTTTCTTTGTTGGGGGGATGGGTGGGTGGCAGTGAAAGTGGGTAAAAAAGCTATGAATCAGATGACAAAATAAAGTGTAATTATATATCATTCTTCATTTTTTAATACCTCAAAAATATGACCAATTTACATGAGAGTAACCAGAAAACCTAATGCGATGGCTCTCAAAGAGTGGTCCCCCACCCTCTCCAGCAGCATCAGAATCATCTGGAAACTTGACAGAAATACAAATTCTTAGAACCACTCCAGACCTATTAAAGGAGAGACTCTGGGGTAAGGCCTAGAAATCTGGTTTTCACAAGCCCTCCAGGTGATTTTGATCAAGCTAGAGTCTGAGATCCACTGCCATAGTGGGATTTGCTTATGATTTCATCCAGGTGAGGGGAAGAAACGTTAGCAGAGCTTGTTTAATAGACAGTGGTAGAAACAGTTTATTTTTTGCATGGCACCTTCAGGATCCACCAGGCTCAGTAAACCAGTTACATATAGCTACTTGCTGATATTTCTACATGGTGGATCTTCAGATTTTTAAAAAATTTTAAATCCTAGTTTTAATAGCCTTAAATGTTTTCTTTTGCTATTAGTCCTGTTTTGTTTGTTCTGTCTTTTCTTCAGTATCTTCCCTCTATTCTGAATCTTTTGAAATTTTTCTCATTCTGATCATTTCTTCCTTGTGTTTAATGTCTGCCTTCTATTTTTCTAATAACACTTCTCAGCAAAATTCAACTATTATTTCATGATTCCAATGATTTTGTGGCAATCAACTTATTTATTTCTGAACATTGAATATTCTTTTGATTTCACAGTGGAAACTTGTTTGCCTGTGTTAATTTTAGTATTAAATCTTTGAGCTTTTCCGGGGTTATACTTAAGTCACAAATGAAGTTTTCATGCATAAATTTTTCTCCTCCTTATTCATACTGTACAAACATTCTAGTCAGACATTATTCCCTGTTTGCTCATATTTCCAAATGATTTTTATAATCTTTAGAGGAAAAGTCTTTGGATGTGGCTTTGAAGCCCTACTTCATAGCTCTACCAATGGCCAAAGGCAGGTTTGGCGTTTGATGTAACATTATAGCCTATTTGGTATTACTAAAAGTCAAAGAAGAACTGGGAAAGGCCTGAGAGAAATGTGGAAGACAGCATGTTTGAAGGAGGCTCACAGCATGATGAAGCTGTGTGCTACAGCTGTGCTGATATCAGGTGGGCTAAATGGATTTGGCAGGGGGCTCCCAAGACACCTGCTACACCTTGTAAAAACTATCTCACACACAGCACCCTGAGAAAGAAAACAACGAACTTCCCTATAATCAAATGAGAGGAGCATTTTGGAGCAGAGCATGAGAAGAATCAGTGTCAGTACAGTTGGCTCACTAGTTCCCCAAGTGCAAGTTTAAGTTCAATCTGAAAGCCAGAGGCAGCAGCAACATCAGATTAAAGGCACCAGGTGCTGGTTTCAACAGTTAATTACATCATTCTAGAAGATAGACTGTGAGTTTCTGAAGTCAAGCAACTACTTTTAATTCATCTTTATCTACATTCCATCTACAACTAGACTTGGTAACTTTTTCAGCAGTGTTCAAAGAGCCACTGCTACACATTTTACCCCATGGCAGTCATAGTAAATCTACCCATAACTTGGAAAAATATTTTTCTCACCTGCTAAGTACTATACAAATATAAGAAATCTTCTTTCTTTGTATTCTAAATAGTATACATCAACTGTATAAACGTAAAATGTTTCAGAGGAACAATCGTGTTATTCGGTTATCTTTGCCAAAGGTTAAATTATGTAATTACATGTCTGTTGTTGGGCAATGTCCCCTCAACACGTACACACAGCCATACCCATACCCACATACACCCTTTTTTGACTTTTTGGATGGCAGCAGATGTAGAATCTCTGAGCTTACATCCGTGAAAACACCTAGCATGGTGACTGGCATAAAAGTAGATACTTAGGAATTTCTCCACTGGAAGTGTTAAGGTCATCCATTGTCATCACTTTCCACATCCAATCACTCACACTTTCCCTGCACTAGGAATCCCTGCTTATACTCATTTTTAATCTATGATGTAGACACAATATTTTCACCCAAGAATCACAGATCATCAGTTCTTCATCTTTATTCTGTTACTGTTATTGTATGTCTCATTTTCTTCCTTACTGACTTTTCTCTATTTTCTTTCTGGCTTCTATTTTTGAGATAATGTCTTCTTGCTTGCCCTCTCTGCACTTTCACTCATCCTTATCATACTATGGTGGCCGTTCTCTGCTAAGGAAAACAAAGACAAAAAAACCTCACTATACCTTTTTTTTTTTTTAACAATTTAATGCCTGGTTATCAGCACCTCACATATACCTGATGGAGGGAATATTCCTTTTCCTCCATGCAGCCTAGATAGCATCATAGCATCTCTGTCTCTGTCTCTCTCTCTCGCTCGCTCCTTTTCCCAGTGTTTCATGATATCTAGCAACATTTTAACAGTAACTCCATGGACTTCCATTGCAATGTTTGAAATATGTAAAATACTACAATTTACACTTTAACACAGACGGTGTAAGCTCTCTGCCTAAAATACTTCCCTGAAATTTTTCTGTAATGTATAGATCCCTCCACCCCTACCAAGCATGCACTTACACAGCTTTCCTTACTGTCCTAGTATCTTCCTTTTGTTGCAAATACTTAAGCAGATTTATTTTCAGGTGAAAGTGAACTAAATTTGAAGTGAAGGGGAGACTTTCTTCTCTAATTAAAAATGTTATATAGAACTTCAGACATGCTACATCAAGGTCAGAAATTTTCACTGTATTTTTCTTTTTTCTGCACTGGGTTTTAGTTGCGGCACACAGGATTTTCGTTGAGGCATGCGGGATCTTTTGTTGTAGCATGGAGTCTCTTTGTTGCGGCCCGCGAGGGTTTCTCTCTAGTTGTGGTGCGTGGACTCCAGAGTGCGTGGGCTCTGTAGTTTGTGGCATGCAGGCTGTCTAATTGAGGTACACACGAGCTCAGTAGTTGTGGCACAAGGACTTAGTTGCCCCACGACATTTGGAATCTTAGTTCCCTGACCAGGGATCGAACCCTCGTGCCTTGCGTGGGAAGGTGGATTCTTTCCCACTGTACCACCAGGAAGTCCCCTTCCACTGCATTTTAAATAAGGATTGATCTTTCAATGCAGATTACAAAAATAGGATTATAAAATAAAAATGGAAATAAAGAAGTATACCATCTATCAAATAGGGCATCAACTTTTATTTTCTATATTAACTTTTTATTATTTTTCTGTATGCATTCATCCTGGTAATCTCAATACAAAGTATCAATTTCTATTTTGTTTTCATTTCACATATTGTCAAGAACATTTATCTATGTTGCTACATTGCCTTTACAATTGTCATTAAATGATGGTATGCAGTTTAAGCAAGTACATTTATCATTATTTATTAGTGATTTAATCATTCCATTAACTCATATTTTCTATTTATTAATGTAAATATGAAATATGCACTGAGAAAAAATGAAAAGATAAGCATCTATACAGAAAGTTTTTTAAAACTTTTAAAATAAGGCATAAATAAATATATGTTCCTCACCTGTGTGTTCTACATATTTTCCAAAACGTGCACCAATACTTATATAAAAGCTATAAAATGTGCCTTTAAGTAAGTGATGAATGTCACCAAAGGGTGGCCTCCTTTTTACTGTGTATATTTAATCTGTATTATAATCTCTATTGAGTTCACATTTTCAGATTCTGGGGCCCTAACCCAAAGCTGTCCTTACATTTTTACTTCTGTATACCTCAATTTGGCAGTTCACTGTTCATTATTCAATTCTCTGCAAAGAAAAAAAAAAAATGGCAGGGCCCAATTCTGATCCAGACTAGGACTCTGACTTTATTTTGAGCTATCCTTTCCACACTTGCCTGTACATTATACTGCCAAAAGCCATTGCCCTCATCCCTGGAGTGTTAGATCTGCTTGAGATGTGACTGATGTTTCCATGCTTTCCAAACCCACTGAAGGCTTTGTATCTATTCAGGACATCTTATAGCTGCACTGTGGGTGAAGCTATAATGAAGTGGGAAAAAAGTGGCTGACCTGGGTCCTAAATGTCTCTAAGTCTCATTTTATTTATCTGCAAAATGGGGGAATTCATGACTAGTTTACACAGAGAATTTACACTGACCATGCAGTGCAATCATGGAACATCCTAAAAATAAAAGCTGATCCAGAAGTGCCTTGAGGAGATGCCACGCATTCATAATAGCCAAGTCCAAGGCACACTGGCAAATTCTAGGCCAGTGATGAATTGGCCTCCTCACTGATAGCCATACCTCTCATAGACAGCACTCTTCAACTCCATTAGACCACTGGTGAACACACTGCCTGCATGCAAACCTCTGGACCATTGCTTAGGCTGAGCATACAGCCTGTGATGTCTCCAGCCTTGTCCATGCAGGATAATGTGCTATTTTTATTTCAAGACTTGGCTCAAATTCAGCAGTTTCCCTGAAGCCTTTCCTATTGCCTGAATCAAATGTATGATATTTCCCTTTATGGTCCTCCATCATGTTCTTTCTATTCCTGTTAGAACTTATATTTTATCCTGCCTTTAGAACAGTTTTCTGCTTCCATACAGGTTTCCTCAGGCAAATAGTGTCTCCTAGGTGTGTCTTTATTCTCTAACTCTTTACTACAGATTTAGTTACATGGAATTTTCTTAAAATTTTTTGACAAAAGTTGATGGATAGAATGACAATAAACTATTATTTTGGTATGTACAAGGATGTCTTGGATTATCATAAAGTTCTTGGAAAAAGTTAAAATGGTTAGCTGTTTCTGGAAAATTGAATTTGTATGAAGATAATTTTTAAGAAAGTTAATGTTACCCTCTTAATTTAATCCTTATTGAAACACTGATAGATCTGTATAGTGCTTCAGTGTTTTCAAAACATTTTCACTTGCTTTATATCACATGATCCTCATAGCAACTCTGTAAGTTATGAAGTTGAGTGTCTTATATGAGTCAAACCCACTGGTAAGCCATTAGGGTCCATTTTCATGATAACCCCTCTGATAACCCTGTAAGGAAAGTACTATCATACTCATTTAAGAGATGAAAATGTTGGTTTATGGATGATAACATGTCCAATTCATATAGCTATATAAGCTGAAGAGACTGAAAACTTAACCCAAATTTGTGTCTTATCAAAGCCCCTACCCCTAACCTTAGGTGTAAATAACTTGTCTAAAAACCCACAACCCTAACAATTTAGTGTGCCCTAATGTATACTTTGCATTATTTAGAAAAACAAGAACCTTTAAAAATTACTATTTGTGTAAAATTAGAGAAAGCATTTCTTCCATTCCTAGAAATCATTCTCTCTCACAAATGGTGCTTTATACCTTGAATTACGCTTGCACTAATGCCAATTTACATGTGTCAACAGAACGACATATCTGATGTACTTCCAGCTCTCTCAGACATTCCCAAGATAGGATGTGGAGTATGATTATATAACCCTGAATTTTAATAAAACTTACATTTATATGTAGAGCCTGCTGTTGTCCATGAATAGATACCTGACCAGGCTTAACTAGACTTTAATTTTAGAGGTTTTTAAGCTCTATATATTATAGAAAATTGCGAGGTTGTAGGCACAGCTAAAATAAGGAAAAAACAATGGTTACATTATAATAAACTTTTAGAAATAAAGTACTACTTCTATTTCTAGCAATAAACTAACAAATTAAATTGTTGGAAAGGTTTTTCAGTCAGAAATATTATTTATTTATTTATTTAATTTATTTTTGGCTACGTTGGGCCTTAGTTGAGGCACGTGGGATCTTCGTTGAGGCATGCAGGATCTTTCATTGCAGTGTGCGGGATTCTCTCTAGTTGTGGTGTGCGGGTTTTTCTCTTCTCTAGTTGTGGTGCACAGGCTCCAGAACATGTGGGCTCTGTAGTTTGTGGCACACGGGCTTAGTTGCCCCGAGGCATGTGGGATCTCAGTTCCCTGACCAGGGATCGAACCCGCATCCCCTGCAATGGAAGGTGGATTCTTTACCACTGGACCACCAGGGAAGTCCCAGTCAGAAATATTTAATGGCAAGAAGATAGTAGATTCACATTGTACTGGAAAGCCAATAAATACTCAGCAGTTTATGTGATATCAAATTTTGAAATTAATTGATTTGCTATTAATGTTGTTACTGTTCAATACTCTACACAAAATATGAAATTTAACATGGCACTAATCATGACTAAATTGTGAGTTCCTTTGTCTCTTTCCATAGATAAAACACTAAAGGTAGTTTTTTCTGCTAGAAATGGTAGAGTGGAGTAGTCATAGTTCCCTATTCCCAAAAACTTCAGCAAAGCAAACATATGAGTATGAAGAGCATATAGTCAACTTCATCATCAAAGCAAATACAAAGTATATTATGAGCCTCAAGACTGTTTATAAATATTTTCTCAGGTGTCTTACATCAAAAATTATACAGACCCCACAGTACAATGTTTTTCTTTTATTTATTCATCTATTCATTCATCAATGCACTCATCAAACCATCAATCATTTGATGACTATTACTGCTTAGGTCATTTTAGAATCTATGTAACCTTAATTCCACAACCATACTATATTAGAACTGTATGAGAATAGTTATTGGACAATTTTATTTATGAACATACATGCACAAATTCTCAAAAATATTAACTTAAACACAATAGATTTTAATAGTGGGGTTTGTTTTAGGAATTCAAAGATGGTTCTATATAAGGAAAAATCTATTATAGTTCACCATTTGAATAAACTGACAAAGAAAATTTAAATGATTATCTTAACTGCTGAAAATTACTTGATGAAGTTTAACACATACTGATGATAAAAACTCAACAATATGAATACAAGTGTATTCCCTTAACTATGTAAAGTTTATATATCAAATACCTGAAACAAATAACTGAAATAACTTTTGACAGATTCCTTTTAAAATCAGGAACAATATAAAGATGTGAACTTCTGCAACCACTTTTTAACAAAGTACCAGTGATGCTGACCAATGTTATAATGCAAGAAAAATTAAAAAAAATAAGAGACAGACAAAACTGTCACTATTATTAGGAGATATGATCATCTAAAAAATAGATCAACAAGAAAACTATTAGAAAATTCTGATGAGTTTAATAATCTGTTGGATACAAAGTGAACAAGAAATAACAACAGCATTTTTTCTCACACCAACATACACTGACTGGAACTTATAATAAAAGTACATTTCAGGGTTTCCCTGGTGACACAGTGGTTGAGAGTCCACCTGCCGATGCCCCAGTCCGGGAAGATCCCACGTGCCACGGAGCGGCTGGGCCTGTGAGCCATGGCCACTGAGCCTGCACGTCCGGAGCCTGTGCTCCGCAACGAGAGAGGCCACAACAGTGAGAGGCCCATGTACCGCAAAAAAAAAAAAAAAAAAAGATCCAGTTAAGAAGTGAAATATCACCCTGCTCTACAGGCTTCTCAAATACAAAGACTGCTTGTTTATTTTTGGACCTCCCATATTCCAGAATCGTTCCAGGTATAGAATAGATAGAGGTATGTATGTCCTTTAAATTTAATTACTATAGGAGGCACATACCAATCAATATCCTAAAAAATATTTTTTACTGTTTAGATTTCTTGTTCCTGCTAAATCAAACTTCTTGGACAAATTGATTACGAGCACATGTCAGAGTGTTTGTGCAAACTTTTCATGAGAGAAGAGGCCCCTTAAAAATGACTATTCAAAATTTTCTGTTTTGCAGGAGACATTTTATAAGAAAGAAAAATTGGTAAATAATTGTTAAGATGGATTAAAAAATATGTATCTCTGATAAAATATTTTTATGACTTTTACTCAGTTATATGGGCAACCTTAGCTTCCCAGAATTTCTTAATCTCATTTAGGTATATCAAAAAATTACTCAAGTCTTTATCATAAATCATAATTATTTCCTAGATGGAGGTCATGAATTATGTCAAGCAAAAATGATCTGTCTCAGCCCAGGTTTGGGAAACACTCTTTTCTCATTAATTTTATTATAAAGTGTACCAAGACAAAGTAGGTTAAAACTATACAGCATTCCCTAATTAAAATTAATTTGGATATTACTTGATTGGTGGTTGGCTCCTCTGGCCAGCCTGTTTTACCTTTTTGGTGGAGAAGAAGAGAGGATATGCAGTGGAAAGGTCATGGACATGCAGAAATTGGTAGGCAACTTCTTCTAGGGAAGCAAGGAGACAGAGCGGGGATCTCCAGATCACTAATATTTACTTACTTTCTCTGTTGCTATTTCCAGCCACCCAGGAAAAGCTATAAAATTTATATATGATCCCAACAGAAAAGTGAATTTAATTACTTGATGTGTTATTCTCAAAAGATTCATCAAAATAGCTTGTAGCCTCTTAATTGTTATTTCCTTTTTTGTCCACTCCAGAACCAAAGTACTAAATGCTGGTTAATTACTTTGCAGACTCAGGACCTAGGGTATTTTGGGTGTGAATTTTTTAGCTGCATCCCAAAGTGAAAAGGAAAGAGAGAGAGACTGATTCAACTCAGGCTGAGAAGGGTCCCAATATGAAGCCAGCTAAGATGTGGTCTATCCATCCTGACTTCTCCCAAACAGAGAAGAGTTTTTATTACGTTTATCTGCCATGCTACAATAGGTTAAGTATCACCATGTTCACTATTTGCATCAAAAAAAAAAAAAAAAAAAAGAAAGAAAGAAAGAAAAGGAGAGCTCTTTATTTAGAAGGCCTAGATGCAATTCTTAGCTCTTCACAATTTTTCACAGCCTCCCAAAGAGGCAGTATTTTTCCACTGCTGGTGAAACTCATAACTTAAACTGGCTGGTCCTGTCAAATTCAATTTGACAGCGTCACTTTGAAAATAAAGTCTATATTTCATATAATATTTATAATACACATACTTCAGGAATTATAAAATCTAAACTATTTTACTTAAAAAACCAATTCAGAGCACACAGACCTAACCAATATCTCACGTCATTAAACATAGGCAATTCCATAAAATCCACTTGAGTTCTTCAAGGCTTTATAGGAATGAAAGAAAAGGAGGGTCTTAAGCTAAAGTAAATATGAGCTGTAAGGTAAATAGTTGATATAATATACTTTAAAGGTCATTTAAAATTTTTGAACTATTACTCCAAAAGGATTCACTTTGTGCCTTATAAGAGAAATCCTTCTGCAACATATACATATACAGTAAGAATTTGTCATTTTATTATTGTAATATTTAAAATATTTTATCCTGAGTATTTTTATCTGCTGTCAAACTTGCTATCATTGTACTTAAAATTAATATAACAATTCAAAATGTTCCATGGGACAAATGAAGTATGCTGTTATTAAAATAATTAGATTGAACTCTATTTTATCATTTCTCTTACTGCGTGATTATGCAGTATTTCTTGAGTACCCAGAGTAACATACCAAAATAAAGTGTAGAGTGTTTAGTTCTCTTTAACTGAGGATTAACTAAATAATTTATATCCATCAAATTTTTATTAAACATTAACAAAGAACTCAAAACAAAACTAGGTCACAAATAAAATCTCAGTTATTACCATAGAATTTCAATCATGCAGACTGTGTTCTCTGTTAAAAATGTATCAAAATTAGCAATCAGTAACAAAACTGTAATTAACTCACATATATTTGAAAATTTTAAAAATAATAATGTTCAAATAACTGTCTGGTGAAAGAAGTAAGCATAATAGAAATTAGAAAATATTTGGAATTGAACGATATTTAAAACATGATATATCAGACAAATGAAAAAGTGATTGAGTACTCACATTAGAAAACAAGAGCTAAAAATTAACTAACCAAGTGTCCCTCTCAAGATGTTAATAAAATAAAAACAGAATAAACTGACCAAAAGCAATAACAAAGAAAGAAGCAGAAAATAATGCCATTAAAAACAATGTGACAATAGAGATGATCAATAAACAAACAAAGAAGTGGTGCATTATGATGAGAGCACCTGATATCTACTTCCTTAGCAAATTTCTAGTATTCAATATGGTATTATTAACTATAGTCATCATACTGTATATTAGATGTCTGGATTTATTCATCTGACATAACTTTAACCTTGTACCTTTGACCAACATCTCCTATTCCCCCCACCTCCCTGGCCCAGATAACCCTAGTTCTACTCTCTGCTTCTATGTATTTGACTTTTTTAGGTTTCACATATAAATGACACCAGGCAGTGTTTTTCTGTCTGTGTCTGAATGATCTTCTGACTATAATAATGATTCCACTATGTACATGTATATCAAATTATTATGCTGTGCACCTTAAATATACACGATTTTTGTCATAAAATAAATAAAAAGTTGTTCTCTGGAAGTTTGCTTCTGACCAATATAGAGAATTCTCCCATAAAACTCTAAAAAGAAAGAGAGAGAAGAGAAGAGGAGAGGAGAGGGGAGAACATGAGAGGAGAGAAGAAATGAGGTGAGCCTGACTGTAATGGTTGCCACAGCTTACTGCCTTGAGAGAGTTTCCATGACACAGCACAGAAAGGAGGAACCCAGATAGAGCCAGGCATTGCCTGATTTAAGGAGATCGAGCCGAGATTTGGGGGAGAAGAGGAAACCAGAGTTCAAAGGATTCAGTGCCAGAGAGGAAAGAGCTACACAGAGAGAAAACTCTGGAAATCTGAATAGCAGCTCCCTGAAGTAACCAGCAGAGTACTCAACAGACTCTGTGTGTAGGGAAACAACCCAAGGCCAGAGAAAACCTTGCAATTAACAAACAAAAGGTAATAGTGCCTGGTGCTCACACAGGGTCAAGAACAGCACCTGTTCCTACCAGTCTGACTGGACAAACTCAACTTCATGGGGCAGAGAGTAGTGCAAACAGAAGAAACTTGCCTCAGTTTTGGGAAACAATTATCTATAGAATAAGCAATGCTCCAGTCCCTCCTAAAAAACACACACAGCTCAAAAGAGTAAAACTTTTTTTCTAAAATACTTAGCTACATCCCAAAACAAAGCTCAAGAATATTTATAGGAATACAGATATACTCAGAACCAAGCAAGGTAAAATTCACTATATCTGGCATCCAGTCAAAGGTTACCAAGCATGCCAGAGATGGAAAAGAAATATAGCCCACAATGAGGAGAATAATCAACAAATCAAAACCAACCCAGAACTGATGCAGATATTAGAATTAATAGAGAAGAACATTTAAAAAGTTACTATAATGGCAATACACATATTCAGAAATTTAAGTAGACATCATATAAATATATGGAAAAGATATAAAAAAAGATCCAAATCAAACTATGAGAGGTGAAAATTACAATGTCTAAGATGAAAAATCCACTGGATGGAATAAATGGCAGATTAGACATCACAGAAGTAAAGCCTAAGAAACTTTGAGGCATATGATAGGAATCATCCAGTATGAAACACAGAGAGAAAAACCAACTATTACAATGAAAATAGTGTCATTGAGTTATGATACAATTTCAAATAACTTAACATAGATATAAGTGGAATCCCCAAAGTAGTGGAGAGAAAAAAAATTTTCAAGAAATACGGGCCAACAGGGAGCCTGCTGAGATCCCAGGCCAATCCCCTGCCCTCCAAGCCCCCTCCAGACTGCGTGGGTCCTTGGGGACATAGGAGGGAGGCCAGGGAGATCAGGAGAGGCAGGTGGGAGGAGCCCTGTGAGAGGAGTGGGAGAGGAGTGGAGGGCAATTGCTCCACCCACTTGGGCCCAGGGAGTCTGCTGAGCTCCCAGGCTGATCCCCGGCCCTCCAAAGTCCCCTCCAGGTCATGTGGGTTCTTGAGGGAATAGGAGGGAGGCCAAGGAGAGAACAGGAGAGGGAGGTGGGATGGGCTCTCCCGGAGGAGTGGAGGGCGATTGCCCCACCCACTCGGGCCCAGGGAACTTACTAAGCTCCCAGGTGAGGTCCCCTGCCCTCTGAGACCAGGGCTGGGGGACACGCCTGGGCATCTTCTGTTCCTTGAACCTAAGCCCCACCCCCACAGTACCCAGGACCTTTTCCAGCCCTGTGGGACCTGAGCATTGGCCCCGCCCACCACCCAAACCTCACCCTTGCTTAGGCCCTGCTCTCCACAGCCAAGGCCTTTCCCCCCACCCCCTTTTATATTTTTTTTCTTTTCTTTTCCCTCCTCCTCTTTTTTACCATTGTGGTACTGATGTACCTTCCGGTTGCTGATTCACCTATATTTTTATTTTTACATTCTTTCTAACATATTTGTTAGTTTCTTAGTATAATTTAATTTTTTACTTTCTTATTGTTCTCTTTTTTTTTGGCCACCCTACATGGCTTGTGGGATCTTGATTCATGAGCCCAGGGTCGGGCAGAAGCTCCTGCGGTGGGAGCTCTGAGTCTGAACCACTGGACTAACGGAGAACCTCAGACCCCAGGGAATATTCATCAGAGAGAGGTCTCATGGAGCTCCCCATCCCAGCACCAAGACCCAGCTCTACCCAATAGCCTACAAACTCCAGTGTTGGAAGCCTCAGGCCAAACAACCAGTAAAACAGGAACACAACCCCACTCATTAAAAAAAAAAAAAGAGACAGCAAAAAAATAGGTCACAGATGAAGGAGCAAGGTAAAAACCTACAAGACAAAATAAATGAAGAGGAAATAGGCAATCTACTTGAAAAAGAATTCAGAGTAATGATAGCAAAGATGATCCAGAATCTTGGACACTGAATGGAAGCACGGATTGAGAAAATACAAGAAATGTTTAACAAAGATCTAGAAGAACCAAAGAACAAACAGAGATTAACAACACAATAACAGAAATGAAAAATACACTAGAAGGAATCAATAACAGAATAATGGAGGAAAAAGAATGAATAAGTGAGCTGGAAGACAAAATGGTGCAAATAACTGCCAAGGAGCAGAATAAAGAAAAAGAATGAAAAGAATTGAAGAGAGTCGCAGAGACCTCTGGGACAACAGTAAACACACCAACATTCGAATTATAGGGGTCCCAGAAGAAGAAGAGAAAAAGAAAGAGTCTGAGAAAATATTTGAAGAGATTTTAGTGGAAAACTTCCCTAACATGGGAAAGGAAATAGTAACCCAAGTCCAAGAAGCACAGAGAGTGCCATACAAGATAAACCCTAGGAAAAACACACCAAGACACATATTAATCAAATTTACAAAAATTAAATTCAAAGGAAAAATATTAAAAGCAGCAACAGAAAAACAAAAAATAACATACAAAGGAATCCCCATAAGGTTATCAGCTGATTGTGCAGTGGAAACTCTGCAGGCCAGAAGGGAGTGGCATGATAAAGTGATAAAAGAGAAAAATCTACAACCAAGATTACTCTACCCAGGAAGGATCTCATTCAGATACAATGGAGAAGTCAAAATCTTTTCAGATAAACAAAAGCTAAGAGAATTCAGCACCAAACCAACTTAACAACAAATGCTAAAGAAACTTCTCTAAGTGGGAAACACTAGAGAAGAAAAAGACCCATAAAAACAAACCCAAAACAATTAAGAAAATGGTAATAGGAACATACATAACAGTAATAACTTTGAATGTAAATGGATTAAATACCCCAACCAAAAGACACAGACTGGCTGAATGGACACAGAAACATGACCCATATATATGCTGTCTACAAGAGACCCACTTCAGACCTAGGGACACATACAGATTGAAAGTGAAGGGATGGAAAAACATATTCCATGCAAATGGAAATCAAAAGAAAGCTGGAGTAGCAATACTCATATCAAATAAAATAGACTTTAAAATAAATACTGTTACAAGAGATAAGGAGGGACACTACATAATGATCAAAGGATCAATCCAAGAAGAAGATATAGCAATTATAAATGTTTATGCACCCAACATAGAAGCCCCTCAATACATAAGGCAAATGCTAACAACCATGAAAGGAGAAATTGACAGTAACACAATAATTATAGGGGACTTTAACACCCCACTTACACCAATGGACAGATCATCCAAACAGAAAATAAATAATGAAACACAAGCTTTAAATGATACAATAGACCAGATACATCTAATTGATATTTGTAGAACATTTCACCCAAAAGTGGCAGAATACACCTTCTTCTCAAGTGCACATGTACCATTCTCCAGGATAGATCACATCTTGGGTCACAAATCAAGCCTTGGTAAATTTAAGAAAATTGAAATCGTATCAAGCATCTTTTCTGACCACAATGCTATGAAATTGGAAATCAAGTACTGGAAAAAAAACTGTAAAAAACACAAATACATGGAGGCTAAATAGTGTGCTACTAAATAACGAAGAGATCACTGAAGAATTCAAAGAAGAACTAAAAAATAGAAACAAATGACGATGAAAACACGATGACCCAAAACCTATGGGATGCAGCAAAAGCAGTTCTAAGAAGGAAGTTTATAGCAATTCAATCTCACCTCAAGAAACAAGAAAAATCTCAAATAAACAATCTAATCCTACATTTAAACCAACTAGAGGAAAAAGAACAAAGAAAACTCAAAGTCAGTAGAAGGAAAGAAATCATAAAGATCAGAGCAGAAATAAATGAAATAGAAACAAAGAAAACAATAGCAAAGATCAATAAAACTAAAAGCTGGTTCATTGAGAAGATAAACAAAATTGATAAACCATTAGCCAGGCTCACGAAGAAAAAAAGGGAGAGGATGCAAATCAATAAAATTAGTAATGAAAAAGGAGAAACCACAACTGACACAGCAGAAATACAAAGGATTACAGGAGACTACTACAAACAACTGTATGCCAATAAAATAGACAACCACAAAGAATGGACAAATTCTTGGAAAGGTACAATTTTCCATGCCTGTACCAGGAAGAATTAAAAAATATAAACAGACCTATCACAAGTAATAAAATTGAAACCATAATTAAAACTCTTCCAACCAACAAAAGTCCAGGACCAGATGGCTTCACAGGTGAATTCTATCAAACATTTAGAGAAGAGATAATGATAACATCTATCCTTCTCAAACTCTTCTAAAAAATTTCAGAGGGAGAAACACTCAAAATTCATTCTACGAAGCCAGCATCACCCTGATACCAAAACCTGAAAAACATGTCACAAAAAAAAGAAAATTATAGACCAATATCACTGATGAACATAGATACAAAAATCCTGAACAAAATAATAGCAAACAGAATCCAACAGCACATTAAAAGGATATACACCATGGATTTATCCCAGGGATGCAAGGATTCTTCAATATACATAATCAATGTGATAAACCACATTAAGAAATTAAGGAATAAAAACAGTATGATCATCTCAATAGATTCAGAAAAAGCTTTTGAGAAAATTCAACACCGATTTATGATAAACACTCACCAGAAAATGGGCATATACAGGACCTACCTCAACATAATAAAGGCCATATATGACAAACCCACAGCAAGCATCATTCTCAATGGTGAAAAACTGAAAGCATTTCCATTAGGATCAGGAACAAGACAAGGATGTCCATTCTCACCACTATTATTCAACATAGTTTTGGAAGTCCTAGCCACAGTGATCAGAGAAGAAAAAGAAATAAAAGGAATACAAATTTGAAAACAAGAAGTAAAATTGTCACTATTTGCCAATGACATGACACTTTACATAGAAAATCCTAAAGATGCCACCAGAAAACTACTAGAACTAATCAATGAATTTGGTAAGGTTGCAGGATACAAAATTAATGCACAGAAGTTTCTGCCATTCCTATACACCAACAATGAAAAATCAGAAAGAGAAATTAAGGAAACACTCCCATTTACCATTGCAACAAAAATAATAAAATAGCTAGGAATAAACCTGCCTAAGGAGGTGAAAGACTTGTACTCAGAAAACTATAAAACACTGAAGAAAGAGATCAAAGATGACATAAACAGATGGAGAAATATACCGTGTTCTAGGATTGGAAGAATCAATATTGTGAAAATGACTATACTACTGAAACTAATCAGATTCAATGCAATCCCTAATAAGCTACCAATAGCATTCTTCACAGAATTCGAACAAAAAGTCTTACAATTCATATAGAAAGACAAAAGACCCCATATAGCCAAAGCAATCCTGAGAAAGAAAAATGGAGTTGGAGGAATCAGGCTCCCTGACTTCAAACTATACCGCAAAGCTACAGTAATCAAGACAGTATGGTACTGGCACAAAAACAGAAATATAGATCAGGGGTACAGGATAGAATGCCCAGAGATAAACCCATGAACATATGATCACCTTATCTTTGATAAAGGAGGCAAGAACATACAATGGAGTAAAGACAGCCACCTCAGTAAGTGATGCTAGGAAAACTGGACAGCTACATGTAAAAGGATGAAATTAGAACACTACCTAATAGCATACACAAAAATAAGCTCAAAATGGATTACAGACCTAAATGTAAGACCAGACACTATAAAACTTTTAGAGGAAAATATAGGAAAAACACTCTTTGACATAAACCACAGCAAGATCTTTTTTGACCCACCTCCTAGAGTAACAGAAATAAAAACAAAAATAAACAAATGGGACTTAATTAAACTTAAAAGCTTTTGCACAGCAAAGGAAACCATAAACAAGGCAAAAAGACAACCCTCAGAATGGGAGAAAATATTTGTAAATGAAACAACAAAGGATTAATCTCCAAAATATACAAATAGCTTATGCAGCTCAATATCAAAAAAATAAACAATCCAGTTAAAAAATGGGAAGAAGACCTAAATAGACATTTCACCAAGCAAGACATACAGATGGCCAAGAGGCGTATGAAAAGATGTGCAATATCACAAATTATTAGAGAAATGAAAATCAAAACTACAATGAGGTATCACTTCACTCCAGTCAGAATGGCCATCACCAAAAAAAGCTAGAAACAATAAATGCTGGAAAGAGCGTGGTGAAAAGGGAACCTTCCTACACTGTTGGTGGGAATGTAAATTGATACAGCCACTATGGAGAACAGTATGGAGGTTCCTTAAAAAACTAAAAATAGAACTACCATATGTCCCAGCAATCCCCCTAGTGGGCTTATACCCTGAGAAAACCATAATTCAAAAAGAGACATGCACCACAATGTTCACTGTAACACTATTGACAATTGCCAGGAAATGGAGCCAACCTAAATGTCAATTGACAGATGAATGGATAAAGAAGATGTGGCACATTTATACAATGGAATATTATTCAGCCATAAAAAGAAACGAAATTGAGTTATTTGCAATGAGGTGGATGGACCTAGAGTCTATCATACAGAGCAAAGTAAGTCAGAAAGAGAAAAACAAATATCGTATTCTAACGCATATATATGGAGTCTACAATTTTAAAAAAAGGTACTGATGAAACTAGTGGCAGCACAGGAATAAAGACATAGACATAGAGAATGGACTTGAGGACATGGGGTGGGAGGGGGAAGCTGGGGCAAAGTGAGATTAGCAACAACATACATACACTACTGAATGTAAAATAATTGACTGGTGCGGAGCAGCAACATAGCTCAGGGAGATTGGCTCGGTGCTTTGCAATGATCTAGAGCGGTCAGATAGGGTGGATAGGAGGGAGGCTCAAGAGGGAGGGGATATGTGGACATGTGTATGCATATGGCTGACTCACTTTGTTGTGCAACAGAAACTAACACGGTATTGTGAAGCAACTATACTCCAATAAAGATCTATTAAATAAATAAATAGAGGACAAAATTTTCCCAAATTTGATGAAAAGTACATATCCACAGAACTAAGAAACTCAACAAACTCCAAGCACAATACCATAAATAAGACTACAAAAATACCTAACAATTAAATTTCTCAGCACCAATGGGAAAGGGAAATTCTTAAAATCTGTTTCAGGAAAAACGACACATTACACAGGAACAGAGATAAAGATGACATCAAAATTCTCATCAAAAATAATCAAAATGAGAAGACAGTGGAATACTATTTTAAAGTTCTAAAAGAAAAGAAAAACTCTCATCCTAAAATTCTATATGCAGCAAACACAGCTTTCAAAAATGAAGGTCAAATAAAGACATTTCAGACACAAACGAAAAAGCAGGAAGATTTCATAAATAGCAAAACTACACTATAAAAAATGTTAAAGGGCAGAAGGAAAATGTAAATATAGATCTACACAAATAAATGAGAAGCAATGAGAGGGAATAATTACAAGGATAAATACATAGGATTTTTCTCATTATTTTAACCTCTTTCAAAGGTAATTAACTGTTTAGACAAAGATGATAATACTATAATGTGAGGTTTATACATTATGTAAGAATAAAACACATGCTAATAATACCAAGTCATAAGGGAGAATTTAAAGTATACTATTAAACTTTCTTATACTATATGTGAAGTCGTCTAGTATTCCTTGAAAGTAGAGTATACTAAGTTAAATAGGCATACTATAAACTCCAAATCAACTGTTAAAATAACAAATGGAAGAGTTAGAATTAATATTCCAACAAAAGAGATAAAATATAATTGTAAAATATGTTCAACTAATTGAACAGAATGCAGAAAAATAGGAGGAGGGAAGCAGAGAAGATATGGGACAAATAGAAATAAAATAGGAAGATTATAGATTTAAAAGTAACCATATAATAATCACAAATCCAATAAAAATAAAAGATTCTTAGATTAAATATATAATAAGATTTCATTTTATGCTGACTTCACAAAATACACTTCTAATATAAATACACTAATAGGCTTAAAATAAAAGAAGAGAAAAAATACACCATGGTTAACATAACCAAGTATAGTTGAGATGCCTATATTAATATTAAAGTAGGTTTCAAATCAACAAATATTACCAGTGTTAAAGAGGGTCATTTGGGCCAATTCATCAAGAAGAACATAACAGCCCTAAATCTTTATACAACTAATTCAACCCAATAAGACTTTGCTGAGACACATTATAATCTAATTCTCAAAACCAAAAGACAAAGAGAATTTTGAATGTGGCAAAAAAAAAAATATATATTTCATACAAGGGCACCTCCCTTAGACTACTATCAGTGGATTTCTCAGCAGAAACTTTGCAGGCCAGAAGAGAATGGGATGATATGTTCAAACTGCTGGAAAAAAAAAAAAAACTGCAACCAAGAAATAATATAAAAATATTAAACAATAAAATTATAGGCCAATGCCCCTGATGAACATAGATTCAAAAATCCTCAACAAAATACTAGCAAAAGAAAGTCAACAATACATTAAAAGGCGCATACACCATGATCAAATGGGATTTATCCCTGAGGTGCAAGAATGGTTTAATGGATGCAAGTAAATAAATGTGATACACCAAATTAACAAAAGAAGGATAAAAAACATATGAATATCTCAGTAGATGCGAAAAAAGCTTTTGACAAAATTCAGCATGTTTTCATGATAAAAATTTATGTACAGAAGGACTGTACCTTAACATAATAAAAGCCTTAAATGACAAGCCCACATATAGCATCATACTCAGTGGTGAAAGGCTGAAAGCTTTCTTCTAAGATCAAGGAATAAGACAAGAATGCCCACTCTTGCCACTTCTATTCAGCATAGTACTGGAACTCCTAGCCAGAGGAATTAAGCAGGAAAAAAACTCCAAATCAGAAAGGAAGAAGTAAAGTCATCTCTGTTTGCACATGAAATGATCACATAAATAGAAAACCCTAAAGACTAGACATATAAAAAAACCTGTTAGAACTAATAAACAAATTCAGTTTAGTTTGCAGTATACAAAATCAGCATACAAAAATAAGTTGTTTCAAATACTAAAAATAAACTATCCGAAAAAAAAATTTTTAAGCCCATTTACAACTGCATCAGAAAAAATAAATTACTTAGACATAAACTTAACCAAGGAGGGGAAAGATCTGTACAATGAAAACTATAAAACAATGATGAAAGAAACTGAAGAAGACACAACTATGTTTAAAGATATCCCATGGATTGGACGAAATAATATTGCTAAAATGTCCATACTACCCAAAGTGATCTACAGATTCAATGCAATCCCTATCAAAGTTCCAATGGCAATTCTCACAGAAGTGGATAAAAACAATCCTACGATTCATATGGAACCACAAAAGACCTCGAATAACCAAAATAATCTTGAATAAGAAGAACAAACCTGAAGGTATCATATTTTCTGTTTTCAATTATATTTCAATACTATAGTAACAAAACAGTATGGTACTGGTGTGAAAATAGACACATAGACCAATGCAACAGAATTGAGAGCCCAGAAGTAAACTCACACGTATACAGTCAATTAATCTTTGACAAAGGCACCAAGATTACACAATGGAGAATCAATAATCTTCTCAAGAAATGGTGTTGGGAAAACTGTATATCCACATGCAAAAGGATGAAACTGGACCATTATTTTACATCATACTCAAAAGTAAACTCTAAATGAATTAAACACTTAAATGTAAGATCTGAAACAGTAAAACTCCTAGAAGTAAAACATGGGAGAAAAACTCCTTGACATTAGCCTTGGAAACTACTTTTTGGATTTGACAACAAAAGCCCAGGCAACAAAAGCAGAAATAAACAAGTGGAAATACTCACACTAAAAAATTTTCTTCATACCAAGCAATCAACAAAATGATAAGGCAAACTACAGAATGGGAGAAAATGTTTGCAAACCATATATCTGATAATAGGTTAATATCCAAAATATATAAAGGACTCATACAACTCAATAACAAATACACAAATAATGTGATTTAAAAAATGGGCAAAGAAACTGAATATAATTTTTTCCAAAGAAAATACTCACATGGACAGATATACCGTGTTAATGGATAAGGAGACTCATTGTTAAAATGTGAAACCCCCACAATTTACCTATAGATTCAAGGAAATTCCAATCATAATCACTACAAGCTGTTTAGATATTTACAATATGGTTTTAAACTTTTTAGAGAATGACAAAGTAATTAGAATATCCAAAATAATTATGAAAAAGGTAAAAAACCGGGATTCCACACTATCCAACTTCAAGACTTACTAAATCTACATTAATCAGAGTAATGCTGAAAGGATAGACATAGATTAATTAAACAGAATGCAGAGACAACTAACTGCTGAACAATCATTGACAGGAAGACACTGGAACTCACCAAAAAAGATACCCCACATGCAAAGACAAAGGAGAAGCTGCAGTGAGATGGTAGGAGGGGTGCAATCACAATAAAATCAAATCCCATAACTGCTGGGTGGGTGCCACACAAACTGGAGAACACTTATTCCACAGAAGTCCACCCACTGTAGTGAAGGTTCTGAGCCCCACGTCAGGCTTCCCAACCAGGGGATCCAGCAAGAGGAGGAAGAATTCCTAGAGAATCAGACTTTGAAGGCTAGCGGGATTAGATTGCAGAATTTCGACAGGACTGGGGGAAACAGAGACTCCACTCTTGGAGGGCACACACAAAGTAGTGTTGAATTGGGACCCAGGGGAAGGAGCAGTGACCCCATAGGAGGCTGAACCAGACCCACCAGCTAGTGTGGGAGGGTCTCCTGTAGAGGTGGGGGGCGGGGGTGGCTGTGCCTCACCGTGAGGACAAGGACACTGGCAGCAGAAGTACTGGGAAGTAATCCTTGGCATGAGCCCTCCCAGAGCCTGCCATTAGCTCCACCAAAGAGCCCAGCTAGTTACCAGTGTTGGGTTGCCTCAGGCCAAACAATCAACAGGGAGGGAACCCAGCCCAACCCATCAGTAGACAAATGGATTAAAGTTTTACTGAGCTCTGCCCCACAGAGCAACAGCCAGCTTTACCCCCCACCAGTCCCTCTCATCAGGAAACTTCCACAAGCCTCTTAGATAGCCTCATCCACCAGAGGTAACACAGCAGAAGCAAGGAGAATTACAATCCTGCAGCCTGTGGAACAAAAAACACATTCGCAAAAAGAAAGACAAGATGAAAAGGCAGAGGGGTATGTACCAGACAAAGGAACAAGATAAAACCCCAGAGAAACAACTAAATGAAACAGATATAGGCAATCTTCCAGAAAGAGAATTCAGAATAATGAGAGTGAAGATGATCTAGGATCTCAGTAAAAGAATGGAGGCAAAGATCGACAAGATGCAAGAAATGTTTAACAAAGATCTAGAAGAATTAAAGAACAAACAAACAGAGATGAACAATAAAATAAGTGAAATGAAAACTACACTAGGAGGAATCAATAGCAGAATAACTGAGGCAGAAGAACGAATAAGTGACCTGGAAGACAGAATGGTAGAATTCACTGCTGTGGAACAGAATAAAGAAAAAGGAATGAAAAGAAATGAAGACAGCTCAAGAGACCACTGGGACAACATTAAATGCAACAACATTTGCTTTATAGGGGTCCCAGAAGGAGAATACAGAGAGAAAGGACCCGAGAAATTATCTGAAGAAATTACAGATGAAAACTTCCCTAACATGGGAAAGGAAATAGCCACACAAGTTCAGGAAGTGCAGAGAGTCCCGTACAGGATAAACCCAAGGAGAAACACGCCGAGACACATAGTAATCAAATTGGCAAAAATAAAAGATAAAGAAAAATTATTGAAAGCAGCAAGAGAAAAATGACAAATAACATACAAGGAAACTCCCATAAGGTTAACAGCTGATTTCTCAGCAGAAACTCTCCAAGCCAGAAGGGAGTGGCATGATATACTTAAAGTGATGAAAGGGAAGAACCTACAACCAAGATTACTCTACCCAGCAAGGATCTCATTCAGATTGAATGGAGAAATCAAAAGCTATAAAGACAAGCAAAAGCTAAGAGAATTCAGCACCACCAAACCAGCTCTACAACAAATGCTAAAGGAACTTCTCTAAGTGGGGAACACAAGAGAAGAAAAGGACCTACAAAACCAAATCCAGAACAGTTAAAAAAATGGTAATAGGAAAATACATATCGATAATTACCTTAAACGTGAATGGATTACATGCTCCAACCAAAAGACACAGGCTTGCTGAATGGATACAAAAACAAGATCCATATATATGCTGTCTACAAGAGACCCACTTCAGACCTAGGGACACATACAGACTGAAAGTGAGGGGATGGAAAAAGATATTCCATGCAAATGGAAATTGAAAGAAAGCTGGAGCAGCAATACTCATATCAAATAAAATAGACTTTAAAATACAGAATGTTGGGCTTCCCTGGTGGCGCAGTGGTTGAGAGTCCACCTGACGATGCAGGGGACACAGGTTCGTGCCCTGGTCCAGGAAGATCCCACATGTTGCGGAGCGGCGGGGCCCATGAGCCATGACCACTGAGCCTGCGCGTCTGGAGCCTGTGCTCCGCAACAAGAGAGGCCACAACAGTGAGAGGCCCGCATACCGCAAAAAAAACCCAAAATACAGAATGTTACGAAAGACAAGGAAGGACACTACATAATGATCAAGGGATCAATCCAAGAGGAAGATATAACAATTATAAATATACATGCACCCAACATAGGAGCACCTCAATACATAAGGCAGCTGCTAACAGCTGTAAAAGAGAAAGTCGACAGTAACACAATAATAATGGGAGACTTTAACACCTCATTTACACCAGTGGACAGATCATCCAGACAGATAATTAACAAGGAAACACAAGCTTTAAATGACACAATAGACCAGATAGCTTTGACTGATATTTATAGGACATTCCATCCAAAAACAGCAGATTACACTTTCTTCTCAAGGGCGCATGGAACATTCTCCACGATAGATTATATCTTGGGTCACAAATCAAGCCTCAGTAAATTTAAGAAAATTGAAATCATATCAAGCATCTTTTCTGACCACAACGCTATGAGATGAGAAATAAATTACAGGGAAAAAAAGCGTAAAAACACTAACACATGGAGGCTAAAAAATACGTTACTAAATAATCAAGAGATCACTGAAGAAATCAAAGATGAAATCAGAAAATACCTACAGACAAATGACAATGGAAACACGATGATCCAAAACCTATGGGATGCAGCAAAAGCAGTTCTAAGAGGCAAGTTTATAGCTATACAAGCCTACCTCAAGAAACAAGAAAAATCTCAAATAAACAATCTATCCTTAACCCAGGGGAACTAGAGAAAGAAGAACAAACAAAACCCAAAATAGCAGAAGGAAAGAAATCATCAAGGTCAGAACAGAAAAAAATGAAATAGAAAAACAGAAAACAATAGCTAAGATCAATAAAACTAAAAGCTGGTTCTTTGAGAAGATAAACAAAATTGATAAACCACTAGCCAGGCTCATCAAGGAAAAGAGGGAGAGGACTCCAAATCAATAAAATTAGAAATGAAAAAGGAGAAGTTACAACAGACACCACAAAAATACAAAGCATCCTAAGAGACTACTACAAGCAACTCTATGCCAATAAAATGGACAACCTGGAAGAAATGGACAAATTCTTAGAAACGTATAACCTTCCAAGACTGAACCAGGAAGAAATAGAAAATATGAACAGACCAATCACAAATAATGAAATTGAACCTGTGATTAAAAATCTTCCAACAGAGTCCAGGACCAGAGGGATTCATAGGTGAATTCTATCAAACATTTAGAGAACAGCTAACACCCATCCTTCTAAACTCTTCCAAAAAATTGCAGAGGAAGGAAAACTCCCAAACTCATTCTATGAAGCCACCATCACCCTGATACCAATACCACAAAAAAAGAAAATTACAGACCAATATCACTGATGATTATAGATGCAAAAGTCCTCAACAAAATACTAGCAAACAGAATCCAACAACACATTAAAAGGATCATACACCATGATCAAGGGGGATTTATCCCAGGGATGAAAGGATTCTTCAATATACACAAATCAATCAATGTGATACACCATATTAACAAATTGAAGAATAAAAACCATATGATCATCTCAATAGATGCAGAAAAAGCTTTTGACAAAATTCAACACCAATTTATGATAAAAACTCTCCAGAAAGTGGGCATAGAGGGAACCTACCTCAACATAATAAAGGCCATATACGACAAACTCACAGCAAACATCTTCTCAATGGTGAAAAACTGAAAGCATTTCCTCTAAGGTCAGGAACAAGACAAGGATGTCCACTCTCATCACTATTATTCAACATAGCTTTGTAGTCCTAGCCACAGCAATTAAAGAAAAATAAATTAAAGGAATACAAATTGGAAAAGAAGTAAAACTGTCACTGTTTCCAGATGACATGATACTATACATACAGAATCCTAATAACGCCACCAGAAAACTACTAGAGCTAGTCAATGAATTTGGTAAAGTTTCAGGATACAAAATTAATGCACAGAAATCGCTTATATTCCTATACACTAATTATGAAAAGTCTGAAGGAAAAATTAAGGAAACACTGCCATTTACCACTGCAAAAAAAAAAAAAAGAATAAAATACCTAGGAATAAACCTACTTACAGAGACTAAAGACCTGTATGCAGAAAACTATAAGACACTGATGAAAGAAATTAAAGATGATACCAACAGATGGAGAGATATACCATGTTCTTGGATTGGAAGAATCAATATTGTGAAAATGACTATACTACCCAAAGCAATCTACAGATTCAATGCAATCCCTATCAAATTACCAATGGCATTTTTTACAGAAATAGAACAAAAAATCTTAAAATTTGTACGGAGAAACAAAAGACCATGAATAGCCAAAGCAGTCTTGAGGGAAAAAAATGGAGCTGAAGGAATCAGACTCCTTGAGTTCAGACTATATTACAAGGCTACGGTCATCAAGACAATCTTGGTAGTGGCACAAAATCTGAAATATAGATCAATGGAACAGGATAGAAAGCCCAGAGATAAACCAACACACCTATGGTCAACTAATCTATGACAAAGGAGGCAAGGATATATATACAATGGAGAAAAGACAGTCTCTTCAATAAGTGGTGTTGGGAAAACTCGACAACTACATGTAAAAGAATGAAATTAGAACACTCCCTAACACCATACACAAAAATAAACTCAAAATGGATTAGAGACCTAAATGTAAGACCGAGCACTATAAAACTCTTAGAGGAAAACATAGGAAGAACACTCTTTGACATAAATTACAGCAGGATATTTTTTGATCCATCTCCTAAAGTAATGGAAATAAAAATAAACAAATGGGACCTAATGAAACTTCAAAGCTTTTGCACAGCAAAGGAAACCATAAACAAGTTGAAAAGACAACCCTCAGAATGGGAGAAAATATTTGCAAACAAATCAATGGACTAAGGATTAATCTGCAAAATATATAAACAGCTCATGCAGCTCAATATTAAAAAAAACCAAACAATCCAATCAAAAAATGGGCAGAAGATCTAAATAGACATTTCTCTAAAGAAGACATACAGATGGCCAAGAAGCACATGAAAAGCTGCTCAACATCACTAATTATTAGAGAAATGCAAATCAAAACTACAATGAGCTATCACCTCACACCGGTTAGAATGGGTATCATCAGAAAATCTACAAACAAACAACAAATGCTGGAGAGGGTGTGGAGAAAAGGGAACCGTCTTGCACTGTCGGTGGGAATGTAAATTGATACAGCCACTATGGAGAACAGTATGGAGGTTCCTTAAAAAACTAAAAATAGAATTACTATATGACCCAGCAATCCCACTACTGGGCATATACCCAGAGAAAACCATAATTGAAAAAGACACATGCACCTCAATGTTCACTGCAGCACTATTTACAATAGCCAGGTCATGGAAGCAACCTAGATGTCCATTGACAGATGAATGGATAAAGAAGCTGTGGTACATATACACAATGGAACATTACTCAGCCATAAAATGGAACGAAATTGGGTCAGTTGTAGAGACGTGGATATATCTAGACACTGTCATACAGAGTGGACACCAAGGGGGGAAAGCGGCAGGGGGTGGGGGTGTGAACAATTGGGAGATTGGGATTGACATGTATACACTGATGTATAAAATGGATGACTAATAAGAACCTGCTGTATAAAAAAATTAATTAAATTAAAAAAAAGGAACTGAGTCTTAGAAAAATTTATCCCTTGGTATTGAAAATGCCAGCAGACTTCCACTTTGGTTAGCAGACATCAAAGTGTTAAAAAGTGAACCTAAAATTTCTTCAGTGGTGATAAACATTGTTAAAATTGAAATAAAGGTGATTAATGTCAAAAAGAAAATATAGAATAGAGAGCTCAAAAGTAGATTTAAACAAATACAGTGAACTGACTTTTTACAAAAGTATAAAGACAGTTCAGTGAAGACAGAATAACCTTTTCACATAATGATACTAAAATAATTGGACACAATTTACAAAACAATAAACCCTGAGATATGCCTCACACCTTGTACCAATATTAATTCAATATGGATTATAGCCTTAAGTGTAAAATGTAATACTAAAAACTCTTCTAGAAGAAAATAAGAGAAAATCTACATGACCTTGAGTTTCATTAGGAGTTTTAAGAGATGACCTCAAAAGTATGATTCATAAAAGAACATATTAGTAAATCAGACTTTGCCAAAACTTTTGATCCATGAAAGACATTTTTAAGAGAACAAAATGATAAAGCACAGACACCAGGAAAATATTTCTAAATTACTCATCTTCTAAAGGATGTGTATCTAGAAAATGGAAAGAATACTTAAAACTTAACAACAACAAAACAACCCAATAAAAATAGTAAATCTGAATTGTCTCATCACCAAAGAAGATTTATAACTATAAAATAAACATATGAAAGAATAAGCTGATCATTGGTTATTAGGGAATTGCAAGTTTATTTTTAAACTATACCGCTATACCTATTAGAATGGCTAAAATAAAGTAACTGAAATTTTTAAGTGGTAGGGAGGATATAGAGCAAAAGAAATTCCCATCCACTGCTATTTGAAATGCAGAATATCACAACCACTTTGGAAAATAGTTTTCCAGTTTCTTATAAAGTTAGTAATATGCTTACCATATGATTGATCTTCTCTATTCTTAGGAATTTACCCACATGAATTGAAGATTTATGTTAGCACAAAAACTTCTACACCAATGTTTCTAGCACCTTTATTCATAAGAGCCAAAAACTGAAAACAACTCACATGTCCTTCAACAGATGAATGGTTAAGCAAACCATGGTGCATCCATCTAATGGACTAATGCTTTAAAATAAAAAAGAACAGACTATTGATTCACGCACCAACATGGGTGGATCTTAAATGCATTTTGCTTAGAGAAAGAAGCCAGACTTCAAGGTGTTGATATTGTATGAGTCCATTTGTAAGAAATTCTGGAAAAGGCAGAATTATAGGGATGGCAAACAGATCAGTTTGTTGCCATGGGTTTAAGGTAGTGGTAGTTTGAATACCAAGGAGTCGCTCAGGAATTTTTAGAATGATAGAATAGTTCTGTATGATACTGTGGTGATGGATATATGACTCCATGTAATTATCAAAATACATAGAACTGCACATCACTGAGTTACTTTTACCATATGCAATTTTTTAAAGTATTGCCTAAGATGTTGGGAGAACTCAGGATAGGATACAGACTTTTTAAACGTGTCTATTTTTCAAATGTGTGACATAACCTCACTGAAGGAGATGGGAAGAAAAAAAGAAGACCTAATTACCTTTGGAAAACCATGTTTTGCCAAAATACTATAAGACAAAAGAGAAAAAAAAGGATATAAAATACCTTCCCAGTACACTTCAAAAGAGTCAAGGTCATGACAGACAAGGAAAGATCACGAAACTGTCCAAATGGAGACTAAGGAGACAGGATAACTAAATGCATTATGTGGTATTCTGGATTGGATCCTAGAACACAAAGGACATTAATGAAAAGAAACTGGCAAGATCTGAATAAAGTCTGTAGTTTAGTTAATAGTATTCTACAAATATTAATATCTTAGTTGTGATAAATGCATAGTGGTAATGAAACATGTTAACATTAGGGGAAGCAGTGTGAAGAGCATGTGGAAGTCTGGAGAGGTAGCTTGGGTCAAATTGTGAAGGTTTTATTTATCTGTTGTTACTATTTTTTAATTACAAGCTAACAAGGTTATTTTCTATCCTGAAACCAAAGAGCAATAGCGTGTTTCAGTAGGAAAATGACATGATGATTGATTTGCTTTTACGTTTTTGTTTGTTTTAGTTTTTGTTTTTCTACACAGATCACTCTGATTACAGTAGGGAAGACAGAGTCAGGAAGACAGGCAACAGTGAAACCAATTATCCAATAAAACTATTATTGAGAAACTATGATTAAAACTATTATTGGAAACTATAATTAAACCTACTATCGAGAGGATTTACTTTGTGTTCAATTATGAGCAATTGCCAACCTTTTAAAACTAGTATCAATGAACACTATTCAATCTTAATGAGAATGATGACGCAAAGAAGATTGTCTCTTATCTGGTCTGCAATAGTGTAATTTTGATTCTGGTACACAGGCATTTCTAGTTGAAACACCTTCACAAACAGGAGGTTGAGCCCTAAAGAGGTAAAGTCAAAGCTTCAGGATCACCAGGGGCTAATAACCAGTTTTGCTAACTCTAGTCCAGTACCCCTTCACTAGTGGCACCTGGTGGATTAGGCAGACATGAAGACTGACTGCTTGGCTGCGCTTCACGCTGATGTTCTAAGGCTGAGCTGAGGAGAACTGAAACTGGGAGCCAGGGTTTGAGGACGCATCTAGCAAGGGGTACGGTGGAACTGGGCATACTATCTTGACAGTTACTTCTCTTCATTTTTGGAGGAATGACATGATATCATTACTGCCAATTTATATTTGGTGAGTGGTGCTATTTTTTTATATATCTATACTGGACATCTATTGTTTTTATCTGCCGAGCACACTGCTTAGTTCTCTTGGTAATAATAGCGATTCTCTTTTCCTTCCTTTTGGGGGTTGCTGCTCATTCACTCTCTGAATTTCTGACAGGCCACTAGTCATAGTACCCTGCCCTTCCTGTCTGAGTTTGTCACTCAGGTCAGGAAAAGCAAAGCACTACACCTCCCTTGTTCATGACAGACAACAGCTCTTCCCAAGACTTTTCAGAACTAGAGTTGAATGGATGGCTCTCTTCTTCCCATGCATCATGACCTATATGTACATGACATTAGTCCTGCTGGTGGTCATGCCTCCCACCATGAAAAGCAACCTAAGAGAGAAAGGCCAAGATGAGAGGCAGAGAGACAGGGAGAAACATGGTGATTGTAATAGTTTGAGTTGTCCCAGGGGCAGACCCTTAGACAAGTATTCCAGGGTAACCAGTTTACTTAGAAAGTAAAAGAAACACCATCAGAGGAGCGTGGAAGTGAGACAAAGAAGAAAAGGAGGCTCATAAAGGGTAAGTTACAAAACCACTTACTACTATGATAGTGCACAATCCAAAAGGATACTTTTTTACACTTACAGTGGTTCCAGATTGAGATGTATGTGCTGGTGTTTGGAAAGCAGCACCTCCCTGGCTCCGAGGGAAACCAAATTATAAACAGACGATTGCTTTGAAAGGATGCAATCAGAACAAGAGGGCTTAGCCACTGGATTCAGCATTCAATGAGCTCAGTCTGGACAAGCAGGAGCAACCATGACTCCAGTCACTCATTCTTCCCCTGGGCAATGCTGGGTATGCAGAACCCATTTCCCCTCTCAAACACCTTAGATTCCTGTTTCATATCCTCTGTCTCCCTCTCTCTCCCTCCTTTCTCTCCTCTCTCTTCCTCCCCTCCCCGCCATCCACCAGCTCTCAATCATTGGTGGTTACTGTGTATCTGACACTAAGAGCTTAACCTGCATTATCTCAGTTGGTTAATTTTCCAAGCCAACTTATGATTTAGGTACTACTAGTTTTATCTTTTTACAGAGGGGGAAGCTCGTGCATAAGAGGGTGTGACAGCAGCCAACTTGTGTTTATGTATCGATTAGTGTTTAGAGTTTGGGTGCATTTTTAAGGTATCAACAGCATTCTGTATCACTTTCCTTCAACATTTGCTGTTACTTTGACCTTTTATTCTACGTTTTTTTTTTTTTTCTCCTCCCAAATGCACTCTGTACTGCCTCCTCTTTGGCTTTTGATATTCCTGCTTTTATACAAAGTACACTGTAGACTACTCAGTATTGAGTCAGAAGAGGCTCAGGTTTGAAACAGGTATGTTTTACCAATAGATTTTTAAACTAAGGTATTTAAACTAAGGCAGGTGGCTTAAGCCCTCCAAGCTTTTTCCACCTCAAAGTTGAAGCCAATCCTCTGCAGGATCCACCTCACACATCAAATAAAGTGACAACATGCAATCTCTTTGCTAACTGGCAATTGCTATGAAGATTAAGGTGTTGTGGAAGTGGGAGAGGGCATGTGTGGAAGTGTGGGTACAGTGGGAGAGGCAATAAGGCAGGGCTTAGATGGCCCCATTCCACATTTGAGATGGCACACAAAACGACTGTGGAATAGAGTCTGCAAGCTGGAAAGGGGTTTACAATTGCTGAGGTTTGAAAGGATCTGCTAAAGTGGTTTTAGAAAACTGTTGACTAAGTAGTTTATCAATCCTCATGTTATCAACCTGCACACATGTTTCATGCTCTGCAGCATCTCAGCAAATGCTTTAGTTAATTACCCACTAATTATAACATCATTGAATGGCTACACTGAGGCAACCACATAATTATGGGGCAAAAAGCTCTGAGCAATTACAAGGCTGAGCATATTGGTTGATTACAATAAATCCCCAGCTCATTGTTGATATTTGTCACCTGCTTAATGTTCCTAATCTCTTGATGCATGTGATAAACCACGTGCAACATAGGAAACAGGGCCTATGGAGAGAAAGCCAAATTTAAGGGAGAAATAAGAACATATATGCAATGAACTAATATGTAGATAGTCTGTTCTCCTCTATTTGTCTAGCCAGTATGTAGGAGGTAACTGCTCTAGTGGTTCTTTTCCTCTAGGGCCTCCCAGTTCATGAGAGGACACAGTCTTGTATGCACAATATAGTGAATTAGCCTTGGTAGAGACAGATACAAAATCCATCTCTACCAATGGGAGCCTGGTAAGACAGTGACTTGGAACATCGGAGAACATTCCAGAAGATCGTCACAGAGGAGATAATATTGAGTTGTTTTTTTTTTTTAGCGGTACACGGGCCTCTCACTGTTGTGGCCTCTCCCGTTGCAGAGCACAGGCTCTGGACGCGCAGGCTCAGCGGCCATGGCTCACGGGCCCAGCCGCTCCACGGCATGTGGGATCTTCCCAGACCGGGGCACAAACCTGTGTCCCCTGCATCGGCAGGCAGGCTCTCAACCACTGCGCCACGAGGGAAGCCCTGAGGTCTGTTTTTGAATGATGAAAATATTGCTAAGTGCTCAGGGGAGAAAGGGAGTCTCTGAGAATACACAGTTTTCTTTAAAGCTGTTAGTGAATCAGCAAACACACACACAGAAATAAAATAACAATATTTTGTTGCATCTCCTAAAAATAATGCCCAGCTTCAAGTAAACAGAAGAATGAGGGAGATAACTAGTAGAAAGAAACTCCTGTAAAAGTGTATTTTAAATGGTTTGATTCTCTCTACCACACCCAGCTTCCTCAAGCTGGAAGGAAGCTGGAAGCTTGTGTTTCTGAAACAATTGTAAGAGCTTCCCTTGGCAAATCCTATAATTCATCTCCATGCTTGGCAAAACAAAGGAACCTTGAATCAATCTGGAAAAAAAGTTGTAAAATGTAATTAGGTAATTATAGAAGAGTTACATTTTCACATTGCCTTCAAGACAGCATTGTTTTTAGCATCCTACCTTTCCCTCCAATTCTAAAACTTCTTGAAGTGTCTCGGATATTTTCACCCTAAACATTTTCTTAGACAGATTGTAAATATCTCGAAACATTGGATTGACATTTTTTGTATATGGTATATGGATTTCTCTAGATTCTTTTCATATCCTGTAGGCCAAAATCAAAAATTCAGCTACTATGTAATTAATATTTACCTTTAATACCTAAGATTGGCCCATGATCATTTCACTGAGGAAACTGAAAATTAGTAATTGAATGTATTAAATACCTTAGAGCTATATAAGTAGATTTTTCACATAGAACTAAGTTTCTGTTCCCAGGAGGGAAAAATGAACACATGGAAAAGAAAAGTGACAGTCAAGTTCCTTTGGTACACTATTTTAATAGTTATGTACTGCACTGCACATAGTAAGATTCAATAAGTGTCTATTGACTGAATTAGAAATTTGAGACATCACCTTGACAGAAATTTGTGTGTGGTTATAAGAGATCAGATTGGGGATAATGTAGGCAAAACAGTCTGAGAACCCTGCCCACAGCTAAGTGTTTTAAAGATCAGCCATTTTATTATAGCTTTTCTCTGCACAGAATTGGAGAGTCAGCACTATTCTGTAAAAGTCCTGCCCAATCAAATTGCCCTGTGTGAAGAACCAATGCTCTCTTTGGAAGAGGCATTTCCCACTGAACTTTCCACACCATTCGCTACTTGAATGCTCTCATGAAGTCACCAGTTTCCTTAAGCATTATTCTATTATTTTAGGAAAATCTCTTATTGACATTTGTAAAGAAATGTCAATTTTATAAAATTACAAATAAAAGCAAAGATTTTATCACAACCTAGACCTTTTAGAACCCTATATGTCAACATTGTGTGTAGCACAGTGTCCTAAAGGTACTCAATACACTCTTTTTTTTGGAGGCAGGGAGGTATTTTGTACATTTAGCCTCCCATTTTTACCAATGAGGTTTAAATTATACTTTTCCTATATACGTTAATATATTTTGAAAATTGGGAATACCTGACCTATTATATAATTACTAAACAGAATATCGTCAAGTATAACACATTCCATACTCATGCTAAATAACTGAATGTTTATTGTGTTTCAAGATAATTGCTCTTAGATTCAGTTTCCCATTAACAAAATGGGAATGGAGATATTTATCTAGCCCTACAGCAAAGTGCGAAGGATATAATGACCTTACAAGAACTTTGTGGATTATAAAGCTGTCTGCACAGGCAAGGAATTGTCATCACTGTGAAAGATCTTCAGTGATTACAGTATTATGTGTGCCACTGCTTCATGTTTGAGGCTCTCAAAACGGCTAAAAAATGCCCAGCTTTAAAGTGGAGACAAGGGATGCTTAAGCCAAAAGTGGCAGACCTTTCCTTACCTTTCTCAGTGTGATGCAAACTCCAAGCCAGCCTGCCTGGTCATGCAGAGACTCCTGCTGAGGCCCCTACATCATCTTTCCAAAAAGCACTGCACTAAAACATTGTCATTTAATCATTGAATCCTTGGGCTCAAAGACCATTTAGTACACTCATCTTTTTCCAAACTGGAAAGGTGTTGGTAAACATGACTATAAATCTGTATTACAAATTCTAGATTTGGCATGAGTATGAAGAGTGTTTAGTGTCACTAGGACTCTGGTCCAGTACTGAAATTCTCATATTTCCTTTTTTTTTTAAATCTACATATCTTTAAAACACATTATTACATCCTTATATCATTCTGCCTCAAGTGAAAAGACTATCGTAAAGTATAAGAAAACTTGAAATATAAAAAAGAAAAGTAATGTTTTCTATGTTCAAGAAGGAAACCATTTGGATTAAGAGGTAACACTGGTCTTCATGGTTTCACCTTAAAGATGCTTATTTGAATATTTAGACGATTTTTAGAATTGAAATTGGGACAAGTATAGCCCTGAAGAATCATCCCATACATATTAGTGTCCTGATCACGTGATATTCTAATGCATAGAACTTGGTTTACTGTTTTTCGTTTTTTTTTTAATTTAAATTTAATTTTTTTTATACAGCAGGTTCTTATAAGTTATCTATTTTATACATATTAGTGTATACATGTCAATCCCAATCTCCCCATTCATCCCCCAACCCCACCGCTTTCCCCACTTGGTGTCCATATGTTTGTTCTCTACATGTGTGTCTCTATTTCTCTCCTGCAAACCAGTTCATCTGTACCATTTTTCTAGATTCCACATATATGCGTTAATATACGATATTTGTTTTTCTTTTTCTGACTTCCTTCACTCTGTACAACAGTATCTAGGTCCATCCATGTCTCTACAAATGACCCAATTTTGTTGCTTTTTATGGCTGGGTATTGTTCCATTATATATATGTACGACATCTTCTTTATCCATTTGTCTATCAATGGGCATTTAGGTTGCTTCCATGACCTGGCTATTGTAAATAGTGCTGCAATGAACATTGGGGTGCATGTGTCTTTTCGAATTATGGTTTTCTCTGGGTATATGCCCAGTAGTGGGATTGCTGGGTTATATGGTAATTCTATTTTTAATTTTTTAAGGAACCTCCATACTGTTCTCCATAGTGGCTGTATCAATTTACATTCCCATCAACAGTGCAAGAGAGTTCCCTTTTCTCCACACCCACTCCAGTATTTGTTGTTTGTAGATTTTCTGATGCTGCCCATTCTAACTGGTGTGAGGTGATACTTCGTTGTAGTTTTGATTGCACTTCTCTAAGAATTCATGAGGTTGAGCAGCTTTCCATGTACCTCTTGGCCATCTGTATGTCTTCTTTAGAGAAATGTCTATTTAGGTCTTCTGCCCATTTTTGGATTGGGTTGTTTGTTTTTTTAATATTGAGCTGCATGAGCTGTTTATATATCTTGGAGATTAATCCTTTGTCCATTGATTCGTTTGCAAATATTTTCTCCCATTCTGAGTGAGGGTTGTCTTGTTTATAGTTTCCTTTGCTGTGCAAAAGGTTTTAAGTTTCATTAGGTTCCATTTGTTTATTTTTGTTTTCATTTCCATTACTCTAAGAAATGGGTCAAAAAAGATATTGCTGTGATGTATGTCAAAGAGTGTTCCTCCTATGTTTTCCTCTAAGAGTTTTATAGTGTTCAGTCTTACATTTAGGTCTTTAATCCATTTTGAGTTTATTTTTGTGTATGGTGTTAGGGAGTGTTCTAATTTCATTCTTTTACATGTAGCTGTCCAGTTTTCCAGCACCACTTATTGAAGAGGCTGTCTTTTCCCCATTTTACATCCTTGCCTCTTTTGTCATAGACTAGTTGACCATAGGTGTGTGGGTTTATCTCTGGGCTTTCTATCCTATTCCATTGATCTATATTTCTGTTTTTGTGCCAGTACCATACTGTCTTGATTACTGTAGCTTTGTAGTATAGTCTGAAGTCAGGGAGTCTGATTCCTCCAGCTCCGTTTACTTCCCTCAAGATTGCTTTGGCTATTTGGGGTCTTTTGTGTCTCCATACAAATTTTAAGATTTTTCTGTTCTAGTTCTGTGAAAAATGCCATTGGTAATTTGATAGGGATTGCATTGAATCTGTAGATTGCTTTGGGTAGTATAGTCATTTTCACAATACTGATTCTTACAATCCAAGAACATGGTATATCTTTCCATCTGTTTGTGTCATCTTTGATTTCTTTTGTCAGTGTCTTATAGTTTTCTGAGTACAGGTCTTTTACCTCCTTAGGTAGGTTTATTCCTAGGTATTTTATTCTTTTTGTTGCAGTGGTGAATGGGATTGTTTCCTTGATTTCTCTTTCTGATCTTTCATTGTTAGTGTATAGGAATGCAAGAGATTTCTGTGCATTAATTTTGTATACTGCAACTTTACCAAATTTATTGACTAGCTCTAGTAGTTTTCTGGTGGCATGTTTAGGATTCTCTATGTATTGTATCATTTCATCTGCAAACAGTGACAGTTTTACTTCTTCTTTTCCAATTTGTATTCCTTTTATCTCTTTTTCTTCTCTGATTGCCATGGCTAGGACTTCCAAAACTATGTTGAATAATAGTGGTGAGAGTGGACATCCTTGTTTTGTTCCTGATCTTAGAGGAAATGTTTTCAGTTTTTCACCATTGAGAATGATGTTTGCTGTGAGTTTGTCGTATATGGCCTTTATTATGTTGAGGTAGGTTCCCTCTATGCCCACTCTCTGAAGACTTTTTATCATAAATGGGAAAACTTGTTTTACTGTTGATCGAATCCAACCTACTGCTATATCAAGCAATTCAGTATAACTCTGAAGGATATTCTTGAGAATTTTTTCCCATAGTTCTTGAGGTTATATCCTCCCAGGAGAAAGCCTCAGGGACACTGGGATTTCACAACCTCTGTTCAGACTGTTGTTATAATGCAAATAAATATTTAGAAAAACTGATAATTCTTTTTCATTTCAGAAGATAGAGAATGAAAATATTAGAAGACTAGTTTTGGGAGAACCTGGTATCAAAGAAGAGGAGACTAGCCTTGCTTGAAGCAGTGGACTCTATTGGCTTCTTTAAGGAAGCTATATCTAGTCACCTGATGTCAAAGCATTTAACAAATAACAAAGGAAATAAGAAGTCCCCACACCAAAAAATAGTCAAGAAAAATATGTTATTTACATCCTTTGCCTGTGAGTTTTGAGAGGTTGGATCTAAAGTTCCAATATGATTCTTATTCTATGTGAGGTGTTTTAACAAGAGGACTGTTGTTATATGACTGTTCAAGCCATAAGAGGTGGTTCCCACCACTCTGGCCTTTGTTTTGGAAACAAAACACAAGTTCTCAGTTGATTTCCACATATTACATACAGGCACAAATATAGAGGCTTGTATCTAACTACAAGGGACTAATACTAAGTCCTAAACATAACTAGGGTCTGAAGAAATATGAGATTGAGATGTGCACATATAACACTGCATCAGAATGCTAGAGATCATGAGGAAGCATTTAGTGTTAATGTGATGTTTGCTAAGAATGCAGCATCATGTAAAAAGTAATTCTACAGGGATTTTATTTTTATAAATTCTGGCTCAAATTTCTGGCCAACATGGTGATGGTCAAAACTCTAAATTTGCATGTGGTGTTTTGCTCCATATATACATAGCCTTAAAATATGTATTCCTGTTTATCTAAAGACTCTGACACCAATTTCACATTACTTGTCCTCCTCCTCTTTTGGAAACTTAGAGTAAATGGGCCCAAGATGGCACACAAAGCAGTCTTCATGTGACTAGATGTCCTGAGAATCATGCTTGTGAGCAATAACTGTTGTATTCTCTACTCCCTCCTTCAAAGATGGTGGCCAGCTTGTCTTTGATTAACGTTTCTAGGTTGCCACTAGTATGTGATCACACCCATTTTTCCAAGCAAAGATCAACAGTCAGCCTTCACCTTCTGTTTACCCAAATTTGTAGCATACACGCATACCTGCATCAGCTCCTTCAACAGACATGGATTCATAGCTGTACTACATGGTTTGGCAAGGATAACAGGATGAATAAAGCATGGTCATTACACTACATAAGCTTTGAGTCTAAAAGGTAAACATGCAATGTGGTCAATGAATATATTACACTAAGCAGATTAGGTCACTTGTTCTAGAAGAGATTAACAGACACTGTGGTCCTTCATAAGAGGGAGTTGATATAAGGCTGTGGGGCAGTTGGGGATGGGGGTGGAAAGGGAGGTAAAGGTGAAGAATATTTAGGGGAACATGAGATTTGAAGTGATTCTTAAGAGAACACAATAACCCATGTGGGAATCATTGCTACTACTTAAATGTAGATGGGATGGAGGAAAAGATTGTGTTCTGTAAGCATCTTTGACTTTTTAGAGTGACCAAGCAGTCTGTTTAAACCAGGTCTGAGGGTTTTCTCAGGATACAGAACTTTCAGTATTAAAACTAGGAGAATCCTGGGCAAACTGGTCACTCTACGTTTCCTCCTCTTACACAATGCACCCTTGTGATTTAAGGGCGACCTGTGGATTGCATCAGCTGAGTATTTCTTTACAGTGTTTCGTCCTCTCCTTCATCATTTTCACATTTTTTGGTTCCATTTTTGTAATTTCTTGCCTGAATTACTCCAAAAGCCTTCTATGCATCCTCCTTCTGGATGATAGATGATCTTTCTAAAATACAAATTTGGTCATGTCACTCCCTGCTTAGAATTCTTCAATCACTCCTCATTACCTTTAGGATAAAATCCAATGTCTTTAGAGTGTATAATAATCATGTAGGAGAGAGCTTTCCTGGTGGCGCAGTGGTTGAGAGTCCGCCTGCCGATGCAGGGGACATGGGTTCGTGCCCTGGTCCGGGAAGATCCCACATGCTGCGGAGCAGCTGGGCCTGTGAGCCATGGCCGCTGAGCCTGCGTGTTCGGAGCCTGTGCTCCGGAACGGGAGAGGCCACCACAGTGAGAAGCCGTGTACCGCAAAAAAAATAAATAAATAATAAAAATAATCATGTAGGAAGAGAGCTTCTTTAAAAAGTTAAATTCCCATTCATTCATGTGTGTATTAATCCAACAAATATGTGTTAAGGATCTATTATATGTCAAACACTGTTCTAGGAATCAGGTCTAAGATGGTAAGCAAAGCAGACAACGTCCCCATCCTCAGGTAGCACGTATTCTAGTAGGGCAGGGATGGACAATACACAAATATATACTGAGTACAATGCCAGATAATGATATGCTATTAGGCTTTCAAAGAAAACAAAGGTGAGTAAGAGAAGAGAGGGTGGGTACAATTTTAGATAATGTAGTCAGGGAACACTTCTCTGACACCTGAGCATGAAAGAGGGTCTTGAGGATATTTGGAGAAAAGAATGTTTTAAGAAGAGGGAACAAAAAGTACCAAAATCCTGAGTTGGGAGAGTGTTCAGTGCCCCTCAAGAGACAACAGGAATTCTGAGTATGGCTGGAAATGAGTGAGTATGAGAAGACTGACAGGAAGCAATAGCAGAGGGAGAAGCCAGGAGCCAAAGAGAGTTGTAGGCCATTTGAAGATGTTTGATTTCATTCCAATGAGATGGTCAGCTGCTTAGAGTTTTGAGCAAAGGAGTGACATGATTTGCATTTTAAAGAGGTCTCTCAGGCGGTATGAAAAGACTATTAGAAAAGTAGAATCAGGGAGACATGTAGGAAGCTAGTTACTATAAGCAAGGAAGTGATACTGGCTTAGAATACAGTGGTATCAGAGGTGTTAAGAATTGGCAGTGCCTCAGGCCTCACTCAACACCTCCCTCCAGCAGCCATACCTCACTACTTACATGCTTGCTCACACCTCTGTGTGTTGCTGGCTCTGCCAGTAATTCCTTTCTCCTCTCCACATGCCTTGTTCTAGATACCTCACCTTTTTAAAAAAAAAAAAAAAAAAAGTCTAGTAAAATAATCATCTCTTTCAGGAAGGCATCCATAGGTCTGGGTTTTGATTTGACGTTCTGTCCGTGCTGCTCTGCACCTGTCCTTAATTTACACACTGGTTGTGATTGCCTGTTTACATGTCTGTTTACAATCCACCCAAATCTCATATGTATTCTCAATATCTCTCTATCTCTCTGTCACACACACAAATATACACACACAGGCACCACAGCTGTGATCCCTTTGAGGAAAGTGACTGGCATATAGTAAATGAACAATACATGTTGTGTTGAATAAATGAAGGAAGGAGTTTGCATATCAAAATGAAAGGACGAGAAATTGGGCCCTACTTGTAAAGTCGTTATGAAAACAGGAATATTCAATCAATGGACTCCTTCATTCATTCAGCGTACATTGTTTAACATCTACTATATGCAAACATGCAGATGCATGCTAGGTGTTGGCGATACAATGATGATAAGACACAATCAGCACTGCTTGCGAATCCAATCATCAGTATATTCCAATTGTGACTGAAAAGCACATTATCAAAAAATACCTAAAACCAGCTAGCAAACGATATGTGGAAGCTCATACATTGTGAAATAATCACAGATGATACTTTGCAGAAAGCTCTCACTCCTATAGTTATACTTCAATGATTAAACAGAGTAAAATTTTTTAAATGTATAACAAATGTCCTCTATTCCAAAGAGTACAGACAGAAATGATTTTGATAGAAACCATGAAAATGAATTATGAGTGACATGAGACCAATCCCAGTTCAGGTCAGGGACAAGCTATAAAACAAAGCGCAGGCAATAGAATCAGCACTATGCCCAGTATAATTCTATGGCATGAAACACTGATAGCAGATATACAGAACAGTTATTCTTTGTGTATAGACACTATAAAAGCCTAAAAGCAACTTACAGGCCAGGTGGCTTGTAGCAAATACCACCTTCTTGTAAAAATCGTACAAGACCGATGAGAAAATCATGGGGTGAACCCAGAATAAGCCAAGGTCCCCAGGGCATGGAAAAACCAACCAGGGGGCATTGACCTTTCTGTTCTCATATGACCAGGCTTTGCAGCAGAGCTATGCCCTTCTACTACTCACGTTGTCCAACAGCTTGCAGCTGGAGTACATAGCTTAATTACTGACATCCACAAACGCAGTGGCCAACAATTCTCACGGGGATTTCTGAAACCACTCAGCTACAGATGGAAGAAGGGTATCTGCAGCAGGATAAATATCTGCTTGGGTTAGAAAGCGCCAAGGCAATCATGCCTGCTGTGAAAACCAGAACGGCATACTGCTCCTGTCTGTGGCTGAGTCTCTTGAGAACTGATTACTGAAGAACTAAAATTTCAGGGCACTGTATAGGTTCAGAGCCATCATCAGAGTCATACAAACCTGGGTTCCAAGCATAGGGCTTTGTACATTTTTATTAACTGATTGTGAAATCTTAAAACTATTAATTTTTCCTATTCCTTTTTCTTTTTTCAGTAAGGACCTTTAATAGCATTATGTATCCTATCAGAATTGATCAACACTGTAATGTTGAAACATGTTTTCACACCATTTTTTCTTTCTTTTGTCTCTTTTTTCATTTATTCTGTTCTTGTAGTTATTCCTTCAAATGCAAACAAAATACCCCAAAGAAATCTTGTGGACAAAGGATTTAAAAAACAATTGAATTCAGATCCCTGACATTCAGGAAATGATTATTAGAGAAATTCCCAAAGTCCATGTCTTCCTCAGTGTTTTTTTAAATACATTATCACAAAATTCATCACCATGCATCAACCAAAGGTGAGAAGTTATCAATTTTATACTCATCTATAACTGGAAACTAATCTCTAACCCAATTTTAGTACTGGTACTGGTAGAAAGGGCATCTATCATTGTGCTCCAAAGAAAAATTAATGTGCTACTTATGGCTGTTTCCTTTAAAACTGTGCCTTCATACAAATTCAATGAAGGAAAATATCAAAACCAGGAGCAAAGGTTAGAAAGGGAGGGGAACCACAGTCCTGAATTTCAATGGTTAAGTACAGAAATTTCAAGAGCTGTGAACATTCAGGAGCCTGATTTCACTTCTAGTAAGTGGTAAAACTTAAGGGCAGGGCTAATATGTGAGCTAAAGGAGAAGAAAAGATTGAATACTTAATGCTTTTAGAAGGTTGAATATAACATGATGCTTTGTAGTTATAAAGAGAGAGTTTTCTGCTATTTAAGATGACAGGACAGATCTTGGAGGAAAGATATTTGTAGATGAAAGTAATGAGATAGAATTCAATGAAAACAGTGAACGGCTCAGAGATTAGTATGCAATAAGTTACTCTCAAATTACTCTTTCCCCTCAAGTTGCCACCTTCAAAAATATCACATCCTTGACCCCTCATTCCTTTCTTTATCTTATCTCTTATACTTTTCATTCACAGAGTATTCACTGCCTCATGAGCTTTTCTCTTATTCATTCCTAAGGCAACCCTTACCTCCCTCTTACTCCTCATATGTTGCTATTTCTCAGAATCTATATTTTTGGTTCGTAGCTGTTCTCAACCTATTCTTCCTAATCTAGAACGGACTCACCTTTGCAATAATTTAAAACCACGTCTCTACAGAAGACCTCTCTCTTGAGCTCCAGCCCAAAGACTGGAGCTCATCATGACTTGAACAAGGCAAAAACTCTTCAGTGGTCTCAAATAAACATGTTCATTTGGGGTAACTTCTCAAGAAATTATACCATCAACCAATCCACTGGCCTTAAAACATCCCAGGTTTCTGCCTTTTCCATACCACTTACCCAAAGCAGTTTTAACTTTAACGCCTACATATCTAACTATGCCCCATATACTCCATGCTCAACTCCAAATTTTAATTCTGAACTACTTCGTTTCTCACCAGAATGAGTATAGGAGTATTTCTAATGCAGACGTTTGTTAAACCACGTTCTCCAAACATTGGCTATTTCCTGCACTGAAGAGGGAGGGGTGAAGGGAGGCAGAACAATCAGGTCCTAAGTTCCTCATCCCTATTTCAAGCAAGTATATCCCTCTCTATCAAAGGTTTCAAATAATATTTCCTTTGAAAAGTAAAGATTCTGCTATTTAGAATATGTAAATAATTATTCTATATCTAATCCATTTTCCATATTATCGATATCATGCTAATGTGAAAATCTTACATCATTTCCTTGATAAATAGCCTTGGTATCAGCTAGGGATTTTTCCTACAGCTCAGGAAACCAGAACCATAAGTGATAAGGAATAATAGATTTATTATAGAGGTTAGACCCTACACTATTGTGGAAATGGGTAAAGAGGTCTGTGGAAGGTTGTTGCTTATGCAATGTGTGGTGAGCTGAAGTCACTGTAGGTCAAAGGATTGGCAGTCAGGAAGAAAAACTGGAAGGCGAGTGAGAAAAACAAGCCCATGAGGACAGCTAGAATGTACTGCACAAGGCCAAACTGGAACTCACATCTGTCTCTCACTGATTTAAACCTTGACAACACATGTGACCTGCAGAAGAAGCCATTATCCTTCACATATACCTGCACACGTTCTGGCTTAGGACTCACCGAAACTGAAGAAGGAGATATGGTGGGAGGTGAAGGAGCCATGACTCTGCCAACAAGATGAGTCTCCACATATAAGCAGCAGTGTGAACAAGCTATGGTAGTGTCTAGCTCCCATACTGACTTGCAGTACAGTGACTGTTACTTCACTTCTGCCCTTAAATCTTACACAGATTTCTCTTGTGGGTAACACTAATCTCAAAGCATACAGGGAAGCAAATTCTCTGAAATATAGCTCCAGTTTGCTAAGCAGACACTATAACAAACCACAGTTCCTTTCAGTTGGCACCTATAACCTTCAGGGGAGAAAGTGTCATACCGCCCAGCTAATACAGAACTGTTTTTACGACCTTGTCTCAGTTTGCCTCCCTAGTCTCATCTCTGGGCATACTCTTATGTTCTAGACATATCCAATAAGTTTCTGCTCCCAAGTTTCTGCTTTTTCAATCTTTATTGCCTTTGTGCAGTTTCTTATCTAGAAAGCCCTTGTTTGCTTTGACTGATCAGCTACTACTCATTCTTCACTTAGTAGCTTAAATCTCAACTCCTCTAGAAATCCTTCTTCACACCTCCTTGTAGGTAGTCTGAATAAGATGTACTTCCAATATGAACACTTCCATATGGTAGTTACCACCATAGCTATAGTTTTTGGTAGCTACTGATGGAAAGTTCTGCATTACTTGTTCACTTTATTCACTATATTTTAAGTTCTTTGAGGACAGAAAATATGATCTTGTACATCCATGTATATAAATACTTCAAAGAATGCCTGGGTTATCATAAATATTCAAAAGATATTTGTTGACTTATTAATCAGTAAAATGAGCAAATGAATAAATGTATGAATACATGACAGGAAAGAAGACCAAAGGAGAACTACTGCTACAAACTGGTGATTCTAGTAAAGAATTGCTCATAAAGAATTGGGTGATAATTCTAGTGTGAAAAGCAAGACTTCCCTCTGTAAGAGCTTGCTTTCATTCACTACAGATGAAAACTCTGATCTCCATCTCAAAACTCACATGTTTTTACTTAAAGGTGAGTTTATGTTTGGCAGTTCCTACAGCAGAACTTCCTGCCTATCCCAAGTATACCGAGGAGTTATCCATGTAGACTGAAAAGCCTGTCTCCATATAATGCGTGTTACCTGACACATTCACACATAGTTTTCAGTAAAGTATTAAATCATCCATGTCAATGGCTTACATTGGCCAGGCAGGGGTAGCTTCACAGCAGCCAGGGAACTGCGTGCATTGTAGTCACTTCCCTTAGACAGCAGTGGGAGAAGTGAAGGGTAGATTGTTGCCATCGGTCAATTGTGTATGTGGACTTCACTAAGGTGGTCGATTCTGTCAAATACATCAGTTCGTGAGGAATCCTATGAGAGACCTGCTGTCGAGGGAAGTTCACACATATTGCTCTCTTACTTTATGAGGGAATCATGAAAAAAGATGTAGCTGTGAGACAGACAACAAATTCATTTACTGTGACTAGGTGTACAGGCCAAGATGACATCTCTCAGCCATTAAGATGTGCATTCCAGCAGTATTTCACACTGCCTTCAAGTATAGTATTCCAGCAAGGGGGAATCACTGTATGTGATCTTAGTTTTAGAAAAAAGGACAAATATCCTATGTTATGGACTACTCATAGAATAATTATGCTGCAGATGTGGTTATATTTAGGTTATGTATATTGACTTGCAGTCAGTACTACATTTTGACTTTTTTAAAAACAGAAGATGACAGCTTTTAGTGTATTTTACAATTTAGAGATTTCTATTACAAGTATATATCTCTAGTCCAAATCTCTTTCCCAGTCCCCAACTTCCCTAAAGAATATTCAAAATCAACGTGTACAAGTTCCACTACTTTCCCTTTTGTCCCCTGAACATATATATACCCAATTGGAGGATGAATTCTATAGACTCATTTTTATCAATTATTTTTTAATTTCCACTCTAACTCAGGCCCATATTACCTTTTATCTTTGAAAGCACAAGTCAGGAACCCAGAATAGAACTTCTTTTTTTTTTTTTAATTGGGGTATGGTTGATGTACACTATTGTATAAGTTTTAGATGTATGACATAGTGACCTAAATTTTTAAAGGTTATATTCCACTTATAGTTAGTATAAAATATTGGCTATATTCCAGAATAGAACTTCATATGTGCAAATTCCAGCTAAGCTTAAAAACAAGGCTCTTATGCTGACACCTGTATTTGAGCTTTTTGTGACTTTCGTGTCCCAGATACTCTTATAGGATTCTGTAGCTATCCCCCAAAGACTGACCATACTCTTGAGTGATGGCCAGTTTTTTCAGGTTTCTTTGAATGCTTCCCGCTCTGCTGGTCAACGTTTGTCTCTTTAGAGTCTAACGTACATTCTGAAGCCCTCACCCCAGCCTCTCTGGAGTGCATCATTGTCTTCCAGGGAAGGCTGACCTGACTGGTTTCTCTGTTCCTCTTAACCTGTTCCCTGTAGGTTCCACCGTTTCCAGATATCTCATAAGATAATACGTTAAAGGGAAATGACTCTATTATAGAATGTTGACCAAAGTCAGGATCAGAAATCCAAGATAAGAAGATACTAAATGTGTTCGGAAATAGACTACAAAGAAATTGATTTTCCAGTATGTTGGAAGGTGGTAGGCAGAGATATTCGTCAGACATCCTGTGCCCTACCTGTGCTTTCTCTTTATGAAACAATCCTCTCATATACCCTGGATGAAAATATGGTCTTGCTGGCACTGACTTTAGTCCAAAAGAAAATGTGCTATTTCTCAATACTATTCAACGGAAACACACTGATTGTGTAATTTCTTTACAAATCATGCTGCAATGCCAAAGTAGAAAATGACTGTGACATAGTAAGAATTGAACTTGTCAGGACTTGCAAGACCTGATCTTATAAACAGAGTGTCATCCATATGCTGTGTGCTCATGCTTCCACCCCACTTAGGTTCTCTGGAGACCAAGCAATTGCATTGAGATTTACTGTAACTCTCTCCTCTGTGTGACCACCTTACTTCTAATTAGACTTTGTAAAAATTAAATCAGAAATGTTATCTTACAATGCATGAATGTGTGACTTCCTACCTTAAATCTACAGCCTACTTAAAATGTTGCAGACATTCAGGAGGTGCCAAATAAATACCATCTATTCAGTATGGCCTTCAAGACTCTCCACAGTACCATTTCAACTGCATCTTCAGCCCTGTCACCTACAAATGTATGAGTGTATTTTATCTTCAGCTAGATGAATTATGAGTTGTTATTATCACCGTCATCTTTCCATATCTGTGCCTTTGCTCTGCTGCTTTCCTGGTAGACTCTCCTTATGTCCACCTCTAAATTTCCAAGTCATCTCAAGTCCCATGTCAAAGCTGCCTCCTTCACAAATCCTTGGTTATTTTTCCCCAATATGTGCTGGTGTCTCTCTCTGCCGAACCCTCAAGGCACTTTATTAATATTGATTTTTTTTTTTGCATTCTTCTTAATCTTCCTTTTGCTATTGTATTACCAACATGACCCTCTTGCAAATTTCTGCTGGATTGTAACATTGTTATCTTTTGGAATCAAAATGTATTGGCTAATTTAAGTTGCATATTTTCAAAAGAGGAAAAATCCCTTTTTAAAAAGGAGAAGCAGAATCTTCAAAGTGAAACCAATAGCAGTGCTTTGCAAATTTTAATGGACAAAGCCAAAAGAAACTTCATTTATGAGGCCTGTGATAGGTTCAGAAAGTTGCATTTTTAACAAGCAACTCAAGTGATTCCATGCAGGTGGTCTGAGCACCACATTTCAAGAAACAATGCCAGAGAGAACATACAATTGCTAAAGGGAGCAGACAGGCGGTAGCCAATGTGTATAACAAACAATTATCTGTAATTTAAATTATCTGTAGTTCTGGATTCACAGAACAGAGGGCTAGTCCAAGTACAGAAATGGTTAGCTGTAAACAATAAAAAACTCGATGATTAAAAAGGTACAGTGAAGGGAAATTACACTGGACAATTGTTCTACACAACTGGAAAAATGGACATGTAGAATTCTTTTTTAGAAACAAAATTTTAAATAAGCTTTCTTGAACTGATTCTGTTGGCTTTACCTATGGGAGGCAGGAATTTCACATAGATACCATGTAAGAAACTTAGAAACGGTCAATACAAACATTAAATTGTGATATCAATCTAGAGCTTAACATAGATAAAGTATTATAAGTGACAGAAAGAGTTAAAAATGTAGGAAACAATCAATTTATAAATATTAACTGCTTACAAAAGAGGTATGCAATTGCACATGGTGCTTTGTCTTTTAATTATGCCCTGATTTTCTGTTTCTTTAAATATATAATGTTTATTTTTTAATAATTTATATTTACAATATAAGGTAGGTCACAAGCATAGCCTAAGTTTCCTCAGGTCTAAACAGCCTGAAAGTAAGGATAAAGTCACATTAATAGCAATGGTTCTAATCTTGTTCCTACTTGCCCCACTTGCAAAGGACTCCCAGATCCCTAGCAAAGTCATCTTCACTGCCTGTAGAAGAATTCAAGAAGTGTCATGTATACTCAGAGATAGATCCTTTTTTATTATGCACAGATGCTGACTTGCTTGGCATCATCTGGGTACCACTATTTTGCCAAGTTCCTATCATCTCTTGTCAGTCATCACTGAGTACCTTGTAGTCCGCCAGATGCTATAATCTCCTTCCACAGCCCAGTCATTGGCACCACCAAGATGATAAACCTCCATGGTGTTCTTTTGCAAAATGTAGAAGACTGCTTCTCTCTCCTTTGGTTCTTAACTACATCAGAATGCACTGTGAATGCTCTTGCTTAAGATCAACATTTTACAGAGACCCTTCTGCTTATAAATAAACCCTTTTTGCTTATAAACACTCTAATTTTCATGGAACTTAGTTATGAACCCAAAGGTGGCTGGACCAAGAACCTAATATGAACTATACACATACCCACTGCCTTCTCAAATACTTATACACCCAGGGTGCATTGCTCCAAGAGCTTCTCATTTCTCATGGGAGTGAGCTTCTCTTGATCCTCCATTACTATCTGTGTCCAGTTTCATTTATAGTCCAATAAAGACCACTGTTACTTAAATAATAGTTATGTTTCATTTTGTTAAATTAAGAGCTCTATTTTTATAGTGAAAACATGCTCAAGTGGGGAAAAATGTTATATTGTAAAAAATATAGGTATCATACTTATGAGAAGCCTTTTTAAAAATTTAAATTATAAAAGCTTAATCCAGAGACTACCAACTGCCTGGTGGGTACTTATATAAACTATGTATGCAGTGGCAAGAATAAAAGAATTTCTGTAAGACTTAATCAAAAGTTGCAAATTGAATATTTTTGTTTAGCCTGCACGGTTTTTTAACTTAAAAAATACTTAATTGTTAATAATTAAATAATAAAAATAATGGTTTCTGACATTTATTAAGTGCTTATTATGTAGGGTTTTACATGAATTTAACTTATTTAGTCCTCACAAAATCCTATGAGGTACGCAGTGCTACAATAATGCACACCTCCCAGAATAACAATCATGGTGTGGTCTTCATAGCCTTCAAGACAGCACTTTATTGAACTACATCTTCAGTTTAGAACACTGAGGCATGGAGCAGCTGAGTAACAGGAGAGTCACAGACTAGTAAGTGGCAGAGCCAGGATTCAAATGCGGAGTCTCAGGCGCTAAGCCTGCCTTGGGCTATACTGCCTCTGAAATCAGAAGATTTCACATTATAACACCTATTTCTGTCCTCTGTGGAAAAATCAGATGATCTGGCAACATTAGCCCCTCATTTTGTTATGATTCCAAAGGGCTGAAGGGATGATGGATGCTCCCCATGCCAGCAAACACATCCATTTTGCACAGCCCATTCCTCTCTATTGCCTCCCTGTCAGGGAACCCTTCAATGTTATATTTGCCTTGTTGTCCTACAGTACAGGTGAAGGGAAAGAGAAACATTCTTGAACCCAAAAGATAGTTCAAGAGGGCCTGGTATTCTATCCATCATTCTTTACAAACCGATATCACCACTGGCCCTGTATGCATGTGACTTTGTGAATTTAGATCTAGGTTTTCAAATCAAGACTTCTTTATGAAATAACAGCAAATCTCAGAATTATAATTGTAGCTATATAATATAGAGTTTCACTCCAAGGCTCTAGAATATATAGATTTTGATCACAAGGCTTTGGATTAGACAGACCTAATTTAAATAATAGCTTTACTACCTATAGCTGTATAACTTAGAATAATTAAATTTTAAGTCCTGGGCTTCAGTTTCTATTACTATTCAGTGTAGCTAATGAAATAAATAAATGCCCAACCCATCCATACTCACTGAATGAATAAATGATTAGGTGAATGAAAATATAAATGAAACATTATAAAGTGCTAAATGAGCACTGCTATTTTTTATTCATTAACTCAGTTTCATGTTCGGGTCTTTGATAGGAAAAAGAAAAGTGCTGATATTAATCACTCCAGGCTATCTATATACTGATGATTTTATCCTGGTAGCTTCTAATCAGGATGCCATGAGACAGTGGTTAAATAATTTGCTAAAGCTGTACTTTTCTTTGATCTATCAATGCTAAAGGAAAATATCTTCCTGCAGAGCTAGCAGAGACACCTGGGAATTGCTACCAATATCCTGGCCAATGATTTCATTCCACTAACAACTGAGATGACTTTTGCTACTTGAATGTATTCTTCCTCTAAGTCGTCTTCACTGCCTGTAGAAGAATTCAAGAAGTGTCAGCCTTGAGGAAGTAATTATTTGCTTGAAAATATACTCATTGTTTCTTTATTGACAAAGCATTTGCAGAAGGTGGATGATACCAAACATGAAACTACGGTGCCCATTATTTTCCTGTAACATGCATCTCTTTGAATTATAATGTTGGGATACTTGACTGCTGAAATATTAGATCCTTGGAGACTAATATTATTAAGGACTAATACTGAGGACCCAGCCAAGTGTTTTACAGAAAGCAGACACTCAGTAAATACTTGCTCAAGAAACAAATTAATCGATGTATAAATAATTGAACATGTAGCAGGAGGTTCACTGGATTCACACTCATTTGCATAAGATCACATATACAATCAGCCTCAGCATCAAGAGAAGGAGAAAAAAATAGATTAAGTAATGGTCTCAGCAGAACACCCCTCACTTCACTAGATTAGGGTCTTTCCAGATTTCTAAACGTAAGCGATGAGATGAAAAGTTGGAATTAGTTAATCCTTTGAGCATATAATGATTTCCTGGAGGGAACTTGAAGGGGCTTGATAATTTCCCCCATTAAATATACAAAGATTTCCTAAAGTTCAATTCAAAGGGACATTTCTCATGGGAACTGGATGTAAAATCAAACTCCAAATGGCTGCCCTATGCCACAGCATGGACCAGCTGTTTCCAGAGAATTCCGTGAATATGTCAGGATCAAAGAATATTGTGAAGCAGGCATTGAATGAGAAGGCAAGTTCCAATGAGGCATCTGATGGAACATTAGACTATTCTATAACTAAGGAACCATCAAGACATGCCTAAGTGCACAGCCCAAAATATAAATTATATTTAGCAAAAATAATTTCAACAAATGCTTACATTTTTTTTCAGGTCCTCAAACAACACCTGTGAAGTCTCAGTTTATTTTTCAGTAAATGTTGCTATTAATGACAACAAAATATAAAAATACCTTTGTATGTTCTTATCTTGTAAAGTATCAGAATTGAGTAATTTGGAGAGAAAAAAACACATTCTTGAGAGGGCAGACTGCTGAAGCAAGAAAAACTACAAAACTGCAGCCTGTGGAACAAGAACCACATTCACAGAAAGATAGACAAGATGAAAAGGCAGAGGGCTATGTACCAGATGAAGGAACAAGATAAAACCCCAGAAAAACAACTAAATGAAGCAGAGATAGGCAACCTTCCAGAAAAAGGATTCAGAATAATGATAGTGAAGGCGATCCAGGACCTCGGAAAAAGAATGGATGCAAAATCGAGAAGATGCAAGAAATGTTTAACAAAGATCTAGAAGAATTAAAGAACAAACAAACAGAGATGAACAATACAATGACTGAAATGAAAACTACACTAGGAGGAATCAATAGCAGAATAACTGAGGCAGAAGAACGGATAAGTGACCTGGAAGACAGAATGGTGGAATTCACTGCTGTGGAACAGAATCAAGAAAAAAGAATAAAAAGAAATGAAGACAGCCTAAGAGACCTCTGGGACAACATTAAATGCAACAACATTCACATTATAGGGGTCCCAGAAGGAGAATACAGAGAGAAAGGACCCGAAAAAATAGTTGAAGAGATTATAGTTGAAAACTTCCCTAACATGGGAAAGGAAATAGCCACCCAAGTCCAGGAAGTGCAGAGAGTCCCATACAGGATAAACCCAAGGAGAAACATGCCAAGACACATAGTAATCAAATTGGTAAAAATTAAAGACAAAGAAAAATTGTTGAAAACAGCAAGGAAAAAGTACACATAACATACAAGGGAACTCCCATAAGGTTAACAGCTGATTTCTCAGCAGAAACTCTCCAAGCCAGAAGGGAGTGGCATGATATACTTAAAGTGATGAAAGGGAAGAAATTACAACCAAGATTACTCTACCCAGCAAGGATCTCATTCAGATTGAACGGAGAAATCAAAAGCTTTACAGACAAGCAAAAGCTAAGAGAATTCAGCACCACCAAACCAGCTCTACAACAAATGCTAAAGGAAATTCTCTAAGTGGGAAACACAAGAGAAGAAAAGGACCTACAAAACCAAATGCAAAACAATTCAGAAAATGATCATAGGAACATACATATCGATAATTACCTTAAATGTGAATGGATTAAATGCTCCAACCAAAAGACACAGGCTTGCTGAATGGATACAAAAACAAGACCCATATATATGCTGTCGACAAGAGACCAACTTCAGACCTAGGGACACATACAGACTGAAAGTGAGGGGATGGAAAAAGATATTCCATGCAAATGGAAATCAAAAGAAAGCTGGAGTAGCAATTCTCATATCAGACAAAATACACTTTAAAATAAAGACTATTACAGGCGTCAAAGAAGGACACTACATAATGATCAAGGGATCAATCCAAGAAGAAGATATAAAAATTGTAAATATTTAGGCACCCAATATAGGAGCACTTCAATACATAAGGCACCTGCTAACAGCTGTAAAAGAGAAAATCGACAGTAACACAATAATAGTGGGGGACTTTTAACACCTCACTTACACCAATCATCCAAAATGAAAATAAATAAGGAAACAGATGTTTTAAATGACACAATAGACATGATAGATTTCATTGATATTTATAGGACATTCCATCCAAAAACAGCAGGTTACACTTTCTTCTCAAGTGAGCACAGAACACTCTCCAGGATAGATCACATCTTGGGTCACAAATCAAGCCTCAGTAAATTTAAGAAAACTGAAATCATATCAAGCATGTTTTCTGACCACAATGCTATGAGATTACAAATGAACTACACAGGAAAAAACGTAAAAAGCACAAACACATGGAGGCTAAACAACACGTTACTAAATAACAAAGAGATCACTGAGGAAATCAAAGAGGAAATCAAAAAATACCTAGAGACAAATGATAATGAAAATATGACGATCCAAAACCTATGGGGTACAGCAAAAGCAGTTCTAAGAGGGAAGTTTATAGCTATACAAGTCTACCTCAAGAAACAAGAAAAACCTCAAATAAACAACCTAACCTTACACCTAAAGGAACTAGAGAAAGAAGAACAAAAAACCCCCAAAGTTAGCAGAAGGAAACAAATCATAAAGATCAGAGCAGAAATAAATGAAATAGAAACAAAGAAAACAATAGCTAAGATCAATAAAAGTAAAAGCTGGTTCTTTGAAAAGATAAACAAAATTGATAAACCATTAGCCAGACTCATCAAGAAAACGAAGGAGAGGACCGAAATCAATAAAATTGGAAATGAAAGAGGAGAAGTTACAACAGACACCGCAGAAATACAAAGCATCTTAAGAGACGACTACAAGCAACTCTATGCCAATAAAATGGGCAACCTGGAAGAAATGGACAAATTCTTAGAAACGTATAACCTTCCAAGACTGAACCAGGAAAAAATAGAAAATATGAACAGACCAATCACAATTAACGAAATTGAAACTGTGATTAAAAATCTTCCAAGAAACAAAAGTCCAGGACCAGATGGCTTCACAGGTGAATTTCACCAAACATTTAGAGAAGAGCTAACACCCATCCTTCTCAAACTCTTCCAAAAACTGCGGAAGAAGGAAAACTCCCAAACTCATTCTATGAGGCCACCATCACCCTGATACCAAAACCAGACAAAGATACTACAAAAAACGAAAATTAGAGACCACTGATGAATATAGATGCAAAAATCCTCAACAAAATAATAGCCAACAGAATCTAACAACACATTAAAAGGATCATACACCATGATCAAGTGGGATTTATCCCAGGGATGCCAAGGACTCTTCAATATACACAAATCAGTCAATGTGATAAACCATATCAACAAATTGAAGAAATAAAACCATATGATCGGGCTTCCCTGGTGGCGCAGTGGTTGAGAGTCCACCTGCCGATGCAGGGGACACGGGTTCGTGCCCCAGTCCGGGGGGATCCCACATGCCAAAGAGCGGCTGGGCCCATGAGCCATGGCCGCTGGGCCTGGGCATCCAGAGTCTGTGCTCCACAACAGGAGGGGCCACAGCAGTGAGAAGCCCGAGTACAGCAAAAAACAAAAACAAAAAAAACCATATGATCATCTCAATAGATGCAGAAAAGCTACTGACAAAATTCAACACCAATTTATGATAAAAACTCTCCAGAAAGTGGGCATAGAGGGAACCTACCTCAACATAATAAAGGTCATATATGACAAACCCACAGCAAACATCATTCTCAATGGTGAAAAACTGAAAGCATTTCCTCTAAGAACAGGAACAAAACAAGGATGTCCACTCTCACAACTATTATTCAACATAGTTTTGGAAGTCCTAGCCATGGCATTCAGAGAGGAAAAAGAAATAAAAGGAATACAAATTGGAAAAGAAGAAGTAAAACTGTCACTGTTTGCAGATGACATGATACTATACATAGAGAACTCTAAAGATGATACCAGAAAACTACTTGAGCTAATCAATGAATTTGGTAAAGTTTCAGGATACAAAATTAATGCACAAAAATCTCTTCTATTCCTATACAGTAACAATGAAAGATCAGAATGAGAAATCAAGGAAACAATTCCATTCACCACTGCAACAAAAAGAATAAAATACTTAGGAATAACCTACCTAAGGAGACAAAAGACCTGTATGCAGCAAACTATAAGACACTGACGAAAGAAATTAAAGATAATACCAACAGATGTAGAGATATACCATGTTCTTGGATTGGAAGAATCAATATTGTGAAAATGACTATACTACCCAAAGCAATCTACAGATTCAATGCAATTCCTATCAAATCACCAATGGCATTTTTTACGGAACTAGAACAAAAAAATCTTAAAATTTGTATGGAGACACAAAAGACCCCAAATAGCCAAAGCAGTCTTGAGGGAAAATAACGGAGCTGGAGGAATCAGACTCCCTGACTTCAGACTATACTACAAAGCTACAATAATCAGGACAATATGGTACTGGCACAAAAACAAAAACATAGATTAATGGAACAAGATAGAAAGCCCAGAGATAAACCCACACACCTATGGTCAACTAATCTATGACAAAGAAGGCAAGGATATACAATGGAGAAAACACAGTGTCTTCAATAAGTGGTGCTGGGAAAACTGGACAGCTACATGTAAAAGAATGAAATTAGAACACTCCCTAACACCACACACAAAATTAAACTCAACATGGATTAGAGACCTAAATGTAAGACTGGACACTATAAAACTCTTAGAGGAAACCATAGGAAGAACACTCTATGACATAAATCACAGCAGTATCTTTTTTGATCCACCTCCTAGAGTAATGGAAATAAAAACAAAAATAAACAAATGGGACCTAATGAAACTTCAAAGCTTTTGCACAGCAAAGGAAACCATAAACAAGACAAAAAGACAACCCTCAGAATGGGAGAAAATATTTGCAAACGAATCAATGGACAAAGGATCAATCTCCAAAATACATAAATAGCTCAATATTAAAAAAAAAAACAACCCAATCCAAAAATGGGCAGAAGACCTAAATAGACATTTCTCCAAGAAGACATACAGATGGCCAAGAAGCACATGAAAAGCTGCTCAACATCACTAATTATTAGAGAAATGCAAATCAAAACTACAATGAGGTATCACCTCACACCAGTTAGAATGGGCATCATCAGAAAATCTACAAACAACAAATGCTGGAGAGGGTGTGGGGAAAAGGGAACCCTCTTGCACTGTTGGTGGGAATGTAAATTGATACAGCCACTATGAGGAACAGTATGGAGGTTCCTTAAAAAACTAAAAATAGAATTACCATGTTACCCAGCAATCCCACTACTGGGCATATACCCAGAGATAACCACAATTCATAAAGACACATGCACCCTAATGTTCATTGCAGCACTATTTACAATAGCCAGGTCATGGATGCAACCTAAATGTCCATTGACAGACGAATGGATAAAGAAGCTGTGGTACATATATACAATGGAATATTACTCAGCCATAAAACGGAACGAAATTGGGTCATTTGTTGAGACGTGGATGGATCTAGAGACTGTCATACAGAGTGAAGTAAGTCAGAAATAGAAAAAGAAATATTGTACATTAACAAATATATGTGGAACCTAGAAAAATGGTACAGATGAACCGGTTCGTAGGTCAGAAATTGAGACACAGATGTAGAGAACAAATGTATGGACACCAAGGGGGGAAAGCGCGGGGGGTGGTTGTGTGATGAACTGGGCGATTGGGATTGACATGTATACACTGGTGTGTATAAAATTGATGACTAATAAGAATCTGCTGTATAAAAAAATAAATAAAATAAAATTCAAAAAAAACCCCAAAAAACAAACAAAAAAACACATTCCCAAATTCAGATTATGATTTGATGGTACAAACAATAACAGAGATTTTAAATATTTCAACAAAATTAATTTTAAGGTATATTAAAATGTGAATAATTAGAGAAGGAAGAATCTAATATCTTCTAAGACAAAAGTCACAGGAATTCTTTATTATTTTCTGCAAAATATCACATAATGGACAATAGCTTAAAACAGCAAAAAACAATAATGTTCAATAATACCTGATGGAGTAAAGTCATGTTTATTTAATTATTCTCCCTAAGTAAAATAAATGCTTAAGAAAAAAGTGAGTTGAAAATTCTAGCTACAGTGAGATTAAAAATGACTACAGGGGTGGGATAGGGAGGGTGGGAGAGAGGGAGACACAAGAGGGAAGAGATATGGGATCATATGTATATGTATAACTGATTCACTTTGTTATAAAGCAGAAACTAACACACCATTGTAAAGCAATTATACCCCAATAAAGATGTTAAAAAAAAATGACTACAAACCTCAAACCATATTTTGTCAAAAATGCCTATCAAATATTATGCAATTTGGATTAAATAAAGGTAGATTCTAAAACTCAATACAATGTTTCATAGTTTGAATAGCATGTGTAGTTCCCTAAAAGATATGTATGAGACTTAGAGCACCTAATTTTTAATCCTTTCCTTGGACAAATTAGGGGAGGGTGGGTAGGAAACCCATTAGAATATTTGACAGCTTCTAGTGTGCATGATTCTAGAGGGAAGATCAACAGGGGACACAATGTTAAAGAAAGAAAAGCACAGCTTAATCATATTTATTTAAAAAATCCCAGTATCCTCTTACATTTTATAAACATGAAAAAAATAAACGGGAGAAGTAGCAATCAGCTATTATCTCCTTATTTCATTCAACATATCAAAGAAGAACAAAAAAGTAAACAAAAGACCTGTGAATTTCAGAGATGGCACCTCAACTTTTAGCCAGGTGATTTCTGTCATTTCCATAGGATAAAATTTGAAGATAAACATGTTCCCGAGATATAAGACACAGAAGACTGAAATTTGTTGTGGAGTGCTTTGGGAATCAACATCTATTGGGAAGTGAAAAAAGCAATATTGGGTAGAGTGAGAAGTTTGGCTATTATGCAGTCACAATAAAGGTATGCACTGATCTCATGGTGACTCAGGAATTGGAATAGCCCTACAGAGTTGTACCAAATTGGCAGGAGGTATCAGCCTTTTATAATTTGACATTTCTAGTTACTGAATGCTTCCACAGAGGTTGGAAACCTCTCTTAAGCTGAGAGGAATTCCCAATAGCTGGAGGAATGAGTGCTTTATTTCTGAAGTTGATGGGTGGAGATTAGGGCAGTACATGACAGTGTTCACTAAACATATTTGAATCCGTGAAACACAGTATGTACAGGTATTGCTGAAAACAAAGTCTATGACTTAAAAGATTTTCTTGGGGAAAATTATCAAAATCTAAAATAAAAAGGAGCAATGATATACAATGCTTAGAAAACATATGATAAAACGATGGACGACAAAGGACGTCCAGCATATGCATTACTAATATTCTCGACAAAACAGAACAATAAAATAAGAAATAAGTTCCTGTATGATAAGTAAGATAAATGAAAAACTGAATAGTAATTTCAAAAGGAATAGAAAACAAATGATTAAGACTATTAATCCAATAATATTGTGATGAATTTACTGAATTCAAGTTTAAAGAAAGAGTCCCAAGGAAATAAAGACAGAATTAGTAGATCATCTCCATAGGGGAAACATTAGGCTAATTCCTTATTGTTTCATAGTAAATTTTAGTACCAGAAAACAATAGAAGAATATTTACAATATTTTAAAGAAAATAATATGTCAAAGAACATTATTTCCAATTATTTGTTTTTTACACTTGAGGTTAACATTAAGATGTAATGTGATTAGAAGCTATCAGTAAACCTACCACCCATGAACCAGGCTTTAAAAACAAAACTTAAAAACAGTAATCTGAAAAGCTAACAGATGAATAAAAATTAAAATCTCAGAAACAGAAAATCTACTGTCGGTATGAATGAACTGCAGTGAGCACTGAAGCCCAATTTAAGGACATAGCCAAGGTTTTTTAAATAATTTAAGTCTAGATCTATGGGAAAAATGAGTAAAAACAAAATATAAATGTTATAAACTTTGGTACTATAAAAACAAAAATGAGGGGACAGGAAGGAAAATGGATGTTTGAGGAAATTTAATTATGTTAATTTTTTAATCTTTCATGATGGGAACTTTCTATCAAAATAAACAAAACAGAACAAAATAAAAATACAATTCATTTATGTATTGTATTCAAGTATGTAAAACCAAGGAACTCAAAATGATTATAAGTTTAAAAAATTGGGCCAAAACATAGAAGGGAAAAGTAAGCAAAAATCAAAATAAATCAGGTCACACACAAAAAAGATACACTCTAAAAAACACATTATAACTGGTATTTCATCAAACTGCACAAACCATACATGCAAGAAATACTTAAAGAAATAGATTGCAGCACAATGGTAATTAACTCATTTTTGATACCATTGACAATTGAACATAAAATAAATAGAGGACCTGAATAAAATGATTACTAATATTAGCTATACAAATAAATGGAAAGGTAGATAGTCCATATAAATGTTCACCCTGATATTAATCATTTTTTCTAAGACAAATGGATACATTTTAATGACCCTGCATTTTAATAAATTCTAAATGCTATATAAATATCCTTCTATAGTTTATTTTTATACGCTTCTTAACCAATTCTTAAATCAAACAGAAATCAGAACCAAACGTGTAGAATACCTAGAAAACAGCAACAGTGAAAATAATCTCTCTTAAACATATGAATCCACTAATAAACAGAAAAGAATAAAGAATGAATTGAACTAGGAGGGATTATTAAAGATATAAATTATTAAAGATATAAATATAAATCAGTGAGTTATAAAACAGAAAGGAAGTAAACATAATAGTTCTAATATTAGGACCTCTGATACAAGAAAAATAATAAAATAGAAAAATCATCCATATTAATTAATACAAAAGTGGGGAGAAAATATAACCTTATAAAATTGCTTATGAAATGTGGAACATTATCTGAGAGAGTAAATGTTTTTTACACATACACACACACACATCCACGAAAGAAAATAGTTTGTACAATTAAATGCAAATAGATTTGAACACAAGGTTGAAATAGGTCATTTTTCTTGGAAATATAAATTAGCAAAAAGATCTCAAGGAAATATATAAAAGCTGAATATACACTTGGGAATAAAAGAAATTGAGAAGGTTTCTAAAGGATTAAGCTCCAAACTTAAGCCAGGTTCTATGACTTTAAACATCAAGTATAATCACAAGACTATGTAATCCTCAGCCCTCATTTTACCTGATGTGTCAGCAAGATATGGCAGAGTTGGCCCTGCCTGGTCCTTCCATTTTTCCCCTAGCCCTCGCCCAGCCTTTTCCATTAGAGCAGGCTTTCATCACAACTAATGGAAACTATATTTTCCATTTGCTCAAGCCAACAAGCTTCATCATCATTTATTTTCTTCTCTTTTTCTCACACCACACATCTATTCCACCAGTAAATCCTATTGGCTCTACTTCAAAATATATCCAGTTTCTCTGATATCTAGCCTTTTATCATTCCTCTCGTCATACCATCCTGGCTTAAACCACCGTCATTTCTTGTCCGTATTATCCACTACCCTCCTCACCGATCCTCTCACCTCTGTTCTTGCTGCTTCTTCTTTTATTTATTTATTTATTTTGAAAAATCTTTTAATCCACCTGTTCACCTACAGCCTTTTTCAATTAAACAGTAAGAATGCTCTTCTTCAAAAAGTTAGAACATATTATTCCTTCCAAAGTTTTCCTATCTCACTCAGAATAAAAAATACTCAAAATTATCTAGAAGGCCCAAACTCTCAGACTTCCTGTTACTTCTCTGATTTTAATCTCCCATCATTCTCCCTCTTGCTCATATTACTCTAGCTACACCACTATACTAGTCTTTCCTGTGACATGCGAAGTAAGTCCTCTGGCTTCCGGGTCTTGTCACTTGCTATTCCCTCTGCTTGGAAGGTCCTTGTCCTATATAAATGCATAGCTCACTCCATCACCTGTTCAGTTCAAATGTCACTGTCTCAGTGAGATTACATTTGTTTTCTTTTGCGGTGTAGCAGATTACCAGAAGTTAGCAGCTCAAAACAACATGAATTTACTTCACAGTTCTGTAGGTCAGAAGTCTGAGGTGGCTTGGCTGCTTTCTCTCCTCTAGGTTTCACCAGGCCCAACTCAAGGTGTCAGCCAACATGGGTAATTACCTCCAGTCTCTGGGGAAAAATATGCTTCCAAGATGATTCAGGTTGGTAGAATTTAGTTCCTTGCAACTGTGGGACTGAGATTTATGCTTTCTTGCTGGTTGTCAGCAAACAGCTTTCTCATCTCCATAAGGTCACCTGCATTCCTCATTACCTTAGCTCCCCCATCTTCAAACCAACAAGAGTATGTTCCCTTCTCACACTTCTAATCTCTCTGACTTCTGCCACATCTCCTCTACTTCCAGCTGGAGAAATTCTCTTCTTTAAAGGCCTCATATGATCAAATTCGGACCACCCAGATAACCCAGGATAATCTTCCTATTGTGAAGTCTATAACCTTAATCATATCTGCAAAGATCCTTTCTCCACATAACATAGTATATCCATAGGTTCCAGGGATTAGTGTGTGCACATCTTTGGGGGTCATTCTGCCTACCACCCCACTTTGACTACTCTGTTTAAAATAGAACAGCCTATGTCCACACTACCAATCCCTTTACTGTTTAGTTGTCTCATAAGCACTGGTCATAATTTATTTATATAATTTACTTGTTCGTTTATCATTTGTGAACACATGATAAACAAAATCCTAAAATATAATTTTATGAAGGAAAAGATTTTATACTGCTTCATTCATTACTGTATTTTCCTAGTACCTAAAAGGGTGCCTAGAATATATTAGGCATTCAAGTATTTATTGGATGAACAAATTAAATAATATTTAATTGTCTGAGAATGTGAAGAAAAAGTAAATCTTCTATATTAATTTATTTCAAATGTAGTATAACACATTAACAAAATTTGACAAAGATAGCTCAAACAAGAAAAATAGAGAATAAAAATTTGGACACCAAACCGTTGCTGTGGTTTGCCTTGGAGAGAAAAGAGGAATTAGTGGAGGATATGAAGAAAAAAATTCTGAATAATTATTTATTCTTTAAAATTTTATGATAAAGATACATTTAGTTAATACTCAGGTAATTAAAATGTATAAAGGTAAACTTTCACTTCAAAACTAAAAAGCAAACTAAAACAACCTTCTGACTATAATCAAATTAATAAAAATCAAAATTCTTACAAGAATCAGTTGGACATTAACAAAATGGTTTTAATGTTAACCTGAAAAAATAAATACGAACAAATGACCAGAGAATTTCATAAGCGGAAGTGTAAGGAGGAGTAGTCATAAAGATATTATATTCAATAATACAGGTTTTATAAAAGTTTGGTATTGGCACATGGATAGATAAACAGAACAGGATATAAACTCTGGAAATAGCACAGAATACATACGGGAAATTAATATATGATATAGGATTCATACCAGCTAGTAAGGATTTTTCACTAGAAAAAATTTGGATGCCTTTAATAGTTTGAAAAACAGATGAATAAATCTGGGTCCATATCTCACTCATACTCAGATTCTAGGGAGAGAGTAGATTTTAATTTAAAAATAAAAACTATAATATTGCTAGAAAAACCATAGGTGAATTTTTTTTTTTTTTTTTTTTTTGCGGGACGCAGGCCTCTCTCACTGTTGTGGCCTCTCCCGTTGTGGAGCACAGGCTCCGGACGCACAGGCTCAGCGGCCATGGCTCACGGGCCCAGCTGCTCCGCGGCATGTGGGATCTTCCCAGACCAGGGCACGAACCCGTGTCCCCTGCATCGGCAGGCGGACTCTCAACCACTGCGCCACCAGGGAAGCCCCATAGGTGAATATTTTTATGATCTTAAATTATATAAAGTCTTTCTAAGAAAAACATAAATCCTAGAACCAAAAGGGAAGCAATTGGTAAGTTTAATTATAGGAAAATGTTAAATTTGTATACAACAAAACTTCAGCTTCATTAACGAGGGTAAAATATGATTTAAAAAATCTGATAAAAGCTACATATATGCATATGAAATATGAATTTGAGATATATACATAAATTGTAAATATGTGACAAAAGACTAATTTTTCTAAATCTTTTTAAAAATGACCAAGACTCAGATACAAAAAATGGTCAAAGGAAATAAACAGCATTGCCTAACAAATGAGTAAAACCAGTCAATTGACATATAATTAAAGAAATACAAATTTGAACATTTTTGATAGCACTTTTCACCAATGAAATCAATAAAATGTTAGGAAATATTAATATACAAAACTCTCATGCACTCTGAGAATGTGATATGTAAAATCATTTTGAAAGGCATTTTGATTATCTATCCTCCTATTTACCTATCATCTATCTGTATATACATAGAGGATAGAGAATCCAGAAATGGTACATAAATACATATGAGAACATACACTTTTGAATGAGTATAACTTTTGACCCACATCAGTTCCATTTTTGAATATGTGTGACATACTCACACAAAGATTGTGAAAGATGTATAAGTAGATTGATATCACTGCCCTCTTTGTAATTATATAAACTGAAAATAAGTACATTTTAATAAAGTATTGTTAAATAAATTAATGCACTTTCATATGATGGTGTGCTCTGCAGATCTTACAAAGAATGAGGTAACAAGAAATATTTGAATTGTTTGCCATGTTTCTCCACCATAAAATTCCCCTTTATATTTAATAAATATCTTGAGGAAAATACTTCGATACTAGAAAAATATCTTGTTTCTCCTCAAAGAGGGAAACCTATTTACTAGCTAGAGTACAGTACTTTTATAGTTCTTATTGTCTTTAGCCTTACAATGTGCAGTCAAATACTGTTTTCCAAAGTTAATTATAGGAATTCTGTTCATCCCTACCCCTCTCAGTGTAATTATATTAGTGGTCTGTAAGACTAATTTGTTATGGTTGGTATCCCATTTTAGGTTCAAGAAGTATGGTGAACTTGCAGTTTGTCTAGCTTTTTTCTTTTGCATATTTGGGAGTGACACTTTTCCCAGATCTCTACTTTCCCAAGTGAAAAGTAGAAGTTTTGATCTGCATTACTTTTCAAATGAAGTTTTATAGATGAAGAAAACACAAATAACTAAATCTCGAACAATCTCCAATTCATGAATACATTTCTAAGCATGTCTAATGCAATTATTAAACTGAATTTTCAGGAAGAGACACAATTCTAAGTATACTGCATGGATGCCCTTGGTTACCTATAGTGAGACCTTGGTTTGCAAGTTTCCATAATTTGATTTAAGAGATCCTCAAGCCACATTTCAAGTGCCATCCTTTGCTGCCTTTATTGCCCTTTGGGCTTTCAATGATTCCCAAAACATAGTTGTGCCTACATCAGCCTTGGTAATTACCCAAGCATTTTTGAGTTAAAATAAAGAAAACAGTAATTGAATGAATATAGCTCTATTTTGCCCTATGGTGAACTTAATTTTCTTTGTAAGTGTCTTTACCATTCATTCTAAAGCTGCATTCAACATCTTAACTAATGTGGAGCTTTAGGGAAGAATTTCTAAGATGTTTGGAGAATCAAAGCAAGTGATTCTAAATAAGGTTGCACTGAGTTAATTTTAACTATAATTTACAGATGTGTTCAGATTTCCAAAATGTATAGTAGCATATTATGTAAGGGCACATTTACTTCTGTATTTAGGTTTAACTGTCACTCATAAAACACACATAGTACTGTACTATTATTAGAGCGATTTGAAACGCTTGACAATTGTTAAATAAACACAGCAATTCATTAAAACCTTGGGGAAGTTTTCTCTTTGGCAGTATGAATAGCTTTTCTTTTACTTCTGCACAGAATGCTAATGTAGAGAGCCTGTGATCAAAGTGTACTGGAGGTGCACTTTTAGGACAGGGAGTCACCCCACATTGGTGTTACTGCTTGATCCTTTTGTTCAGTAAAAATGCCACTTGCAGCAGAAGTACACACAGAGCGGGAGAAAGTGACAATTCTGAACAAGGAAATCAAGTAAAGTTGAGATGCTTCTGATATTCTGATAAATCTGAAAGGTTTTCCTTTGAAGCCCAGCCTTTGCTAAACATCTTTTTTTCTGCTGTGAGCAAAGTGACTGCTGGACATCTACAGCCTCTCTTTCTAGCTGGCAGGAATGTTCCTAGAAGTTGACAAGAGGCCCACATAATGTGGCTTGTATTCTTATTACTGAAGACAGGCTGAAAATGCATTGCTTGCTCTGATGCTCACTGTTGCAGCTGTTGCTAATGAGGTGCTTTTTTTGTTAACAACTAGTGAGACTCTAGCCATCCTATAACAACTTAATGAATGTCCTTGTTTTTTCAGTTGTGGATCTTGATAATCCTGTCAGACTTGTCTGTAACAATCTTCAATTGTAAATGGCTTTATTTTGCATGTATACACTACTGATGCTAGACTTTAGCTCTTTAACATTATTTCTAAATGCTTTCTTAGAAGCATTTAACTCTCATTTGGTCCTACTTAAGATGACGAAAGTATATTTAAATTAAAAATTAGTCTACCTCCTTAATATCTCAGTCTGATATTTTATTTCATCTGTAACATAGAACTCTTACATGGACATATGTTTATCATTAAAAAAATCACGTTTTCAAATAAAATTTAATAAAAATATGAAATAAAATATTTATGTTATATTCACACGATATATTATATATTCATAATATATGAATATATAATATATGAATTATATAATTCATAATATAACAGAAATATTAGTTTAAAAACAAAAATGTGATGTGACCTTAGTTCTGTAAAACCATATGTACCTCTACTAACATTACAATATGTTCATAGCTGAAAGCTAGTTAAGAGTCCAGAAATAGACCCAAACATGTATGGCTGATTATTTTACACAAATGATCCAAAATAATTCAATGGAGCAAGGACAGTTTTCTCAACAAAAGGTGTTAGATTAATCGGACATCTTTATGCCAAAAATTAATAAAAATTTAAAAAACCTTGACCTCACACCACATAAAAAATTAACTCAAAGTGGACCACAAACTTTTGTAAAACTTAAAACTATAAAACTTATGGAAGAAAATGGGAGAGAATCATTGTGACCTTGTGTTGGTCAAAGACTTCCTAGACATGATGCAAAGAGCACAAACGTAAATATAAGATTGTTAAATTAGACCTCATCAAAATTAAAACCTTTGTTCTTAGAAAGACATTGTTTAAAAAAAAGACAAGTCACAGAACGAATATTGCAAAACAAGAATAAAGAACTCTCAAATATCAATATAAAGGAAACAAAAAACTGAATGAAAGGTAGGCATAAGATTTTGACAGAACCTTCATTGAAAAAGATATATACAAGATAGCAAAGAAGCACATGCTAGCATGCTGTCACAATCATTAATCATTAAAGAAATAAAAATTAAAACAATAACATATCACTACTTATCTATTAGAAGGGCCCAAATTAAAGGAAAAAAAATATTTCTATACAAAATAGTGGCAAGGATGCAGAGTAACTAGAAAGCTCATATATTGCTGATGGGAATGCAAAATGCTACAGCCACTTTGGAACAGAAACATATATCCACACAAAAATTTACATATGGACGTTCTGAGACTCTGTTCCTGATTGCAAAAAATGGGAAACAAAGCAATGTTCTTCGACTAGTAAACAGGTAAATAAACTGTAGTACATCCATACTATGAAATTCTATTCAGCTATAAAAAAAAAAAATCAGCTACTGATTCTCACAGAAACATGGATTCCTTTCAAAAGCATTATGCACAGTAAAATAAGCCAGACCTAAAAGGCTGCACACTTTATGGTTCTGTTTATATGGCATTCTGGAAAAAGCAAAACTATAGTGACAGTAATCAGATCAGTGGTTGCCAGGGCCTCAGGGAGGGGAATGAAAGTGACCATGAAAGGATGCAAGGAAACTTTGGAGTGATTAAAATATTCTATATCTTGAGCACAGTGGTAGTTTCATGACTTATAAATTTGTCAAATTTCATAGAAGAATGCATCTGAAATGGGTGAATTTTGCTATGTGAAAAATTTACCTCGACAACCAAGAAAAGTGTTAATAATACTTATTATTTCTTGGTAATAGAGTTTTCTTCTCTTTGCTGTCCTATAATTTCAAAAACTTTAAAAATATTGTAGCATTTCAATACTGGAAAAGTGCATTTTTCTCAGTATTGTAAATCAATGTGATTGGAGGAAGAGACTAAAGCAGGCTTCACAGTACTGGCTGCTTCTCTAATACATCTCCTACAGAGGGAGAACACAAGTGAAAATTTTCTTCAGAGAACTTGTATTTTTTTTATTTTTTATTTTTTGCGGTATGCGGGCCTCTCACTGCTGTGGCCTCTCCCGTTGCGGAGCACAGGCTCCGGATGCACAGGCTCTGCAACCATGGCTCACGGGCCTAGCTGCTCCGCGGCATGTGGGATCTTCCCGGACCGGGGCACAAACCCATGTCCCCTACATCGGCAGGCGGACTCTCAACCACTGCGCCACCAGGGAAGCCTGAGAACTTGTATTTTGAAGCAACTAAATAGAGATACTGAAATGTAGAAAAGAAGGATCCTCTAAGGCTCATCTATGAGCCACGAGAAATCTCTTATTTAGCTCCTCTTCTTCTAAAGTAATCACTATATTCCTTTGGGATTTTAAAAAGAGGCTAAACAGCCCATATTTACTTAGATTTTAGAATAAAGGGATATGGCTACTATGCTGTTAAAGTAGTAGTATGTAGTTATTTGGGAATCAAAAATTCTCTCAAGAGAAGTGGCCCTGGCAATTATTAAAGGGGCATTCACTCTTTCAGGATGCTGTAGTACAATGTCAGGAGTATCAAACTCATATAAGTATAGAGGTCATTTAAGCAACAGTAATAGATGAAGCCAACTTGGTGTAATATAATAGGCAACGTGGAAAATAAGACAGTCTGCAGAATGCAACCTTCTAAAAATGTTGACACTGAAAATTTTAAACACCGTGCAATTTAAATAAAACACTAACCATTGAACATAGCCACCTGGATGCCCTTTTGATTTCTGGATTTGTGCATCACAACCAAAAGCATAGTAATTGCTTTTTTACTTTTTATGGACCAGTTGCTCAGAAAATAGATTGTATTATCTGAATGGAGAATATTTTTCCTTAAAAGTAACTTTAATTTTTAAATCAAATTCATACAAATAATTCAGTTAAAAAATAATCCATTAATAAAAGATGAAATCCCACTGAAAATCAGAAAATAATTTGAATTGAACAAAAACAGTATAATTTTGGGATGCAGCTAAAGCAGTTTTTAAGGAAAAATCTGTCTTTCAGTGCTTATATTAACAAAGAAGAATGATCTTTAAACAAAAACTTACGTTTACATCTTAAGAAACTAATATAAGGAAAGTAAACTAAAATTAAGCAGAAAGAAGGAAATAATAAAGATTAAAGCAGAAATTATTGAAATTAAAAAAAAGAAAAAAAACAGAGAAAGTCAATTAATCCAAAAGTTGATTCTTAAAAGTAAATAAAAATTGACAAACTTTAGCTAGACTGATCAGTTTATAAAAGAAAGAAACCACAAATTACCAAACACAGTAATGAAAGAGGAAGGCATTATTCCTGAGCTACAGAAGCTAAAAGGATTAAAGGAGAATACTGTGTACAAATTTATGCCAACCAATTAGGAAACTCTGATGAGATGGACAAATTTCTAGAAACAACTGCTGAAACTGACTCAAGAGAAAATGAATAAATCTATAACCAGTAAAGAAATGGAATTCATGATAAAAATTTTTCCCTACCAATAAAAAGTTCAGACCTGGAGAACTTATCTTATTAAATCTGTAATTTACTTAAAGAATAAATGTTACCAGCATTTCATAAACTATAAGAAAATAGAGAAGGCAACACTTTCTGCCATATTCTAAGAGGCCAATAATACTATGACACCAAATGAAATGTATGAAAAGAAAAGAAAGTTGACCAAGATGGCAGAGTAGGAAGACACTGAGCTTACTTCCTCCCATGGGCACACTAAAATTACAAATATTTACAGAGCAACTATCAATGAGAACAACCTGAAGGCTAGCAGAAAAGAGTTTTCACAACTAAATATACAAAGAAGGAAACAATGCTATGGATAGGAGGAGCAGAGATGCAGTATAGTCAAGATCCATACACCTGGTTAGGGGACCCACAAATGGGAAGATAATCACAATTGCAAAGATGTCCCCAAGGAGTGAGAGTTCTGAGCCCCATATTAGGCTCCCCAGGCAAGCGTCCTTCACAGGGAAGAAAAATCCCCAGAATTTCTGGCTATGAAAGCTAGTAGGGTATATAAATGGGAGAGCCAGAGGACTGGAAGAAACAGAGACTCCACTCCTAAAGGACTCACAGAAAATCTCACATGCTCCAAGACCCAGCAAGAGGCAGTAATTTGAAAGAAGCCTGGGACAGACATACTTGCTGATCTTGGATAGCCTCCAGGAGAGGCAGGAGGCTAACTGGAATCACCCTGGAAACAAGACTCTGGCAGCAGCCATTTCTGGGAGTTCATTCCACATTGGGGACACTGGTGCTGGCAAGCAAAATTTTGGACTCCTCCATATAGGCTATTATTGCCAGGGGCTTACCTTTCCACCAATGGGTTGACACCAGCTGAGTAGTCAGCCATATGGGTACCCAGTCTTGCCCACCAGTGGAGGAGCAACAGCCCTAGGAATCCCCAAACCCTGCAGCTAGACACCTGGGGATGGGCACCAGGATACCCCTGGCAATGCATCCAGCCACCCCAGGACCCAGCACAGGCCACCAAGGGGTGTCACTATCCCAAGGACCCCCAGGTTGCACAGCCTGACACCATAGGAAATGGGCCCAACCACCAGCAGGCCTGCAGTCTCTGAACAAGGAAGGACCTGGCAGCCAACTGGTCTGGGGACCAGCCCTGACAACTTCCATTATGCCCACATAGGGGGCACTCTTACAGCATAAAACTCTGGTAAACAGAGGGGAGTGTGCTCCTGGACCCCATAAGAGGTATCCTACATAAGGCCACTTCTCCAAAATCGGGATATATAACCAACCTATCTAATATATAGGAACAGGCACAGGTAATTAGGCAAAGTGAGGACACAGAGAAATATGTTTCGAATGAAGGAACAAACAAAACCCCAGAAAAAGAACTAAGAGAAGTGGAGATAAGCAATCTACCCAATAAAGAATTCAAGGTAATGATCACAAATATGTTCAAGGAAATTGGGAGAAGAAAAGATTAACACAGTGAGAAGTTTAACAAAGAGACAATATAAAGAAAATCCAAACAGAATTGAAGAATATAACTGAAATAAAAAATACACTAGAAGGAATCAACACAACAGAGGAACAAAACACCAAACTGGAAAACAAGAGTGGTGGAAATCACAAAAGCTGAATAGAAAAAAGAAAAAAAAGAGTTAAAAAAATTGAGGACAGCTCAAGAGACCTCTGGGACAACATGAAGCATACTAACATTCGTATTACAGGGGTTCCAGAAGTAAAAGACAGAGGGAAAAAGGCTGAGAACTTATTTAAAGAGATAATAGCTGAAAACCTCTCTAACCTAGGAAAAGAAACAGATATCAAGGTCCAGGAATCACAGATAGTCCTAAACAAAATCAACCTAAAGAGATCCACACCAAGACACACTGAATTAAAATGGTAAAAATTAAAGATAAAGGTAGAATCTTTAAAGCAGCAAGGAAAAACCAACTAGTTAGGTACAAGGGAACTAACTTAAGACTGTCAGCTGACTTTTGAGCAAAAGAGGAGTGGTCCAATATATTTAAAGTGAGGAAAGGAAAAAAAAAAACCCTACAACTAAAAATACTATACCCAGCAAGGCTATCATTCAGATTTGAAGGAGAGATTGAAAGTTTTCCAGACAAGCAAAAGCTAAGAGATCAGCACCACTAAACCAACTTTATGAGAAATGCTAAAGGGACTTCTTTAAGTGAAAAGGAAATAACCACAACTAGAAATATAAAAATTATAAAAGGAAAAATCTCATTGGTAAGAGCAAATATGCCATAAAGATAATAAATTAACCACTTATAAAGTTTCCAGGAATGTTAAAAGACAAAAGAAGTATGATCATCTATATCCACAAGTTAAGGAACACAAAACAAAAAGATGGAAAATATGAAATCAAAGCATTAAATGTGTGGGAGGAGAGTATAAATGGGGATTGTTAGAATGTGTTTGAACTTAAGAGTTCAGAAACTTTAACAAATCATATATATAATATATATTGCTATATATAAACCTCATGTTAACCACAAACCAAATATCTATAAAAGATACACACAAAGAGAATGAAATCCAAACATAGCTCTAAATGCAGTAATCAAATCTCATGGGAAGATAACAAAAGAAGATGAGAACAAAAAAAGAATTACCAAAACAACCAGAAAACGACAAAATGTCAATAAGTACATACCTATTAAAATTACTTTAAATATAAATAGACTAAACACTTCAATCAAAAGACACAGAGTAGCTGAATGGATACAGAAAATAAAACCCATATATATGCTGCCTAAAATAGATTCACTTCAGATGTAAAGAAATGTACAGACTGAAAGTGCGAGGGTGTGAAAAGGTATTCCATAAAACTGGAAATGAAAAAAATCAAGGGTAGCAACATGTATATCAGACAAAATAGACTTTAAAACAAACACTATAACATGAGACAAAGAAAGACATTACATACTGATAGAAGGATCAAATCAACAAGAAGATGTAACAGTTATAAATATATGTACCCAACATAGGAGAATCTAAATACATATACCAAATATTAACAAACATAAAGGGAGAAATTGACAGTAACACAATAATAGCAGGGGACTTTAATACTCCACTTACATCAATGGATAGATCATCCATACAGAAAATCAATAAGAAAACACTGGCATTAAATGATACATTAAACTAGATGTATATAATAAAAAAAAATATATAGAGCATTCCATACAAAAGCAGCAGAATAAATATTCTTTTCAGGTGCACTTGGAATATTCTCCAGGATAGGTCACATGCTAGGCCACAAAACAAGTCTCAATAAATTTAAAAAGATTAAAATCATATCAAACATCTTTTCTGACCACAGTGATATAAGGGTAAAAGGAAACTACAAGAAAAAAACCCTGCAAAAACACAAACTCATAAAGTCTAAACAACATGCTGGTAACAACTGATGAGTCACTCTAAACAATCAAAGAGGAAATGAAAAAAATATAATTGGAACAAGTGAAAATGAAAATACAGTGTCCCAAAATCTATGGGAAACAGCAAAAGAAGTTCTAAGAGAAACATTTATAGCAGTACAAGTGTACCTCAGGAACAAAGAAAAATCTCAAATAAACAACCTAACCTTACACCTAAAGGAACTAGAAAAAGAAGATCAAACAAAACCCAAACTTACCAGAAAGACGAAATAATAAAGATTGGAGCAAAATAAATAAAATAGAGACTAAAATAAAATAGAAAAGGTCAATGACTAAGAACTGTTTCCTTGGAAAGATACACAAAAATTGATAAACCTTTAGCAACACTCATCAAAAAATAAAAAAAATTTAAAAAGAGAGAGGGTTGAAATCAATAAAATCAGAAATGAAGAAGTTACAACTGACACCACAGAAATACAAAGGATCATAAGAGATTATGATGAACAGTTATACTTCAATACAATGGACGACCTACAAGAAATATATAAATACCTAGAAATGTACAGTCTCCCAAGCTTGAATCAGGAAGAATTAGGAAATATCAACAAACCATTTACCATTAATGAAACTGAGTCAATCATAAAAAACTCCCAACAATTTAGAGTTAAGGACCAGATGGCTTCACAGGTGAATACTTCCAAACATTTAAAGAAGAGTTAGCACCTATATTTTTCAAACTATTTAAAAAATTTGAAGAGAAAGGAATGCTTTCCAAACTCATTCTATGAGGTCAGCATCTCCCTGATACCAAAACCTGAAAAAGACACCACAAAAAAAAGATTACAGGCCAATACCCCTGATAAACATAGATGCAAAAAAATCTCAAAAAATATTAGCTAATTAAATTCAACAATATATTAAAAAGATCATTCACCATGATCAAGTGGGATTTACCCCAGGGATGCAAGGATGGTTTGATATTTGAAAAAAAAAATCAATGTGATAAATCCCATTAACAAATTGAAGAATGAAAATATATGATCATCTCAATAGTTACAGAAAAAGCCCTTGTCAAAATTCAAAATCCATGTATGATAAAAACTGTCAACAAAGTGGGTACAGAGGGAACATAACTCAACATAATAAATGACATATATGACAAACCCATATCTAAAATATTCCCAAATGGTGAAAAGCTTAAAGCGTTTCCTTTAAGACCAGGAAGAAGACAAGGATGCCCACTCTTGTCACTTTTGTTCAACATAGTATTACAAGTTCTAGCCACAGCAATCAGACGACAAAAAGACATAAAAGAAATCAAACTGGAAAGAAAGAAGTAAAATTGTCACTATTTATAGATGCATGATACTATATGTAGAAAATCCCAAAGATGCCACTGAAGAAACTACTACAACTAATAAATGAATTCAGTAAAGTTGCAAGACACAAAATTAATATACAAAAATCTGTTACATTTCTATATGCTTAAAAACAAACTATCAAAAAGAGGAATTAAGAAAACAGTCCCATTTACAACTGCCTCAAAAATAATAAAATATCTAGGAATAAATTTAACCAAGGATATAAAAGACCTGTACTCAGAGAACTATAAGACATTGGTGAAAAAAATTGAAGACAACACAAACAAATGAAAAAATATACCATGCACATGGACTCGAAGAATTAATGTTGTTAAAATAACCATACTCCCCAAGGCAATCTTCAGATTCAATGCAATCCCTATCAAAATACCAATGGTATTTTTCACAGAACTAGAACAAATAATTTTAAAATTTCTATGGAAATAAAAACAACCCCAAACAGCCAAAACAATCTTGAGAAAGAACAAGCTGAAAGTATCATGCTCCCTGGTTTCAAACTATACCTGCAAGCTACAGTAATCAAAAGAGTGTGGTACTGGCACAAAAACAGACACATAGATCAATGGGACAAAATTGAGATCCCAGAAATAATTCCACAGTTATATGACTAATTAATCTACAACAAGGAGACAAAATTATACAGTGGGGAAAACACAGCTTCTTCAATAAATGGTGATGGGAAAACTGGACAGTTACGTGCAAAAAAATTAAACTATTTTCTCAAACAATACACAAAAATAAACTCGAACTGGATTAAAGACTTAAATGCAAGACCTGAAACTATAAATCTCCTAGAAGAAAACATAGGAAGTATGCTCTTTAACATTGGTCTTAGCAATATTTTTTGGATATGTCACCTCAGGCAAGGGAAACAAAAACAAAAATAAACAAATGGAAGTATGTCAAACTACAAAGCTATTGCACAGTGAAGGAAACTAACAACAAAACAAAAAGACAACCTACTAAACAGGAGAAGATATTTACAAATGATATATTTGATAAGAGATTAATATATAAAATATACAAAGAACTCATACAGCTCAACTACAACAACAAAAAGATTAAAAATAAGTAGAGGGCCTGAATAGACATTTTTCTTAAAAAGGTATACAGATGGCTAATAGGCAAATGAAAAGATGCTCAACATCACTAATCATCAGGGAAATGCAAATCAAAATCACAATGAGATATCACTTTATACCTATCAGAATGGCTATCATCAAAAAGACAACAAATAAGTGTTGGTAAAGTGCTGGATAAACAGGGAACCTCGTGCACTGTTGGTGGGGATGTAAATCAGTACAGCCACTATGGAAAACACTATGGAGGTTCCTCAAAAAAATTAAAATAGAACTATCACACAATCCATGAGTTCCACTTTTGAGTATTTGCCCAAAGAAAACAAAAACACTAATTCGAAAAGATATATGCACCCCTATGTTCATGGTAGCATTATTTACAATAGCCAAGATACATCAATAGAAGCAAACTAAGCATCCATTAACAGTCCAATGGATAAAGGAGATTTGGTATATATAAATCTATATAATGGAATATTGCTCAGCCATACAAAAGAATGATATCTCACCATCTGTGACAACATGTATGGACCAAGAGGGCACTATGCTAAGTGAAATAAGTCAGACAGAGAAGGCCAAGTACAAGTGAGATTTTACTTATATGTTGAATCTAAAAAACAGGATAAATGAACAAATATAACAAAACAGAAGCAGACTCATAGATTCACAGAACAGGTGGCTGTCAGTGGGAAGAAAGGAAGGGGAAGGAGAGAAATAGGTGAAGGACATTAACATGTTCAAATTTTTAGTTGCAGCAGGGGGGTTGGTTGGTTTCTATCTATTATGCATTTCTCCCAGTACAAAAGGACAAGAGAAATAAGCCTCACTTTAAATAAGCGCCTTCAAAGCAATTAATGATCTAATCTCAACTTAATAAGCAAGCACAAACTAATTTACCAGAGACCAGGGTTTTGTTGGGGTGGCAGAACCTGGCAATTGCGTAAAACTTAAACCTTTATACTCAGAGGTTCAAACCCTCTCCCCAACAAAATGTTTATAATTAACATTTTAATGCTCATCATCCCTATGCTCCTAGCCATAGCATTCCAGACACTAGTAGAACCTAAGATCCTAGGCTGCATACAACTCTGAAAAGGACCAAACATTGTAGGCACTCATGGTCTGCTCCAATCCTTTGCCGATGCAATCAAGTTGTTCACTAAGGAACCTCTGCGACCAGACACATCCTCCACCACTGTATTCATCACTGCACCTATCCGAGCCCTGACCCTAGCCCTCACAATATGAATCCCTCTGCCCATACCATACCCCCTCATCAACATAAACCTAGGGGTATTATTCATACTAGCAATATCAAGCCTAGCCGTACATTCCATTCTATGATCCGGCTGGGCCTCGAACTCAAAATACACATTAATTGGAGCTCTACGAGCAGCAGCACAAACGATTTCATATGAGGTAACACTAGCAATCATCCTCCTATCAGTACTCTTAATAAATGGATTCTTTACCCTATCAACACTAACTACAACACAAGAACAACTATGGCTATTCTTCCCATCATGACCATTAGCTATAATATGATTCATCTCTACCCTAGCAGAAAACAACCGAGCCCCATTTGATTTAACAGAAGGAGAATCAGAACTCGTATCCAGCTTCAATGTAGAATACGCAGCATGCCCTTTCACCATATTCTTCTTAGCAGAATAAGCCAGCATCTTTATAATAAATATATTCACAACTATTCTATCCCTGGGAGCATTCCACAGCCCCTACACACCAGAACTATACACAGAAATCTCATTGTTAAAACACTATTACTAACAACATCTTTCCTATGGATTCGAGCATCCTACACTCGATTCCGATACGATCAACTAATACACTTACTCTGAAAAGACTTCTTACCTCTGACACTAGCCTTGTGTATATGACATGTCTCACTACCCATCATAACAGCAAGTATCCCTCCACAAACATAAGAAATATGTCTGATAAAAGAGTTACTTTGATAGGGTAAATAATAGAGGTTTAAGTTCTCTTATTTCTAGAATCATAGGAATTGAACCTACCCTTAAGAATTCAAAGTTCTTCGTGCTACCACATTATACTACAACCTACAGTAAGATAAGCTAAACAAGCTATGTTTAGTTTATATCCTTCCAATACTAATAAACCCTGTTATCTTTATTATTATCCTAACAACCGTAATTTTAGGGACTACAATCGTAATTACTAGCTCTCACTGATCACTAGCCTGAATTAGGTTCGAAATAAAAATAATAGCTATCATCCCCATCATAATAAAAATCTTTAGCCCGTGAGCTATAGAAGCCTCCACTAAATATTTCCTAACACAGGCCAGCGCATCCATATTACTTATAATAGCAGTCATCATTAATCTCCTGTACTCCAGTGGTGGGATGAATTGGGAGATTGGGATTGACATATATATGCTAATACATATAAAATAGATAACTAATAAGAACCTGATGTATAAAAAAATAAATAAATTAAAAAAATTTTTAGTTACAAAAAAATAATGAGTCATGGGTATGAAATGTATGGAGTGAGGAATATAGTCAATAACATTGTAATAACTTTGTATGATGACAGACAGTAATTAGACATCATGGTGATCATTTTGTTATGTATAGGAATATCAAATCACTATGTTTTGTACCTGGAACTAACACAGTGTTGTAGGTCAATTATACTTTAACTGAAAAAAAAAATAAAGAAAAGAAATTTGCAGGTCAATATCTCTCATGAATAGAATAAAAAAAAATTAATGAGATTATAGCTAAACAAATCCAGCAACACTAAAAGGATTATCAAACAGGACCAAATGAAACTTAAACCAGGCATGAAAGGTTGGTTTAACATTCAGTATCAATTAATATATCATATTAATAGTATAAAAGACAAACCCCATATTTTCAACAGAAAATACATTAAACAAAATTCAATTACTATTCATGATAAGATATCTCAACAAATTAGGAATAAAAGAGAATTTCCTCAACCTGACAAGGGTACCTATGAAAAATATACAAATAACATCCTTCTTAATGTTGAAACACTGAATGCTGTCCTCATAATATGGACATGAGGGCATGTCCACTCTCACCACTTTTATTCAATAATTTAGTTCCAGTCATTGCAATAAAACAAACAAAAATAAAATATAAAACTATTCAGATTTTAAGGAAGGAGTAAAACTCTATTCATGGGAAACCTGATCATATTTGTGAAAATGAAGACATAACAACACTCATACATGCACCAAAACAAACTGAAAGAATTAATAAGTGAGTTCAGAAAGGTTACAAAACAGAAAATCAATTGTATTTCTATGTACTACCAATGAATAATTAGAAAATAAAATCAGGAAAGCAATTACATTTAAACAGAAGTTTTAAATACTTAGAAAACACTTAACAGAAGAAACATGGGAAACTATACAACACGAAGAGAAACAGAAGTTTTAAATACTTAGAAAACACTTAACAGAAGACACATGGGAAACTATACAACACAAAGAGAAACTGGAGTATCCAAATAAATTGAGAGATATTTCATGTTCATTAATTGGAAGTTTCAACATTATTATGATGGAAATTCTCCCCAAATTTATCTATATATTCAATGTAATCCCTATCAAAAAAAATCAGACTTTTATTTTCTGGATAGAGACAAGTATATCTGAAAATTTGTTCATATATGCAAAGGAACTCAAATAACTTAAATAACTTTGAAATAGAAGAGCAAATTTGAAGGAGTTACACTACCCGCTATCCAGTAATTGAAGCACTGTGGTACCCTTGTAATAATGGGCGTATAGATAATGGAATGGACTTGAGAGTCCAGAACTAAACCCTCATATTTATAATTTTTCATTTTGTTTTGTTTTTTTATGAATGCTCTGAAGCAATACAATGGGAGAAACATAGTATTTTCAACAATGATGCTAGGACAAATGGATATCCTTATGCAAAAATATGAATGAAGACACCCCACACCAACATAGAAATATTGACTCAAAATGAAGAACAGAAGCAAAGATAAGAGCTAAAATTATAAATCTTCTGGAATAAAACAGGAGTTAATTTTTATGACAATGGGTTAAAGAATTATGAAATGTGATAAAACAAAGAAGGAAATAATTGATAAATTGGACTTAATCAAAATTAAAAACTTGAGAGTTTCGAAATGCACCAATAGCAAAATTAAAGGCAAGTGCAGGCTTACAGAAAATATTTTTTCAGTCATACATCCAATAATGGGCTTGTATCCAAACCACATCAAGAATTCTTACAACTCAATAATTAGAGGACAAAAAACCAATTTTTAAAAAGGTCTAACCATATGCTTAGGCATTTTACCAAATAAGATATATAAAGAGGTAATAAGCATACGAAAAGATGCTCATCGTTATCAGTTTTTAGGTAAATACAAATTAAAACCCCAACAAGATATCGCTATGTTCCCACTTGAATAACTATAATCAAAAAGGCAGAGACTAACAGCTGTTGGTGAAAATGTGGATAATCTTGCTTTGCATTGCTGACGGAAATGTAAAATGGTAAAGCTACCTTGGAAAACACTCTGTCAATTTATGACTTTGAGATCCTACTCTCATGTATCTACCTAAGATAAATAAAAACGTATGTCCAATGAATTTGGTAAAACTGCAGGATACAAAATTAATGCAGAGAAATCTCTTGCATGCCTATACACTAATGATGAAAAATCTGAAATAGAAATTAAGGAAACACTCCCAATTACGATTGCAACAAAAAGAATAAAATGCCTACGAATAAATCTACCTAGGGAGACAAAAGACCTGTATGCAGACAACTATAGGACACTGATGAAAGAAATTAAAGATGATACCAACAGATGGAGAGATATACCATGTTCTTGGATTGGAAGAATCAATATTGTGAAAATGACTATACTACCCAAAGCAATCTACAGATTCAATGCAATCCCTATCAAATTACCAATGGCATTTTTTACGGAACTAGAACAAAAAATCTTAAAATTTGTATGGAGACACAAAAGACCCCAAATAGCCAAAGCAGTCTTGAGGGAAAAAAACGGAGCTGGAGGAATCAGACTTCCTGACTTCAGACTATACTACAAAGCTACAGTAATCAAGACAATATGGTACTGGCACAAAAACAGAAACATAGATCAATGGAACAAGATAGAAAGCCCAGAGATAAACCCACACACCTATGGTCAACTAATCTATGACAAAGGAGGCAAGGATATACAATGGAGAAAAGACAGTCTCTTCAGTAAGTGGTGTTGGGAAAACTGGACAGCTACATGTAAAAGAATGAAATTAGAACACTCCCTAACACCATACACAAAAATAAGCTCAAAATGGATTACAGACTTAAATGTAAGACCAGACACTATAAAACTCTTAGAGGAAACCATAGGAAGAACACTCTTTGACATAAAACACAGCAATATCTTTTTTGATCCACCTCCTAAAGTAATGGAAATAAAAACAAAAATAAACAAATGGGACCTAATGAAACTTCAAAGCTTTTGCACAGCAAAGGAAACCATAAACAAGACAAAAAGACAACCCTCAGAATGCGAGAAAATATTTGCAAACAAATCAACGGATAAAGGATCAATCTCCAAAATATAAAAATAGCTCATGCAGCTCAATATTAAAAAAAAACAAACTCAATCCAAAAATGGGCAGAAGACCTAAACAGACATTTCTCCAAAGAAGACATACAGATGGCCAAGAAGCACATGAAAAGCTGCTCAACATCACTAATTACTAGAGAAATGCAAATCAAAACTACAATGAGCTATCACCTCACACCAGTTAGAATGGGCATCATCAGAAAATCTACAAACAACAAATGCTGGAGAGGGTGTGGAGAAAAGGGAACCCTCTTGCGCTGTTGGTGGGAATGTAAATTGATACAGCCACTATGGAGAACAGTATGGAGGTTCCTTATAAAACTAAAAGTAGAATTACCATATGACCCAGCAATCCCACTACTGGGCATATACCCAGAGAAAATCATAATTCAGAAAGATACATGCACCCCAATATTCACTGCAGCACTATTTACAATAGCCAGGTCATGGAAGCAACCTAAATGCCCATCGACATACAAATGGATAAAGAAGATGTGGTACATATATACAATGGAATATTACTCAGCCATAAAAAGGAGTGAAATTGGGTCATTTGTAGAGATGTGGATGGATCTAGAGACTGTCATACAGAGTGAAGTAAGTCAGAAAGAGAAAAACAAATATCGTATATTAACGCATATATGTGGAACCCAGAAAAATGGTACAGATGAACCGGTTTGCAGGGTAGAAATTGAGACACAGATGTAGAGAACAAAAGCATGGACACCAAGGGGGGAAAGTAGTGGGGGGGTGGGGGTGGTGGTGTCATGAATTGGGCAATTGGGATTGACATGTATACACCGATGTGTATAAAATTGATGACTAATAAAAAAAAGAATTCAAAAAAATAAATAAATGTATGTCCACACAAAGATTTGTGTACAAATGTTTACAGTAAAATTATTTATAATAGTAAAACTGGAAACAATTCCAGTGTCCATTAATTGGTGAAAGGATAAACAAAATGTGGGGTATTCAACTAATAGAATATTATTCATGTATATAAGGAACAAGCTATTGATATGTGCTACAATATGAATGGACCTTAAAACCATTATGCTAAGTAAAAGAAGACAGATGCAATAATCTACATATGGCAGGATTACATTTATATCAAAGCTCCATGAAAGGCAAAGCTGATCCATGGTTGTCTGATGTTGACTTCAATTGGGCATAAGGAAACAGTTTGGGGTAATGGATGTGTTCGAAAACTGGGTTGTGTTCATGGTTGTACAACTCTATAAATTAATTTAAAATAATTTAAGTGTACTCTTAGTAACTGTGAATTTATAGGATATAATTTATATACACCCAAACCTGTAAAATTTTAAAAAGCAAAAGGGAAAAATAATACATGTGTTAGTGTCAGTTCTTTTCAAATTTAAGAATTCTCAATAGCAGAAAAACCTGAGTCTAGCAATGTTAACAAAAAAAAAACTTATTTTTGCCTTTTTCTTTCCTTTTGCTTACCTAGTTTAAATTTTATACGTGAAAGTCCTCAGATTTTATTGGAACTCATAGCAGCAGGTAGGTCTACTAACTGTTTCTGTCCTACATTTATTCTTTACTCCGTTCTTTTTGCAGCTTGTCTTGCTGAAGAGTAGTTTATGGCCTTAGAGGAATCAAGTCTCTAAGAGAAAATTTCACAAAGTATGTTCCACCAGACGTTAATGGATGTAATTACCCCTCTCCACAATCTCAAAATATTTTATGGATCAATAAGTTTGGATAACAGTAGGCTAAAATAAAAAAAGAAATAAACAGTTTTAATTACTGCAGAGTTCTCAGAGTTCTCTCGGCGTTCTCAGCATGTTGCTGCAATTTTGTTTTTTTGCACAAAATATGTATTACATGATCTCCTGCAGTCACTCAGAGACCCAGTGATGCCAACTTCAGTGATCAACTTCAAAGCGCAAGCATATGATTGGGGGTCGCTATATCTACCTGGAAGATAAGGAAAAAGAGAGTGTGTGCATTTCCGTGGTCAGAGCTCCATCATATGATCACACTAAACTGCAAGGAAAGCTGGAAATATAGGCCAACACTGGTCACATGAAAAAGGAAAAGAAGTAATGGATATGATAGACATCTAGCCAATGTCGTTTTTTAAAATGAGAGTAAATCACTTCATTCTTTGGCTTGTACATCTCATAGATTTCCCAGTGACAGATGGAATATGACTACAGATAGATATACCCTACATCTCTTTTATAGAACAGTATGATGTACCCGACACTTCTTCAAATTTTCGTATACTACTCTTCATCATCTGAGCCCTTTGTCCTCTACTATCTATGTTTTTTAAAAAATGCTTTGCCTGAAACAGCCATAACCCATTGGGGGGAGGAGCAAAAATGTTTTTTTAAAAGCATTGAAAGAAAAATTTTCTCTGAATGCACAATGTATTCATATTGTCTACATTTTCCTCAGTTCACTCCTTTAACAACAGCACTAATGTTTGTGGAGTGCTTTTGGTTTTTACTAGTGGTTACCAGTGGGGAAAGGGAAGGGTGGAGGGGAAGTATATGGGTAGGAGAACAAGATGTACAAACTATTAAGTATAAAATAATCTACAGGGATATATTGTACAACACAGGGAATACAGCCAATATTTTAAAATAACTATAAAAGCAGTATAATCTTTAAAATTGTGAGGGCTTCCCTGGTGGTGCAGTGATTGAGAGTCTGCCTGCCGATGCAGGGGACACAGGTTCGTGACCCAGTCTGGGAAGATCTCACATGCCGCGGAGCGGCTGGGCCCGTGAGCCATGGCCGCTGAGCTTGCACGTCCGGAGCCTGTGCTCCACAACGGGAGAGGCCACGACAGTGAGAGGCCCGAGTACCGCAAAAAAAAATAATAATAAATAAAAATTGTGAATCACTATATTGTATACCTGTAACATATAATATTGTACATCAACTATACTTCAATTTAAACAATGGAAAAAAAAGAAGATTATTGGTAATAAGTAACCACACTTATTTCACACCTCTTTCCTTTACAGAAAAAAAAATTTACATGCAAAGGTCCATTTAATCCTTATACTTGTCCTGGAAGATATACATTAATATACTCATAAAGAAACAGTAGATGGAGATGTAAAGTGTACCTTTTCAATGACAGTTAAAAGTTTTGTAACACATTTTGGGGAATACCTCACAAGAGTACAAGTTCAAATCAGACAAGATTGAGGGATATTTTATCTCAGTCAGTCAGGGGCAATTTTAAGAACCTGCCTTTAGGAAATAAAATCTACACTAAAATGAAGGACTTACTCCTGTATTCATTACATTAATACTCCTAAATTCATTGAGTACAGTTTTTAGATCCCTGTATTAAGTGCCAAGATTATAAAGAGGTTTAAAAATCAACTTTTTATTTCCTGCAAAATGCATCAAATCTATCTGAAGTGCCATAACTTGCATAGGTAACACTAAACAGTACTTGAAACACCTGTGTTAATGCCAAATGAGTGCAATAATGAGTACTAAAAGTATAGATCTGAAGTGAGTCCTTAGGGCTGTAGTAATCAGGAAAATCTCCCAGAGGCTGCTAAACTGAGCAGAGTTGAGGGAGTCTTTAGGTGACTAAGAAGGAGAAAAGAAAAGGGCATCAAGGCATGAGGAATTGCAAGGACATAAACAGAGAAGTAGGAAGCAGTATGGGGTATCCAAAGAGCATTGCATAGACCTGCTCTACAGAGCAAGATTTCTTATTGGGAAACGAAGGTCCCTAAATACCAAAAAAAAAAAAAAGGTTAAGATTTTTCTATAGGCACTGGGAGCCAATTATTTCAGAACAATTATCCATATCTGAAATTATTCTATTTATTTGAATCCTCTCACTAGAAAATAAAGGAGTATTATGAGCAATTATATGTCAACCAACTAGATAACTTAGATGGAATGGATAAATTCCTGGAAGAAATGGATAAATTCCTAGAGGATCTGAATAGACATATAACAACAAATTGAATTAATTTAAAAACTTCCTACAGGGGCTTTCCTGGTAGCACAGTGGTTGAGAGTCCGCCTGCCAATGCAGGGAACGCGGGTTCGTGCCCCGGTCCGGGAAGATCCCACATGCCGTGGAATGGCTGGGCCTGTAAGCCATGGCCACTGAGCCTGCACGTCCGGAGCCTGTGCTCTGCAACGGGAGAGGCCACAGCAGTGAGAGGCCTGCGTACCGCAAAAAAAAAAAAAAAAAAAATTTAAAAATAAAAATAAAAAAACTTCCTACAAAGAAAAGTCCACGGCCAGGTGACTTATTTGTTAAATTCTACTAAATGTTTAAAAAATTAACACATATTGTTGGCAAACAAAAAATAGACAAGAGAATAGTTCACAGGTTAGTCTATTAGGTCAGTGTCATGTTAGTACCACAACCAGACAAAGACATAAGAAAAGAAACCAGAGAGCAATATCTCTTATGAGTATAAACACAAAGATCATGAATAAAACTTTAGCAAGCCAAAGCCTGTAAAGTATAAAAAACATTATGCTCCATGACCAAGTGGGATTTATCCCAGGAATGTAGAATTGTTTAATATCCAAAAATCAAACCATGTGATAAACCATATCAATAGAATAAATGACAAAAGAACACATGATCATCTCAATAAACATAGAGAGAGCACTTGACAAAGTACAACATCATTTTATAATAAAATCTCTTAAGAAACTAGAAATAGAAGGGAACCGCCTAAATCTGATAAAAGGTATCTATAAAAAAACAATATCTAACAGTATACTTTATGGTGAAAGACCAATTGCTTTTTAGCTAAGATCAAGAACATGATAAATATGTCTACTCCAGTAACTTTTATCCAACATTGTGGTGAAGGTTCTAGCCAAGACTATTAGACATGAAAAAAAGGCATCCAGATAGGAAAGACAAGTAAAATTATGCCTACTCACAGATGACAAGATCTCATATACAGAAAATCCTGAGGAATCACAAATTAAAAAAAAATTATCAGAACTAGTAAGTTTGGCAGGTTACAGGATACAAAATCAACCTACAAAAGTCGACTTCTAGGGCTTCCCTGGTGGCACAGTGGTTGAGAGTCCGCCTACTGATGCAGGGGACATGGGTTCGTGCCCCGGTCCGGGAAGATCCCACATGCCGCGGAGCGACTGGGCCCGTGAGCCACGGCCGCTGAGCCTGCGCGTCCGGAGCCTGTGCTCCGCAACAGGAGAGGCCACAACAGTGAGAGGCCCGTGTACCGCAAAAAAAAAACACAAAAAAACAAAAAAAAAATCGACTTCTATACACTGTAATAGACAATCCGAAATTTAAGGATACAGTTTCATCTACGATAGCATCAAAAAATATCAAATACTTGGGCATAAGTCTAACAAAATAAGTAAAAGACTCTTACAATGAAAACTACAAAACACTGATAAAAGTGATTTTAAAAGATCTAAATAAATGTAATGAAATCTCATGTTCATGAATTAGAAGACTTAATATTCTAAATGTGGTAATATTCCACAAATCAATCATATTGAAAACAGTCTCTATCAAGACCCTCAAATTCTGCTTTTTTGCAGAAATTGACGAACTGATCTTAAAATTTATCTGGAAATGCAAGGGTCCCAGAATAGCCGAGACAATCTTGAAAAACAAAAAAAGTTGGATGATTCACACATCTCAATTTTAACACTTACTAGAAAGCTATAGTAATCAAGATAGTGTCATATAAGGATAGATATATAGATTATCAGAATAGAGTTGAGAGTTCAAAAATGAACATTTACATTTATAATCAATTGAGTTTTGACAAAGACACAGTCAATTCAATGGGGAAAGGAAAATCTTTTCAACAAATTATGCTGGTATAACTGGATATCAAAATGCAAAATCAAAATGCCTCAAACTATATACAAAAAATTAACTCAAATGGATCTTTACCTAAATATAAAAGCTAAAACTATTCATAGAAGAAAACATAAATGTAAATATTTGTTATCTTAGCTTAGACGATGGTTTCTTAGACGTAATATCAAACTCATAAGCAACAAAAGAAAAAGAGATAAATTGGACTTCAGCAAAATTAAAAACTTTTGTACTGCAAAGGCCACCAGCAAGACAATATTTGCAAATCATATATATTATAACAGACATACTTCCAGAATACATAATGAACTCTTACAATAACAAGTATATAAGGAGCTCAACAATAAAATAAAAATAAGCCAATTTTCAAAATTAGCCAAGGATTTGAATAAACATTTCTTCAAAGAATATATACAAATAGCTCACGAGCACAAGAGAAGATGCTCAGTATCTTTAGTCATCACGGAAATACAATTCAAGCCACAGTGAGATAATCCTCTAATATAGACCAGGTTTAACTTCAGTAGCTGCCTAGCTCCCCCTTTTCATGACCTTTTCCTTCCTCCTAATCCAAGCCTTCATTCAGTCTACAAAATACACTAACAGAAGGTCAACGGAATTTTACAATTACAGAGGGCACCATTTACATTGTATTCTATTGTAATGATGGCCCCCTGGATTTGTGCAATATGTCAGTATTGCCTCAATATGTATGAATTGGAACAATTAATTGGAGAAAACCTTAATGGTAGTAACATCAGCAAGATAGCAGAGTAGGAAGCCCTGCACCTCCTCTCACCCACAAACACAGCAATTCAGCAACAATTCACAGATAAATTCCATTTGTGAAAAATCCAGAAACTAATTGAAAGGCTTTTGCACACCAGGAGAATATGAAACTCATCAAAGCCAGTAGGGAGATCTGGAAAAACCTATCACCAGAGTCCCTGCCTCAGACACAGAACCATACGATCAGCAAAATACTTCCTAGCCCCCATCTTCACTTAGGGGACGGAAGGGGTAGGTACACACATCCAGTGCCCCAACTTTTCTGAGGGGTGCCTCAGAAGACTGCCTTCTGTCTTGCCAATCTTGGAGCTTTGATAAGCCCAGCACAGTCTAGCCACAGTCTTCCCCCAGAGAGGGAAATGCTCAGGCTGTTAGATACCATAGATCCTCACCTTTCTTAGCACAGAATAAGCAAATGAAAAATCCAAATTTTCAGCTTACCGTTAGGGAGGGGAAAAGTTGATTCCTGTATCTAGAACTCCAAATTCTCCAGAGGTGCTCAAAGAAGTTTTGCCGTTCTTGAAGTTTTGCCATTCTTGAAGTTTTGATGGGTCCAGCGCAGTCTAGCCACCTAGAGAAGAAAAGAAACAGTGGCTTTGGTTTGTAGACACCAGATTCTTCCCTTCATGCTAGCATGCAGTATGTGTATGAAAATTCCCAGCTCTTAGCTTTCCCCAGAGAGAGAAAGGGTTGATTCATGCATACAACACACCAATTTCTCTGGGTCTGCCCAAAGAACTGGTATGTGACTTGCCAGTCTTGGAGCTTTGATGGGTATGGCACAGTCAGCCATCTGGGGAAGAACATGAATGGTGGTTTGGACTACATGCCACAGCTCCTTTCCATCTCAACTCAGCACAGAATGAATGGAAAAACACACAGCTGCCTGCTTATCCCTAGGAAAGGAAAATTTGGTAGAGACCCCCAGAATCTTGAGTCAGGCTGATTGGTAGGAGGTCTTCACCCATAAAAGGCCAGTTTATGAAGACTGGGAGAGGCACCTGCTTTGTCTAATGCATAGACAGTTTTTGTAGGTGACTGAGCTTAAGTTGGTATCAGCTTAAGTAGACTGTTAATAAGATATTTTATGTAAGCTTCAAGATCACCACAAAAGAAAAATAAAAGGAGAAAGGAATCAAAGCATATCAATACAAAACCTCAACAAAACACAAAGGAAGAAACATAAAAAGGAAAATACATACAAAAGAAACACAAAACTATCAGAAAACAACTAACAAAATTCAATAGAAAATCCTTCCCTAATGATAATTATTTTAAATGTAAACGGTTTTAATTCTCCAGTCAAAAGACACAGAGTGACTAAATGGATTAAAAAAAAAGAAAAGGACTCAACTATATGTTGTCTACAAGAAACTCACTTTAGAGTTAACGGCACACATAGGCTGAATGAAGAGATGGAAAAAGATATTTCCTGCAAATGGTAACCAAAAGAGAGCAGGTGTGGCTATACTTATATCAGACAAAAGAGACTTATTTCAAAAACTTTAATAGACGAAGAAGAATATTTTATAGTGATAAAGAGTACAATTCATCAAGAAGATATAACAATTATAAATACATATGATTCCAACATCAGAGCACCTACATATAGATCAAACACTGGCAAAACTGAAGGGAAAAGTAGATAGTGATATAAAATTGCAGGAGACTTCAATATCTGACTTTCAATAATGGAGAGAATATCCAGACAAAAGATCAATAAGGAAACAAAGGACTTGAATATCACTATAGACCAAATAGACCTAACAGCCATACACTGACGATTCGGCCAAATAAGAGCAGAATACACATACTTCACAAGTACACGTGGGTCTTCATCAAAGACCAATCACATTTTAAGTCACAAAACAAGTCTTAACAAATTTAAAAATATTTAAATCATATCAAGTATATTTTCTAACCACAATGTAATAAAACTAGAAATCAGCAGCAAAAGCAAAACTAAAAAATTCACAAATATGTGGGAATTAACTGCACACTCTGGAACAACAATGGGGTCAAAGAAGAAGTCAAAAGGAAAATTTAAAAATACTTCAAGACAAAAGAAAATGAAATGAAACATAAACAAAACTTATGGGATGCAGCAAAACGAGTATTAAGAGGGAAGCTCATAGCAATAAGCACCCACATTAAAAAGAAAGATCTCAAATAAACAACCTAACTTTACACTTCAAAGAGCTATATAACAAACATATTAAACCCAAAGTTAGCAACAAAAAATAAATAAATATTGTTATAAAGCAGAAACTAACACACCATTGTAAAGCAATTATACCCCAATAAAGATGTTAAAAAAAATAAATAAATACATAACAGAGCAGAGCTGCATAGCACAGGGAGATCAGCTCGATGCTTTGTGATGACCTAGAGGGGTGGGATAGGGAGGGTGGGAGGGAGGCTCAAGAGGGAGGGGATATGGGGTTATATGTATACCTATAGCTGATTCACTTTGTTGTACAGCAGAAATTAACACAACATTGTAAAGCAATTATACTCCAATAAAGATGTAGAAAAAAAAAGAGCAGAAATAAATCATGTAGAAATTAGAAAAAATAGGAAAAACATAACAAAACCAAGAGTTTTTTTAAAAAGATAAACAAAATTAATGAATGCTTATTTTAAAAAGAAAAAAATAATTCAAATATATAAAATCAGAAATTAATGAAGAGGCATTAGAACTGATGCCACCAGATTAAAAAGGATCATAAGAGACTGCTATGAACAATGATATTCCAATACTACCAAAACTAGATGATAAACAAATAAAAAGTCTGAAAAAATTTATAACAGGTATGGAGATTGAATTAGTAATCAAAAACCTCCCAAAAAATAAAACCCAAGATGAGATGGTTTCAATAGTGAATTCTACCAAACATTTAAAGAAGAAATAACACTAATCCTTCTCGAACACTTCCAAAATATTGAAGAGAAGGGAGTACTTCCAAATTCATTTCATGAGGCTAGCATTACCCTGATATCAAAGCCAGACAAAGACACCAGGAGAAAAGAAAACTACACACAAATATCCTTGATGAACATAGATGCAAAAACCCTCTACAAAATACTAGCAAACAGAATCCAAGAGCACATTCAAAAGATCATACACCATAACCAAGTGGGATTTATCCCTGTGATGCAAGGATGGTTCAATATTTGAAAACCATTAATGTGACGCCACATTAACAGAATAAAGAAAAAAAGTCATATGATTATCCTAATAGATGCAGAAAAGCATTTTACAAAACTCAATACCTTTTCATGATAAAACTTCTCAACGAACTAGAAATAGAAGGAAATTACTTCAAAATAATAAAGGCCATATTTGGAAAACTAATTTCTTATATTGTATTCAATGGTCAAAACTGAAAACATTTCCTCTAATATCAGAAACAAGACAAGGATGTCCACTCTAGTCACTTTTATTCAACAGAGTACTAGAAGTCCTATACAGAGCACTTAGGCAATAAAAAGCAATGAAAGGCATACAAATAATCAAGAAAGAAGTAAAACTGCCCCTGTTTGCAGACTACATCATCTTGTATATAGAAAAATCCTGAAGACTCAAAACAAAAAAATACTGTTAGAACTAATAAACAAATGCAGTAAAGTTGCAGGACGCAAAATCAACATATAAAACATCAGTTGCGTTTCTACACACTAACAATGAAATACCCAAAAGGAAATCAGAAAAGCAGTATCACTTTCAAAGGCATCAAAAATAATAAAATGAATAGGAATAAACAAAGAGGTGAAACACTTGCATACTAAAAACTACAAAACACTGACTAAAGAAATTAAGGAAGACAAAAACAAATGTAAAAACATTCTATGCTCTAGATCAGAAGACTCAATAATATTAAAATGTCCATATTACCCAAATCAATCTACAGATTCAATGTAAAATCCCAATGGCAATATTTAGAGAAATAGAAAAAAATAATTCTACAACACATATGGAGACACAAAAGACCATGAATAGTCATATTAATAGTGAGAAAAACAAAGTTAGAGGCATTACACATCCTGATTTCAAATATATTACTAAACTACAGTAATCAAAACAGTATGGGGGGCTTCCTTGGTGGTGCAGTGGTTGAGAGTCCACCTGCCGATGCAGGGGACACAGGTTCGTGCCCTGGTCTGGGAAGATCCCACATGTTGTGGAGTGGCTGGGCCCATGAGCCATGGCCACTGAGCCTGTGTGTCCGGAGCCTGTGCTCCACAACGGGAGAGGCCACAACAGTGAGAGGCCTGAGTACCACAAAACAAACAAACAAAAAACAGTATGGTACAGACAACCTACAGAATGGGAGAAAATATTTGCCAACAGTGTGACTGACAAGGGATTAATCTCCAGTCTCCAAAATACAAACAGCTCTTAAGGCTCAATATCAAAAAAATAAAAAAACAACCCAATGAAAAAATGGGCAGAAGATCTAAATAGGCATTTTTCCAAAGAAGACATATATAGTCAATAGGCACACGAAAAGATGCTCTATGTCACTAATTATTAGAAAAATGCAAATCAAAACTATAATGAGGTATCACTTCACGCTGGTCAGAATGGCCATCATCAGAAAGTCTGTAATAGTAAATGCTGGAGAGGATGTGGAGAAAAAGGACTCTCCTACACAGTTGGTGGGAATGTAAATTGGTATAGTCACTATGGAGAACAGGATGGAGGTTCCTTAAAATACTGAAAATAGAGCTACCATATGATCCTTCCATCCCACTCCTGGACACATATCTGAAGAAAAGTATAATTCAAAAAGATACATTCACACCAATGTTCAATGCAGCACTATTTACAAGAACCAAGACATGGAAGCAACCTAAATGTCTATTGACAGATGAATGGATAAAGATATGGTACATACAGACAATGGAATATTATTCAGCCATAAAAAAAAGAAAGAAAGAATGCCATTTGCAGCAACATGGAGGGACTTAGAGATTATCATACTGAGTGAAATAGGTCAGACAAAGACAGATACCATATGACATTGCTTATATGTGGAATCTAAAAAAAGAATGATACAAATGAACTTATTTACAAAACAGAAATAAACCCACAGACATAGAAAACAAACTTACGGTTACCAAAGGGGAGAGGTGGGGGAGGGATAACTTAGGAGGTGGGATTAACATATACAGATTACTATATATAAAATAGATAATCAACAAGGAGCTATTGTACAGCACAGGGAACTATACTCAATATTCTGTAATAACCTATATGGGAAAGAATCTGAAAAATAATATATATATGTATATATATTTGTATGTGTGTGTGTATATATGGATATACATATGTATGTATGTATATATATATATATATATATATATATGAATCACTTTACTATACACCTAAAACTACACAACATTGTAAATCAACTATACTTGAATTAAAAATTTTTTTTAAAACTTTTAAATAACTTGGACAGGAGAAAAAAATCTACCTTGGAGTAAACTTTAAACTGCTTAATGCTTGTATCAGATTTGAGAGGGATCCCAGGAGTCTTCCTTGAATCACTTAATAAGAAAATGAATAATTACAATCTAGGAGACATGAGAACTACTTCAATTAAAAAAAAAAAAAAAAGAACAGTACGTTACTGGCATATAGACATATAGACCAATTGAACAGAACGAAGAATCCAGAAATAAATCCATGTATTTACAGTCACCTGATCTTCAAAAAGGGTACCGAGAATACACGAAAGGGAAAGGACAGTATCTTTAACAAATTATGTCAGGAAAACTTGATATCCACATAAAAAATAATAATAATGTTTGGAACCATATCTTATACCATGTACAAAAAATCAACTCAAACTGAACCAAATGTCCAAAACTGTAAAACTTCTAGAAGAAAACATAAGGAAAAATATCCTTGATATTCGTCTTGGCAACAATTTCATGAATATATCACCAAAAGCACAGCCAAGATGTGGAAACAACGTGATGTTTATCAACTGATGAATGGATAAAGAAAATGTGGTTATTAGTTCCATATTTCCTTATCGACATACACACACACCATACACACACATACACACACACAATAGAATACTTTTCAGCCTTCAAAAAGAAGGAAATTCTGTGATACAGCACAACATCGATGACCCTTGAGGACATTATGCTAAGTGAAATAAATCAATCACGGAAAGGCAAATACTGTATGATTCCACATATATGAGTATCTAAAACAGTCAAAATCATAGAAGCAGAGTGGAATGGTAGTTGCCAGGGGCTAGGAGGAGGGGTATACAGGTAGTTTCTAGTCAAGAGGTATAAAGTTTCAGTTAAGTAAGATGAATATGGTCTAGAGATCTGCTGTGCAACATTGCCCTTATAGTCAACAAACATATATTGTAAGCTAAAAAAATGATTTGGAGGGCAGATCTTATGGTAAGCGTTCTTAGAACAGAAAATTAAATTAGAGGAAAAAAGAAAACCCTAATGAATAGTGGCATCAAACTCTGACCACCTGATATATATCCTGCCTCTAGAGTAGTAGATATGCCAAAGAAGTTGCTAATTCCATCATTTGGATACTGTTCAACAGAAGCTGAAGAATCTAAAGGTTTCCCTTTGTCTAAGTCACCATTCTTCTATTGATATTTTGACCACAGAACTATTAGAACTTTATTCAGGTAAATGTCCTTCTACATAGGTATCCATGAACCAGCCATATCATAGGGTTACATTTGCAGATGACTAAGTTCATTAAGTTTGATTCTCAGTGTTTTCACAACCAAAAACTGGCTCTTGCCTTACAAGCCAGCAAATATGCTGGTTTCGTTATTACTGCAGTTTGTGAATAAAATATTAGTTGGAGAAAAATTTGACCTAAGTACCCTGCAATATTAATGTAGTAGCCGTAATGATGTCAGTCAGATTCATCAATAGGGCTTGCTTAGGGATTATATTTATCCCTCTTGAACTCAATCACATGGGGGAATTTTGTTGGGAGACATTGGTCCATTTCATTTTATTAGATTTCTAGTGATATGTAGCATAACTTCCCTGAACATAGAACTATAAAACTTTACATCCCACTCTTTCCCCCATCTGTAAGTTCTAGATTTTTTTCTTTCTTTTAACATCTTTGTTTTAATTAGGAATCCTATAATTCCTTAAGGTTTACACAAGGAAATTATAATAACTTTTAATTATATACAAATGAATTGAGATGTAGAGGAATTGTACTACACATTCTTAAGACTTTCAGTTGCTAAGAGTTGAGGCTCAGGATTCTGGGAAGCTAGAAGTCCCTAGAAATAGAAGTATCTGGAATACTATTATCATGTTATTACTATGATACCTGGATGGTTTTAAATCCACCAGACACAAGTGTGTTAATATAATCCATTAATGAATCTTTGCTAGAACTTGTGCTTTGTTATTTGGAAGGCTAGCCCTTAAAGAATTTTCCCAACACTCAACATCAAGCATAAATGAATTGTATTTTAGCAAAGCAGACTTTTTTTTTAATTTTAAGGTGATTTATGCTACTGGATTGCTGGTAAACTTTTGAGCCTCAGAGATTAACAGATTTCAAGATGGGACTTCTATTCCTTTCATTCTGTTGACCTACAGTGAGTTATTCAGTCTCTTAGACATCTGTGACCTCAACTTCAGAACAGGTTGGCGTATACATACCTCTCAGGGGCATTTTGAGGTTTAGATAAGATAGTGTGTGTAGAAGCACCTAGCACAGTGACTTACACATGAAGAGCGATAATAGAAGTTCGTTAAATAAACTGTAGTTTCACACATTCACCCAATAATTTGTTGAACATTTGTTGAATATCCATAATAGGTCATGAGATATTTAATAAATATAAATTGATTTTGGATTGAGGGATATATTTGATAGTTCCTGAATGATTTTTTAAAGACTAAGAATAATATGTTCATAGAAGTATCTTACTGTAGCATATATAGAGCAAATGAAGAGTACAGGAATCACTAAAATATTTCAGATTCCAAACCCATTCTTAATGCTAGGAGTCTGAACTTTCCACATAAGTTTCCTGCATTACAGAATGATAATGTACAGTGGTTAAGAGCATGGGCTCTGAAACCATACTTCATGGAAGCAAGCCTCTGCTCTGTCCTTTCCTATCTTTTTGACCTTGGGCAATTTACTGCACTTCAGAGTTCTCACTTGTCAGTTAGGAACATAGCAAAGCTATCTCATAGAGTTGCTCTGGGGATTAAATACATCAATTCATGAAAGGCCTGGCACATTGTAATAATTAACTGTTTTTGTTTTTATTGCATAAACTTATTTAACCTCCTCTTTACTTAGTTAGGCAGACACGGACTAAGACATTAGAAGCAGGATTTCAATTTCCTAAAAGATATTTTAGCTCATAAATTTTTGCTTTTAATCTTTTTTGGCAAAGGCTTTAAACAAACATTATGCTTACTACCATGGGAGGCATGATCTTTTTGCCTCTTTTTGAAAGTGATTATAATTCTCTATGTCTTTTTTTTTTTTTTTGGTAATTCACAAAGATTTCCAGACCTCCTGAGAAAATTTCTCACATTTTAAATCAGAAACAGGGGGAGAAAAGCACAAATCTTGAACAGGTTGAGAGACAACTACAAAAGAACAGATTCTCTGACAATGGGAACAAAATTCCATAATAGACGACCAGAGTGTCTTCTTTCATTTTTTGACCTTTAATTGAAAGATTAAAGATAAGTAGTTCCTGTGATAAAGCAAAAGGCTGATTCACTTGCCCTGTAGCTTAAAGTTAAAAAGCTTCCTGGAAGCCTTACTATATATTATGAATCACTGTCTTGTCACTCTAAGAAGTTCGTAGCTAAGTACAATGCTAGAAATGGATTGATGGTACTGTGACAGGCACCAGGGCTAGAGGAAGAGGTGAAAGGCCTCTAGATAATACATTCGGGCCTCCCTCAAGGCATTTTTTGTAAAGCTGGTGTTTCTGACCTAAGGCTTTCCTGTCTCACTGTGTCAGAAAAGAGTATTCTTAAAAATTCCCACTATCTTAAAACATATGAATCTGTAGAGTAAGGTTATGAAAAGCCAATTTCTTTTTTTGCCCCTTCAATTTAAACATTCCCTGTGCCTTTGGAATTATCCCAAGGGTGTATCCAAAGATAAGTCCTAAAATACTAGTAGTCTTTATTTAGGAAGTATTGAAAATCCCATAATAATCAGACCCTGGGCAAGAAGCTGCTGAAAAAAGGAAAAAGTTGGATTCAGGCCAATATCTGACACATCATTTTAACAATCCATACAATCACTTATCATTTTTTACATCATTTTTCCTCTAACTCAATTAAGCTAATGTGTCTTTTTGCATTTACTTACTATAATTCAGCCATAATTATTAATCCTTAATAGATTTTAAAGCTTTCAACAACTAGGCCCATCTAAATATGGAGTGGTTGGCAGTCACCTCCTCATGCAAATTAAAGGATCATTTGTTTCCTCCCCCAAATTTCTATTCACTATACTGGATTCATATAATATGCAAAGCATTATTATAAACACTGTATCACACACAGTGAGACAGACATCAATGAGTGGAGCTAGTTGACTGAAGATAATAAAAGATTTATTCATGTTCTATAGAATTTGAATTATTATTATAATAAAAGGTAGCTTAAAGTTAATGTCATATACAAGTGTCAAAAATTCAATGGGTTCTATGTTAGGGACACTTCAATTATGGTGGGGAGATCTAGAAAGCTTACTGGCTTCTTGGATCTTAGAAACTAGGAGTGAAAGGTAAGGGGCAGAGGGAGGGAGACAGAGACAGAGAAAACATCTTAGGTCTAGGGAACTCGAGGTGACATTGTACAGAGGGCAGAAAGTGAAATGTGGTTTGTGGCCCTATATGGCTTGAAAGTAGGATATAAGAACTGAAGAAGTAATCAATAAAGTTAGAAAAAAAGGGCTGAGTGAGGGCTGATGGGTGTCTTAGTTAACATTAAATGAATTATTTAGCCACTTATTAAGCCACAGAAGAAAGGTCACTTGTAATGAAAATTGCTTGATTTTGCTATCATACAGACTTAGAGTCACATAACAGATCTGATTCCCACTAATTGTAGGATGCTAAGCAAGTTACTTAATCTGTCTGAGCCTCAGTTCTCTCATTTGTAGAATGAGAATCACATCTAATTTTCAGGGATGTCTAAAGTTTACAGGCAATATATATGAAATATGTATCATTATGGTTGGCAATATTTAGGCATATAACAAAGTGATTAATAATAATAAGCATTCACTGGAGTTTACTATTTTATAGAAATATGTTATTTTTTAATTATTATTATTTGTAGAACTAGTGTGTTCACCAGAATTTAAGCTTCCTGAGGGTAGGGACTTATTTATGTTATTTATGACTATATCCCTAGTGATTAAAACATTGCCTGGATTATAACATTTGATCAATCAATATTCATTAGATGAATGAATGAAAAATAATCATATTCAGTTTGTTATAAATATTCATCCCTGTCAAAATAAAACTTTAAGAGGATTGATCTGGAAGTTCTACATAGGGAGAATTAGAATGAGAAGAGATAGGGGCCTCCTTTGTGGGGCTGCCATCACATTAACCTAGATGAGAAGTAATCCATAATTGTAGTGAGAATGGATGGAACAAAAGGGAGATATTCAAAAGACAACATGGTGGATGAAAGAAATACCAGATTTCAGCAATTGATGGGCTGAAAAAGGATAGGTTGTTTCAATGCAAATTAAGGAGATGATGATGCTTACGGTTTTGAGCCTTAGCACTTAGAAGGATATTGATATTAATTCACCAAAATGAGGATGTCAGGACAAAGAGAAAGTGAACAAGTCAACTCTAGATATTATATATGTCTATATACACTTATTGAGTGTTTTCCATGTCAGAAACTATGCCGAGGGCTTCATATACATGATCACATTATATCTTTCTCAATGCTCAGATGAGGTGGATATAATAATTACTCTCTCTTTACATAAACCAGGAGACTGAGGCATACAGTGACTGGATAACATGACTAGGGTCAAGCAGATAGGCTGTGTCCAAAGTAGGAATCTGAACACAGACTTTCTTGACTCCAGAGATTCTAACCATGAGGCCCCACTGCATAGTTTGAGTATGAGATGCTATTGGGCTTTATGGGAGGGGAAGGAATATTTGTCCAATAATTGAAGGGAAGGGCTTGTCTTTTCACTATTATAATAGTCCTATGATGCATCATGGATGATTTTTTACTTTTAAGAAATCGCTTTCATATTATTTCTGGAAGTAGTTACACAATAGAACCCTTTGCCAGACAATTCCAAATTTATTTGTTCAATCACAAATACTTATTTAATTCTAAGCAGAGGTTGCCATAAATAGGATTCAGTTAACTCCTGGGGTGGGTGTGGTAAGGACCACAGTGGAGAAATGGACAGCAATGGGCGAAATTCTAGGTGACACTGACCTTTCTGCAGACTTAATCTGACAACATTCATCTGACGTTTTACCATAAACTTTGCAAGTTCTTATTTTCCACATGAATTTCCTCAGAAACTATTAGTAATATATTTATTTAAATACTCCCTGGTGAATTTCCTGTTTCAAACTCTAAGTAAGGAAAGCAGTTTTTAGGTTGTACTTAGTTGATCCATGGGATGAACTTTAACCAGTGTTCTTGAGAATCTCCCCTCTGTCTCCTATTTATTTAAACAAAGAACACATCGTCATTCTAGTGACGTTTGTAACTTTAGCAACATTTCTGATTCATCAGGACCATTCTCTCTGCTTACATTTTAGCTATCATGTTATATTTTAACAAATGTTTAATTGCAAATCAAATATGTTTTTAGGAAATGATATTTTAAGCATCTAATTGCATCATGCTGTCAAGGCTAGCATGTCACATACAAATTGAAGGAAAGCCTGATGCTCAAACAATAGTTTATACTTGAGTTTACTAGACAGGAAGTAGCTCTGTGTCTCATAATCTACAGTGATACTAAAGCAGTCTTCAGTTAACTAGAAGGCCTTGTAGACAAAAAATATATATATTTTACATTAGTCCTTTAATGGGTAGACAATATTAAGTGTAAAACAGACTATTAGGCCAAGTGTTTGTGACTATATCTTATGTCAGAGGCTCAACTAGGAAGCACTCATGATTAGATATTATTAAAGCTTGAATATGGGGCCAGAAGTTGCCTGTATATATATGGAATTTTGTACTTCTCTATTTGATTGCTCATGAATTTTGAGTTCATAGGAGGGAAAGCAAAAGCTGCCTTCTTCAACTCTGTATCCTTCACAATCCTCAGCACAGGTCCCTGCTCTTGACACATCTTCTGTGAATATTTATTAAATTGAATAGAAGTTGAGATTCTGAAATAATTTAAATCAGATATCAAAGAAACTCAAAGGGTGTAAACTTTCAGTTATGAAAGATAAATAAGTCCCAGAGATCTATTGTATAGTTTAGTGCCTATAGTTAATAATACTTTATGGTATATGTAAAATTTTTCTAAGAGGGGAGATCTTAAGTGTTCTTATCACAATAATAATAATAATAAACAAATAAGACAGGAAGAAACCTTTGGTGGTGACAGATATGTTTATGGCATAAATTGTGTTAACAGTTTCATGGACGTATACTTACCTCCAAAATCACTGTCATATACATTAAATATGTTTTTTGTATGTCACTCATACCTCAATAAAATAGTTTAAAAAATATGTCCTATATTCTGGGCTCACATGAGGTATCTTGCCACTTAAAATCCTCAGCTCTGGTACAAATCAATATTGGGGTAACTCAGTGGGCATACAGTGGTCCTATTTTCCCTAATTCAGGAGGACCTGGAATTTGCCAGCTCAGAAACAGATGTCAACATGCAGCATGCTTATAGAGCTAGAGGTACACTTGTAGTGAGGAACTCTGGCGAGGGAAGTCAAGATTCATTTCTCATGGGTTATGTTTCCCATTGTCTTTCCCACCAGATATTCACAAGATCTCCCATCCCAGACGTGTGTTGGAACTTTGAAATGTGGCAGTATGGACCCTGAACTGGAGTCTACTAAACAAATTTCTTTTCTAGGACCTTCTAATTTCTTTAATAATTACAGCATTCATTTCTTTGAGTAGAGTCAAGAAAAGGGGGTACATAGGAAAGCCCTTTACAGCAATGTATGTCTTAACTCCAGGAAATAACGGGTCCTCACATGTATCTGAGACTCTTTCTTGACAGCCACACTGAAGAGGTTCCTCCTGACCCCTTGTTGAGCTCACTTCTGCCCTTGGTGTAGAAAGCATATTACACAGCCTGAGTATGGAGTAAATGTCCAATGGAGACATGTGGGTATTCACAGACTAGACTGTTATCATTCCAACAGCTTCATATTATTAAAGAGAGATGCTCTTTTCCTTAGGATTAATATGGTTTATATTACAAAGGATGCAGTGGACAAGTGAGAATCTTTTAAGCTTTTCCTAGCCTCATAAAAGCTTGGGTTGTCCTGGAAAATGGAAATGAAGACAAGAAGGCTTTCTAGGTCTCAACTTTGAAAAGCATTTTTTGCTATCAAAGGCAGAGCTACTAAGCAGAACTGACATTCCAAATCAGTCGTGGCAATAATATCTCATGAAATAAAATAAGGTAAAAAATCTCTGCTTGGATGCCACTAATTTGGAGTGTATTATAATATGGAGCCAGACTGGACATAAGTCTACTTTTAGAAGGGGTTTACTATCAAAAACATGCACTAAAACAAAATGTTTTCATAGTTCCCATCAATTTAGGTTCTTTTTCAAGGTTCTTAAGCAAGAACATTTGCAAACAATTAATAAAATATAAGTAAATAAAGAATAACAAGTAACGTTCATTTATTCATTAAAATGTCAGGATGTTCCCTGATAAGAGCTTGATATTTTCATTTTTGCTAATATTCATATATGTATCAATTATTTTAAAGACAGGATTACAGAGAAGAGATTTGTATCGGTGACTTGGAGAGAATGTACTGGTGTCAATCTATATTAAGAATGGCTGGGCTTCCCTGGTGGCGCAGTGGTTGGGAGTCTGCCTGCCGATGCAGGGGACACGGGTTCGTGCCCCAGTCCGGGAAGATCCCACATGCCGCGGAGCGGCTAGGCCTGTGAGCCATGGCCGCTGAGCCTGCACGTCCGGAGCCTGTGCTCCGCAACGGGACAGGTCACAACAGTGAGAGGCCCGTGTACTGCAAAAAAAAAAAAAAAAAAAAAAAAAAAGAATGGCTGACTTTTATTGAATATTTAATATGAGCCACCACTGTACTTGCATTATGAAATTTAATTATCACAACAGACACAGCAGGTGAGCACACCCTTGTTATGTTTTACAGACTAACATACCATAGCTTAAACAGTTAAAAGCAACTTGCCCAAGGGCACAGACAGGGCTTAGAGACAGGTCTGTCTGATACTGACTCATGTGCTTTTAACTCTTCTGAAATATTGTTTCTGTATTTAAGATTATGAAAAAAATTTCCATACATAATCTCTTCTCACAGCAGCATTAAGACATTAATAAAGTCATACACAAAGAAATACTATATGATGTATAAACTCATATACAACCTATCGGTCAGACTTTTAAAAACCATGTTTTGTTAATTCTCAGGGACTTGTTTATGTGAGTGTGTGGTAGGGTACAAAACACTAAAGTTGGGAAGGACATTAGTGGAATAAATGAGGGGTAACAATGTGAAAATGGGCAATTCAGGAGTGAAGAGTCACCTTAGAGTTGTTAAAATAAAAAGCAAAAATTCAAGTCTACAAACATTAGCCTCCAAAGATCCTATTACCATTTGGGGCCATTCCTTACTTTATGTACTGAAATCATTGGTGAATATATTCCTAAAGAAGTTACATCAAGATCCTAAAAGTTTGCTAGTATTTCAAAATCAAATTAGAAAATCTGATTTGGTGAGAATATAAATATATTTATAAAAAATATTTTCTTAAAATAGTATAAATTCAGATATCACTAATTTAGACTATCATTCCCTCACTAATTATAAGCTAAATGAACTTTTATGTTGTTCCTAAGTAGAGGTTGACTCTAAACTTATTTGGCATAGCAAACCACTATTGAACCACACATTAAAAAAACCCACTTAGGCTTTTACAAAATAGACTGTAAGAGCCTCAGAGGACACACTACTGGTGCTGCTGTCAATAATTCATGGATTAGAGTCCACCCACAGGCTTTGATTTGATAGATTACAAGATACAAATGATCAAAAAAGTGTGCATTAATGCATAAAAAGAAAATTCAATATTTGTCTAGGATCATCTTTACACTTCTCTTTTTTAAAATTTAAGACCTTGTTCACAGTTAAGGGAAAAGTTGACTTTTCCTCATGATCTTCTCACACCCCTTTAAAAAATGAAAACTAAAGATAGAGCAGGGGAGGGAGAGAGAAAGAGGGAGAGGAGAGAAGAAAGAGGGAGATGGGAGAACTGATGGAAATAATAGCTGGGATTTATTTGTCACTGGCCAAAAAAGGATAGAGGGATTAGTGTATGAAAAGTTATGCCCATCCTAAGGAGAAAATTTAGGACTGGATGGGATTTAATTCTTAATTCTTAATGTTAGTCATTTGTCAAGCTAAACTATATGAGGAATAAATATACACTGCCTGGAAACCTAAACCTGGACCATCATAGGAGGATGAGAGTCAGCAACATAGGAAGGGACATTAAGATACTGTATATATTAAGAGAAGTCATCCAGTGCCACTGTTTCATCAAATATGTATTTGTGACTAGATGCCTAACCAGGTGGGATACACTGAATAAAGATAGAAGAAGCAAATATAAATCAGGGACTCTTCCTTAGAGGAATTCAAGTCTAGTTAAAGAGATAAGATATATACAGATATAACTCAGTTAAGTAACTACATGCCATCAACTAAATTGTGTCTACTCAAAAATCATGTTAAAGTCCTAACCTCCAATGGGACTATATTTGCAGATAGGGCTTTTAGGAGGTATATAAGGTTAAATGAGGTCACGAGGGTGAGATCCTAATCTGATAGGATTGGTGGCTTATAAGAAGATAAACAGAGAAAGCTCTCTCCATGCACACACACCAAGGAAAGGTCATGTGAGTACACAGCAAGAAAGAGGCCTTATGCAAGCCAGGAAGAGAGCTCTAAGTAGGAATTAAACCAGTCAGCTCCTTGTTCTTGGACTTTCTAGCTTCCAGAACTATAAGCAACAAATTTCTGTTGTTTAAGCCACTCAGACTATGGTATTTTGTAATGGCAGTTCAAGCTGACTAATATATAAAGAAGGAAATTATTTTTGACCAAAATAAATGTCATAGATAATTCAGAGAGGAAACCATTGCTGGGGCAATCAGGGAGGCTTTTATGGAAGAGGTAGGTCTTGGCCATTCCTGCTTTAAAGAGCAAAACAAAGAGTTGGATAAATACAAATTGGACCTAAGAATGGACAGGTGGGCTGAGCATGTGTAGAGGGATGGAGGAGGATGGAGTCACAGGACTAGACTCCATCCAGACCATGGCATTTTCAATACCAGGCTAAGGAATCCAGATGGAGCAATGAAACAAACTAAAAGTTTAGGAAGTATATGGGGTGGCTGTGTATTTGAAGGATTGGAGAAGGGGTAGTTGTAAAGCAAAGAAACCAATTTGAATGTTTTGTTTTAATTTAATCAGGAGATGAGAGGTTTATCCCTGATGATGACAGCTAATCAAAGGTTTTATAATTTCATGAATTAGAAAAGAGTAAATGAAACTATTACATTTTCATAGCACTAAGTTCTGAGGGGATCTAAGATAGTTCCCAGCTCAAGGGAAGTTGTGAAAACAGCAAAGATCAAGGCACAGCCTGAGGAGTTCTGAAGAAAAGCACAGGGCCACATACAAAGTTGCATTTGAAATTTATTATTGAATGGTGATTTTTATTTTCTCAACTGTTGCTTTAGTTAACTCTTATAAACATTAATGATTCACAAACTTCTCTAATTAATTAAATCATTAATGTTTAATTACTCATTAAACATTAATGATTCATAAATCTCTTCTCTAATTTACCTATATCTTTAGCTGCTTCAAGGGTTTTTTCCAGTGCCTTACTGGATGATGAGTACTTACTGTATTAGACTGAGTTCTCCAGAGAAAAGGAATCAATAGGAAGATAGGTAGATGGATAGATAGATAGACAGAGAGAGAGATAATAAAGAATTGGCTCATGCAGTTCTGGAGGCTGAGAAACCCCAAGATCTGTAATCTGCAGGCCTGATTATGGGAAAGCCAATAGTGTAAATTCTAGTCTGAGCCTGAAAGCAGGAGAAGACCAATGTCCCACTATCAAGACCATCAGGAAAAGGTAGTGAATTCTCTTTTGCTCAGCATTTTGTCCTGTTCAGGCCTTCAGTGGATTGGAGGAGACCTGCCTACACTGCGGAGGACTATCTGCTTTAGTTAGTCTACTGATTCAAAGGTTAATATCATCCAGAAACACCCTCACAGACACACCCAGAATAATCTCTAACCAAATATCTGGGTCTGTGGACCAGTCAAATTGACACATAAAATTAATCATCACAAGTACCTCAAAGTAAAACATTCCAAACTGAAATCACCTTTTCCATTCCTATCTCCATAAATAGAGCCACTGCCAACCCAGCAGCCCAAGCTTCTGCTTTCTCTCTCCACCCTAATTTCAAGGGGTTAGGAAAGATAAATTAGCCCAGAAATATGCCCTTTCCCTTCTGTATAATACTCCACTGCCTTTATTTGGATCTCCATCTTCAATGGCATGGACTATTGCAGAAACTATCCTCCTGGTCTCCTTGCTTCTAATCTCACCCACTTTACAACTTTCTCCACTACCATAAAGACTTATTTTTTCTAAAATGTAATTCTGATCACGATATTTCTCTGTTTAACATCAGCCTTTGATTCATCATTATTTACAAAATAATTCCAAAGTCTTTACTACGACATTATCCAAATTTGGGTTTTGACTACCTTTATAGTCACATATTTTACCATTCCTCCTGGTGTATCATTTTATCCTATGGTTGAATCAAAATACTTCTGAATCTATGAATACATATGCTATGAACTGAATTTATCACCCCCAAATTCATATGTTGAAGTTCTAACCCTGAGCAGCTGAGAATGTGACTGCACACAGAAATGGGGACTTTAAAAAGGTAATTAAAATTAAATAATTAAGGTAGGTCTTAACCCAGTATGACTAGTGTCTTTATGAGAAAGGGAAATTAGGACACAGACACATATAGAGTGGAGACCTTGAAAAGATACAGAAGATAGATAAGATGGCTGACTACAAGCCAAGAAGACTGTTTTCGGAAGAAACTAATCCTGCCAACACCCTGATCTGAAGAACTGTGAAAGGATAAATTCCTGTTGCCTAAGCCGCCCAGTCTGTTGTACTTTCATATGGCAGCCATTAGAAAACTAATACAAAATAACATTCATTTAAGTTTCCAACACGGTATTTATTAAATGTTCTCTTCCCCCAACCTAAGATTCCTTTCCTTGTGTTGTCTCCTTGGTAAAATTCCACTCATCCTTCACTACTCAACTCAGTTTCACCTGAGAAATTCTCTCTTTGTCCTCTACAAGTACTTTATACACCTTATGGCACATATCACATTATGCTTTAATTATCTTGTTAATATGACTTTAATTGGAAGAATATTTTGGACTTAACAATTTACTCTGGAGGTCTGGAGTTACAGAAATTCCAGGATTAGGCAAGAGATTTACATGGATTTTTACTGTAATAAACAGAATCAAATAACCTCTACTCCTTTGTCTCAGATTGTTTTCCCTTTCATGTACAGTTGATATTTAAGATGAAAAATTCTGGGTATTCATTTGCTGGTCTATTAATGCTAGATAAGAGGGAGAAACAAAAGTACCAAGGTGTTTTTACAAAACTTAAATGATGTAATACTCCTAATTGAAGTGTTACAAGAAGATAGGAGATAAACTCCCAAGACAGGAAAAAGCATTTTATAGTGGTTGGAATCCAATTTGTACTGATACTTCCTTTACCCACTTCAACCCCATATCATAAAATAATTATTCTTAATTGAGGGCAAGTGTTGGCAAATATTACCTGTAGCACCAGATAGTACATATTTTCAGCTCTGTGAGACATATGTCTCTGTTGCAACTATCAAAACCTTCCATTGTAGCACAAAAGCCACCATAAGAAATATGTAAATAAGTGTCCCAATACAATTTTATTTAGAAAACTAGATGATGAGCTGGATTTGGTGTGCAAGCCTAGTTTGCTAAACTTTTATTTAGGGAATGGGGGAAAAAGTGAAAGGATATACCTTTTACTTGGCCAAGTTATCTTGTAGAAATACACTAAAAAACAACCTATAGGTATTCGAAATTATCAGTAGAAGAGTTTTACAGAGAATAACAGAAAGATAAGTCTTAAACTTAAGTCTTGGAATATTGATATAATGAAAAGCTAGGAAGAACAAATGGAAGGAAAAAATAGAAGCTGGGTAGATAAATATGCTGATGAAGCAATCTTCTTAATCATAGATCCCTTTCCCAAGTAATTCTTCTCTACCTCTTAATTCCTATCATCCATGTCTCCAAATCAGGGATTGCGTGTTTCAACCCTTTATACAATTTGCTCATAGTTACTTTTTTAGGATACAGGAACACTCTTTCGATTCCAGTAGTAGGCTCTGCACTCCCTAAAATGTGTAGTAATGGAAGTAAAAGGCAATGGTAAGTTCTAACCCACTCTACTTGTTCTGTACTAAGAGTATCCCAAATTTGTTCAGGGTACCAAATGTACCCGGCTAAGAATTCCAAGTTCTAAACTACCTTGCAACTAGGGTATCCATATGAATTTACCTGGGCCATGACATAAATCTGAAAAGGCTGAGAGGGCCTTCTGGAAAAGCTCTGCAAAGATGTCATTTTGCTACCTGCTCACTCATCTCTTCATCTTCTTCCTTCTTGGGGTGAGGATGAGATGCCTAGAGAAGTGGCAGCCATCTTACAAAAATAAGAATGAAAAACATCTGCTAAGAATGACAGAGCAACAAGCTAAACTGAGTCTGGGTCAGGATGAGCAGCAGCACCTGCCTTGGGCTACCTAACTCTGGATTTCTTGTTAACATGAGAAAAAAAACTGTCTGTTCAAGTCAGTGGTAATTGGACTCAGCATTTGTTTCTTTCTGTTTACATCCAAATAAGATGAGTAAGAAAATCCATGGTTGTAGCAAACATGAGATCATGGAAGTATTAGTTTTCTATGCCTGCTGTGGCTACCAACTTAGTAGTCTAAAATAATGCAGACGTCACTTTCCATTTCTTTAGGTCAGAAACCTGATGCAGGTCTCAGTGGGCTAAAATCAAGGTGTTGGCAGTTCTGTACTCCTTTCTGGAAGCCCTTGGGGAGCTTCCTTTCCCTTTCCCAGCTTCTAGAGGCCACACATATTCCTTGGCTCATGCCCACTTCCTCCATCTTCAAAACCACTCCTTGGTAGTTACATTTCTCTCGGACTCCAGCCTGGAAAGGTTCTCTGCTTTTAAGGACTCACATGATTAGACTGGGCCTGTATAATCCAAGATAATCTCCCCATATCAGGGTTCTTAACTTAATCACACATCTGAAGTTCCTTTTGCCAAGTAAGGTAAATATTCACAGGCTCTGGGGATTAAGATCTAGACATCTTGGGTTAGCTATTATTCTGCCTACCAACAACTACATAAAGAAAACTATATAAGGTTAAATGACCTTGTTTCTTGGTATAACTCAATTTTTTTGTACACAGTCATGCAAATAGTAGAAGAATAATGAAAAATAACTTTTTATCAGATATAAGAAGTATTGCACCATTTAAAAAAAAAATTCTATACTAAAGTAATACTATTATATCAGCAATAATCTGCCTTTCCAGGTTGGATAATCAGCCTGCACATCCCTTAAATTGGGAAAGCTAAAAACTGAATTAGGCAGAAATAATGAAAAATTTCTATTATTCACACATGGGTTGTGGCAATTTTTCAGCAGGACAGATTATAGAGATAGAAAATTTTATAGAACAAATGACTGCTTCTCAAGAAAAGAAGTAGTTGGGCTTCCCTGGTGGCGCAGTGGTTGGGAGTCCGCCTGCCGATGCAGGGGATGCGGGTTCGCGCCCCGGTCCGGGAGGATCCCGCGTGCCGCGGAGCGGCTGGGCGCGTGAGCCATGGCCGCTGGGCCTGCGCGTCCGGAGCCTGTGCTCCGCAACGGGAGAGGCCACAACAGTGAGAGGCCCACGTACAGAAAAAAAAAAAAAAAAGAAAAGAAGTAGTTGTAGAAGTCAGGAAGCAAAAATCTATACAAAAACTTATGTAATAACAAATATTTAAAAATATTTTACAATTTATAATGTGATTTTTTCACATTATTCATTCCACTTAATCCTACATTCTTCCTAGAATTAATGCACATTAAAAAGTAATATTTGATTATTCTACTTTATCTTCTGTATATATTAAACCACCAAATAATTTGATAATTTTTCAGGAAATCCTTCTGGTTTCCATGTCCTTGCCAAACCCACTGTCAAGTCATGTCCAAGTAAGACACCATTTAGTTTTTAGGTTGCCTCGTTTATTTGATCTTAAGCTGCTACCTCTATAATACATCCTACATGCTGTTTCTAGAACAACACTAGAAACATAAAATTTTACAATATATTTGATTTGTAATGGATACACTCATTTAAGGGAAGCTTGAGAAGTAGCCATCAACCCATTAGTTTCTGCCACTTCCAGGGGCGGATAATGTTGTTTTGCAAAGCTCTCCATACTATATATATATATAGCATTGGTAAACTTTCTGATTATTTGGAAAACTTCCCTTCCTATTTTTTTTTAACCCCCTATTTTTGCCTTTTAAAGCAACATGCATTAAATAAACTCTTTCTCCAGCATAATATATTTTCAAATATTTGAAGATAGTTATACTTCTTCTTAATCATATATTGTCTCAGTTAAACTTCCCCTGTTTATCCAACTCTTCCTCACTGCAACTGAAAACTCAAGATTTTTCTGCTCTCCTCTGGATACATCACAATTCATCAATGATCCACTAAAAGTTTTTTTGGTTGAGTTAAATTGAGTACTCCTAAGACCACCACACTGCAGCATATGGAGAGCAGGTAAATCTGGCTGTAGTTTTTTATATTGCCTATGATTCATGAATTCTGTGACTTTATATTTTCTTCCATCTTTCATGTGACCTACTATCAAACATGATCTCTCCCATCCTGATCTTTTACAATTTATATTTTTAAATAAATATTTCATATTATACATGTAATACCTATTCATTGTAGGAGATAAAGATAAGTAAAATGAAAAAAATAAAAATCATAAACTTGGCATTCAAAGAATTATTAATCATTTGAATCTAGATGTGAAAATCATATTTGCTTTTTAATAGTAGATAAAGCAACTAGATCAATCTTCCCACCAAGGACAACTAGAACAATCTGATAGGCAGAAAGATATAAAGGTATATAAATATCCTTGAGCACTAATAAAATGAAGACATTTTACTGATACTACATATAATTGAAGTTAGAAATCCAAAGAGGTAAAACAACACTTGGAGCAGTTTTTCTGCCGGTAGCGTTTGACATGCTAAGAATGTCAGAAGCACTTCTGAAAACATCTTGGGGCAGGGAATAAATCTTTGGAGTTCAGGATTCAAAAAACATGGAAGTCTTGGTAATTCTAATACTTTGGATTGGGACTCTAAAAAGCTGCAACCTAGGAAAAGAGTGACCTGGAAATAGAACTAGATTGGCTCTCATAGAGACCTTGAACAAAAGCCTCAAATATTCTCAATTCCTGGGAATTGATTAAATCATATCAGATTTCTGGTGTCCCCAGATACTTAGAAGAAGTAAAGATGAGTCCTCCATGTAGGATTATGACATTAATCTAATCCTCAAATCATTTCTAAAAATAAATTTCCAAATATAATGTTAGTTACACAATCAAAATGATCAAGCCTACAGGAGATAAGACTACATGAATGGCCCAACACTTAATATAGATCATAATACAAATTACTATATATAAGAAAACTCAGTTTTCAGCAACTTGCCTGTTGTCTCACACCATAAGTAACAGAATCAGGAGTCAAACTGAGGCAACGTGACTGCAGAGTCTGTGTTTTAACCACTACAACACACTGCCTCTTAATTAAAATGTGTAGGTGAGAAACAAAGGAGAAGTAGGTAAGTGTGTTATCTGGACTAGAGTCAGATTCCTTGGGCTTGGATTCTGGCTCCAGGCCCTTATGCAAGGTACTTCATGTCTCTTTCTGTCCATAAAATGTGAATGTTGTTAGCACCAACCTCACGTGAATTCTGTAAGAATTCATGAAAATTGTGTATACTCTTGTTTGGCAAGTAGTAAGGTGCTCAAAAAATAGCTATTATTTTTTACCATTATGTGCCCCGAACAGGGGCCATAGTATTTAAAATTTGTTTTGTAAGAAGGGAGACACCATATCTGATTTATATTATTAAAATAAATATAAAATGAGGTAGTCAAGGAAAAATATTTCTCCTCCTGCCTTCTACAGAAATAAAAAATTACAAAAGGTGAAAGAAAATTATAAAAGGAACAAATCTGTCAAGAAAGACTAAAGAATATTGGCCACTCTTACAGTTATCTCACTTATTATTCACTTCAATCCCACAAGAAAAGTGATTTTATTCCCATATTACATTAGGAAAACTAAGTCTTGTTGATTATTCATAATCACAGAGTCAGTAAATGACAAAAACCAGGAGGATATGAAACCATATCTCCCTGACATCATAGCTCTAATTAAAGAAAAAGAGAGACTATATAAATGAAAACTAAAGGAAGAAACAGACAAAATAAACAGAACAACAGGGGGTCAGGATATTGGAATTACAAACTCACATAGTTTAATATAGGAAGTAAATTGAAAATTTTGGAAGAGAATTAGTAACAATATGAAGGGAGTTAGATTTGAAAGAAAATAAAACTCTTATAACTGAAAAAATAACAGATATAAAATTAAGAATCCAATGAATAAATTCAAGAAGGTAATCTCTCTTACACCATAAAAGTCCTTATTAATGAAATTTTAGAATATTAAGTCCAACACTAAATTAAAAGGATAACACATGATGACAAAATGTGTTTTTTTTCAAAAATGCAAGTTTGATTTAACCTTTGAAAATCAATCAATATAATTCACCTCTTCAGCAAAACAAAGGAGAAAAAGCATATTGTTCTTTCAATTACAGCAAAAAAAAAAAAAGCATTAGATAAAATTTAATTTATCCTAAAAACTCTTGGCAAACTAGGGATATAAGGACATTTCCTTAATCAGACAAAAATACCTATCAAAAGAGCGTACTAATAATACTGAAAAGTTTACCCTGATTCAGGAACAAAACAAGAATGCAACTATCTTGATTTGTTTCACATATTGTACTTGAGGTCTTGGCCAGTACAAAAAAGCCATAAAAAAGACTTCTGGTTTTGGCTAAGATGAAATAGCCCCATTGTTCCCAGGCATTGCCTCATAACTGAAAACTCTGGACATAACACAGCAGACAAGCACCAGAAGGCTCAGAAAGGTGGAAAGAAGGCAAACTGCCTAGGGACCTTGGGACCTGAGGAATGGCAGGACAGTGAGTTCCCTGGCTTCCTTACTGGTTCACATTACATCCCAGCAGGGTGCTGCAGAAGCCTTCAAACCCAAGACCTGCAACAGGCACAAACAGAAAAACAAAAACAAAAACAAAAAAGCTCCAAGAAAAGCCTGTTCCACTTAGTCCAAGGACCAGAAATCCATGGCCTTACAACAAAAATCCTTATTGGCAATACCCTACTCTGGTCAAACACCAGCAGCAAAAAGTGCACCACTCACTGTAAGAATTCAGAGGCTGAACAGGAAACTAATCTTCTACCAGCCCTACCCCTGCCCAGCAGAAACCAGGCAGCAGCTCTCCAATTCTCCTCCCCAGTGGTACGGGTGTAGCCAAGCTGGGAGCTAACCTTCCGACCCCAAACTGGCCAAAGCTGGCAGCACTCCAATTCCCTGATAAAGTGGTATCAGCGTTCTGAGTCTGGAGCTGATCTTCTATCATCTGTATGTCTTAAGCAGATGGCAATGCTCCAACTCCCTGATCTTCCACCTGGAAGTAGGTGGTGCTAAAATTACTCCACCATGGTAGTGTCAGGGGAGTCCAGCCATAAGCTAAGCCTCCACTCCTTCCACAGCATTGAGACTGTACAAGGCAGTGTGAGTCAGGACTAGTCAATATTCTAAGTCTTCCTCACCCCTGCTCTTACCAGTGCCCCACAGGGAGCTGAACCTCCACACACACCCAGCAGCAATGAGATTGAATGAGGCTGTGAAAAGTAAGGTTAATTGACATGAATGCTGGCCATCTCCCAGTATCAGTGGGGCCCAGTGGGGCAGCTGAGTCCCCACCCCACCTAGCATTAAGGAGGCAGGATGAGGTTGTTGGGGACAGGAAGGGCTAGTTGGCACTCTGCTTCCTCTGTTCCCCTCTACTGGTGTCAGTGGGGCCCAGCAGGAAGCTGAGCCTAAATCCCCTCTTGGAGGCAACAAGGAGGTACAAATTGGTACCCCAGTTTCCCCTAGAAGGTATCAGTAGGGCAGAGGAGAAACTGGATTTGTCTGCAATAATGCAGTGTGAGTTGGCACTCCACTTTTGCTAGGGTGGTTTTGGCAGGGCCTGGCCCGAAGCTGAACGGACACATCTACCTGCCCCAGAGGTACACCTCAAATGGGAGGACTACCTACTACAATAAGAAGATTACATAGTATCTGAAGTTTCATGATATAATATCCAAAATATCTAGGGTACAATAAAAAATCACTCACCTTTGAAAGAACAAGGAAAATCACACCCTGAATAAAAATATATACCAGATGTCAACACTAAGATAAATCATATGTTGAAATTATCTGAAAAGGATTTTAAAGCATCCACCATAAAAAAGGCTTGAAGAAGAAATCGTGAATCTTCTTAAAACAAATAAAAACATAGAAAATATCAACAAATAAATAGCAGTTATGAAAAGGGACCAACTGGAAATTATAGAACTGAAAAATACAAAACTGAAATCAAAAACCTGCTTGATATGCTCAATAGTAGAGCGCAGATGACAGAGGATAGAATCAGTAAAATTAACACATCAATAGAATTTACCCAATCTGAACAAAAATGGAAAATTGACTGAAAAATAAAACAACAACAAACCCAGTACCTCAGGAACCTGTAGGACTATAACAAAAGAATTAGCACTGGTATAATTAGAACCTTGTAAGAAGGGAAGAGTGAGAGTGGAACTGAAAAGTTGTTCAAGGAAATAGTGGTTGAAAACTTCCCAAATTTGGTGAAACATATAAATCTATAGATTCAAGAAGCTGAGCAACCCAAAGTAGAATAAACCTCAACACCAAATGCTGTCAAGGATGTGGAGAAACTGGATCACTCATATACTGATGATGGAAATGTCAACTGATACTCTGGAAAATTGTTTGGCAGTTTCTTAAAAAATTAAACATGAGCTTACCATATGACTCTGTGATGGCATTGCTGGGCATTTATCCCTGAGAACTAGAAACATGTTTACACAGGAACTTGTACATGAATGTTCACAGCAGCTTTATTCATGTTAGGCCCAAACTGGAAATAAGCCGTTTGTCTTTCAATGGGTAACTGGTTAAACAAAACGTGATACATCCATACCATGGAGTATAAGAAAGAAGAAGGAATAAATTTTGATACAACTTGAATATTGTATGATGGATGAATCTCAAGGTCATTATGTTGGGAGGAAAAAAAATAGTCTCAAAGGTGTCATGCCATTTACATAATATTCTTGAAATGATAAAATTATAGAAATCAAAACCAGATTAGTGGTTGCCAGAGCTGAGGGCAGGCAAGGGGTTGCAGTCAGCGGGGAGGCAACTGTGGCTGTAGAAGGGTAGCACAAGTTATCCTTGTAATGGAACTCTTCTGTATCTTGGATGTGAATGTGGTCACACGTTATGATAAAATATCACAGAACAAAACACACAGACACACACACGCACACACACACATATACAAAGAAGCACCTATAAAACTGTTAAAATCTGACTAAGATTGATGGGTTGTATCAATATCAACTTCCTGGCTATGATATTGTACTATAGCTACGCAAGATTTAACGGTGGGGGCAAACTGGGTGAAGGGCATATAGAATTGTACTGTATTTTTTTCTCACAACTGTATGTGCATCAATAATTAACACAAAATAAAGTTTTAAAATGCATAAAAATATAAATATTGTAAATTAATAAACTTTATTTGCAGGTGACATGATCGGGTATGTAAGAAAAATTATCCAGAAGCATTTAAACTGTTGGAATTAATTAATTTAGCAAAGTTGCAGGATATGTCAATATTCAAAAAATAATAATCCTCTGTACCAGCAGCTAACAATTATAAAAGGAAATTCTTAAAAATGTTTCATCTACACTAGTTTGTCTAGGAGTAAATATAATACAGTAAGTGCAAGAATTATACACCAGAAACTATGAATCATTACTCAAAAAGAATTTAATAGCCCAATTTTAAAGGATTAGAAAATCCCTTATGATTAGTATCAAAATCCTCCTTCAAATTTATCTTCAAAGCCTCTGCAAACACAGAATATTTGGGGGGAAAATTGAAAAGCTGATTCTAAAACTTATACCTAAGTAGAAAGAACCTAGAATAGCCAAGACATCTTGATGATGAATAACAAAGTTGGAGGAACTACATTATTAGATTTCAAGACTTATTCTAAAACTAGAGTAATTAAGAGAGCCTAGTTTGGCATATACATAGAAAAATAGACCAGTGTAACAGAATAGACAATCTAGTAATGGACCTGCAAATGTATAGTCATCAACGGTTTGAGCTCTAATTCACTGGAGGAAAGGATGTCTTTTCAATAAATTATACTGGGACAATTGCCTATTTATTAGTTTAAAAAAAAAAGAACAACAACATAGATTCCTACCTTACATGCTCATAGGATATGTACAAGTTGATTCAAGATGGATCATAGGCCTACATGTGATTGGTAAACAATAAAGCTTCTAGAAGGCAATAGGACAATATTTTCACATCTTTGGTGTAGGCAAAAGATTTCTTAAACAATACCCAAAACCACTAATTAAAACGAATATAAATAATCCTTTGATTTTATGAAAATTAAAGATGTTTATCAATCAAAAGACACCATTAACTAAGTGAAAAGATAGTTCACAGACAGGGAGAAGATATTGCAGTTCACATATCCAACAAAAGGTATGACTGGAGTATATAAATCGCTCCTGCAAATAATTTTTAAAAAAAAACACCCAATGAAAAAGGGCAAGTCTTGAACAGGGACTTCAATAAGAGGGAATCAAATGGTCAGCAAGACTAGGAAAATGTGCACAACATTTTTACCTACAAAGGAAATGCAAGTTAAAACCACAGTGTGATACCACTACATATTTCCCCTGAAGACTCAGATTCCAAAGAGTCACAATACTGTCAGAAAAAATGTGGAGTAACTGCAACTCTCAACAATCATTGTTAGGAGTGTAAATATTTACCAGCACTTTGAAAAATACTTTGGCAATATCTGCTAAAGTTATACCACTCCTAGTCATATTCACAAGAAAAATGAGTGTATAAGTTCCCCCAAAAGTGTATACAAGAATATTTCATAATAGCCCTAAGCTGGAAACAACCTTAATTTCTATCAACAGATTAAATTAATAAATTGTGGAATATTCATATAATGGCATACTATAAAGCAATAAAAAGAAACCATAGATACACAGAACAATATAGATGAATCTCATAGTTATTATGTTGAGTGAAAGGAGTTGGGCATTAAACATACAAATGACTCCACTTATATTAATTTTAGAACAAGCAACACTAACTGATGGTGATATAAGGATACTGAATACCCCTGAGAGATGAGAGAACCTTCCAGGGTTCTAGAAATGAGAGAACCTTCCAGGGTTCTAGAAATGTTCTATATGTTGAAATGAGTGGTAATTACAAAAGTGTAAATATATGAAGGTATTTACTAAGCTGTACACTTAATGTCTTTTATACAATCAATCTATAGTATCTAAGTTACACCTCCATAAAACAAGTTTTAAAAACTCATAAAGGTTCTTAATGATACTATCTCCCTCCAAGGAGGGTTAAGTTTTTTGACAGGCAGAAAGACTTTTGGCAGAGCACTGTGATCGTACGGGGGCATGGTGTCAGGCTTCCTCAGGACTGCTCTTCTTCAGATTTTCCCTTACTCTCAAGCTATGAATCTTATTTCTTTGGTGGGTCCCTTACTCTTAGGATGTGGCCTTTCTGGAGACTCAGTTGAAAGCCCAAGGTGTTTATGAAGTCTTCTCCACCTTTAAAATGCTTGAATTCCAACCTCTGTCTCCACAGCACAACACAGATGCTAAAATCTCTGCTAAATTTTTCAACATTCTAGATGTCATATTTTACTGAATTCTAAGGTGACTTACCCTATATACACATAGTTTAAGTACTGGCCAAAGACTCATGGGAGTGTATAGGCAGATTTTTGAGTGTCTTCACTGGACTCTCCTGTCCAGAATTTAGCCTATAAAGTACCAACAGACCTGAACTCTGTCTTCTCAGTCAGTTAATTCTACCAATTTCCTTTCCCTAGCAGCACAGTTTGGAAAATCCCCTTAGAAGATAAAGCTGGGATAAAAATGCAACTCTCCTACTGTGCTTTTTTTCCTCTAAAGGATCATAGACCCTGAAGCACTGCCTGCATTAGTTGCCTCTCCATTGTCTTTCAATAGTTTTTTTCTTTTAATTTCTAAAGTTATTTTTTCCAGTTTTTGTATTCCCACCTACACTTCCTGTTCCAACAGTTGGAAAGTTAATCTGATACAAGCTTTTCTGTCATAGCAAGAGCTTGAAGTCTACTTGTTTTCTTCACACATGGAATATAAAAACTTAGGAGTGAGGAAACACATCACATACTTTTACAGTTCTTAAATTACCTAATTCTTTTTTCAGGTCACAGTTTCTCCTCAGAAAGTTTTTTGATTGCTTCAAACTTTGGTAGAGTGTTTTCTATAAGAAGTTCTTAAAGTTTATTCCAGTCGATCCATGTTATTCCACGGTTGGGGAGCTTCCTGCTTATACAATTAACTCAAAACTAATTATTAAAATTGGTAAATGCTATGTTTATCTTCAGTTCGTCTTCCTTAAATCTCCAGCAGTAGTATAAATGAACAAGCCTGGAGCCTGCAGTTTAGTGATGTGGTTTTAAATCCTCTCCTGTATGGCCTGTATGTAGAAAAGTTATTTGATCTCTTTCTGATTCAATTTATTTATCTATGAAATGGGGAAGGATATTAGCAACTACTTTCTAAAGTTGTTGAGAGTTGAATGAGTGCTTAGAATAGAGCATGGCCCAAAATCAGCCCTCAACAAATGTTTCCTATTCTTCTCATAGCACTAGAAGATGGTCTCTAATTTACCACACATGTGAATACTGTTACTTTAAGCTTACTCACTGGGTCACTATTCCATTGAGTCCCACAAAGATTCTATGATCCCCAGATGTTCCATCATTTTTTTCTTCAGTTATCAAATGGCTATGAGTTCAGACTTCCTTTCTTCACTAGTAATGCCAATGACACATAATTACATGTCTTCACATCTTAGAGAGTGAAGGCTACATGGATAATAACCAGCAAAAACATTTACTCAATATTCTTCATTGTTTTTTACTTTTAATCAGAATAAGATTTCTATGGGGCATAGATTGGAAAAGGACATAATTTTGATTATAAATCTACTTTCGGGGGATGTTTTCTGTAATGAGAGTAAAGGTATAAAAAACAGACACTGAAAACCATCTGATAAAACATCCCAGTTGAGCATTATACATATTTCAACAGTATTAGATCTCACTATCTCTCAGTCTTGTTTTTATTTTTCCTTGCTAACACTATTTCTACTTTACTAGGTGAATAAAATATTTTTACACTTGGTTACTTGTTCTATTGCTTTGTCTTTACTTAATCATTCTGTATTTGCTTTTACTGGCCTCAGAACTAATTATCTCTGTTTTCCTTAGCATACACTACTGTAGTGATTGCTGAAAGCAACAATTTGATACAGTATCTCAATCTCTTTTTTATTATTACTTGTATATTCTTTTAGTTTCATTATGTATCAATCAGCTGTTAAAGTTAATGATAGCCAACTTTTATTGAACTCAAATCATGTGCCAAGCATTGTACAATGAACCTTACATGTTGTTTATTTTTCACAAATTCCTTTGAGGTCAGTGCTATCTCTACCATTTGGAGATAAGATAACTATTCTGATACAATTACAGACTCCCAGGAAACTGCAAAAAATGTACATAAAGTCCCATGAAATTACTTTTAGTATATATTATATGGTCGTCAAAAATAATTTAAAAAGAAGTACAAAGACCAAAATAATGATTTTCTCAGAAGTAACAGAAAGCAGTAACCATTGTTGATATTTTAGTGCATTGCCTTCCACAATTATCTATGTGTAAGCATTTCTACAAGAATGAAATCAAATCATATGTGGTTAGTATCCATATTATGGCATGAGCATTTTCCTATTATATTAGGTAGCTCTGAAAAATGCCACTGTAATACCCAACCAGTATCACTTCAAAAGAATTTATCATAAATAATTTAATCGTTCTGTTATTTTTGGGTAATTGATTTGTTCATAATTTTACTATTAACAATTATGCTTCAATAAACAGTTTGAAAAATCATCTATGACAAAGTTTCTACTTCTTTAGGGTAGATTCCTTGATAATGAAATATCTGATAAATAATATGACTATTTTAAGTACTCTTAATTCAAACTGACAAATTTCTTTCCAGAAAACTTTAAGCCGTTTATTTTTATGCAAGCAGTTTATGAGAATGATTGTATCAATTGATCCTTATCAAAAATTGATATTACACTTTTAAAAAAGCTTTGCTAATTTGATAAACAAAAAGCAGTGCTTTAGCTACTGTTACCTGGAAACCACACTATCAATGGTGGAAATGGCCTTGTTCTGGAGCCAGCAAAGTAGTGTATCTGGGTCCAGACAGCCAAGGTGGATCTGGAATTGCAGCACTATATGGAGATACCAGGCTTCCCTTCAGAGACAACTTCATCATATTTCTCTAAATATTCAGATCTTTGAAGGACAACACTAAAGAACATTCAAGGAAAATAAGACACCAAGAAGCCATCCTAGGGCATTGGATGGGATCAGCACACCAGGTAGAATAAAGATAGAAAGCTCATCTTGTGTAACCAGGTCTTTGTCTCAGCAATGATGGGCACAACTGCATCCTAGGAACAAACACTCCAGGAAAAGGTGACCAAGTCAACCAGCCTTCCAAGAAAATCCATATACCTCCAGCTGCTCCGGGCTCTTGGGTTGGGACCCACCTATAACCAACTCAGCCTCTTGACCTATTGTGGAGATTGCCTATGTCATCCACACAGGAATGGCATTCACAACTCAAGCCAGCCCAGTTCCTTAGGCTTGCATACAGGGATATTTTGGGGGTTATTTCTGGAATTGCCTCTGCCCCTTAAATCTCCTGTAGAGACACCTTCATTCATTGTGCTAGGGCAAGATGCCATTCTCTTGTCAAATGAACATCTGGGGTTTCAACTAGGAATTTCCTCAGGGTAGCTTCTCACATAAGGAGGAACAATGTTTCTGTATCAAAATTGGCCTTTGGGGGGCTTCCCTGGTGGCGCAGTGGTTGAGAGTCCGCCTGCCGATGCAGGGGATGCGGTTTCGTGCCCCGGTCTGGGAGGATCCCACATGCCGCGGAGCAGCTGGGCCCGTGAGCCATGGCCGCTGAGCCTGTGCGTCTGGAGCCTGTGCTCCGCGGCGGGAGGGGCCGCAGCGGTGAGGGGCCCGCGTACCGCAAAAAAAAAAAAAAAAAAAATTGGCCTTTGAGCTCAGTATTTGTATATCCAAGCATTCCTCTCATACAGAACTGTGCCTTTCCACCTTCCTTTAACCCATCGGCAATTCCCCGGTTACCCCCCCAGCCCCAGTGAAGTCTGCTGCCACAGCTTTGAATACTTATTAATCCACCTTGTAAAACACTCCAACAATAAGGGAACCATATAGTTTAGTGAGCACTTACTGTGAGTTCTGTCAGAATACATCTATGTTTTAAATTTAACTTTCTTTATGTACCTTGGATATACTTATTGAGTTTATTAACACATACTTCTTAGTTCATAGAAAATTTATCATTAACTTAGGCAAGGCTTACTTACTTACTTTTTAACTCTTTAACCCCAAAGCACAATGCTACCAGTCACTTACCAGGTTATATTTCACAAAGATCCTTAACAATGTACATATATAGAACTTCTGCTTTTGCTGTGAGGAATAACTGCCTTGCCCTCATGCCATAAACAATTAGAAATGACATAAAAATATACTAAATAACATTATTTGACTATAATTAATGCAGGGCAGAGATTCCTGAGAGAAAGAAACAAATGAAGTGAGTTCTAAGATCATCCTTGTTTTCTACATGGAGGACCATTCCAGTCTGTGAAAGAAAGAGAGGGAGCTCAAGCAGAAAATGTCAGTCATACAGGGTTGAGAAGACAGAGATTAGAAGTAGGTGGAGAGACTAAGGTAGCTGGAATTTATGGGGTGTGGTGGAGTAGAGGAGAGATGGGAGATCAGCAGCGATAGCTTCAGAAATTGGTGAATTGAATCCCCTGAGTCTGTTCCAGACCATAAATTGTTGACATATGGTGAGACTTCAAGAAGCTAGGCAAAGGCAAAGAATTGTAAGTTGAACAATTTCTAGAGGTCACAGTACAGTACAAACTGTACACTTAAAATCAGTGATTTGTATTGTGTATGAATTATAACTCAATAAAGGTAATTTAGAAAAATAAACAATGTGTATAATCTTATAAAATATAAAATGGTGTTTCAGGTGTATGTTTCTAATGTAACTAAATGAAGTTGTGCTATAAATCTCACATTTTTAATACTTTTTTCATTCAATAATCTTTTCCAAAGATCTATCCGTATCTGTTTATTATTTATTGTTTTTAGGTATTTAAATTTATGTGAATAAAATTATAATGATGTTTTTATTATATATTTTAAATCTGCAATTCATCTGCTTATGTTCCTCTTATCTTTCCTAATATTGTGTGTGTCTCCTCTGGTTAAAAAAAGAAATCTCGGGCTTCCCTGGTGGCGCAGTGGTTGAGAGTCCGCCTGCCGATGCAGGGGACACGGGTTCGTGCCCCGGTCTGGGAAGATCCCACATGCCGCGGAGCGGCTGGGCCCGTGAGCCATGGCCGCTGAGCCTGTGCATCCAGAGCCTGTGCGTCCGGAGCCTATGCTCCGCAACGGGAGAGGCCCCAACACTGAGAGGCCCGCGTACCGCAAAAAAAAAAAAAAAAAGAAATCTCAATTAAGTTTTGTCTTTTAGTCTTTGCCAAAAAACAACTTTTGTCTCTTAACAATCTTCTCTTGAATCTTTTGCTTTATACCTGATTGATTTCTCCTCTTACTTTTATATTCTTTCTCATCATTTATTTTAGGTTTGCACCCATTTTTTACTTTCTTAGGCAAGACATGTAATTAATAAATTTTATCCTTTATTCTTTTTAATAGAAATGTTTTATGTTATAAATTGTGTTCTATAAATGCATACTGTTTCAGTGTATCCGTAGTTATGATATGTGGTATTTTCATTATTGTATTTTTAAAACTAATCATTTTTAAAGTAAAAATAAAGTTGCTTTTACATTTGTCATTTATCTATAGTAAATAGCTAATCAAACCAAAAATTATCTTTGCACTTTCTATTGATAAATCATACATATAATGCTCCAATAAATGTTGATATTATAATGGAGTAGTAATTATAATTAAAATATAAACAACTCACATGTAAGATTAACATATAAGTGATATTTACCAAAAACTTTTCTGAAAATATAGTTCCATCTATCTTTAATTTGAATAAAAGGGTAGTCTCTTAAGTAGTCAACAATTCTTAAACTTATAATAAAAGAGAAATAATCTAAACTTATCATGATGAGCAAGAAAAAAATTCAAGATTTTTTGGGTGTGATTCCGGAAGTACAAACAGTTGGTTTACTTAAAGGTTGAATTAAATTTGAAGAGAATCTCTTCTATTTTCAGGACATGAAGTTGATGGAAAAATCAAGTTCACAGAGAAAAAAAGGACTTCTTCCACAATATACCCCCACTTTTTAAAATGAAATCTAACCAAGGATGAGGATTATATTTAGGTGTTATAGCTCTTGACTCTGATCTAACTGCACCCAACAGATTTTGATATGTGATGTTCTCATTATCACTCAGTCTGAAGTATTTTATATTTTTTCTGGAGAGTTTTTTGACTCGAGTTATTTAGAAGGGAATTACTCAATTTCATCTGCTTCATTCTACTTTTTAAATATGGCTACCAGAACATTTTATACATGAGTAATTTAAATTATTGATTCACACTACATACGAGCTTTATATTATGTTTTTATTAAATAGTACTGTTCTATATTTTTACTGAGTTTTAGACTGATTTATCAGTTTTAAGAGAGATACGTGTTTGGCTTGTATCAAGTTAAAGATTATTGCCTGTATTACTAGTTTTCTGAATGTTTTCATCATAAATATTGGTGAAACTTATCAAATTATTTCCCTGAATCTATTAAAATAATCATATTTTTCTCCTGTAGTCTAAAAGAGTGGTTAATTACATACAAAAAATGTTAATATCTCATTGTTGATTTAGATTGGGTCTTTAATCAACAGTTAAATTGAAAGTTAAAGACAGAGTATGAGAATTTGGAGTAAGAAAAGTAAACTTCAAGATAGTAGGCAGTCAATGAAACCAAGGTTAGCGGTTGTTTCCATTTCACTGAAAAAAAATGAACAGTCAACTAATAAGATTACTAAAAGATCACTAAAAAAGTTGTGCAACACAGAAGGCAAATCTAGAAAGATTGATTTTGCTGAGATTTTGTAGAGTAATAAAAAAAATGGTCTGAAGATATAGCAGAAAGTGACAAAATAAGAACTAAGCTTGATCATGCTCATTTATTTACCTCTAATCTAGAGGTCTGTTTCATGAGAGAGAAGAAAATCTACACCATGACAATTCTATCTTCTTCATCCTAAGTGCCATCTACCCATTTCCTCTAACACACACCCCAAAAGGAAAATTTCCCTTCACGTCTCAGAAAAACAATTTGTACTAAAGAATTAATGGATGCAAATACAATGGTTTGATTATCATCCTAACATGGCATATTAATTATCAGACATTGCCTTTAATTTCAAAAAGCTATTACCATAAATATAAAGCAGAAAGCTCTGAAGAAAAAAAAGTTTGTTTTTATATCTTAATATTTTATCAAGTAAAGCCTCATGTGACTTTCAGGCAGAGAAAAAATCACATTTGGTAATTGAAGCCATGTTCCCATTTCTTGTAAACAGTGAACCATTATATTACTTCCCTATAACAACCTAATTCTCATTGATATTTTACTAAGCTCTCTCCAAAACTGAGATGTTAATCAAGACATGGATGGGAAAATGATGTAAATCTTTATGTTCAACACCATGAATACCTGGTTTATTCCTGTGTAATGACTTAAATGATCTTACCCACAGGCTTTAGACCAAAATTAGTGTAATATGCATTTTCAGGTCTAATACATAGCAACCCAGTCTTTATTTGACTTTAATGTTAGTAGTATAAAAAGCATTTAAACCAGTAATGGGATTTATAACCTTAATGAATAAATTCTCTATTCAATTACACTTCCATAGTCATTATGGAGTTCTTACTTTTATATTTATTTTCCCAAGCCTAATGATTAATTTGAATTTTGAAATATTAGATGATGATCCACAAGTAGTTTCCAAATGTATCATAATCTTTTAAAATTCCTGGCAGACTTCCCTGCTTATCCATTTGCGAGACTTGATGCCTCATGCATTTGAAATTACATAACCAAATAGGTGAGAAAAAACAAATATTGTACATAAAAGTTTCACTACATCTCTCAATTTTTGAAAGAACTAAATAATTATCTTACAACAAAACAAAATATGAACTGTCATGGTTTTCCTTATTTTTAATTTTTGTTATGGGCAATGGAAATAATTGATTTTTTCAATCAGTTTTTACAGTAGAATATAATTATAAAATATATCTAGAAATATGACATTTTGTGACTTCTTCCATACTTACATGTGAATAAAAAGTTCCTTCCTTGATCTACATCTGTACTAGCTTTATAAATTTTAGAGTGATTATGTAATGGATTAAACTGAGTTAGAAATTATGCTATGTTGCCTGTATTACATTACTGAAATTACATGTGCTAAAATTACATAGAAATGAAAATGCCCATTTCTCACAAAAATTCCTTTTTGAACCAAATTTATGTCCAGTCAGTAAGTCAGACTAAGCAGATATGTCACCACCACACATATATACCAAACGTATAGAAATGTCAGATAGGGGCTTCCCTGGTGGCGCAGTGGTTGAGAATCTGCCTGCCAATGCAGGGGATACGGGTTTGAGCCCTGGTCTGGGAAGATCCCACATGCCACGGAGCAACTGGGCCCGTGAGCCACAACTACTGAGCCTGCGCGTCTGGAGCCTGTGCTCCACAAGAGAGGCCACGACAGTGAGAGGCCTGCGCACCGCAATGAAGAGTGGCCTCCGCTTGCCACAACTAGAGAAAGCCCTCGCACAGAAACGAAGACCCAACACAGCCAAAAATAAATAAATAAATAAATTTAAAAAAAAAAAAAAAAAAAAGATACCATATGAAAAAAAAAAAAAAAAAAATGTCAGATAAAATATAGAAAAATATTTACATTATAGAGCTAAGCTTGAAACCAAAAAGAAAAATATCTAGGTACCCAAAATGTTTTACCGATGATTTAGAAGAGAATTAAATTCCATATAACAGAGGTGTTCAAGCTAAACACCTGCTGTACATGATTAAAACCAGGATATCCCAAAGCATTTCTCTATACAAAAAATAAAGAGTAGGAAAACTCTACCTACTGACCCATAAAGGAAGCAAGGAAGTTTGCCATCTTTCTAGAGCCATAGGTAGAAATAAAGTACACAGCAACAGCACTGAAGGTCCTTCCTGTGCCACATCCATGTGTGAGCCAAAACACACAATCCTTGTGCTGTGGAGGAATCTCAGGACAAACATTTAACATAGAAATAGTCTGTAATCAATAAAATATATTAGGCCTGATAGCGGCAAATATGAAGTCAGCTCTTTAAGTCACTTTTATTACTTGGGCACTCCATGGAAAGTATCAGTGAATTTTAATTCATAATAAAAAAATCACAATCCACCGTTTGTGACATACTAGATAGTTGTAAACCAGAACTAGTAGATTATTTAAAAGTAACATTTAGACTAAGGCTCTTCTAAATGTTCAAACACAATTTCAAAAATGAAATGGAAACCATAAGGCAAGAATAGGACAGTATGAGATAACAGAGTAGGTCTTCAAGTTAAACACTCAAAAAGACTAACATGTCACTAAAGATTGGGATCAGTTTCTGAATCTAGTCTGAAAAATCATAAAGGAATGGAGATTAGTGGACCTCCTGATGTGAAGGTTGCATTGAAGGTAAAGTGCTTTTCCATTTTAATATGCACTCTCAATGTCCTTCAGGGCCAAGAATGCATGAGTGATTCCTTTGGACTAGATGTCGGTCATGTGGAAAAGAGAACATTCCTGGAGGAATAAACTTATTTAGAATTGGAAAGCTGACATATAGCTAGACAGCCAGGCATTTAAGAAAGAAACAGCAACAAACTTTAATCAGAATACATTCTCCCTAATGTAGGAAATATAGATGGGAGTTCCCCACAAATTAGGTGGGGGTGAAGGAAAGAAAAGAGAAAATATTTGAAGACCCATCAAAGTACTCAAAGAGGAAGATTTAGCCTTACAGATCTGCTCCTTCTTTATATTCCTGAAGGCTTACCCATAAGAGTTACGTCAAGTCTTTAGCTGTTGGTTGATTTCAGCCAGTGGAAAAACCCCACAGGATATTTGGGGGTTTGGGGCAAGTGGGATGAAAGAGAACTTGGTTTATTTATTCTCTTAGCTCCCTCCCTGCTTGGGCTGTGGCTTGGCAGTGTCTGTATTCCTCCACCTCGAGCCTAAGCTGTTGATGGGTGACCTCAGGTATGGTGGTGGCTTTTCACTCTTCCTAACCATGGGGTGTTTCACCTTTCCTTTTAAAACACTGTCTTCATTAAACTCTTAGTAATCATCCCTTTTGGATGTGCCACCTGTTTCCTGCCAGGACCTTGAATGACATAGTAAGTCAGAACTTTCTTCATCTACCTACATCTCCTAGCTACCCAACCTCCATCAACTCTGGAGGCCTCAGACACAAGATTAAAAAGCCAAGGAAAGCCCTGTAGAAATTCAAGGCAGAGGGAGAGAAGCAGACCATATGTGCCCCATCTCAACCTTAGACTTTACTCATGTACTTGGCCCAAGACAGAGGTGGAAAGAAGTTTCAGCATTAAATCAAGTTTAGAGTTTTGACTATTACATGAAACTCTAATGATCCCAGACCTGAAAAGTTAATTACCAAATTGAGACAGTATTTAGTGCCTCTAAATAACCATATGATTCTTTATTAGCTAAGGGCAGTTAGAAATGTCACAGACTACTTGAATTTTGCCTATTACTTGGGAAGAGTAAACACCCATAGTGTCAGTATAAAGGAATAGGGGAGACATATGAAGTGGCTTCATGATTAAATCCCACATATTCATGGTTATCCAATTTACTAATTACATATAGGAGCAAAACATAGGTTGGGGGGCTTCCCTGGTGGCGCAGTGGTTGAGAGTCCTCCTGCCGGTGCGGGGGACGCGGGTTCGTGCCCCGGTCCGGGAGGATCCCGCGTGCCGCGGAGCGGCTGGGCCCGTGGGGCATGGCCGCTGGGCCTGCGCGTCCGGAGCCTGTGCTCCGCAGCGGGAGAGGCCACAGCAGTGAGAGGCCCGCGTACCGCAAAAAAAAAAAAAACAAACAAACAAACAAACAAAAAAAAAACATAGGTTGGAAGGATACACACCAAAACCTTTATGGTAGTGGCCCTTGGGGAAATGGTAGCCAAAGTTAGTTCAACATTATACATGTATCTACTTTATACCTTTTTTCAAAAACCTTAGATCTAAAGCAGCAATGTCAATCTTTTCAAAAAACTGTGGATATGTGGTATATGAATGTTTATCATATTATTCTTGATACTTTTTCCTCTCTCTTTTAAAACTGGGCCTCAGTGTTAAGTCCATATATTCTTCATCTTCACAAATTCTACTTTTTTTCAAGCCAAAAAGGAATGTTGCTTTATTCGGGTAGCCTGAAAAATGGCCCTACTATTGATCATTTCTTAGTTTACAATCTGATTTGAAACTTCAAGTGTCCTCACAAAGGCAGGAATTCAAAACTCTATTGCAGTGATATAAATGCTAATGGGGAACTAAATGACATTGTTAACTACAGCTCATTTTGCAGTTATAATTCAGGGCAGCCAGACATGGGTCTGTAACTCAAGAACTTAATGGGAATCCCTGAAGCAGAACTACTGAACTGCCAAGTATGTCTGTAAGAACTAGACAAAACACACCCCAGCAAGACCCTTTCACTGAAATGACTTCCTAAATTTGGAAATTGACACTTGTCTACTTTTTGGCTACGGTTTAGAAAAAGATTTTTCCTTACTTCACAAACCACTCCAAACCCTTCAGTCAATATTAAATTACTATTTTCCAATTTTATTGAAAGCTGCATGAAAGCATTTTTGCTTTTTGACAAGACAGTCCCCATGCTTTGAGAATGATCAATGTGCACTGAACTTTGATATAACCTAAATTAAACTGGGCCATCAGTTGGCCAATGCCAGCCAGATATCAAAACTTAAAGAAACTAAAACCAACAACTTACCCTCGCACCAGAAAAACAAAACAACAAACAGAAAAACAACAGCCTAGTAGCATAATGTAGTTCTTGAAGCCTATTGGTGAGATGCCAAAAGAGAAATTATATTATATAAAAAAAGAGCAAAACTTTCCAAAAATTATATCTAATTCTAGTCTAAATCTCTCTCATAATATGGCACCTACTCCCCAAACTCTCTTCTTCTCACCATTACTCTCTATCTCTACCCCACTCCTCTTACTCCACCCCACCCCCTTCTCACAACTATTTTGTCCTTCAGAAAGGATTCTCCCATTCTTTCTACTCTAGAATGAAGGTATCCTCTTTTACTAATTATCTAGTCTCTTCTTATCCAATACCCCAATCAGAACAATAAAATCCCAAAGGTTCAGCAGATCATAAAGAGAATTTTCCTAGGAAAACTTGGTAGAAGGGACACAGACTTGCCAGGTTTTGCAAATAAAAATGTAGGCGACACAGTTAAATGTGAATTTCCAATAAAAATTTTTTTTTAGTATAAGTATGTCCCAAAGAGATAGTTTGAAAATATTTATACCAAAAAATATATTTGTTGTTTATTTGGAATTAAAATTTAACTGAGGGTCTGTAATTTATCTACAACCCTTGAAGTGGGGATTTGTAAATATGTTTACATTATATTTTTGTCCTTGTGAAACCTATAAAACAGGAAGATCCAAGTAACACCTCCTTCACCTCTGTATGTTGTGATATTAATTATTTATGATATGCCTACTTCAACTTATACAGCACCCTAGCTTGGTGTGGGTTAGTTTCCTAAATTTTTCACTGGCATTTCTTCATATGTTTGATGCCTGCAATATGATTCTGCAAATCACTCCAGGAAAATACTGCCATTTTTTAATGCTCGTTATCAACAAAAGGACATTTATAGAAGAGTATAAAGAATGCCATCCAGATAATCCCACCATGGACAGGAAAGGCTCTCATTATTGTCATTGCAGTCAAAACCTGCATTAATAACACTAGGGTCTACTTAGACTCAAAAAGAGAATAGCAGAAGAAGATAGAGGAACTCAACTTCTAAGATGCCTTGAAACTGAGGGCCAGCATCATTGATGTGGTCTAGAACATTCAGATCCAATTCCTGTGCTGAATTAGATGTATGATCCAATTTTCCTTCTTAATCTTTCTCAAAAAAAAAAAAAACTCTCTTAGTTACTTAATAACTAAGGATTTTAAAGGAATTGACTTAAAGCTTCCTCCTTTAGTGGCTTTCATGCTAATGTACTTGGGACAAATTATTTAAGTTGTAAAGCAACAGACTTAGGACAAATTTGCTGTTGTTACACATTATTACTAGTTACATAGACCATGTGCACTATTAATTAAAGTGGTAAAAACACATCTTGGGGCAAATGGCATAGCACATTTAATTTTAGAAGTTGGATATACAAAGGTTGATTGAAAACTGGTTATGCTTTGACTTCTCTCACTAATGATATATTAGCTGAAGGATGGATTTTTAAGGGAAAAAAAAGCAACAGGTTCATATCTGTAGAATTCATCATTTTTTAAAGCATATCCCATTGTTTGAGCCTTTGGTTTGATGAAAGAGGGAAACGAGTGTACTACTGAAAGTTCACCCATAGCACCAGCATATAGATAACTCTATGGGTTCACGGTGCTGTTTTACAGGATACAATGTACCATTTAAGATAGAAGCCAAAATATGGTTCTATTTTCTCTATACAAGCCAAGGTACCAAAAGAAGGACTGACTTTTCTTCCTATTACTCCTATTAACCCAGTTGAAGAATCTGAATCCTGTCTCTACAACCTTGATTGAGCTCAATGGATTTAGAGATCCTAAAGCCCAAGGGAAGAATGTTATTACCAAATACTACCATGGTTCGAGGGATTTGGATGTTGCAGCCATTACTGGCCATTTTAGTTTCTTTATAATGGCAAACCAACATTCAGAGAATTTACTGTTCAGAGTGATTGATCATGATTACTAAGCCAACTGTATTGATGCTACGTAGTGAACACAAGGAATACTGTTTGGATCCCAGGGAATTCATAGTATTCCTTTTCCCAATAGTCAAAATAAATGGGAAACTGCAGCAACCCAGTAAAGACAAGACCATCAAGAACTCAGGTCCTGCAGGAGTGAAGTGCTCTGTCACCCAACAGGTAAGTTTCACTGTTCAGTTGATATTCTGGCAGATGGGATGGGCAACATGGAATGAGTTGTGGAAGAGTATAGGTATTGTTGTGGAGGAGGAGTACCTCTCACCAGCTACAGAAATGGTAGCAATGGTCTATGTAGCAGCAGTTATGGTTTATGTTTAATGTTTTATGTTCCTTGATTTTTCCAGTCTATAAATGTTTCAGCTAAGATTTTCAGTTTTAGATGGAAGTATGACTAAACTGATATCATTCCATGATGATACAGTAATTGTTGTGACTTTGTACGTCCCCAGTGTTGGGTATGTAAATTTTTATCAGAATGAATTAAGGATGAGTGTACAATAAAGGGACCGGGGTGAGATGTGCTAGATAATTTCTTTTTGCCCTCCACATCTACTTCCTACTTTTCTCAATCTTGCTAGGGCTACATGCTAACTTGAAAATCATGGGGAAGATACTCAACTTTTAAAATATCAAATTCAATGTGCTATTTTATACATATAAAAATACACATAATATTTACATAAGGTTTATGACATACAAAAAGATAATATTTACATAAGCTTTAAAGAATAATATTATTTATTTATTTATCTATTTATTTTTTAATTTTGGTTGTGCCACATGGCTTATGGGATCTCAGTTCCCCGACCAGGGATTGAACTCAGGCCAAAGCAGTGAAAGTGCAGAATCCTAATCACTACAGCACTAGGTTAAAAGGAGTACATGTGAGCCATCTATACAAAGGAAAAAGTAGAATACTGCAAACATTCTTAATGTTCTACTATACAAAGGAAAAAGTAGAATATTGCAAACATTCTTAAACATTCTTAATGTTAATATTGCAAACATTCTTCATTCCTTTGTTTCTGGTTAACTTTTATAAACATTTGTTTTCAGATATATATAAGAAATAACCTATCATCAAATCTCATTGGTTCAGTCTTCAAAATACCTCTAGAATCTGGTCACATTTTGCTACCTCTACCACTGAAACCCTAGACTCCCAGACCAGGTCACCATGATCTCTTCTTTGAACCATTGCTATAACTTCTTAACTAGTCTCTCAGATTTGTCCTTTTGTCTCCCTGCCTTCTATTCATCCCATAGAAGGCAAAATGGTTCTTTTAAAATATAAGTCAAATGGTGTACCTCCTCTGCTCAAAAACCTGTACTAATCATTTCCCATCTCACTCAGAATAAAATCCTAACTTCTCGCCACGGCTTAGAAGGTGTCACATGCTCGTGTCATTGCCTCCTTCTCTAACCCCAACTTTTCCCATTCTCACTTCATCCACTCCACTTCAACCACCCTGATCTTCTTTCCATTTCTCAAATTTCTGTTAACACTCTAACTTTTGTACTTACTATTCCTTCTGATTAGAATGTTCTTTCACATTTCCCCAAAGCTCATTCCCTCCCTTAGTTTAATTCTTGCTCGTTTCAAAAGCCATCTTCACAGAGAAACTTTTCAGATAACTCTACCCTATGGTACTCACTTATCTCACTGTCCCATCAACTCCTTATTTCTTTTCCCTATTTGCATTCTATGAACATATTATGTATTTGTTCATAGTATATTATCCACCTTTAAAATGTAAACAAAACAAAGACAGGAACTTTACCTCTGCTGTTCACTGCCATGTTTCCAGCATGCAAAGGAGTGCCTACCCCGAGATTCTGATACCTGATACCTCAGCCTCTGGGTGGCTAACCCAGCCTGTTTGATGGAAATAACCATACGTGGTTACTCCAGTGTACAAATATTATCATTGCCTAAGTGTATTCTGATGTTATCATGCAAAATTCTAGAAGGGCTTGATTACAGAGAAGAAAATAAATAAGATATACAAATTCAACTCTTATGCTAAAATTTTTATGACAGTCATGCAAAACCTATAAAAACATAGGAGATGAGTAAATACAATACACAAAACATTGTGACAACACATGTTTAATACACAAATGAATAACTGAAAAATGAACGCTACTCTAGGCATTCAATTTGATGATAACGCACCATGGGACGATAACAAAGCTTTTTGAATGAGAAAAAGTTTACATATAAATATCAATAGCAAGATCAAAAAAATCTATGAGATAATGAACCTCTAAGTGATCACTGAAATATCAGTGGAAGAGATTTGAAAATAATGAAAGAAGTTCCTAAAGATATTTTCTTCATGTGTTTTTTACCTCAAAATACTGGGCATTTACAGAAAGGGCACCGAAGACAAAGGCAGAAACAGACTACTTTGGTTTCTTTGAAGGTATAGGTTTACAATCAGATTTACACTTACTCTAAAAGAAAGCTTATCTCTGGAAGAGAGCCAGACAAACATGTCTAAAATAACTGAAGGTTTTTTAAGGACAGATTCCATAAAAGATTTCTTTCAGATGTATCTATATATAAATAATTCCTCAGAAAGCAATTCTGCATAGATACAGATAATTAGAGATGTTTGTCCTTTTTATAAAAATCTTCTGAGAGTATTCAAATACTATAACAAAATATTCCTTTCATTTCAGCATAAGATTTCTCCTATTTTTGAAGTCTCCACAGCGAAAACTAAGAGCCATGTTGTCAGCTAACACCATCAATATTTATTTTCACTTCTGCTAAGTGTAGCAAGGAAAAATAAAATATAATCGTAATAAAAATCAAAAAAGCATGAGGAACAGAGCAAGAAGCAGGTTATGACTTAAGAAGCAGTGCACAATGTATGTAAGGTTCTCAAAGAAAATAATTCTTAGATGATACTTTGCATACCTTAAAATGTGTGATCTTCATTTCGTATCTCTTCGCATATGAAGTATCTGTGATCTCCAGTGAACAAGACAGAGCTCAGTCAATTAACCAAATTATGACCAAGAAGCAAAATGTTTGTATGTCAGGTAACAGCATCAACTTCTTAAACTAGTCACAAAGTTGTGCAAATGCAACTGCAAACTTTTTTAAATGTGAAGGCAGCCACAATTACCTTTTACTTACATCATAACATTGTTAATAATGCCCTATCAGTATGAGCATCTTGTCAGAGATTCTTCATGAATTTTCAGCATAAAATGGAGCATAAAAGTTACAGAGGGGTTATTAATCTATCAAGTAAACAGTAAATAGAGTTAATTTCACCCACATATACTGTCATGTCACAATCCATAAAAATTACCAAGAAATCCCAGACACTGTGCCAAATAAATTCTGACAAAATCTGCACTATGTCATAATGAAAGGATGTATATATGGAAGCCAATCCTAAGAGACCCTTGTTGGTATATTTATGGTGAATATTGTATAATGACAATCCCTATAAATTATTTTTATTCAAAACTCATGTAGTAGCCACTCAATAATAGATTTTATATTACATATGGTTTACACTTCAAAAAAACAGGAAGATCTGAGTTGAATTATTCATTTTATTTGGGGATTATTTGTGTTTTGCTTTCAAGAAGTATTGACTATTTAACACAATTTTCTTATCTCTTATAATTACAAACATGTCAATAATTTTCATCCAAAAAAAATATCCAAAGTCATAATATTCAACACATTAAAACAGGGAAGAAGGTCCTTATGTTTAGAGAAGAAAATAAGCAGAATTACATATGCTCAGATACCTCCTCCATTTCCTTCTGAGATCATAGCATTTATTCCCATGTATTAATATCTTTGCTGTAGAGGGTTGAACATCATTATTTGATTTTTAGAATCTCACGACATAATCATATGGAATCATTTCTTTGTGTTTGGCTTCTTTCAATGTTTAAGGGAGTCATTCACGTTGTTGCATGTATTGAGTTTAGTTCCTCTTTATTACTGAATGGCATTTTATTTCATGAATATGCCATGATTTGTTTGTACATTCCCCTGTTATTGGACATTTAATTATTTATAGTTCTTAGCTATTATGAATAATGCTTACTTAAAATTATTGTACACGTATTTTTGTGGATAGATGCTTTATTTTTCTTGGATGCATAACTGGGAATGGATTTCCCAGGTCTTAGGGAATTTTCTAGCATGATAGAAACATTAGTTAAAGGGGTGTGTGTGTGTTTTACATTGAGTTGTGTGGTTTTTTATGTAATTTGAATATTAACCCCTTATTTGATATATCATTTGTGAATATTTTCTCCCATTCAGTAAAATGCAAATTAAAACCAAACCTTACACTTATCAGAATGGCTATCATCAAAAACAATAAACAACAAGTGTTGACAAGGATGTGTAGGAAAGGGAACCCACATGCACTGTCATTGGGAATGCAAATTTGCACAGCCATTATGGGAAACAGTATGGAGGCTCCTCAAAAAACTAAAAATAGAGCTACCATGTGATCCAGCAACTCCACTCCTGAAATACAACCAAAGAAAAAGAAAACGCTAATTCAAAAAGATACATGCACCCCAATGTTCACAGAAGCATTATTTACAGTAGTCAAGATATGGAAGCAACTTAGGTGTCCCTCAACAGATGAATGGATAAAGAAAATGTAAGATATATATACATATAATGGAGTAGTACACAGCCATAAAAAAGAATGAACTCTTGCCATTTGCAACAGCATGGAAGGACACAGACAGTATTATGCTAAGTGAAATAAGTCAAACAGAGAAAGGCAAATACCCGTATGATTTCACTTATATGTGGACTCTAAAAACCAAAAGAAATGAACAAATAAACAAAATAGAAACAGACTCATAGATACAGAGAACAAGCTGGTGATTACCACAGGGGATGGTGGGGGAGGTTGGGCAAAATAGGTGAAGAGGATTAAGAGATACAAACTTCCAGTTGTAAAATGAATAAGTCATGGAGATGTAACACACAATGTAAAAAATACAGTCAATAATACTGTAATTATTTTGTATGGTGACAGATGGTTACTGAACTTGTCATGATGATCCTTTTGTAATGTATTCGCTTGTCAGATCACTATGTTATCCACTTGAAACTAACATAATATTGTACATCAACTATACTTCAGTAAAAAAGGAGTATATACATTTGTCAACATTCATCCAACTGTACACTTAAGATCTACAAATTTTACTGTATATCTTTAAAAAAAATAGTTGGAATGTATTTCCATTATTTTACTTCCTATTAAGTTTATTTATAATACAAAAATTCAGGCATAACAAATTATCAGCCTTATTCATAGAATAACTTATGTTATTTAAAAACCTTTTATGTACATTATTAGAATCTCAAATTTTACTTGCAACTCTATTTGCTAGCTAGAGAAAATATTATCACTCACTTGTAGACAAGGAAAGTGAGGCACCCAGAGAGTAAATGGCCTGACCAAGTTACATAACAACAGATATTAGGTGATCTCAGAGTCCTTTGTCCAGTAGAGCCAACAATAATCACTATTTCTTGGAACTGTTTTCATGGAAATCTTTCTGCATCATGTTTAGAACTTTCCCAAGTGAACAGATTTCAAAAAGAGCTTTCAATTATGACCTAATGTACTGCTACTTCAAACTAGATGCAATGGTAGGAGACATTGCCTTTAAAGATTTCCTAAATGTATTTGGAGTTAACTGCATTTATTCTCTCTTACTTGTTCACCGGGGTGTGCTAGAACAGAAGAGCTTTTGCATTTGCATGCCCATTGTTAGTTCCATCGCATGAAAATTCAGAAGGCTAAGGAAGAATTGGTAGAAATTATTGAAATTTACTAGACCAAGAGAATGACAGCATTCCAGTAATAAAGCTGTGCTCAGAGCAGATACTCATCTTCAATGCAAACAGCTCTTCATGATATAATCTTTATGAATCAGCTATGTTACTGTATGGCTACCATTTTTATGTCATGTGGACCTAAGAAAATCCATTATTTGCGTATCTTCCTTTCACATTTCTATACCCTTCTCCTCTACCCGTTGTATTGTTCTATGACTCACAAGGATAGCAGACCATAATGAAGCAGATTGTTACTTCATGTCCAGACTCTGACCCAAGGCCATATTAGCTTCTTCTTTCAAATATATATATATATATATACACATATATATAGTTAATTTTATGGGAAATATATGAAACAGTGACTCCTCATCTCTTTTTATACCTTTATTAGTAATGGAGTAATAATGTGAAGATAGGCTTGGACGTTCCATGTAATGTCCTCTAATTGGGGATAAAGATCATAAGGGATCAAAAACTGCAGAACAGAGGATGGCTCCAAGATTGGGAGAAAGGTTTGGTAGGAAGTTACACTATTACTGAAGCCTAACACCATTTTAGTCCACCCATATTAATAAGGGTCAGACAAATTACTAGTTTAGAAATATTTGTCTAAAACAGAGTATCTTTTCCCCTGCAGAAATTCAAGTATACGTTTCCTACAGTTTTCCATTTTTTAAAGAAACTGTAAGTCCAGATTTTTAGGTAAAATCTCAAAGATCTTGGACATTGGAAACTAATTCTGTTTATTTAAAACACTATTCAGGACAAGCAAGTCCATCAGTGGGTCATATTCAGTTGAAAAGCCACCATCTTGTGTCTTCTGCTTAGATAACAGTTTAACTTCCTACCAACCCCTTCTCCAATCTTGGAGCTATCTTCTGTTCTGCAGTTAGTCCACCCCTAACCATCTTAGCCACAGTTAGAGGACATCAATAGGAAACTTCCAAGCCTATCTCCACATTATTATGCCAATACTAATAATAACACTGACTTCCAAATGGGTATCTTTTGACTTTTCTTAAAACCTTGACTCTCTCTCCTTCCTTTTGGGACAAGGTGGCTGAACCTATCTTTCTTAGTTTTCCCCAACTTGACTAATCCATTGCATTTTGAACACTATGTCTGAGATGCACCTTGACTTCTCTCAATCTCCACCAATACTGAATTACTCTTAATTATAGTTGTCTCTCCCTTGTTTTCATAAACAGACATCATAACAGGTCTTTATATTAATCTTACTTAGCTGTCTGAGCTAAGTAGGCATTTTCTCAGAAAACAATAACAGAAAGTGAGAACAGCTAATAAACATCTGGAAATAAATGAACTATTGATACAAATAAAATGTCATAAATCTCTATACTACATCCAGATACTTCAGAGAATGATAGAATACTATTACTAAATATCACATAGTACAGACTCTCCAAAAGTTGTCAAAACACTAACTTTTTCTCTAGTATAACTATTTGCAGTTTGTAAAGTCAAGGTAGGTGAAGTGATTAACATAGTTTACATGGTAATTTTAATATTCCATTTTCCCATTTTCATTCTCCAGCCCAACTTCTGGCTAACCAAGTTCTCTTGCCTTTTTTCTCCCAGGTCATTGGGTAATATCCCAAACCAGTGATTCTTTTCTTTCCATCAAAGTGTGCTTTGCAATGATGTATTCCCTTAGATCCTTCACTATACTTGCTCTTTTTCTTCTTCTCAACTATGCAATATTCTGTCCCTATCCTTTGTTCTAGGTTGATGACTTCACTTCTTATATCATGTAAAATACAAGAACCAACCAAAATTAAGTAACCTCAGCATCCCACCAACAAGCCCACCCACCTACGTGTACTTGTTGCTCATATAATCTTCCTTCCTGCTTTAATATATAAGCCACTCTTGATTTTATCTAATGCCAACCTCTCTCTCTACGGACTGTATACCATTCTCTCAGTCTCTAGTGCCTGCTTAAGTTCTTTGCTCCCTCAATTACCCTCTAACTTCTGCATAACCAATGTTTACCCACATAATAATTTTTTAAATCAAAATACAAACATAGCCAGCTTACCCTTCCCACTCCCCAAATGTAAAATAGCTAGCTAGTGGGAAGCAGCCACATAGCACAGGGAGATCAGCTCGGTGCTTTGTGTCCACCTAGAGGGGTGGGATGGGGAGAGTGGGAGGGAGACGCAAGAGGGAGGAGATATAGGGATATATGTATACGTATAGCTGATTCACTTTGTTATACAGAAACTTGTTAGCAGAAACTAACACACTATTGTAAAGCAATTATACTCCAATAAAGATGTTAAAAAATATAAACATACCAAAATATTTCTATCTAAAAATAATCCTCTTTATGTTAGGTCCTTTTCCAATTGAGGCTACATTTTTTGTTCCCATTTAATAGGTCCCCAAATTGTCCATATATGCCTACTCTCTTCACTTAATTCACATGCCATTTAGCCTTTCTTTGCTACTACTCCACTGAAACAATTCTTGTCATACTCAAAATGACTCCATCTTACCATATACAATGGTTAATTTTTAGGCTTCAATCTATTTACTTTATCAAAATTATCTGACATATTTAGTCACTCCTTTCTTGAAACGATTTCTTTACTTGGATTCCAGGACTCAACATTCTGGGTTTAGCCATACCTCACTGTAAATTTTTTGTTTTTGTTTTTGATTTTCAATGTCTCTTGTCCCAGAACTCTGCACATTAATATTAGCAGAAGAATGATCTCCTTGGTCTCTTAGTTTTCTCTGTCTATAATCACAAACTAACACTGCATTGAGCTCTATGGATTCAAACACAATCAATATACTGATACTTACCAAATTTGTATTTTTAGTCCTGACCACTTCTCTAAGCTCCAGAATAATATCCCAACCACTTACTAAACATCTTGTGCCATGTATCTTCTACTTGCCCCTCCAGATTCACTTTTCAACCCTCTCTACTCTGGTCTCTACCCTGAAAATCTGATGTGTATATAACGAGGGTCCTTACAACCTCTGACTTCCTGTCACCTTCATTTATCGTAAGGGAAATGCTAATTAAAATCAGACTGGGATATAAATATGTATGAACCAAATTAGCCAAAATGAGACACAGACACAGACACACACACACACACACACACACACACACACACACACACACCAGGCGTAGATACAGTGAAGGTGTGAAGAAGTCAGAACTCTCTTACACTGATGATGTGGGGTACAAATTGATACAACCATTTGATAGTTTAAAATACAGAATAAATCTGGAAATATACAAACCTTAGGACTTTTAAAATTCATTCTTACATCATAGCAGATATACAGAAAACAGGAAAACGTAGCTTTTTAAATCAAAAGCCATGGACTAGAATGTTCATAGCAGTACATTTGGTAATAGCCTCAAATTTTAAACTGCACAAATGTCTACAAAGCATAGGATGGATAAAATAAGTGTGGTATATTCACAAAATAAAATATCCTACAGTACTGAAAATAAATTAATTTTAACAATTTGCAGCAATATGAATCCTTAGTATACACATAATATTAAGCAAAGGATGCAGACACATAAGAGTATATAATGCATGATTACATTTATATAAAGTACAGAAATAGGCAAAATTAAATATGCTGTTAGAAGCCAAAATGGCAGTTACCTTAATTAACAGAAGGGAATATTAATGCATCTTCTGGGGTAATGCTCTGTTTCTTGACCTGAGATATATATAGATATACTCAGTTTGTAAAAATGTTAAACATTAAAAAATGAATTTGAAAAAAAAAGCATTCGGCAAATACATTAAAGAGAATTATAAAAATTTTGAGAAGGATATTAAAGGAGAGATGAACAAATGGAGTTAAATGCCATGTTTAGTGATCCAACACTCATCAAAAAATTATCAGTTTTTCCTAAATTGACCTATAAAATAGATGCAATCCCAATAGGCTCTTTAAAAATTAAACTTAAAACATAATTTTAAAATTTACATTGATAAGGGCCAATTATTAACAATATATACCTAAAGATGAAAAAGTGTCAAGCATGTTCTAACAGCAGTTTTTAAGACAGTGTGTTACTAATACACAATAGACAAATTGGCCAAAGAAGCATCAAAGAGATTTCAGAAATAGACTCAAATTTATATGGAAATTTGATTAAAAAAACAGAAAAATAATTGATGATAACTCAGAAAATGTTGATTCTTCAATACTTGTTGCCAGGAAAAATTAGTTATCTTTGTAGAAAAATATTAACTAACTAAACCTTCACCTCAACTCATAAAGTAGGTGAATTCCAAGTGGTTGAAATAATAATGGAAGGAGAAACAATAAAGCCTTTGGATGTCATTATAAGATATCTTTAAGCTTTTAGGGGAGAGAAAGATGTCTTTTAAAAGATTAAAAATGAAAAATATTGCTAAATTTGACCATATTAAATTTAAAAATAGTTCTTCACTAAAATAAATCATAATGAATATAAAGAGGTAAACCACAAATTGGGAGAACATTTTTAGAAATCATATAATCTACAATATATTAGTTGGCAGAATATACACAGGAATTTTACATGGAAGTAAGAAAGAGATTAAAAAGAGAAAATATAAAAATGTATTTTAGGAAGCTGAAAGGAGGGGGAATGAAAAAGACACTTCAGATACACGGGAGGAGCTTCAAGATGGCGGAAGAGTGAGACACGGAGCTCACCTTCCTCACCACAAATACATCAGAAATACATCTATATGTGGAACAACTCCTACAGAACACCTACTGAACGCTGGCAGAAGACATCAGACCTCCCAAAAGTCAAGAAACTCCCCACGTACCTGGGTAGGGTAAAAGAAAAAAGAAAAAACAGAGACAAAGAATACATACGGGACCTGCACCAATGGGAGGGAGCTGTGAAGGAGGAAAGGTTTCCACACACTAGGAAGCCCCTTCGTCGGTGGAGAACGCTGGTGGCGGAGGGGGGAGCTTCGGAGCCATGGAGGAGAGCGCAGCACAACAGGGATGCGGAATGCAAAGCGGAGAGATTCCTGCACAGAGGATCGGTGCCAACCAGCACTCACCAGCACGAGAGGCTTGTCCGCTCCCATGCCGGGGTGGGCAGGGGCTGGGAACTAAGTCTCAGGATTTGGGCTTCGGTTGGATCCCAGGGAGAGGACTGGGGTTGGCTGCGTGAACACAGCCTGAAGGGGGCTAGTGCGCCACAGCTAGCCGAGAGGGAGTCTGGGAAAAAGTCTAGAGCTGCTGAAGAGACAAGAGACTTTTTCTTGCCTCTTTGCTTCCTGGTGCACGAGGAGAGGGGATTAAGAGCGCCATTTAAAGGAGCTCCAGAGACAGGCACGAGCCACTGCTATCAGCGCGGACCCCAGAGACGGGCATGACACGCTAAGGCTGCTGCTGCAGCCACCAAGAAGCCTGTGTGCAAGCACAGGTCACTATCCACACCTCCGCTCCCAGAAGCCTGTGCAGCCCGCCACTACCAGGGTCCTGTGATCCAGGGACAATTTCCCTGGGAGGACGCACGGCGCACATCAGGCTGGTGCAACGTCACGCTGGCCTCTGCCACCGCAGGATCGCCCTGCATACCTCTCCCTCCCCCCAGCCTGAGTGTGCCAGAGCCCCTGAACCAGCGGCTCCTTTAACCCCCTCAACCAGCGGCTCCTTTAACCCCCTCCTGTCTGAGTGAAGAACAGACGCCCTCAGGCGACCTACACGCAGAGGCGGGTCCAAATCCAAAGCTGAACCCCGGGAGCTGTGCGAACAAAGAAGAGAAATGGAAATTTCTCCCAGAAGCCTCAGTAGCAGCGGATTAAATCTCCACAATAAACCTGATGCACCCTGCATCTGAGGAATACCTGAATAGACAACAAGTCATCCCCAAACTGAGGAGGTGGACTTTGGAAGCAACGATATATATATATATATATTTTTTTTTCCCCATTTTCTCTTTTTGTGTGTATGTGTATGCTTCTGTGTGTGATTCGGTCTGTATAGCTTTGCTTCTACCATCTGTCCTAGGGTTCTGCTGTCCCCTTTTTTTATTACTTAAAATTTTTTTTGGTAATTATTATTTTTTATTTTAATAACTTTATTTTATTTTACTTTATTTTATTCTATCTTCTTCTATCATTCTTTCCTTTTTTTCTCCCTTTTATTCTGAGCCATGTGCAGGACAGGCTCTTGGTGCTCCAGCCAGGAGCCATGGCTGTGCCACTGAGGCAGGAGAGGCAAGTTCAGGACACTGGTCTACAAGAGACCTCCCAGCTCCACATAATATCAAATGGCAAATATCGCCCAGAGATCTCCATCTGAATGCCAAGGCCCAGCTTCAAGCAACGACCAGCAAGCTACAGTGCAGGACACCCTATGCCAAACAACTAGCAAGACAGGAACACAACCCCATACATTAGCACAAAGCCTGCCTAAAATCAAAATACGGCCACAGACAACCCAAAACACAACACCATACATGGACTGGCCCACCAGAAAGACAAGATCCAGCCTCATCCACCAGAACACAGGCACTAGTCCCCTCCACCAGGAAGCCTACACAACCCACTGAACCAAGCTTAGCCACTGGGGACAGACACCAAAAACGACGGAAATTACAAACCTGCAGCCTGAGAAAAGGAGACCCCAAACACAGTAAGTTAAGCAAAAGGAGAAGACAGAGAAACACACAGCAGATGAAGGAGCAAAGCAATAATCCACCAGACCTAACAAATGAAGAGGAAATAGGCAATCTCCCTGAAAAGGAATTCACAATAATGATAGTAAAAATGATCCAAAATCTTGGAAATAGAATTGAGAAAATATAAGAAACATTTAACAAGGACCTAGAAGCAGTAAAGAGTAACAAACAGTGATGAACAACACAATAAATGAAATACGGAATTCTCTAGACAGGATCAATAGCAGAATAACTGAGGCAGAAGAACGGATAAGTGACCTAGAAGATAAAAGAGTGGAAATAACTACTGCAGAGCAGAATAAAGAAAAAAGAATGAAAAGAATTCAGGACAGTCTCAGAGACCTCTGGGACAACATTAAACCCACCAACATTCGAATTGTAGGGGTCCCACAAGAATAGAAAAAGAAAGGGACTGAGAAAATATTTGAAGAGATTACAGTTGAATGCTTCCCTAATATGCGAAAGGAAATAGTTAATCAAGTCCAGGAAGCACAGAGTGTCCCATACAGCATAAATCCAAGGAGAAACATGCCAAGACACATACTAACCAGAGTATCAAAAATTAAACACAAAAAACAAATATTAAAAGCAGCAAGGGAAAAAAAACAAGTAACACATAAGGGAATCCCCATAAAGTTAACAGCTGAACTTTCAACAGGAACTCTGCAAGGCAGAAGGGAGGGGCAGGACATATTTAAAGTGACGAAAGAGAAAAACCTAAAACCAAGATTACTCTACCCAGCAAGAATCTCATTAAGATTTGACGGAGAAATTAAAAGCTTACAGACAATCAAAAGCTAAGAGAATTCAGCAACACCAAACCAGCCTTACAACAAATGCTAAAGCAACTTCTCTAGGCAGAAAACCCAAGAGAAGGAAAAGACCTACAATAATAAACCCAAAACAATTAAGAAAATGGTAATAGGAACATACATATCGATAATTACCTTAAATGTAAATGGATTAAATGCTCCAACCAAAAGTCACAGACTGGCTGAATGGATACAAAAACCAGACCTGTATATATGCTGTCTACAAGAGACTCACTTCAGACATAGGGACACATACAGACTGAAAGTGAGGGGATGGAAAAAGATATTCCATGCAAATGGAAATCAAAAGAAAGCTGGAATAGCAATTCTCATATCATACAAAATAGACTTTAATATAAAGAATGTTACAGGAGACAAAGGACACTATAAATGATCAAGGGATCAACCCAAGAAGAAGATATAACAAGTGTAAATATCTATGCACCCAACATAGGAGCACCTCAATAAACAAGGCAAATACTAACAGCCATAAAAGGAGAAATCAACAGTAACACAATCATAGTAGGGGACTTTAACACGCCACTTTCACCAATGGACAGATGAACAAAAATGAAAATAAATAAGGAAGCACAAGCTTTAAATGATACATTAGAGAAGATGGACAAACTTGACATTTATAGGACACTGCATCCAGAAACAACAGAATACACTTTCTTCTAAATTGCTCGTGGAATATTCTCCAGGATAGATCATATCTTGGGTCACAAATCAAGCCTTGGTAAATTTAAGAAAATTGAAATCGTATCAAGTACCTTTTCTAACCACAACGCTATGAGACTAGAAATCAATTATAGGAAAACATCTGTAAAAAATACAAACACATGGAGACTAAACAATATACTACTTAATAACCAAGAGATCACTGAAGAAATCAAAGAGGAAATAAGAAAATACCTAGAAACAAATGACAATGAAAACACGAAGACCCAAAACCTACGGTATGCAACAAAAGCAGTTCCAAGAGGGAAGTTTATAGCAATACAGTTCTACCTCAGAAACAAGAAACATATCAAATAAGCAACCTAACCTTACACCTAAAGCAATTAGAGAAAGAAGAACAAAAAAAAACCCCAGGTTAGTGGAAGGAAAGAAATCATAAAGATCAGATGAGAAATAAATGAAAAAGAAATGAAGGAAACGATAGCAAAGATCATTAAAACTAAAAGCTGGTCCTTTGAGAAGATAAACAAAACTGATAAACCATTAGCCAAACTTATCAAGAAAAAAAGGGAGAAGACACAAATCAATAGAATTAGAAATGAAAAAGGAGAAGTAAAGACAGTCAGTGCAGAAATACAAAGGATCATGAGAGATTACTACAAGCAACTATATGCCAATAAAATGGACAACCTGGAAGAAATGCACAAATTCTTAGAAATGCACAACCATCCGAGACTGAACCAGGAAGAAATAGAAAATATGAATAGACCAGTCACAAGCATTGAAATTGAAACTGTGATAAACCTACCTAAGGAGACAAAAGACCTGTATGCAGAAAATTATAAGACACTGATGAAAGAAATTAAAGATGATACAAATAGATGGAGATATATACCATGTTCTTGGATTGGAAGAATCAACATTGTGAAAATGACTCCACTACCCAAAGGAATCTACACATTCAGTGCAATCCCTATCAAACTACCACTGGCATTTTTCACAGAACTAGAACAAAAAATTTCACAATTCATATGGAAACACAAAAGACCCCGAAAAGCCAAAGCAATCTTGAGAAAGACAAACGGAGGTGGAGGAATCAGGTTCCCTGACTTCAGACTATACTACAAAGCTACAGTAATCAATACAGTATGGTACTGGCACAAAAACAGAAATACAGATCAATGGAACAGGATAGAAAGCCCAGAGATAAACCCATGCACATATGGTCACCTTATCTTTGATAAAGGAGGCAGGAATGTACAGTGGAGAAAGGAGAGCCTCTTCAATAAGTGGTGCTGGGGAAACTGGACAGGTCCATGTAAAAGTATGATTAGATCACTCCCTAACACCATACACAAAAATAAGCTCAAAATGGATTAAAGACCTAAAAGTAAGGCCAGACACTATCAAACTCTTAGAGGAAAACATAGGCAGAACACACTATGACATAAATCACAGCAAGATCCTTTTTGACCCACCTCCTAGAGAAATGGAAATAAAAACAAAATAAACAAATGGGACCTAATGACACTTCAAAGCTTTTGCACAGCAAAGGAAACCATAAACAAGACCAAAAGATAACCCTCAGAATGGGAGAAAATATTTGCAAATGAAGCAACTGACAAAGGATTAATCTCCAAAACATACAAGCAAGTCATCCAGCTCAATATCAAAAAACAAAGAACCCAATCCAAAAATGGGCAGGAGATCTAAATAGACATTTCTCCAAAGAAGATATACAGATTGCCAACAAACACATGAAAGAATGCTCAACATCATTAATCATTAGAGAAATGCAAATCAAAACTACAATGGGATATCATCTCACACCAGTCAGAATGGCCATCATCAAAAAATCTACAAAGAATAAATGCTGGAGAGGGTATGGAGAAAAGGGAACCCTTTTCCACTGTTGGTGGGAATGTAAATTGATACAGCCACTATGGAGAACAGTATGGGGGTTCCTTAAAAAACTAAAAATAGAACTACCAAACAACCCAATAATCCCACTACTGGGCATATACCCTGAGAAAACCATAATTCAAAAAGAGTCATGTACCAAAATGTTCATTGCAGGTCTATTTACAATAGCCAGGACATGGGAGCAACCTAAGTGTCCATCAACAGATGAATGGATAAATAAGATGTGGTATATATATACAATGGAATATTACTCAGCCATAAAAAGGACTGAAACTGAGTTATTTGTAGTGAGGTGGATGGACCTAGAGACTGTTATACAGAGTGAAGTAGATCAGAAAGAGAAAACAAATACTGTATGCTAACACATATATATGGAATTTAAAAAAAAAAAGAAAAAAAAAAAAAGAAAATGGTCCGAAGAACCTATGGGCAAGATGGGAATAAAGATGCAGACCTACTAGAGAATGGACTTGAGGATATGGGGATGGGGAAGGGTAAGCTGGGACAAAGTGAGAGAGTGGCATGGACATATATACACTACCAAACGTAAAATAGATAGCTAGTGGGAAGCAGCCGCATAGCACAGGGAGATCAGCTCAGTGGTTTGTGACCACCTAGAGGGGTGGGATAGGGAGGGTGGGAGGGAGGGAGATGTAAGAGGGAAGAGATATGGGGACATATGTATATGCATAACTGATTCATTCTGTTATGAAGCAGAAACTGGTATATATAGAGTATAAAGCAATTATACTCTAATAAAGATGTTAAAAAAATAAAAACAACAGAAAAAACAAAACAGAAAACAGACACACACAAAATGTATTTTAAAGAAACAAATGGTTATATATATATATATAAAAGCAATCATCTACCTCATTAAGTATCAGGTAAATGTGAATTAAAATCACAATGATACTCAATATATTGGCAATAAGTAAACAAATGTGGATAAGGATACAGACTACTCAAGTTGTAGGACAATATGAACTCTCATTCACTCTCTATAATAATATAAATTGGTGTAATATCTTTAGAAATTTATTTGGATTACCTTATAAATATGAAGATGAGCTTAATCTTCATTTAAAAATTCCATACCTATGTACATTCCTTGGACAAATATGTTTATGTGGTACAGGAAATATGTTCATATCTGCACTATTCTTAACAGCTAAAAGGGGGAATAATCCTATGCCTTTCAACAGTATAATAGGTACATTGCTGTGCATTCCTACAAAGAAATACAATGCAACAATAAAAAGGAATGATCCACAGATGCACATGTCATCATGGGTGATTCTCAGAGGTATAACAAAGCATAAAAAATACAAGCCACAGAAGAGTATGTCCTATATATTCACTCATACAAAGTGAAAGAAACAGGCAAAATTTCAAAAATATTGTCTTGAAACATGACGTATATGGTATACCAATGAAGAAAAGCAGTGGGAGGATGGAGAAGGATCTGTTCATGGAGGAGCCGCATGGAACTTCCGTACTAGTCACTTTCTTGTCTTTCTCATGCTGATGTTTGATAAACAGTGTTAACTTCATTATATTTTAAATTATTCATCTACTTTACACTTTACGTCCACCTTTACATCTTGGATATATCACTAAATAAAAACAGATATGAAACGATAACCTTTAAAGTTTCTATGGAGGTTCCCATTTGAAGATAATGATAAAACACTTGACAGTCTCTAGTTCTCTTTTTGGAATTATCCAAAGGTAATAATAAGAATTTTTTTTAATTGCAATTACACACTCCATTAGCTATGTGTAAGGGACACAGATAAAAAACTCAAAGCCTCAGAGAGGAGAAAGTTCTGCCACATGCAATAGAAATAGGCAGACGTGTTCTTGGGAGAACAAGAAGAGCACACACTGAAGCTAATGATAACAGAGAAATCAGCACCCTATACTTCTCACAGCTGAAAGGCTCATCCTAAGGCATAAACCATAAAATCTCTCTTTGTGGACTTCCCTCGTGGCGCAGTGGTTGAGAGTCTGCCTGTCGATGCAGGGGACACGAGTTCGTGCCCCAGTCCGGGAAGATCACACATGCCACGGAGCGGCTGGGCCCGTGAGCCATGGCCGCTGAGCCTGTGCATCCGGAGCCTGTGCTCCGCAATGGGAGAGGCCACACAAAAATAGCAAAAACAAAAATCTCTCTTTGTAAGAGCAGAAAAAGGGCACATATGCTGCAATCTGAAATTTTCCTGGATGATTAAACTGTGAGAATCACAGAAAATAGGGCTAAGTAAAAGTCAGATAGACTAGCCATGTTTTCATGAAGTTGTCTGCCTCAGTGGCTTCAAGGGAGAAGGAAGCTATTGCATTGAGAAATATCCCCAAACTACCCATAACCTTTAGGTGGCAAGAAGTAAAGACCAAATAATCTCACACACAAAACCCTTGGAAATAAAGAAAATTCCAGTAAGCTACCCTTCCTTTGAACAAACGTTTAGGAAATACCTGATATAAGGGAAAAAACACTCACCTGTGATTTAAATGATTAATCAAAAAGGAAGTAGCAGAAAATCTGCACAACTCTACTACAAGAAAAGGAGGAAAGTCTAGAAGAAGATGAAAACTGTGGCCATATTTCATCCTGAGTTAAAAAAAAAAAAAATCAAGCAAACCAATGCTTCTCTGAAACAAAGCACAAGCTCACGACGTGCGTAAGTTCAGGGAAGTGACTGCCAACAGCAAGCAGAGCTTAACAATGAAAATTCAACGTTCAGGATAGAAGTATAAGACAAACACAAAATATAACCATTATAGAAATTAAGGTAAATCTGAAAGGACTGCAAGAAGAAAGAGACAATCTAAAAATATTAATTATCATAAATTATAGAAATTTTGAAAAATAATATAAACAAAATAGAACAATAACATAAATAAAGGCTTAAAATAATTAAATGGAAAATAATGGATATAGAATAGAGAAAAAAGATGATACATTTATAAAACCAAGTACCCAAATTTTTAAAAGAATCCAAGATAATAATTTCATTGTTATATAACAAACTACCCCATAATATAGTGGCTTAAAACAGGAACTATTTTATTTGCTTAGATTCATGAGAGAGGAGGGACTGTGCTGGATAGTTCTTTAGCTCTCTGTCCTGTCAAATGAAGTTGGCTAGTATCTTAGCTGAATTAGAAGTTCCAAATACATTTGACTCTTATTCTTGGCCAATCTTTCTACATGGCTAATTCAGGCTTCATCCCAAGGTAGTCTGACCTATTTCTGGTGGCTGGCTTAGAAATGACTTTCACCATTTCTAAGATGGGTAAAAGCAGAAGTTGTACAGCATCAGTCCCATCACATTCTGTTAGTCAAAACCAGATATAGAGCCAGCCCAGATTTAAAGGGAAAGATGATACTCCCATCACTCAGTTTTGGTGAGGTGTGGCGAAGGATCTATAGCCATCTTTAATCTACTACTCTATAAGGATACAATTTAAGAAAACAATATTAAAAAAATAATGTCATATAATATGTTGAAAGTATATCCTGTGTTCCAGGAAAAACTGAACCTGAATAACTGTCATCAAAATATAGGCTTATAATTTTCACAGATTCCAAATTATACAAATAGCTAACACTTACTAAAAATGTTACTCAGTAGCTATATGCCAGACATAAGGTTGCCAGATTTAGCAATAAAAATGTCTTGGGACATACACTAAATGTCTTGGGACATACTTCGACTAAAAAAAAACACTGTTGTTTATATGAAGTTCAAAGTTTAACTAGACATTTTAAATTTTATCTGGCAACCTTTCTAAGCAGTAATTTAAGAAAAGTACTGGAGGTGGAACTCCAGCCAACCAAAAGATAATCATAAAACTAGGGTAAAACATCTGGCAGTAAGCATTAAATGTATTTAATAGAATGGCAAGATAATAAAATATAGTGATTAGTTTATTAAAACAGTAGGTAATCATATGCCCTGACTATGCAGAAAACACAACTAACAAACATTTGGGGTGGAAGGTGTGTGAAAAGTGAGTGGTAGCATAAATGTGCAGAGTTCTTCATTTTCTATACCAGGAATCAGAGTTTATAAGTTACAGGTGACTATTCAAGTAACAGAACTGTAAGCATAGTTAATAGCACAATGACAGACACTGAGAAAATAATCATAATTAGTTAAAATCTGGCATTGGGGTAGAGTGAGGGAAAAAAGAGAAAAGGAATTATGCTAATTTTATCATTGCTTATAATAGGCATATCAATCAAGGGGCCCAGCTGGAAAGAGATGGCATACTGAAAATAGGAAAGTTTGAGGTAGGTTTATCTGCAAAGGGATAATTTACAAAGTGTGGGTTTAATGAAATAACAAGGAATAGAGTAAGAACCAGGGTTCCTATCCCTAGCCCAGAAAGAATGAGGGAAGCAGTACAGAGTATTATTTAAAATCAGTCACCATAAGAGGGACAGTGATGGTAGGTCAAGGGACACAGCCATTCTCTCCTTCCTCCATCCTATTTCCTGCCAGGGTTCATCATTGTCTGAGCTCAACCAGAAGACAGAGGTCATGGAATTTACTTATATAATCCATAGGGTCAGACTCTGGACCAAAGAGCAAGTAAAAATATGGAAAGTGGATCTGGAGGGGCAAACAAGGTATGTGGTATCATAGATAATTAATAAATATTGCTGAAGAAATAGACCCTGTAGGGGATTATATGACATTATAGTTACAAAAAAAACCACTATGGCAAAAATAAATATATCAAAGGAAATATATGTTAAAAAACAAAACAGAGAAAGAGCCAAATCAGATTTTTACAAACTATCAACAGCCATCTGAAAATAATTTAAGATAACTGAAACACATATGCTATGTGTAAATGAAAATGGCTTATATTCACTTATTAAAAGAAAAAGGCACTTGCATTACCTTACAAATAAAAAATACTGTTTATATCATTTTTAAAGACACAATCTAAAGCAAAGTGATTTGGGAAAGTAAATAAAAGGATTTGCAAAGAAATGTTAGTAAAATGCAAACAAACAAGGAGAGGGGGTATGCCCTTCATATCAGATAAAGATACATTCATTTGAAAGCCATTAAGTAATCATAGAAAGGCACTTGCGACAAATTAAGGGTAGAATTTATGATGAAGAAGTAGCAGACATGGTTACCAAATAACAGAGCATCAACAGTCATAAAGTATAAGATTATAGGTGTTAAAAATAAGTGATAAGCAAATAATAAATAGGCAAAATATTTTAAATCACTAATGTCAGTTTATAACAGAGCAGATATTAAAAACAAAACTATGAAAACAGATGACCTAAATGCACAATATTTTGTATATCTATATAAAATGAGTTGGGAAGTGTTCACACCATTCCTAATTTCTGGGATGGTCTATTACTGGTATTTTTCATCCTTACATATTTGATAGAATTTATAAGCATAGTTATGGGGCCTTAGTGAAATATTTATATCTATCAAACTTACTCTAAAGAAACGGAAAGTCAGAAAAGACAATCATAGAAAAGAAAAATGTGTCAAACAGCTACTCCCCAAAAAGCATGAGGCTAAGAAAGTTTTAAGAAGAGATCTATCTGAAAGTGAAATTAAGAAAACACTCACATTTACCATTGCAACAAAAAAAATAAAATATCTGGGAATAAACCTACCTAAGGAGACAAAAGACCTGTATGCAGAAAATTATAAGACACTGAAGAAAAAGACTAAAGATGATACAAATAGATGGAGACATATACCATGTTCTTGGATTGGAAGAATCAACATTGTGAAAATGACTCTACTACCCAGGGCAATCTACAGATTCAAAGCAATCCCTATCAAACTATCACTGGCATTTTTCACAGAACTAGAACAAAAAATTTCACAATTTGTATGGAAACACAAAAGACCCTGAATAGCCAAAGCAATATTGAGAAAGAAAAACGGAGCTGGAGGAATCAAGCTCCCTGACTTCAGACTATACTACAAAGCTACAGTAATCAAGACAGTATGGTACTGGAACAAAAACAGAAATATAGATCAATGGAACAGGATAGAAAGCCCAGAGATAAACCCACGTACATATGGTCACCTTATCTTTGATAAAGGAGGGAAGAATATACAGTGGAGAAAAGACAGCCTCTTTGATAAGTGGTGCTGGGAAAACTGGACAGGTACATCTAAAAGTATGAAATTAGCACACTCCCTAACAACATACACAAAAATAAACTCAAAATGGATTAAAGACCTAAATGTAAGGCCAGACACTATCAAAGTCTTAGAGGAAAACATAGGCAGAACACTCTATGACATAAATCACAGCAAGATCCTTTTTGACCCACCTCCTAGAGAAATGGAAATAAAAACAAAAATAAACGAATGGGACCTAATGACACTTCAAAGCTTTTGCACAGCAAAGGAAACCATAAACAAGACCAAAAGACAACTCTCAGAATGGGAGAAAATATTTGCAAATGAAGCAACTGACAAAGGATTAATCTCCAAGATTTACAAGCAGCTCATGCAGCTCAATGACAAAAAAACAAACAACCCAATCCAAAAATGGGCAGAAGACCTAAATAGACATTTCTCCAAAGAAGATATATAGCTTGCCAACAAACACATGAAAGAATGCTCAACATCATTAATCATTAGAGAAATGCAAATCAAAACTACAATGAGATATCATCTCACACCAGTCAGAATGGCCATCATCAAAAAATCCAGAAACAATAAATGCTGGAGAGGGTGCGGAGAAAAGGGAACACTCTTGCACTGCTGGTGGGAATGTGAATTGGTACAGCCCCTATGGAGAACAGTATGAAGGTTCCTTAAAATCTACAAATATAACTACCATATGACCCAGCAATCCCACTACTGGGCATATACCCTGAGAAGACCATAATTCAAAAAGTGTCACGTACCAAAATGTTCATTGCAGCTCTATTTACAATAGCCACGACATGGAACCAACCTAAGTGTCCATCATTGGATGAATGGATAAAGCAGATGTGGCAAATATATCAATGGAATATTACTCAGCCATAAAAAGAAACGAAATTGAGGTATTTGTAGTGAGGTGGATGGACCCAGAGTCTGTCATACAGAATGAAGTAAGTCAGAGAGAGAAAAACAAATACCATATGCTAACACATATATATGGAATCTAAGAAAAAAGAAGAGAAAGAAAAAGTCATGAAGAACCTAGGGGTAAGACAGGAATAAAGACACAGACCTACTAGAGAATGGACTTGAGGATATGGGGAGGGGGAAGGGTAAGCTGGGACAAAGTGAGAGAGTGGCATGGACATATAAACACTACCAAACGTAAAACAGATAGCTAGTGGAAAGCAGCCGCATAGCAGAGGAAGATCAGCTTGGTAGTTTGTGACCACCTAGAGGGGTGGGATAGAGAGGGTGGGAGGGAGGGAGATGCAAGAGGGAAGAGATATGGGAACATATGTATATGTATAACTGATTCACTTAGTTATAAAGCAGAAACTAACACACCATTGTAAAGCAATTATACTCCAATAAAGATGTTTAAAAAAAAAAAAGAAGAGATCTACAACATCTTTCAAGACCAGACATGCTAAAGCTGTTTAAATTTCCAATGCACAGAAAGAGAAAGCTTCCGACTCTTCATGTGAAGTGAGGATAATTTAAAAACAACAGCAATAGCAACAAATATTGCAAGACAAAATAATGTAGACAATACCACAAATACCACATGACAATTGGTAATAAATTCTACGTATATTATTAACAAACAGAAACCAGCACAATAAAAAAACAAATACAAAACCAAGTGGGATTTTTTTTCTAGAAGTACAAAAATGGTTAGAAAGAAAAAGGAAATCTACTTACATAATTAAACGTATTAATAGTTCAAACAGGAAAATTCCCATAGATCATTAACAGAAATCAGTAATATTAATCATCCATTCTTGATTTCAAAAATCTTAATAACACAGGATTTTTATTAACATGATTATTAATAATCATGGATCCATGATTATCAACATGGATTATGTTAACTCCAAAGACAGCATACGCATATGGGGAAACACTGAAAACATTTCCCAAAAATTCAGAAGCAAGATAAGATGTCCATTGTCACTACTATTACTTAGCATTGTTCTTAGAGTACTATCACTGCAATTACAAAGCCAGGAAAAGAGAATGGTATGGAATTATCTTTACTTTCAGTCACCAAAATTTTATATCGAAAAAGGGGAACCATAACTGAAAATCGATAACAAAAATTATTCCATAATATGCATAGATATTAACTTAATGCACAGAAATCTATAAGTCATGTATTAAGACTGCAACAGTTTAAAAGATATAATAAAATAAATGTCCATTTTCAATAGATAAAAAATGTTGAAGTATATTAGGAATAAATGAATTAAGACATATATAAGACCTATGTGGATTAAGCTTGAAATTTTTCCTGAGAGACTGAAGGTAAGACTAATGGAAACTCACAACATTGTTTTTTCAATGAGAAGGTTCAACACCATAAAAATAAAAGCTTTACATAAGATAATCTTTAAATTTGACCCAATCACAATTAAAATGCCAAAAGCATATGCAAGGTGATGCCAAGGTCATATGGAAACAAACAAGAATAGTCGAGAACACAAGAAAAGGAAGACTATTGAGAAATAATTAGCTTAAGCAGATATATAAACATATTACAAATATTAAGTAATAATGTTGGTTTTATTCTTATAAAATAGAGGTGCATCAAAGGAATGGAACGAAAAACTGTAGAAACAGATACAAAAACAGACAGGAATATGATAAATTAGGTATCTACATTAAAATAACAAAGTTGGATTATTTAATATACTATGTTAAAAATCTACATGGAAACAATTTTATCCAGATTAAATTCCAAATAAGGCAAACATTTACACGTAAACATATAAATAAGAATTAAATAAATAAAACCATAGTAGTATCTGAAGAAACCATAAGAAAATTACAAAACTATGTATGTATATATTTGATTGTACATGCATAACATATTTTTGGAAAAATATTTAAGAGACAGAAATATTGCTTGCCTATAGTAGGGAGAATTACTTGGCTGGGATCAAAGATGAATGGAAGACTGTTTGCTCAATACTTTTACGTAATGTTTGGATTTTCCACCATGTGTATGTATTACCTATTCAAAATCAAATATACACAATTTAGAATAAAAAATAAAATGCACAAAGTGAGAAAAAGTAATTCTTAATCCAAGAAATAATTCAAAGCATTAACATAAATATTTCATGCATATTATGGGAGGTGTTCCAACCCCTAAAATTATTGTCCCTATCTGCTTCCTCTGACAGATTTTAGTCTAAGAGTCCTGGTTTATAATGCCCTATTCAGTCCCTAACTTTTAAGGATATCTTCTGATTTTATTGAAAGATTAAAAAATAGTTTACAAGTGGTTCTTTTATTTTCTCTGAATTACAGCAATTAGAAGTAAAAAAAAAACACAGACAAAAATTTATATATTTCATGGGTTATATTAAAAATTAAAATCTCATGAGCATAGAGATTTTGGTGTTGAGAATTTTATTTCAGGAACCTAGGTCTGGATGAGAACCAAGTACCCACTGGCAGATGTATCTGATGATCTCAGCTGAGGTCCTATTAGAATGATCTGAGACTCCTTTGTGGATGCATGCCTCTGATACAAAGCAGTCTTAAGTCAGGATAGATTTATGTGCATTGGCAGAGCCAAGTAACAAACGAAACATGTTCTCACAGTATGTCTGGCCTGAGCCTGTGTTATTAAATCCTGACTTTGATGAATCCCAGACCTTCAAGGAAGAGAAAATAAAGTCCAAAGACAGTTGGTTAATAAGAAATTACTGAATCAGCCTGGCCTAAGATGTTGTAGCAAGAGGAGCAACATTTAGTAAGTATGCAGAGAAATAGACAGAGGGAAAAAAACTAGAAAATAAAGGTTATACTTTTCCAACTTCCCCTCAATTTTGCTTTCATCACATTTTGGATATTATAGATATGTAGAATATTTTATCATTGAAATTGTATCTTTTATTAAATTCAGAGATGTTGCTATTAATAATTATATAAGTATAACAAGTATAATCTAGGACTGCTCTGGGAAAATCAACTTATTTAGTTACCCAAAGTATGGCACTTATTCCAAAGCATTACAAGATTTTGTTTATGTACCTGCCTCCTCAGACAGGAGTATGTGGATTCCCTGAAGAGAAAGAGAGTGTGTGTTATTCATCCTTATATCATCATTGGCCCATGCAATGTGTGGTACATGGCCAACATTGAGTATTTTGTTGAGAGAGGGAAAAAATGAATGAATTAATTTGTGAATCAATGGATAAATACCAGGGACAACCCATCTTACTAATATGCTTCCCCAGTGCGTTTTCAAATGAGGTGATATAAAATTGTTAGGTCAAACTATATAATTTTATTGTACACATATTATAAAGGTATATATTTTTTCAAAAAGATGGTTTTGTGGTAATTCAAAGGGTTGAGACTGGAGTTTGGAATGTTCAGATCTAGAAAACATATTTAATATGAAGTACTACTCAGTACTTTTAAGTATTCTTAGAGGCTTAGCCATGGGTGTTGATGAGCTTTATGTATACTGGAACAGTCATCTTAACTGAACCCAGTAAAATGTTGATCAAGTGAAATGTTTGAACACAGAGTGGTAAAATTAGCTGGAAAATATTTATGTCAACATCTAATAAAAATTATTCAGAAGTCTAACAGTCCATTCTTCATACTTCCCTTAATAAAGGTATTCATAAAGACTTCGTTGTTACAGAACTAAAGATCATTGTTCAGAACAACTGGTTTAATTGCACATGTTTGTAGACAGACAACTAGGCTGAATGCATATTGACACAAGAGCCTAAATTTAAAGTATTATTTGGTTATTATCTCCACTTAAAATTAGAAACTGTGATGCCAACATCAGATAAGGACAGTGTAAGAGAGAATCCATAAATTCTAAATGAAATATTTTAGAACCTAAATGCAGCAATATATATAGGCTATACATTGAGATCAGTCGAGGAATTTGGTGATGGCATAATATTAAGAATTTATTAGAAGTGACAGCAATGAAAATGGTGGAGCAAGAACCTCAAAAAAATTCTCTACTTCACAAAAACAATAAAGGCATTGGCAAAAAAAAAATCAGAATAAACTTCAGCATTCTCCAAATTAAACAAAGACTTACAGAAAATCAGGGAGCATTTATTCAAGAAAAACAGCTGACTCTCCGTAAGCAATTTTACAGTATTTAATTTGCCCTATTCCCATCTTTCCTACCCCTTAAGCTTTGTAGTATCTTTGAAAACAAACAGCCTGCAGTCACAGTAAAAATTAATAGCTTAGTAATCACTAGAGGGGGCCAGAAAAGGTTTGGAGCTCTTTCAAAGCCCCATTCACAGAGAATTTTTATTATTTGACTGGTCTGCTATTTCCTTGGAATATCTCACTTGCAAGGCTTTCTTTACTTAAAATGACCTACAGATTGCACACAATAGGCTCACCAAAAAGCTTAAAAGAAAGAAGCGTAAGATGTTAATAGGAGATTTGGAAAAGCTCTGATGTATCTCTGATAATCTAGAATGTCATGCATGTAGGGTTTTATGCATTCCCAGGGCTATGAACTAGTTCAGGAAAGATGTGAAAAGACGCCACACTCCCACTACAAGCTATCCTTGATGATCTGCACAAGCAGGAAGTGCAGGCTAAGGCAGAGTTTTAAACTCCCTGGCTGAGTGTTAAAGGCATTCACTAATACATACATAGAGCCCCTTGACAAACATTGGCAGAATTCTTGGTTCCAGGTGTCTAAGAAATCTCTATGCCATCATAATCTGACCACTAAGCTAACTGAGCAGAAGCCTTAGTAACCACACATGACAAAGAATACAAACTTTACCAAATTACTTCAGAAAAGTCACTAAACAAACAAACTACAACAAAAAGCAAAAACAATAACCCTGGTAAGAAAAATAATGTAATTTTCAGTTTCCTGTTTTCAATAAAAATAAAAAAAAATAAAACTATATGGCATGGAAAGAAACAAGAAAATATGGCCCATGTGCAGGAAAAAAAAAAAGCCAAAAACTGTCCCTGAGGAAGCCCAGAAGTTGGAATTATTTGACAAAGGCTTTAAATCAGCTTTTCCAAATATGTTCAAAAACTGGAGAACATATCTTAAGAAACAGAGGAATATATGAGAATAACACATCACCAAATAGAGGATATCAATAAATAGATGAAAGAGAAATGAAGGAAATGAAAATTTCACTAGAGGAGCTCAACAACAGACTTCAGCTGGTACAAGAAAGGATCAGTTAACTGGGAGATAGCTTAATTTATTATCCAGCCAAAGGAACAAAAGAAAAAATAGTAAACAAAATCAACAGAGCTTCAGAGACTCAAAGAACACCATCAAGCATACCAAACTCTAGAAGGAGAGAGAGGAAGAGGACAAATGAATATTGAAGAAATAATTAATTAATATGTCCAAAATTTGATGTAAACATTAATCTGCATTGAGACAAAAGTCTCAATGAACTCAAAGTAGGATAAACTCAAAGAAACCCAAACCTAGACACATCATGACTAAGCAGTTTATAGTCAACTAGTGAGAATCTTGCAAATAGGTAGAGAAGCAATTCATCATACGCAACTGATCCTAAATAAGATTATAAGCTAATTTCTCATCAGAACCCATGAAGGTCAGAAGGCAATGGGAAAATAAAGTCAAAAGACTGAAAGAAAAAGACTGTTGACCAAGAATTCTACATCAGGCAAAACTGTCCTTTAAAGATAAAGGAGAAATCAAAACATTCCCAGAAAAACAAAAACTGAGAGAGTTCATTAGTAGCATACCTGCTCTACCATAAATACTAAAGGGTGTCCTTCAGGCTGAAATAAAGGTCACTAGATAATAAGAAGAAATAAAGAGCACCAGTAAAGGTAACTATATAGGTAAATTTTTTTTTAAAAAGTATAAATGTATTTATGTTTGTAACTCTTTTCTCCTAATTTAAAAGACTACTGCATAAAGCAATAATTATAAATTGGTGTTGGTAACATACAATGGATAAGAATTTAGTTTATATGACAATAAGAGCACAAAGGAGTTGGGAGGGAATGGAGCTCATAGAGCAAAGGTGTAAAGAAAACCTACACAACTCCTCCTGTGTATTTCTTCTTATTCTCACACTATCACACTCACAACACTTCTAACACCAGGCATGTGGGGGTTTTATCCACACCAAGCAATTTTGCAACACCAGTTGTGTGTCCTACAATTTAACTCAAATCTGATGTTACCTACCTAGGGATAGCATCAGATCCCATAGGGTAAGGGCTCAGTTCCACACGACTACCTTACCCCCTTAAGATGCCAATTCCAAAGCCTGTTTGTCACCTATGCTTCTGAAAATCAGCTATAAATAAAAGGATCCCACGACCCCCTTGTCAGGTTCCATTAATTTACTAGAATGGCTCACGGAACCAGGAAATGTACTTCCTGTTTTATCAGTTTAATATAAAGGGAGATATTAAAGGATACAGATGAACCTCCAGATGAAAGACATGTGTAGAGCAAGATATGTGGGAAGAGACAGAGTTTCTATGCCTTATGTGGGTATGCCATTTTCCCACCGCCTCCATGTTCACCACCCTGAAAGCTCTCTGAACCCCATATATTTTGGGATTTTTATGGAGCCTTCATCATGAAGGCATGATCAATCATTAACTCCATTTCCAGCCCCTATCCTCTCTCTGGAGAATGGGGTGAGGGACTAAAAATCCCAAGCTTCTAAGCATGGCTTTGAGTTTGTGGTGATGAGCCCTATACAGGAGCCATCCAGGAGCCCACCCAGAGCTGCCTTTTGCCATCAGAACAAAAGACATCCCTATCAATCAGGAAATTCCAAGGAATTTAGGAGCTTAGTGTCAGGAACCAGGGTCAAAGAGCAAATATTAGAAGAAAAGATGCTCCTAGTGTTCTTATTGCTTAGGAAATTACAAGGGTTTTAGAAGCTCTGTGTCAGGAACTAGGGGTAGAGACCAATATAAAAATTTTCTGTTATTTCACAAAAGGTTTTGTATATTAATAAATTTGAGTGGCTATCAATCTGACAGATTACTGTACATCAAAATATTATTTGTAAATTCCAAATTCCAAAAAAAAAAAAAAATGTAGTTTTTCTTCAGTTTTGTTAAACAGCTCAAAAGTAATGAAACAAAATGACAAGGGAATAAAAATGGTACACCAGAAACGTCTATTTAACACAAAAGAAAGTAGTAATGAAGGAATAGAAGAAAAATATGTATGACATTAAAACATAGGAAAATGACAGATATAAATTCTATCTTATCAGTAATTACATGAAATATAAATGGATTAATCCTCCCAATAAAAGATGAACAATGGCACAATGGATTAAGAAAAAATACAAGTTTACTTTCAACATAAATTGGAAGAAAAAGTTTGAAACTAAAAGGATGAAAAAAGATATACCATGCAAACAGTAAGCAAGAGAGAGCTGGAGTGGCTAAACCAATATCAGATAAAATTGACTTTAGGACAAAAATTTTTACTAAAATATTATTATGGTAAATTGTTAATTTATAATAATAATAAGGGTAAATTCATCAAGAAGACAGAACAATTATAAACAAATATACACCTAAAATAGAGCCCAAAGAATACACAAAACATTAACTCACAGAATTAAAGGAATAATAGAAAAATCAACTGGGATAGGTGAACAATTCAATGGTTCACTCTCAATAATAGAACAACTACACAGAAGCTCCAAAACGAAAAACGAACACATCACCAACACTATAAACCAACTAAATCAAGCAGGTATGTATAGAACACTCCACACAGGAGCAGAAAGCAAATCCTTCTTAAGTGCACATGGAACATTCTCTAGGATAGACTACATATTAGCCCACAAAACAAGTCTTAATAAATTTAAAAGGACTGAAATCATACAAAATATAGTCTCTAACCACAACAAATGATATTAGAAATAAATGACAGAAGGAAATTTGTGAGCTACAAATACATTAAAATTAAACACACAGTGCTAAATGACCAATGAGCTAATAAGAAGTCACACAGGAAATTATAAAATACCTTGAGATTAATGAAACAAAAACACAGCATACCAACACTTAGGGGATGCAATAAATGAGAGCATAGAGGGAAATTTATAGCTGTAAACACCTATAGTAATAAAAGAAAAAAAGAAAGATAAGAAATAATCTTCTACCTTAAGAAATTAGAAGTAGAGAAGCAAATTATGCCCATAGTATGCAAAAGGAAAGAAATAATAAAGATTGGAGTGGAAACAAGTGAAATGGAGAATAGAAAAAAAAGCATTAGAGAAAATATACAAACCCAAAAGATGGTTCTATGAAAAGGCCAACAAAAATGGTGAAGCTGTAGCTAGACTGTCCAAGAGAAAAAGAGCAAAGAATCAAATTACTAAAATCAGGAACAAAAGAATGGACATTATTAAAAATAAAAAAGTATTTCAAGGGAGCACAAATCCTTTACAAACTCTCATAAAAAGTAAAAAGAGAAAATACTTCCCAACTCATTCTGTAAGATCAGTGAAGAGATGCAGAAAAAACATTTGACAATATCAAACATACTTTTATAAACAAAAGAAAAACAAACACTCAAGAAACTAGGAACTGAGGGAACTTCCTCAGTCAGATAATGCACCTCTACAAAAACAAAACAAACAAACAACAACAAAACAAAACTAACATCATGCTTAGTGGTAAAAGACCCAAGTATTTTCACTATGATCAAGAAAAAATAAAGGTGTCCACTCTCACCACTTTTATTCAGCATTATACTGTAGGTCCTGGGCAACACAATTAGCAAGAAAAATAATTAAAAGGCATCCCGATTAAAAGGGACAAAATAAAACTGTCTCTATTTGCAGATGATATGACTTATAATATAGAAACTCCTAAGGAATCTAGTAAAAAACTAATAGAGCTAATAAATGAGTTCAATAAAATCATAGGATACAAGATACATATACCAAAATTAATTGAATTTTTATACACTTGTAACGACTAGTCTGAAAGTGAAATTAATGTAAAATCCATTTAAAATATACTGAAAATAATAAAATACTTAGGAATACATTTTTAAAAGAAATGTAAGACTTGTGTTCTGAAAACTACAAAACATCATTGAAAGAAATTAAAAGAGGACCTAAATAAGTCAAAAGACATCCTGTGTTGGATGAGAATGACTTAATACTATTAATGTACCAATACTTCCCAAGCTGGTCTACAACTTCAATGCACTCCCTCACAGAATACCAGCTTATTTCTTTATAGAAATTGACCAGCTTATTTTAACATTTATGTGAAATTTCAAGGGACCAGAATAGACAGAACACTCTTGAAAAAGAACAGTAGGAGGATTCTCACTTCTGATTTCAAACATTACAAAAAGCTATGGCAATGAGGATGTGTGGCACTGGCCAAACAATTACATATAGGTCAGTGGAGCAGAATTTAGAGTTCAGAAATAATCCTAGACATTTTGGTCACTTGATGTTTTACTAGCATGCCAAGATCATTCAATGCGGAAAAACGGTCTTTTGAATAAATGATGACAGAACAACAGGAATGCCACAAGCAAAGGAATTAAATTGGATCCCTACCTCAAACTATATATAAAAATTAAAATCAAAATGAATCAAAGACCTAAATGTATAAGTTATAACTATAAAATTTTTAGAATAAAACGTCATGGTAAATATTTGTGGCCTTGAATAAGTAGTTGTTTCTTAGATGTAATGCCAAAGCACAAGCAACCAAAGGGAAAAAAGAGTCAGCTGGATGTCATCGAAATTAAAATCTTTTGTGCTCCAAAGGACACTATCAAGAAATTGAAAACGTAACCCACAGAATGAGAAAAATTATTTTTAAGTCTTAAATCTGATAAGGGACTTATGTTTAGAACAAAGATACAAAAGACTCTCATGATTCAACAATAAACCACAAATAACCCAATTATTCAATAAAAATGTTCTAAGGATTTGAATAGTAATAAAAGATAAACAAATGGCCAATAAACACATGAAATGGTTCTCAGCCTCATCAATCATCAAGGAAATATAATTCAAAACCACAACATGATACCACCTCACACCCACTAGAATGGCTATAATCAAAAGACAAGCAATAACAAGTGTTGATAAGACTGTGAAAATATTAGAACTCTCACACATTTCTGCTGAAAATGTAACATAATGCAGCCACTTTTGAAATGTTTGGCAGTACCTCAAAAAATTAAACATAGAGTTAACATGTGACTCATCGATTTCACTCCTCACTACATAACCAAGAGAAATATATATATATATATGTGTGTATATATATCCACACAAAAACTTATACAAGAGATGTCACTGTACATTTGTCCAAACCCATAGAATGTACAACACCAAGAGTGAACCCTAAGTGAAACTGTGGACTTTGGATGATTATGATGTGACAATATGGGTTCATCCTTGGTAAAAAATGTACCATTCTAGTGAGTGATATTGATAATGGGGGAGGCCATGCATGTATGGGGGGCAGCGAGTATATGAGAAATATCTGTACCTTCAATTCAATTTTGTTGTGAAACAAACTGCATTAAAAAAGTAAAGTCTTAATTTAAAAAATAAATTACACTTATACATGAATATTATTGCAATATTATTCATAACAGCCAAAATGTGGAAGTAACTCAAATGTCCTTTAACTAATTAATGGACAAATAAAATATAGTATATCCACAAAATGAACTTTTATTCAGCAAATAAAATAACACACTAAGTGAAGTAAGTTAGAAAGAGAGACAAATGCCATATGATATCACTTATATATGGAATATAAAATATGACACGAATTAACTTATCTACAAAACAGAAACAGACTCACAGACATAAAGAACAGATTTGTGGCTTCCAAAGGGGAGGGGAGGTAGGGGAGGGATGGATTGGGAGTTTGGGATTAGCAGATGCAAACTATTATATATAGAATGGATAAACAACAAGGTCCTGCTGTATAGCACAGGAAACTATATTCAATATCCTGTAATAAACCATACTGGAAAAGAATATGAAAAAGAATTTTTTTTAAAAAGGAATAAAGTATTGATACAACATGGGTGAATCTTGAAAACATTATGTTAAATGAAGGAAGCCAGTCACAGAAGGCCACAGTTGTATGATTCTATTTACTTGAAATGTCCAGAATAAGCAAATCCATACAGATGGAAAGTAGATGTCATGGTGAAGGTTGGGAGGGGAGCTGGCACGGAGTGAAAGGGTATGTGCTTTCTGAGCTGATAAAAATGTTCTTGAACTCAATAGTGATGATGGTTGTAAATTATTGTGAATATACTGAAAACCACTCAACTGTATACTTTAAAAGGTTGAATTTTATAGTATGTAATTTATCTCATTAAAACATAAGAATTTATTAATGTGAATCACTAGAGATGAAATAAAAATTACAAGTTATCTGAATGAGAAATAAATATTTGATGAAATTTAATATAGTAATAATTTTTAAAATTAGTAATAAACTAATAACAGAATGTCTCACTTAAATTGATAAATAGCATTCAGTAACATAGCAAATAACATAAAAATAAACTTTTATCACTAAAATTTTAAAAGTCTGACACTTAATAAAATATCACACACATACCAGCTGTTAGAAACATGTGACCAAGTAACATGGAACAAAGGGAGGTTGGGACACCATAAAAATAAACTTCAAGTAGCCTAAATATTAAAAGTTACAACTTGGGCTTACTTATAATTAATATGTCAACTGAAACAAATTACATGGTAGAAAATTGTGCCAGAGGACTCATAACAAGACTATCAAATCTGAATTTTAGAACTTAAATTACTGTAACTGGAGAATGTAGTATACAGGTTTTAAAACAATGAAATGTAGCAGATGAAAGTTAATTGATTGATTCAACAGATTATATCCAGACTGAAGCACAGAGATAGAAGAGTATGACCAATTAACCAAAGGAAGGTAATAGACTTGGGAACCATGTGAGAAGCTCTAAAATACCTAAAAAAGGAGTTCCAATAATTAGTGATGTTGAGTATCTTTTCATGTGCCTCTTGGCCATCTGTGCTTTGTGATGACCTAGAGGGTTGAGATAGGGAAGATGGGAGGGAGGCTCAAGAGGGAGGGGATATGGGGACATGTGAAGGTATATGGCTGATTAGCTTTGTTGTGCAACAGAAACTAACACAGTATTTTGAAGCAATTATACTCCAATAAAGATCTATTAAAAACATTAAATTAAATTTAAAATAAAAAGGAGTTCCAAAAGAGAAAAGAATGAATGGGGTAAAAACAATAGTTGAAACAACACTGGCCAAAAATCTTCCAAAATTGAAGAAAAACAAGACACTTACAGTAGCTCAATGAATCATAACAAAGAAAAGTACAAAGAAAAGCATGCCTAGACAAAGCAGAGTCAGACTACTTAAAACTAAAGACACAAGAAAATTTTACAAGCAACCAGAAAGTAAAAACAGGTGCATTGCCTTCATAGAGTAACAAGAAACTCACAGCTTACTTTCCAACAAAAATGATGGAAACCAGAAAAATAAAAAAAGTGTCTTTAAGGTGCTGAATGAAAGCAACTGCCAAACTAGAATACTATATGCAGTGGCAATGTTCTTCAAAAATGAGGCCACATGAAGATGCTATTGAGAAAAAAGAAAAACTGAAAGAATCCCTCACCTGCTAAATCTTACTAAAAGACTTACTCAAGGCACAAACTGAATTCTTCTGGGAGGAGATAAATGATGCCCAATGGAAGTACAAAAAAACTGAATTCAGATTTTTAATGGTATATATACGGTTAAATATAAGTAAATGTTGACTATATTAAACAGTAACGTTAATTTTGTGGGATTAAAAATTTATGTAGGGGCTTCCCTGGTGGCGCAGTGGTTGAGAATCGCCTGCCGATGCAGGGGACGTGGGTTCGTGCCCCGGTCTGGGAAGATCCCACATGCCGCGGAGCGGCTGGGCCTGTGAGCCATGGCCGCTAAGCCTGCGCGTCCGGAGCCTGTGCTCCGCAACGGGAGAGGCCACAAAAGTGAGATGCCCGCGTACCGCAAAAAAAAAAAAAAAAATTATGTAGAATTAGAATATGTGCCCCCAAAGCACAAAAGTTGAAGGCAAATAAATAGACCTGTGTTGTAAAGGTTCTTGTGTTGTCAGTAAAGTTGTAAATGCTCCAATTTATTTTAAGTTTAAATAAGTCAAGGATGTATGTTGTAATCTAATGCGTAAGCATTGAAAGAATTATAAAAGAATGCATAACTACAATGTCAATAGAGAAGAAATACAGAATTTTAAAGAATAATTGATTAATCCTAAAAGTGGGAAAAGAAAAATACAGCAACACAATATAGAAGTAGCAAAGAGGAAACAGTATAACAGATTTAACTCCAAATATATGTCCAATTATATGTGAATGAATTAAATTCTCAAATTAAATACAACTTTGTATTGCATATGAGACACAGCATAAATTTAACACAAAAAAGTTACAATAATGCAAAAATGTATTGTATGAAAACATTAACCAAATAAAAGCTAGTACGGCTGTGCTAATATTAGACACAGGAGACACTGAGACATAAACATTATTAGATACAAAAACTATTTTCAAAATAATAAGGGATCTTTCAGAAAGGTATTCTAAATCTATAAGCTCTTGATAATTTAAAGTCAGAAGTTAAAAAATAAACAGGAAGATCTACAGTTATAGGCAAAGATTTTAACGCTTATTTCTTAGTAATTAATAAAACTAAAAAACAAATGTCAGCCAGAAGCTGACTTCATTCAGCTAATCCCAACCAAAACTAGCAGAACTATAGCCTGCTTGCACACCCATGAGAAGGAAATAAATGCTTGTCACGGTGAACCACTGAGTTTTGAATTGTTTTAATGCAGCACTATTTCAGCTGAAACCTGACGAATACAGCTTTCAAAGATTCAGTAGACCCGTGGGTAATTCTTAATTTGCATCTGTAATTCACGAGGCCTTCGTGAAATTAAGCTAGAGGTCATGAAAAGACTGGAAAGTCAAATAATACTGGGCAGTTAAAGATAAGCATATTTAAAAATAATTAATATTTATTGCATGCCATTGTTCTATAATTTTTCACAATATTTTAGTGCATTAATACATAGAAGTATATGTGTGATTATATTGTATGTGTGGTGCTGGTTGGTGGTGGAGGGAACATTTTCCTTCAACAGAATAATCCAACACTGCCTTTCCCCTACCCTGCAGTGAATACTAGAAACATAGGTAGGGTTCTTGTTTACTTCTGGTGACGTTTCTGACTATTCCTCTCTTGTGCTAGTGTGATGAAGACTGTAAGCAAGTGCATGGGGAGCCTGAGAACAGACATAAGAATTGGTTCTGCGCCTTTTTTTGAAGCATTTGGAACATCACAAGGTTCATTCTTGGTTTGCACACAGACATATGCACACATATCTGTGACTCTGTCATAGCCCTCAGTCTAATTGCACAAATGTTCCCATTTATATATCTTTCGCATGTAGCAAAAGGTGCCACATGCCAGTTTCTTCCTCAGAATCATATGCCCCAGAACGGCTACACAGGTATATTTTTGTTACCTCCTCCTCTCACTACTGCCAGCAGCAAATGAGGTAGTAAATCCATTCTAGGCTTTCACACTCAAGTCCCTTAGCATTTTGCAAGGCCAAAACACAGATGGGTACTATTTTTAATTTAAAAGCACAGTCAGATGTTAAAAAGAAAAAGAGCTATCCCTCTAAAAAACTAAGATCAATAAATATATTCTGTTAAAAACGACTCAATTTTAATTTGTCCTAACTTATAATAACCAGTCTTATTTTTAAATATCTTAATTGTGATTGCTTACAATCTTGTTTTATTTTACTGCTAATATCTATGCTAGATGCCTAAGAGGTATAAAGAAATGAAAAGCTCTCTTATACTGTTTAATACGCATAAGTATATGTTTTTCACATCCTTAAACACTGGAAACTATGCAAATCAAACTTTATTTCTTATAGTTGTGAATAATTACGACACTCACTCATCCAATCACAGTACTCAAGCACAGTATATCCTTTGTATTCTTTAGGTTCTATATTTTTCTCTACTCGGAAGATGACAGTAGGCATAATTTAAGGGTTTTTTTTTAAATTACAAAATCCAATCAGACTTAACTAAGATTTATGCTTTTTTTTCAAAATAGCATTTTATTTTAAGATAACTGTAGATGCACATACAATTGTAAAAAATCATACAGAGATCCAACGTACACTTTACGCAGCTCCCCTCCACCTCAAAAAGCATCTTGCAAAACCATAATACACTATCACAACCAGCATATTGACAATGATACAGTCAAGACACAGAAGATTTCCATCACCACAAGGAACCCTCCTGTTGCTTTTTATAGCCCCCCCCACCTTCTTCCCACAGCTACTTTCTCCTTAACCTGTGGCAAACATTAATGTGCTCTCCATTTCTATAATTCTGTCATTTAAATGTTATATAAATAGAATCATGAAGTATGTAACTCTTTGGGATTAGCTTTTTCACTCACCATAATTCTTGGAAGAATCAACCAAGCTGTTGCATGTATCAGTAGTCTGCTCCTTTTAATTCTAAAATAGTATTTCATAGTGTAGATGATCATTCACCCATTGAAAGATATGTGTTTTTTTTCCAATTTTGGCAATTATGAATAAAGCTTTTAAAATTTTTCATGTACAGATTTTTGTGTAAATATGTGTCTTTATTTCTCTGGGATACATGCGTGGAAATATAGATGCTGGGTCATATGGTAATTGCATGTTTTGTTTAACAAAAAAATCTAACAAGCTATTTTCCAGAGTGAAACCAGCCTTTTATCCCTGGAATAAACATACCATAGATGTAATAAACAATCTTCAGATTCTATTTGCTAATATTTTGTCAAAGATTTTTACAAGTATATGTATGAGGAATATTAGTCAGTAGTTTTCATTTTTTGTACTGTCTTTGCCTGGTTTTGATATCAAGGTAATATTGTAGCGTCTAAAAATTAGATGGGAAGTCTTTCTTCTATTTTCTGAAAGACATTATATAGAATTTGTTTCACTTCTTTTTAAACATTTGGTAGATTTCTGTAATGAAACCATCTGGGCTTGAAGATTTCTCTTTTGGTAGTTTACAAATTAAATTCCTTAACAGTTATGAGGCAATTTAAATGATCTATTTCATAATGGTGAGTTATGGTAATTTGTGCTTTTAGAGGATTTGGGCCATCTAATTTGCCAAGTTTATATACATAGAGCTGTGTGTACTATTTTCTTTCTTTTGATGTCTACAGTCTGTAGTGATCCCCTCTTTTATTCCTGACACTGGTAATTTGCATCTTCTCTCTTCTTTGTAAGTCTTGTTAGAGATTTATCAATTGTATTATTGTTTTCAAAAAATAAGTGTTATTTCATTGCTTTTCTCTGTTGTTTTTTATGTTTTTAATTACATTGATTTCTACTCTTTTGTCCATTATTTCCTTCCTTCTGCTAACTTCAGTTTTAGTTTGCGCTTCAATTTCTATGTTCTTGAGACAGCATCTTAGATTATTAATTTGAGCCTTTTCCTCTTTTCTAATGTGTGCATTTAGAGCTATAAATTTCCCTCTAAGCACAGCTTTAGCTTGGTCTTGCGAATTTTGATATATTGTATATTCATTTTCATTCAGTTCTTTATCTTTTTAATTTCCTTTAAGATTTCCTCTTTTTCCCACAAATTATTTAGAAGTATATTGTTTACTTTCCAAACATTTGGGGATTTCATCTTTCTGACACTGATTTCTAGTTTTTTTTCTACTGTGGGCAGAGAACCAAGAATAGGATAACAATTCTTTGAAATTAGCTGAAGTTTGTTTTATGGTCCTGTACATGCTCTATCTTGGTATGTGTTCTGTCAGCGCTTGAAAAAATGTGCATTCTGCTGTTGTTAGGTGCAGTGTTCTATAAATATTAATTAGATCTTGTTAGTTGATATTTTTCAGTTGTTCTGTATAATTCTTTGAGTCAAGTTGTTCTATCAAATGCTAAGAAAGGGGTGCTGAAGTTTCCAATGATAATTGTGAATTTGCCTTTTTCTTCTTTTAATCCTGTCTGCTTTTATTTCACATATTTGTGGCTCTGTTGTTTGATACATACATATTTAGAACTGTTGCATCTTCTTTGTAGATTGACTCTTTCATCATTATATAATGTCTCTATCTCTGATAACTTTGCTCTGAAGTAGGCTTTATTTTATACTAATATAGTTACTGATGCTTTCCTCTGATTAATGTTTATATGATATAATTTTCCCACGTTTTTACTTTCAACCTACCTATATCATTATATCTGAAGTGGGTTTCTTATAGAAGGCATATAGTTGAGTCACATTTTTAATCCACCCTGCCAACATCTTTCAACTGTTATATTAAGACCATTCAAATCTAATCTAATTATTGATATGTTAATATTGCCTGCCATTTTATTTGTTTTCTCTGTTTTCATTTATTTTATTTACTTACTTATTTTTGGCTGCGTTGGGTCTTTGTTGCTGCATGTGGGCTTTCTCTAGTTGCGTCAAGTGGGGGCTACTCTTCGTTGAGGTTCATGGGCTTCTCGTTGCGATGGCTTCTCTTGTTGAGGAGCACAGGCTCTAGGCACACAGGCTTCAGTAGTTGTGGCACATGGGCTCAGTAGTTGTGGCTAGCAGGCTCTAGAGCATAGCCTCAGTAGTTGTGGCACATGGGCTTAGTTGTTCTGTGGCATGTGGGGTCTTCCTGGACCAGGGATCGAACCCACGTCCCCTGCATTGGCAGGCGGATTCTTAACCACTGTGCCACTAGGGAAGTCCCTCTCTGCTTTCATTTAATGTTCACTTTTTCCTACTATCCTCTAGGTTATATGAACATTTTTTAGGACTCCATTTTAATTATACACAGTGTTTCTGAGTATCTCTTCATATACAATTTTTAGTGATCATACTAGGTATTACATTATATATACATGATTTACCATAGCCTACTGGTGTTTTCATTGACCAGTGTGAGTGAAGTATAGAAACCTTATCACTTTTTCTGTATCTTTCTCTCCCCCATTTGTAATATAATTGCTATTAATATTTCCTCTACATACATTTATAGTGACACAACAGAGCTTCATAATTTTTGCTTCAATCTTCAAACATAATATAGGAAACCCAAGAGAAGGAAAGTCTATTGGACTTACCGACATTTTGCTGATCAAGTTCTTTTTTCCTTCCAAAATTTTTTCTTTTATCATTTCCTTTATATTTACAGAAAATCCTTTAGCCATTAGGTCTGTTGGCAACAAATAGGTCTGTTTTTTCTTTTTTTTTTTTTAAATCAAAAAATGTTCAGATTTCTCATTCATTCCTGAAAAATGTTTTCATTGGGTTTAGGATCTATGTTGGCAGGGTTTTTTTTTTTTTTTTTCCCCAGCAACTGAAAAATGTGCTACACCTTTCTGGACTCTGTGATTTCTCATGAGAAACCTATTATCATTTGAATTGCCTACCCTATAGCTAAAGTGGCAATTTTCTCTGCATTTATCAAGGTATTTTCTTTTGTCTATAGTTTTCAGGAATTTAATTTTAATATGTTTTGTGGATTTATTTGGGTTAATACTTTCTGGAATTTTCTCAGCCTCTTGAATCTTTTTACATCTCTTGACAAATTTGGACATTTTTCAGTCGTTATTTCCTCAAGTATCTTTTTGGTCCTGCACTCTACCTCCTCTCTTTCCACGACTCAAAGACATGAGTGTTAGATCTTGTGTTGTAGTCTCACAAATATTTTTAATTTTTTAATCATTTTTTAAAATTCAGTACATTTTCTCTCTGTTGTTAAATTAGTAATTTCCATTCTCTGTCCCATTTATTTTACAATTGAGACCATTCAGTTATTGGACTTTGCAGTTCTAAAATTCCCATTTGATTTTTCACAGCATCAGCTTCTTTGTTGAGACTTTCTATTTCGTTGCTGAAGTTTTCTATGATCTTTTTTGTTTCAAATGTGTTTGCTTATTGAAGTTTTTCATAATGACTGCATTAAAATCTTCATTAGTTATTTCTAAAATCTCTGTCTTGTCACTGTTGACAACTACTGCTTGCCTTTTCTCATTCAGTTTGAAATCTGTCTGGTTCTTGGAATGATAAGTTATTTTTTAAATTGAAATCTAGACATTTTCATATTATGTTATGAGACTTTCGGTCTTGTTTAAATCTTCTGTTTTAACTAGTATTTTCTGACAAAGTACATGCAGGGAAAGTGAGGACACCAGTTCTTTACTGCCAGGTGAATTTGGAAGGCCAAGTTCCCCACTTGGCCACTGTTGACCCTGAAGATCAGGGATTCCTTGTTGCTAATGAGCAGAAGGGTGACTTCTGACTATCCGCATAGTCTCCACTGACATCATGTTAAGAGTGGTCTCATTACCAGTGGAAAATGGTGAAAGTTCCAACTCTTTTCTGATAGGGAGGGGTGCCCTGCTTCCATTTTTTTTCTCAATAAACATGCTATAGGATTATGGACAATTCACACATACTTAAAACCAGTAACACCAATAAATATTGTACATTTAGTTTGACTGTTATTGCTAACCAACTTAAACACCTAAGAGAGTAAAAACATTATATTAGGTATTAATGCCACTGGTATTATTCTTGCAGACAATTTTGTTGGATGTTCCAAATATTAACATAATACTTGATTTGTGGGTAACTTATGTTTTATTATTTTAGGTATATATTTCCAATTAATCTTATGAGTCTAGATATTTTAGATACTTCAAAAGGAAATATGTGCATTACCAATATAGCTACCATTTTACTTTTAACCTAATAAAAATTTGAGGCCATAAATATATACAAAAATACCTGAAAGTGATTTTTAGATATAAAGCATATGTTGCAATACAAAATACAGCCCTCCTTTCCATATTTTATTCCCTCTATAATGAATACAGTTTTTCCGAAGGCTCTGATTGAGATTATGAATTCTTTGGAAAGAAGAGGCTTTTAGTCGCAGTCAAAATGAGAAGGCAACTGGAAGTAGTTCTGGATGGTGGCTTAGGAAGAGCCGGAACTTATTTCCTTCCACAGACACAACAAAAATACAGCTACATATGGGTCAATTCCCTCTGAAAAGAACTTGAGAACTACCTGAACACCTGCCCTGCAACAAAGGATAAAAAGGGCCACACTGAAACAAGTAGGAGAGGCAAAGAAACTCTCTCACCAAAAACCCCATCCCCAGCATATTGCCACATAATAGAGAGGGATCTCACTAGATGGATTCTTCTATTGGAGGAGTGAGGAACTGGCTCCCCACACCAGGCACTCCAATCCCTGGAATCTAAAACAGAGAAATGAACCCTGAAAACATCTAGCTTAGAAAACCAATGGGGCTGAGCTCTGAGGTCCCCCAAAACTATAAAAAACTAAGCTTCCATCTTAAAGGGATCATGGGTGTTCTCATTCACTGCAATAACCAGCAGTCTGAAAACTTCCAAGTCTCTATGTGAGGGAAAGTTGTTTGTGAATCTAAAAGCATTGTTTGGAGTGGCAGGAGATCATGGAAGCATTCTCTGGGGATGGAAGCAATGACATACAACGTTGTTGTGCTCCCCACTTAACCTGCTAGCACAGGCAGAAAGTCTAGGACATGGGGGCAAGTAACTGAGGCTGTGTTGCTGAGGACAGAGAGTTCTGCCAGTTGCAGCATTCCCTTCCTCCCTGATTGGGGAGGCCTGGCATGAATGGTTGAGTCATTCTCCTTCTCCCTAGCTGAAGTCTGCAAGTGTGACACTCTCCCACCCTCTAGCTGGGACTGGCAACCATGAGCAGCCTTGGCATTATCCCCCTCCTTGCCAAAAGTCAACTGAATACTCTCTAGTCTTCTGGTTGGGGCTGGCAAATGAAAGTCGTCATGGCATTCTCCTGCTCTGAATGAAAAGCTGACATGCAGGCGTAGGCAAAGCACTATCAGGCTGTACTGCTGAAGTCCACAGGTACACACAGCCAAGTCATTTTCCCAGTGATTTCCTGAAGAAAGAGAGCAAGCCTTGTCCCTACACTCTCAAACTGCCTAGCTAAAGAACATGGGTACATACAATCCGCACAAGGGATACTCCTTGACTGCCTGCCCTGGTGGCCAAGAGGACTGGTGATCCTGAGCTCCATGGGACTATAACAATTAGAAAGACAGTTATTGGCAAGCCATCACAGTGCAGAAACTTCACAGAGAGAAGACAAACACAACTCCCGACTTCCTGCAAAAAAAGGTCTATCTACTTAGCCCGGAGTTTCACCTTGGGGGATAAACTTCAGGTTTCTGACATATCTAGAGGCTAAGGAGGCACTCTTGGGGAACATAAGCAGGAAGATACCACCCTTGTGCACCCCCTTGGCCTTGAAACAGATCACAAGACTTCCAAGAAAGGAGTTTATACTCTCTTCAGACAGACAGATTTTTGCAACTGTCACCAAGGAAACAATTCCAGATTCCCAGCTTTGGAAGTCATCAGGGATTGACTGCAGCCCCACAGAAATGTATATATCTGCATAATTTAAAAACTGCTGCCTGAAGGTCTGTCATCCAATCAGCCTGAAAACAGGTGCTAAATGATGTTTCTCCCCTTGAAACACTGACAGGTCTCAGCACACCCTCAACAACAGGGACATGTCAAGAATAAAATAAGCAGTACAGAAAATCACAAAGATTCAAGAGACAACCAAGAGCTAGGATAGGGTTGAACAAGAAAAAAAAAGTCACTACAGAAAGCCATTCCTTCAATAAAGAAAGAAATAGCACTTTGCCTAAATTATAGAAACAAACACACAGAGCCAAATGAAATGAGGAAAGAGAGAAATATGTTCAAAATCAAAGAACAAGAAAATAACTTCAGAAAAAGACCTCAATGATATGGAGGTAAACAATCTACCAGATGAATCAAAAGTTATGGTCATAAAGAAGCTCATTGAACTCTGGAGAACAAATCAATAAACATAGTGAGAACATCAACAAAAAGGAGGAAAAAATAAGAAAGAACCAATGAGAGCTGTAGAATACAATAACTGAATTGAAAAATTCACTAGAGGAAATCAACAACAGATTAGATGATACAAAATAAAAGATCAGAAATCCAGAAGACAGGGTAGTGGAAATCACAAAATGGAACAGCAAAAAGAAAAACAGCATTTTTAAAAATGAGGGTAAGTTAAGGGACCTATGGGACAACATTCAATGTATAGAGATGAAAGAAAAAGAAGAAGAGAAGGGGGCATAAAACTTATTTGAAGAAATAATATCTGAAAACTTCCCTAAACTGGGAAAGGAAACAGAGAGCCAGGTCCAGAAAGCAAAGAGAGTTCCAAACAAGATGAACCCAAAAAGATCCACACCAAGATACATTACAATTAAAATGTCAGAAGTTAAAGATAAAGAGAGACTCTTAAAAGCAACCAGAGGTGTAAAAATAAAAGTTATATAAGGGAACCCCACAAAGCTATCAGCAAACTTATCAGCAGACATATGGCAGGACAGAAGGGAGTGGCATAATACATTCAAAGTACTGAAAGGAAACAACGAAACCAAGAATACTCTACCCAGCAAGGTTTTCATTCAGAATTGGAGGAGAGATAACAGGCAAGCAAAAACTAATAAAGCTCGGGCTTCCATGGTGGCGCAGTGGTTGAGAATCTGCCTGCCAATGGAGGGAACATGGGTTCGAGCCCTGGCCTGGGAAGATCCCACATGCCGCGGAGCAACTAGGCCCGTGAGCCACAACTACTGAGCCTGCGCATCTGGAGCCTGTGCTCCACAACAAGTGAGGCCACGACAGTGAGAGGCCCGTGCACCGTGTTGAAGAGTGGCCCTGCTTGCCACAACTAGAGAAAGCCCTCACACAGAAACGAAGACCCAACATAGCCAAAAATAAATAAATAAATAAAAACTAATAAAGCTCATCACTACTAACTGGCCATACAGGAAGGGACTTCTTTAACTAAAATAAGAAAAGATTATAAATAGAAAAAAAAAAAAAAGAAAAAGAAAATATATGCAAGGAAAAAATCTCACTGGTAAAAGCAAATACATAATAAAGGTAGCAGATCAACCAATTATGACACTAGTGTGAATGTTAAAAAACAAAAGCAGTGAAAGCACCTATAACTACAATAAGTAGTTAATGGATACAAAACATAAAAAGATGCAACATATGACATAAAAAATAAAAAAACATTGGGTAAGGGGAGTAAAAATGTAGTAGTTTTAGATTGCATTTGAATTTCAGTAACTTACAACTTAAAATAGACTGCTTTAAATATAGATTGTTATATATGAACCTTCTGGTAACCACAATCCCAAAATCTATAACAGATACACAAAATATAAAGAGAAAGAGACCCAAATATAACACTACAGAAAATCATCAAGCCATAAGGAAAGAGAACAGGAGGAAAAAAAGAAACAAGAGAAAAACTACAAAAGTAACCAGAAAAAAAAATTAACAAAATGGCAATAAGTACATACATATCAATACTTAATTTAAATGTAAATGGACCAAATTCCCCAATCAAAAGACATAGGGTGGCTGAATAGATGTTTTTTTAAATGACTCTTCTATATCATGCCTACAAGAGACTCATTTCAGATCTAGAGACACACGTAGACTCAATGAAAGGGATGAAAAAAGATTTTCCATGGAAATGGAAACAAAAAGCTGGGATAGTAATAATTAAATCAGATAAAATAAACTTGAGAAAAAAGAGTGTAATAAAAGACAAGAAGCGCATTACATGATGATAAAGGGGTCAATCCAACAAGAGATATAAGCAAATCCTCATCTTACTGTTCTTCATTTTGTTGCACCTAACAAATATTATGTTTTTTATAAACTGAAGACTTTTGGTACCTCTGCGTTAAGCAAGTCTATGGGCACCATTTTTCCAATAGCATTTGCTCATTTAATGTTTCTATGTAACATTCTGGTAATTCTCACAATATTTCAAACTTGTTCATTATATTTGTTCATTTATATTTGCTGTAAATAAACTTTGATAGATAAGATGTTTCTTCTTATTTATGAACAAAAAGTGGTTTCTTGGTTGGAATCTAATACTGGTGAAGATACTCTGAAGACTGTTGACAAGACAACAAAGGATTTAGAATATTACATAAACTTAGTTGAAAAAGCAGAGGTAGGGATTGAGATTATTGACTCCACTTTTGAAGGAAGTTCCATGTGGATAAAATGATATCAAAAAGATTGCATGCTACAGAGAGCTCATTCATGAAAGAAAGAATCAATGTGGCAAACCCCATTGCTGCCTTCTTTTAAGAAACTACCACAGTCATCCCAACCTTCAGCAACCTCCACCTTGATCAGTCAGCTGCCATTAACATTGAGGGAAGACCCTCTACCAGCAGAAATATTACAACTTGTTGTAGACTCCCATAATTGTTAGCAGTTTTTATCAATAAGGTATTTTTAATAAAGATATGTGCATTGGTTTTCTTTACATATAATGCTATTGCACATTTAATAGACTGTAATACAGTTAAACATTAAGATGCACTGGGAAACCAAGGAAATCTTTTGTTGCTTTATTATGATATTTACTTTATTGTGGTAGTCTAGAAACAAAGCTGCAATATCTCAGATATATGCCTGTAGAATATTTGTTAACATTTATGCAACCAACACAGGAGGACCTAAATAGATAAAGCAAATATTGACAGAGAGAAAGGAAGAAATTGACAGTAGTATGTAGGGGACTTTAACCCCCCATTTATATCAATAGGTATATCATCCATACAGAAAGTCATTCAGGAAACATTGGCCTTAAACAACCCATTATATCAAAAGGACCTAATAGATGTACACAGAACATTCCACCCCCAAACAGTAGAATACATGTTCTTTTCAAGTGCACATGAAAATTCTCCAGGATAGAGCATATTTTAGGCCACAAAACATGGCTCAATAAATTTAAAAAGCCTGGATTCATATCAAGCTTCTTTTCCAACCTCAGCAATATGAAACTAGAAATGGATTACAAGAAGAAAAGTAGAAAAAAACCAACAAAAACATGAAAGTTAAGTGGCAAGTTAACAAATAACCAAAGGGTCAATAAAGAAATCAAAGAGGAATCAAAAATACCTTGAGAGAAATAAAATTAGAAACACAACAATCCAAAATGCAGCAAAAGCAGTTCTGAGAGAGAAGATCATAATGATACAGGCCTACCTCAAGAAACAAGAACAAATTCAAATAAACAACCTAAACTTATACCTAAATAACTAGATAAAGAACAAACAAAGCCCAAAGTTAACCCTTTAAAAAGGACATATTGAATTTCAGAGCATAAATAATTGAAATAGAGAGTAGGAAACAATAGAAAAAAATCAATGAAACTAAGAACTACTTCTCTGAAGATAAACAAAATTGATAAACCTTTAGCAAGCTCATCAAGTAAAAAAAGAGGGCCCAAATAAACACAATCAGAAATGAAAGAGAACTTACAACTGAAACTGCAGAATACAAAGGAACATAAGCGACTACAGTGAACAGTTATATGCCAACAAATTGGACAGCCTAGAAGAAATGGATAAATTATAGACTCACACAAACTTCCAGACTGAATCATGGAAAAAATAAAACATCTGAATAGGCTAATTACTAGTAATGAAATTGAATCAGTAATCAAAAACTTCCAACAAACAAAAGTCCAGAACCAGATGGCTTCACAAGTGAATTCAATTAAAACTTTAAAGAGGAGTTAATACATATCCTTCATAAAAAATTCCCCAAAAATTGGGAAGGAAGAAACACTTTCCAATACATTTTGCAAGGCCAACATTATTCCTATACCAAAACCAGATAAACACCACAAAACACACACACACAAAATGACAATCCAAAATCCCTGATAAATATAGATGCAAAAATTCTCAACAAAATATTAACAAACTGAATTCAAAAACACATTAAAAGGATCATACACCACAATCACGTATAGGTTATTCCAGGAATGCAAGAAAGATTCAACTTCTGCAAATCAATGAACATGACACACAACATTAACAGAGCAAAAGATAAAAATCATATGATTATCTCAACATGCATAAAAAGCATTTGACAAGAGCCAATATCCATTTATTACACAAACTCTCAACAAAGTGGTATAGAGAGTAAGTACCTCAACATAATCAAAGCTATATATGAAAAACACAGTTAACATCATACTCAATGATGAAAAGTGTTTTAAGATCAGGAACAAGCAAGGATGCCCACCACAGCCACTTTTATTCAACAGAGTATTGGAAGTCCTGGCCACAGCAATTAGGCAATAAATAAATAAATAACTGGAATTCAAATTGGAAAGGAAGAAGGAAAACCATCAGTAATTGCAGATGACATGACTCCAAATATAGAAAGCTAAAGACTCCACATACACACAGACACACACACACACACAAAAAAAAACTATTAGAACTAATAAATGAATTCAGTAAAGTTGCAGGATACAAAATTAATATACAAAAATGTATTGTGTTTCTATACATTAACAATGAACTATGAGAAAGAGAATTTTTTTAAAAATAAGTTGCATCAAAAATAAATTTTAAAAAACTAGGAATAAATTTAACCAAGGTGATAAAAGACTTGTGCTCTGAAAACTATAAGAGAATGATGAAAGAAATTGAAGACAACACAAGTAAGTAAAAAAACATACCATATTCATAGATTGGAAGAATTAACATTGTCAAAATGGCCATACTAACCAAAGCAATCTATAAATTCAGTGCAATACCTATCAAAAAACTAACGGCATTTTTCATAGAATTGGAACAAATAATCCTAAAATTTGTAAGAAAAAACAAAAACCTCACATAGACAAAAATATCTTGAGAAAGAAGAACAAAGATGGAGGTATCATGCCCTCTGATTTCAAACCAAACTACAAAGCTACAGTAATCAAAATTCTATGATATTGGCAAAAAAAACCCAGACACTTAGATCAGCGAAACAGAATAGAGAACCTAGAAATAAACTCATGCATATATGGTCAATTGATATATGACAAAGGAGGCAAAAATATACAATGGAGAAAAGATAGTCTCTTCATGCAAAAGAATGACTGTCTTACACCAACACAAAAATAAATTCATACTGGATTAAGGACTTGAATGTAGACCTGAAATCATAAAACTCCCAGAAGAAAATATAGGCTCTTTGACATTGCTCTTACTAATAATTTTACAGATCTGTCTCCTTAGGCAAGGGAAACAAAAGCAAAAATAAACAAATGGTACTATATCAAACTAGAAAGGTTCTTCATGAAAAGGAAACAAACAAAACAAAAAGGCAACCTACTGAATGAAAGAAGATGTTTGCAAATAATATGTATCTGGCATGTGGTTAATATCCAAAATATATAAAGAACTTATACAACTTGAGTATCAAAAAAAAAACCCTGATTAAAAAATGGGCAGAGGACCTGAACAGACACTTCCCCAAAGAAGACATACAGATGGCCAATAGGCACATGAAAAAATGCCCAACATCACTAATCATTAAGGAAATGCAAATCAAAGCCACAATGAGATATCACTTCACACCTGTCAGAATGGTGATTCTCAAAAAGGCAAAAAATAACAATTGTTGGCAACAATGTGGAGAAAAGGGAACCCTTGTGCACTGTTGGGGGGGATATAAAATGGCACAACCACTATGGAAACAGGAACATATGACTCATACATCAGGAAAAAAAGCAGAAACTGCCTGTGAAAGAATACAGCTGTCAGATTTAATAGAGAAAAGCTTCAAAGCATCCATTGTAAATATGTTCAAAGAAAATCATGATGAAAAAGTAAAGATATGAGGACAATGTCACATCAAATAGAGCGTATCAATAAAAAGACTGAAACTAAAAAAGAAACACATGACAATTCTGTAATTGAAATAAAACTATAGCCAATTGATTTTTTACAAAGGTGCCAAGATCATTCAATGGGAAATGAACAGTCTTTTCAATAAATGGTGCTGGAACAGGAAAGTCACATGCAGAGGAATGAAGTTGTACCTCTACCTCTCACCATATACAAAAATTTACACAAAATGGATCAAAGACCAAAATGTAAGAGATGAAACTATAAAATTCTTAATAGAAAGCTTATGGGAAAATATTTACAAACTTGAATTTGGCAATGGATTTGTAGATATGATACCAAAAGCACAAGCAACCAAAAATAAATAAATAAATTAGACTTCATCAAAATTAAAAAGCGCTCCAAAGGGCACTATCAAGAAAGAGAAAGTATATAGGGAATGGCCAATGGGGCAGAGTAGAAAGACCGTGAGCTCATCTCCTCCCATGGGCACACCAAAATTACAACTCTTTACAGAGCAACCATCAATGAGAAAAACATCAGTACTAATAGAAAAGATCTTCTACAATTAAAAACATAAAGAAAAAAACCCACAATGAGTGGGGTAGGAAGGGCAGAGATGGTGTATAGTCAGGATCCACACCCCCAGGTAGGCAACTCACAAGTGAGAGAATAATCATAATTGCAGAAGTTCTGCCCAAGGAGCAAGGGGCCCAAACCCCAGACCAAACTCCCAGTCCAGGGATCCTGCACAAGGAAAAAGTGCTCTTAGAATGTTTGGCTTTGAAGGCCACTGGGACTTGCTTTTGGGAGAGCCAGAAAGCTATAAGAAACAAAAACTCCACTCTTAAAGGGTACACACAAAATCTCACAAGCTCTAAAATACAGGGCAGAAGCAGTAATTTGAAAGAGCCTGGATCAGACCCACTTGCTGATCTTGGAGTGCCTCTCAAAGAGGCAGTAGGCAACTGCAACTCACCCTGCGGACATAGATGCTGGTGGCAGCCATTCTGGGGAGCTTATTCTACAACAAGGACACTGGTGCTGGCAGGTGCCATACTGGAATCCTCCCTCTAGCTTATCAGTACCAGGACCCAGACTCACCCACCAGCCTGTTGGAACTAGTTCTGGCCAAGCAGCTAACTGTGCAGGGACACAGACTCGCCCACCAACAGAATAGCTACAATAGGCACCCCTGAGCCTCACAGTACCCCAGGGCACAGCTCTGCTCTCCAGATGGCCCCAGACCCCACCCTACCCACCAGGGTGCAGACACCAGCTGCAGGACCCCTGGGTCTTGCAACCAGAGACACTAGGACCCAGCTCCGCCCACTAATGAGTCAGCACTAGCCCTGAAACCCAGCCTCACACACCAGTGAGTGAGCACCAGTCCTGCAACCCCTTAGGCCTGAGCCCCGCCAGGTGATACCAGCTATGGGACACCATGAGCCCCTCAGCCAGCTGCCACAGATTTGGCCCCACTCACCAGTAGGCCAGTACTAGCCCCAGGACCTGGCTTCATCCACCAGCCAGCAGGTACCAGGACCAGGACTCAGTGGGAGATGCAGCCATCGGTGCCAGGACTTAGCCCCTCCCACCAGTGGCTGGCATCCTCCACACTAGGCAAGGCCTGGCAACCAACCAGGCCAGGGGCCAGCCATGCCTACTCATGTGCCCAAATAGTTGGGGATCCCGATACAGCAGAAGGACCTAGGCAACCCATATATAGGGCATTTCTAGAGCATATAGCTCTGGTAACCACAGCAGAGGGCACTGCTGGGCCCCAAAGAAAGTCTCCTACATAAGGCTACTTCTCCAAGATCAGGAAACATAACTCACCTACATAATACATAGAAATAAACACAGAAAATGAGGCAAAATGAAGCAACAAAGGAATACATTCCAAATGAAGGAATAAGACAAAACCCCAGAAGAACTGAGTAAAGTGGAGATAAGCAATCTACCCAATAAAGAGTTCAGGTTACTGATCATAATGATACTCAAAGAACTCAGAAGAATGAATAAACACAGTGAGAAGTTTAACAAAAAGAAAATATAAAGAAGAACCAAACAGAGCTAAAGAATATAATAACTGAAATAAAAAATACACTAGAAGGAATCAACAGTAGATTAGATGATATAGAGGAATGGATTAACCAGCTGGAAGACAGAGCAGTGAAAATCACTCAAGCTGAACAGAAAAAAGGAAAAAAAGAAAACAATGAGGACAGTTTAAAAGACCTCTGAAACAACATTAAGCATTCTAACCTTCTCATTACAGGGGTCTCAGAAAGAGAAGAGAGAAAGGGGCAGAGAACATATTTGAAGACATAATATCCCAGCAATATGACCCAGCATTTCTACTCTAAGGTGTATATCCAAGAGAAATGAAAACATAACTTCACATAAAACTTTCACACAGATGTTTGTAGCAGCATTATTAATAGCAGCCAAAATGTGGAAACAGCCCAAATGTTCATTGACTAATTCATGGATAAACAAAATATGGTATATTCATAGAATGGAATATTATTCAGCCAGAAAGATGAATGAAATACAGAGACATGCTGCAACATGAATGAACCTTGAAAATGAGCTAAGTAAAAAAGCCATTCACAAAAGACCACACATTGTATAATTCCACTACATGAAATGTTTAGAATCAACAAATTTACAGAGATACAGTCATAAAATAAATTAGTGTTTGCTTGGGATTGAAAAAGGGATAGGGATTAGGAACTTGATAACCTAAAGTAGACAGAGTTTTTTTCTGAGGTGATGAAAATGTTTTAAAATTGACTGTGGCTATGGTTGCACATATCTGTGAATATACTGAAAACCACTACTGTACACTTTAAATAGGTGAATAGTAACATATATGAATTATACCTCAATAAAACATTTTTTACAAAGAACTTAAATCAATATTAATGTGAACTTACTCTAGAAAAGATTTTTTAAAACATGAATGAATTATTAGCAGTACACATTGTAGAGCCTCCAGCTCAGGTAACTTTCAAGAAAAGGGCAGGCAGTCCTTGGTGTGGGGTGGCAAGATCAAGAGGTTTTGTAATTTTATCTGTGCTAATTTATGAAGATGGAATTAGGGTAACTCATAATATGTATATTACATAATAACTAGAATACTGTGGTTAATGAGATGTTCCCTCATTCAGGCCAGGATGAAATAAGAATATAACTACTTTAGAGCCAAAAATAAAAATTAAAGATATCAACAATTTACACATTAAAATTTGGATGAAATTTGGGCTGGTATTTTTTGGTAAAGATTGATATAAATTCTGAGTCCACAAGAGCAATCAAATATTATAAAGATACTTTAAATGTAATGTGTCCTTTAAGGATAGCAGAAAAGTAAATGTGTTTAAAACTTTGTTTTTTTTGCTTTAAAGTATTTACATATTTATTTCTATTGTGTTTTATAAATTATATAAGAAATGAATACTGATTATTACTAAGAGAATCTTAGTAAAAATCATTTCCTCTTTTCACTTCCCAATCACCAATATTTAGTGTGCGTAATTCGTTATTTTTATTTGACCACAAATACAAATATAAATGTAAATAAACAGAAATTTACATATATCAATGTTTTCCATAAATTGGACCAGATATACACATTGCTTAAAACCTCATTTCAATTGTACATATGTTTAAATCTTATCAGAATGGACTTCCATGATCATTCTTCTATCATTCTAAACCCTCTTCCAGGTTTAATTTTTACGTAATTTATGACTATTTGAAGTAAAGGTCAGGGGTTTTGTTTATTTGTTCACAGCTATATTCTCAGAGCCTAGAACAGTGCCTAATAAATATGTTCAATAAATATTTGTAGAATAATGATTGTGCATGTTAGTACATAAAGATCTACATTAATTTTTCTAATGGATACATAGTGTTCCTGTGTTGATGTCTAGTACTACATATTTAATCTGTTCCATATTCACGTGATTTCTGTCCCTTTACATGTATTTTCTTAACAGGTATGTGTGTAAAACCACTGAGTTCCACTTAAAAATGTTGTGTTGACCTCTTGTTTAATCATAGAACAACTATAAAATACTAAGGAAAACAATAATCAGAGAATAATAGAAGGATTTTAGAATTTAGATACACAATTTAAATAAAAATTTCAAGAATTTTCTCAAGAAGTAGGGAATAGGACAAATTTTATAAAATAAACAAAATATTTTTTAAATGCAGAGGATTAAACTGAGGTCCATTATTTGACTGATAAAAATTCTAGAGAGCAAGAATCAAATAATCAAACATTTTTAAATGTACATGGGTCTAAAGATTGAATGGATATATCAAGTGCCCAGCAAAATGAATGAAAAGACATGCATCATATTACAGAAAATTACTGAAGATTAGAGTTAAGAGATGATCCAAAAGCCCAAAAAGGAAGCAAGAGATGAGATACAAAAAGACATAATAAGAAGACTACTCAGAAGCAGTACTGGCTACTTTTTAAAAATGAACATTGCCTTAGCATTTTGAGGAAAAAATATCTTCGACCTAGAAATCTACTCTGAGTTCTTGGGTGTATAATAAAATAAGGAAGTATAGTAGAGGCACTTCCAAGCACATAATGGCATAGCAATTTTACCTCTACAGGTACTTTCTAAGGAAGTTTCATGAGGGAATGCAACAAAAGATAAGGATGTAAACATAGAAATTGGAAAACTTGGGCTTCACGTAAGAATGAATCCATCACTGTTAGTCTGACACAGTGCAGCTAGTATAGTATTGAAATAAGCAGCACATATTGGAACACAATGGCAGAGAGGTCTCCCTATATATGATCATCTCCCTATATAAAGGGAACCAGAAAAATAATTGATATGATAGAGCAACCTAAATATTTGAGGAACATATAAAGATACTGAAAGAGAAAAAGGCAAATGGAAATTAAATATGAAAAAAGTCTACCCACATAAGGAAGTGTGATCAGAATGTACAAGCAAGCTTGGCACTGAAACATTTGGACAGTGATATTAATGTACACTGCGTTTGGATTACAAACAGTGTTTTAACAATTTCGGGAAGAGGGGTAGAAGAGACAAGAGCAATGTAAGAGAGCTACATGCTCATGTACCATGGCATAAGTAAATAGACCTTTCCTAACTTGAGACTGCTGCTGATTTTCTTTGTAGATATTATGTTATCCTTTTCTGTAAGTTCTTGATATTTATTCTTCACCTTTAGAATTCTGAAACATTAGCAGGATATGCCTAGGTGTGGAGTCTTTCTCCTTTAACCATATTCATCCCTTGATAGGCCCTTTCAATTTGAATATTCCATTCACCCAAAGGAAATTTCCTTCTATCACCTTTTGGATTATTCTCCCTTATCTACCTCTGACTCCATTTATTGGACATCTTATCAAACAGATATGGAGTACTGTAAACATTTTTCATGTCTCAACTTTTACCTCACAGTTTCTGACTCTTGATCTCTTTACTCAGCATTCTTACAAATTTCCTTGACCTTATCTTACTTATCATTATTATGAGCTTTCTTTTTTTGTTTTTATTTTTGTTTTGCCACTCCAATAGTTGTGTAGCGGCATTCACTACAGTTTGAGTTCACATTTCCCTAATAGGTAATGATATTGAGCCTCTTTTCTTATTTATTTCTCATCCATATATCATCATTGGTGAAGTGTATGATTAAACTTTTCCCCCTTTTTATTGTTTTTAATATATTCTCAATAAAAACTCTTTAAGAAATGTTACAGGCGAACATTTTCTCCTAGTTTGTGGCATTTTAAAGTATTTTTTCAGTGTTTTTCATTGAACAAAAGTTTTTAATGTTGACAAAGTTCGATTTACCATTTTTTTTTTGAATCATGCTTTTGGTGTTACATCTCAAAGTCCTTAACGAACTCAAGATGATGGAGATATTTTTCATATGTATTCTTTTAGAAGTTACAGTTTTATGCTTTCATTTATATCTATGATTCATTTTAAGTTAATATTTGTCTAAAGTGTGAGGTATGGGTCAAGGGTCATTATTATGCCTAGGAATGTTCAAATTCCAGCTAGTGCTCCAGCATCACATGTTGAAAAAGATTACTCTTTTCCTTCAAGTTGCCTTTGCACTTATCACAGATCTTTTTACTACATCGTGAGGCTTTATTTATGAGCACCCTATTCTGAGTTGGTCGAGCGTCTACACTTTAACCAGCACCATACTGTCTTGATTTTGTAGGTTTAGAGTAAGCCTTGATATTGAATAAGTATGGATATTCCAATTTGTCCTTTTTACAAAATTATTGTGATTTTTATAGTTCTTTTGTCTTTCCATATTAATTTTGGAATCAAGTTGTCAATACCTATTTTTTTAAGTGGGTGAGGTTTTTTATTGAGAGTCCATTGAATCTACAGAGGAAAATGGTGAGAACTGACATCTTAACGATACTGCATCTTACTTTATGAAGACATTGTTGGCATAAACATTTTTTGATAGTATATTGGAGATTGGGAGGCACCCAGAGTCATTTGAACATAATTCTGCTAAATAATATGGGTGGTCAAGCTGCATAATTGGATAAGTTATAAATAAAAAGTAAATAGGGAGTGACATCAGCAAGATGGCAAGAAGGAAGCCCTCCACCATTCTTTCCCCATTAAACACACCAAATCAGTAACAATTCACAGACAAATTCCCTTTTTGAAAACCCATAAACTAATTGAAAGGCTCCCACACCAAAGGTGAATGCAAAACCAGACTAACTGAAGCTGGTAGGGAGTTCAGGACATCTTTTCATGGTAGTCTCTGCCTCGGGTGTAGCACCATAAAATCAGGAGGAGACCCCTTAGCTCCCAGTTCTCCCAGGGGAGAGAAGAGGTTGATTCATTCATCCAGAGACCCAACTTTTCTGAAAGGGTTCCCCAGAGACTGGCTTCTGCCTTGCTAATCTTAGAGCTCCGATGGGCCTAGCACAGTCTAGCAAACCAGGTGACTATGGAGATGGAGACTTCCCTTGTATCAAAGGCTGAATGAATAAAACAAACAAAACCCACAATTCTCAGCTTCCCCCTAGAGAGGGAAGGAGTTGATCTATGTGTCTAATTCCCCAAATTCTTTGGGGTTATGCAGAGAACTGGTATCTGACTTACCAGTTTTGGACTCGTAAGTCCACTGAGATATCATCTCACACCTGTTAGGAGAGCTATTATCCATAAACAAATGGTCGGTGTTAGTGTGGATATGGAGAAATTGGAACACCTAGCACACTGTTCGTAGCAATGTAAAATGGTGCGAACACTATGAAGAACAGTATGGAGTGTGCTCAAAAATTAAAAATAAAACTGCCATGTTATCCAGCAATGCCACTTCTGGGTATTTATCCAAAAGAACTGAAATCACTATCTTGAAGAGATATTAGCACTTCCACACTCACTGCAGCATTATTCACATAGGCCAAAATGTGGAAGCTATCTAAATATCCATCAGCAACAGATGAATGTAAAAAGAAAATGTAATATATACATACAACAGGATACTATTCAGCCTTAAAAAAGAAGGAAATTCTGCAACATGCCAAAGCATGGATGAACTCTGAAGACATTACGCTAAGTGAAATAAACCAGTCACAGAAAGACAAATACCACATGATTCTACTTATATGACATATCTAAAATAGTCAAATTCGTAGAAGCAAAGAGTGGAATGATGGTTGCCAGGGACTAGGGGGAAGAAATATAGGAAGTTACTAATCAATGGAAATAAAGTTTCAGTTTAGTAAGAATAAGCTCTAGAGAGCTGTTGTACAGTATTGTACCTATATCTAACAACGTAGATGTTAGCACTGATGGTAGATATCATGTTGTGTTCTTAACACAATAAAATACATTATTAAAGTTACTAAACAGATGTCCTCACATAGCTTACGAGGTTTCCAAAATATTTTTTTCAATGGAAACATTACGATAAAAGCTTTCCAAGGTGACTATACTAATTTGTATGTTTAAAAATAGCATTATCTGCTGAGAGATTACACTTTTTGTATTTTCCCTTTACACGCAATTAACCATTTTTCACTTTTCTATTAAACTGCAAATATATCATGAGTGGAGATCTTATGTTATTGTCAACTCTCATGGGCCCTGTCACAAAAATGCATTCAGTGGATAGTCAACGCTACTGCAGAGAAAGTGAATTCATGACAGAACTTCAAAAAAATTAAATGACTCCAAGTGAAAATATTAAAATTCCTTAATCCATCTAGATAATTCAGTTCCCTTTTATGGGGTCAGTGACCATAGTGATGGCACATTATACAGAATCCTTTGTCCTTGGGTTTAATTGATACAAGAAGAATACATACCTGACTAATCTGCAAGCTCCTCAAATCCATTTTAAAAATAGAAAAGCCTATTGCAATAAACAAATATCCTAAAAGGAGGAAGGGGTACTTTTCCCACCCATCCCACAACACAAGGAAAGATGAATTATGAAAAATAAGAAGTTGCAAAAGAAAAATGGAAAGCATGTCTTACACACTGCTTTGTGTTCATGAAGTAATAATATAAAAATAAACATAAGAAAATAACACTATACTTTTACAGAAATTGAATGTGAAAACTTGCCCTTTTGGAAGGGAGTTCATTTTTCTGTATAATATTTACACATCCATACACGTGTGTGTGTGTGTGTGTGTGTGTGTGTGTGTGTGTGTATGTGTTTGCGCACCATTTCTCCTCTGTGTTCCTTATGGGAAGATTAGGAATACTAGCTAGAAATACAAAAGAGATGAGCTCTTATTTTTCTTGGAGGTGGGGGAGTCATTTGAGGGATTATTTTTGAGTATGATAAGCACATGATGAGTGTACACAAAATATTCACAAACCTCACAGGAAGCTTTGAAAACTTGAATTCCTAAGGATAAGTGGCCTTTTTGTTTATTTGTTTTGTTGTTGTGCTTTTTGTTTTTTTTTGTTTTTTACTTCTTTCCATTTTGTTGTGATAATCTTGGCTGATAAGAAGAAAAACTAGTGTTTGTGATCTTGCCAAGATATCTGCTAAAAAAATCATCTGTTTGGCTATCTAACAAAAATGTGATTTTTTTTTTTTTTGATTCATGTATTTAAGGGAGGAAAACATTAACGATGGAAAGGACATGGAGGGGGGGACCTTCAAGATGGTGGAGGATTAAGACATGGAGATCATCTTCCTCCCCACAAATACATCAAAAATACATCTACATGTGGAACGACTTCTACAGAACACCTACTGAATGCTGGCAGAAGACCTCAGACTTTCGAAAAGGCAAGAAACGCCCCACATACCTGGGTAGAGCAAAAGAAAAAAGAAAAAACAGAGACAAGAATAGGGACAGGACCTGCACCTCTGGGAGGGAGTTGTGAAGGAGGAAAACTTTCCACACACAAGGAAGCCCCTTCACTGGCAGAGACGGGGCCGGGGGAGGGGGGAAGCGTTGGAGCCACAGAGGAGAGCGCAGCAGCAGGGGAGCAGAGGGAAAAGTGGAGAGATACCTGCACAGAGGATCAGTGCCAACCAGCACTCACCAGCCTGAGAGGCTTCTCTTCTCACCTGTAGGGGCGGGTTGGGGCTGGGAGCTGAGGTTCGGGCTTTGGAGGTCAGATCCCAGGGAGAGGACTGGGGTTGGCTGCATGAACACAGCATGAAGGGGGAGAGTGCGCCACAGCTAGCCAGGAGGGAGTATGGGGAAAAGTCTGCAACTGCCTAAGAGGCAAGAGACCATTGTTTCGGGGTGCACAAGGAGAGGAGATTCAGAGCACTGCCTAAACGAGCTCCAGAGACAGGCACGAGCTGTGGCTATCAGTGGGGACACCAGAGATGGGCATGAAATGCTAATGCTGCTGCTGCAGCCACCAAGAAGCCTGTGTGCAAACACAGGTCACTATCCATACCTCCCCACCCAGGAGCCTGTGCAGCCCGCCACTGCCAGGGTCCGTGATCCAGGGAAACTTCCCCGGGAGAACACACGGTGCGCCTCAGTCTGTTGCAATGTCACACTGGCCTCTACCACTGCAGGCTCATGTCGCATTCCAATTATAACAACCGTACCCCTCCGTTACCCTGGCCTGAGTGAGCCAGAGCCCCCTTATCAGCTGCTACTTTAACCCCGTCCTGTCAGTGAAGAACAGATGCCCTCAGGCGACCTACAGGCAAAGGCGGGGCCAAATCCAAAGCTGAACCCCAGGATCTAGGCGAACAGAGAAGAGAAAGGGAAATTTCTCCCAGCAGCCTCAGGAACAGCAGATTAAACATCCACAGTCAGCATGATGCACCCCGCATCTGTGGGATGCCTGAATAGACAACGATTCATACCAAAATTGAGGCGGTGGATTTTGGGAGCCACTGTAGACTTTGGGTTTGCTTTCTGCACCCAATTTGTTTCTGGTTTTATGTTTATCTCAGTTTAGTATTTAAAGCTTATTATCATTAGTAGATTTGCTTATTGATTTGGTTACTCACTTCCTTTTTTTATATGTATTTTTTCCCCTTTTCCTCTTTTTGTGAGTGTGTATGTGTATGCTTCTTTGCGTGATTTTGTCTATATAACTTTGCTTTTGCCATTTGGCCTAGGGTTCTGTCTGTCCATTTTTTGTTTGTTTTTAGTGCTTTTTATATCATTGGTGGATTTGTTTTTAGGTTTGGTTGCAATCTTCTTTCATTCTTTATTTTATTACTTTAAAAAGACTTTTTGTTGTTGTTCTTTTTTTTTTTTTTTTTTGCAGTACGTGGGCCTCTCACTGTTGTGGCCTCTCCCATTGCGGAGCACAGGCTCTGGACGCGCAGGTTCAGCGGCCATAGCTCATAGTCCCAGCCGCTCTGCGGCATGTGGGATCCTCCCGGACCGGGGCACGAACCTGTGTCCCCTGCATCGGCAGGCGGACTCTCAACCACTGCACCACCAGGGAAGCCCTAAAAAGACTTTTAATAATACTTGTTTATTTTTTATTTTAATAACTTATTTTTTTTTCCCTCTTCCTTTCTTTCTTTTCTTCTCCTTTTTCTTCTGAGCCATGTGGTTGACAGGGGGGTATTGGTGCTCCAGACAGGTGTAAGGCCTGAGCCTCTGAGTGTGAGAGCCAAGGAAGGTAAAAGAGTGGAAATAACTACCACAGAGCAGAATAAAGACAAAAGAATGAAAAGAACTGAGGACAGTTTCAGAGACCTCTGGGACAACATTAAATGCACCAACATTTGAAAAAGGGTCCCAGAAGAAGAAGAGAAAAAAAAAAAAGGCACTGAGAAAATATTTGAAGAGATTATACTTGAACACTTCCCTAATATGGGAAAGGAAATAGTTGATCAAGTCCAGGAAGCACAAAGAGTCCCATACAGGATAAATCCAAAGAGAAACATGCCATGACACACATTAATCAAAAATTAAATATGAAGAAAATTAAAGGCAGCAAGGTAAAAGCAACAAATAACAAACAACAGAATCCCCATAAGGTTAACAGCTGATGTTTCAGCAGAAACTCTGCAAGCCAGAAAGGTGTGTGGCAGGTCATATTTAAAGTGATGAAAGGAAAAAAGCTACAATCAAGATTACTCTCTTCCCAGCAAGGCTCTCATTCAGATTCCACAGAGAAATTAAAACCTTTACAGACAAGCAAAAGCTAAGAGAATTTAGCACTAAAAAACAGCTTTACAACAAATGCTAAAGGAACTTCTCTAGGCAGGAAACACAAGAGAAGGAAAAGACTTACAATAAAAAACCCAAAACAATTTAGAAAATGTTATTAGGAACATACATATTGATAACTACCTTAAATGTATATGGATTAAATGCTCCAACCAAAAAACATACACTGGCTGAATGGATACAAAAACAAGACCTATATATGCTGTCAACAAGAGACCGACTTCAGACCTAGGGACACATACAGACTGAAAGTGAGGGGATGGAAAAAGATATTCCATGCAAATGGAAATCAAAAGAAAGCTGGACTAGCAATTCTCATATCAGACAAAATAGACATTAAAATAAAGACTATTACAAGAGACAAAGAAGGACACTACATAATGATCAAGGGGTCAGTCCAAAAAGAAGATATAACAATTGAAAATATTTATACACCAAACATAGTAGCACATCAATACATAAGGCAAATGCTAACAGCCATAAAAGGGGAAATCGACAGTAACACAATCATAGTAGGGGACTTTAACACCCCACTTTCACCAATAGACAGATCATCCAAAATGAAAATAAATAAGGAAACACAAGCACTAAATGATACATTAATCAATATGGATTTAATTGATATTTACAGGACACTCCATTGAAAAACAACAGAATAAACTTTCTTCTCAAGTGCTCATAGAACATTCTCCAAGATTGATCATATCTTGGGTCACCAATCAAGCACTGGTAAATTTAAGAAAACTGAAGTATCTTTTCTGATCACAACGCTATGAGACTAGATATCAATTAAAGGAAAAAAACTCTAAAAAAATACAAACACATGGTGGCTAAACAACATGATACTAAATAACCAATGGATCACTGAAGAAATCAAAGAAGAAATCAAAAAATACCTAGAAACAAATGACAATGATGAACCAAAACCTATGGGATGCAGCAAAAGCAGTTCTAAGACAGAAGTTTATAGTAATACAATCCTACCTCAAGAAACAAGAATCATCTAAAAGAAAAATCCTAACCTTACACCTAAAGCAATGAGAGAAAGAACAGAAAAACCCCAAAGTTTGCAGAAGGAAAGAATAAAGATCAGATGAGAAATAAATGAAAAAGAAATGAAGGAGACAATAGCAAAGATCAATAAAACTAAAAGCTGGTTCATTGAGAAGATAAACAAAATTGATAAACCACTAGCCAGACTCATCAAAAAAAAAAGGGAGAAGAGTCGAATCAATAGAATTAGAAATGAAAAAGGAGAAGTAACAACTGACATTGCAGAAATACAAAGGATCATGAAAGATTACTACCACCAATTATACGCCAATAAAATGGAACTCCTGGAATAAATGGACAGATTCTTAGAAAAGCACAACCTTCTGAGACTGAACCAGAAAGAAATAGAAAATATAAACAGACCAATCACAAGCCTGAAATTGAGACTGTGATTAAAAATCTTCCAAAACACAAAAGCCCAGGGCCAGATGGCTTCACAAGAGAATTCTACCAAACATTATAGAAGAGCCAACACCTAACCTTCTCAAACTCTTCCAAAATAGAGCAGAGGGAGGAACACTCCCAAACTCTTTTTACGGGGCCACCATCACCCTGATACCAAAACCAGACAAAGATGTCACAAAGAAAGAAAAGTACAGGGCAATATTACTGATAAACATAGATGGAAAAATCCTCAATAAAATACTAGCAAACAGAGCCCAACAGCACATTAAAAGGATCATACACAATGACCAGGTGGGGTTTATCCCAAGAATGCAAGAATTCTTCAATATATACAAATCAATCAATGTGATAAACCATATTAACACACTGAAGGAGAAAAAGCATATAATCATCTCAATAGATGCAGAAAAAGTTTTTGACAAAATTCAACTCAAGAGAGGGACCTTACCTCAACAAAATAAAGGCCATATATGACAAACCCAAAGCCAACATCGTTTTCAATGGTGAGAAACTCAAACCATTTCCTCTAAGATCAGGAACAAGACAAGGTTGGCCACTCTGACAACTATTATTCAACATAATTTTGTAAGTTTTAGTCACAGCAATCAGAGAATAAAAAGAAATAAAAGGAATACAAATAGGAAAAGAAGTAAAGCTGTCACTGGTTTTTTTTTTTTTTTTTTGCTGTCACTGTTTGCAGATGACATGATACTACATACAAAGAATCCTGAAGATGCTACCAGAAAACTACTAGAGCTAATCAATGAATTTGGTAATGTAGGAGGATACAAAATTAATGCACAGAAATCTCTTGCATTCCTATACACTAATGATGAAAAATCTGAAAGAGAAATTAAGGAAAATCTCCCATTTATCACTGCAACAAAAAGAATAAAATACCTAGGAATAAACCTACCTAAGGAGACAAAAGACCTGTATGCAGAAAACTATAAGACACTGATGAAAGAAATTAAAGGTGATAAAACCAAATGGAGAGATATACCATGTTCTTGGATTGGAAGAATCAATACTGTGAAAATGACTCTGCCACCCAAAGCACTCTACAGATTCAATGTAATCCCTATCAAACTACCAATGGCATTTTTTATAGAGCTAGAACAAAAAATTTCACAATCTGTATGGAAATACAAAAGAACCCAAATAGCCAAAGCAATCTTGATAAGGAAAAACGGAGCTGGAGGAATCAGGCTCCCTGACTTCAAACTATACTACAAAGCTACAGTAATCAAGAGAGTATGGTACTGGCACAAAAACAGAAATATAGATCAAAGGAACAGGATAGAAAGCCCAGAGATAAACCTACACACATATGGTCACTTTATCTTTGATAAAGGAGCCAAGAATATACAATGGAGAAAAGACAGCCTCTTCAACAAGTGGTGCTGGGAAAACTGGACAGGTACATGTAAAAGAATTAAATTAGAACACTCCCTAACACCATACACAATAATAAACTCAAAGTGGATTAAAGACCTAAATGTAAGGCCAGACACTGTAAAATTGTTAGAGGAAAGCATAGGCAGAACACTCTGTGACATAAATCACAGCAAGATTCTTTTTGACCCATCTCCTAGAGAAATGGAAATAAAAATAAAAAGAAACAAATGTGACCTAATGAAACTTAAAAGCTTTTGCACAGCAAAGGAAACCATAAACAACATGAAAAGACAACCTTCAGAATGGGAGAAAATATTTGCAAATGAATAAACAGACAAAGGATTGATCTCCAAAATATACAAGTAGCCCATGCAGCTCAATATCAAAAAAACCAACAACCCAATCCAAAAATGGACAGAAGACCTAAACAGACATTTCTCCAAAGAAGATATATAGCTTGCCAACAAACACATGAAAGAATGCTCAACATCATTAATCATTACAGAAATACAAATCAAAACTACAATGAGGTATCACCTCACACAGGTCAGAATGGCCATCATCAAAAAGTCTATAAACATTAAATGCTGGAGAGGGTGTGGAGAAGAAGGAACCCTCTTGCACTGTTGGTGGGACTGTAAATTGATACAGCCACTATAGAGAACAGTATGGAGGTTCCTTAAAAAACTAAAAATAGAAGTACCAGATGAACCAGCCATCCCAGTCCTGGGCATATACCCTGAGAAAACCATAATTCAAAAAGATTCATGTACCACAATGTTCATTGCAGCTCTATTTACAAAGCCAGGACACGGAAGCAACCTAAGTGTCCATCAACAGATGAATGGATAAAGAAGATGTGGTTCATATATACAATGGACTATTATTCAGCCTTAAAATGAAATGAAATTGAGTTATTTGTAGTGAGGTGGATGGACCTAGAGACTGTCATACAGAGTGAAGTAAGTCAGGAAGAGAAAAACAAATACCGTATGCTAACACATATATATGGAATCTAAAAAAAAAAAAAAAAAGGTTCTGAAGAACCTAGGATCTGGACAGGAATAAAGACTCAGAGGTAAAGAATAGACTTGAGGATATGGGGAGGGGCAAGGGTAAGATGGGACAAAGTGAGAGAGTGGCACTGACATATACACACGACCAAATGTAAAATAGATAGCTAGTGCGAAGCAGCCATATAGCACAGGGAGATCAGCTTGATGCTTTGTGTCCATGTAGATGGGTGTGATAGGGAGGGTGGGAGGGAGACGCATGAGGGAGAAGATATGGGGATATATGTATATGTATAGCTGATTCTCTTTGTTATACAGCAGAAACTAACACATCATTGTAATGCAATTATACTCCAATAAAGATGTTAGGAAAAAAAGAAAAGAAAGGACATGGAGGTTGGGTTGGGTAAGACAAATGGACAGAACTGGAGTTTACTGAAAGTCTCCTAACTGCTATGCATCATGTTCGACACCTTAAAAAGTTAATAACTTTTCACCATTTTCTTACCTTCATTTTAGAGGTGAGTAATTGAAGATGAAGGAAGTGAACCAACTGGTTCAACTCATGAATGAAACACATGAATGAAACTCTTAAATGAAACTTGAAACATAACACATGAATGAAACTCTTCTGCAAAACCCATGATTATTCTCTTTTTAATTCATTTATTAAATTAATGGTGACTTTGTTGTTGACCAGAGATATTTCCAAATATCATTAGATATGCTAGCAACCTTAAATAATTTCCTAACTCAATGAAAATTATATCAAATTTCAAAGCCAACATCATAATTTAAAAGATAAACTTATCTATAAAATGCAAATCTTAATGACTACTTTTAGAAAAGATTATTTAGTTGGAGAAAACTTCTTGGTTCTCAACATTCTTAAACTTAAAAAGCACCTGAAAAACAAAGAACACTCTCTCAACTGAGCTGGTTATTGAAAAGATAAATAAAATTGATAACCATTAAACCAGCCTCACCAAGAAAAAAAAATAATGTGGGCCCAATAAATAATATCAGAAACAAAAGAGAAGATACAACTGACATTACTCAAATACAAAGGATCACAAGAGATTACTATGAACAATTATATACCAACAATATGCACATGGAACATTCTCTAAGATAATTTACATGTTAGACCACAAGACAAGTATCAGGCAAAAATATATATATAAGTCCCAGGATAGGACCAACCATGGAGACTGAGAGGTAAAAGAGGAGTGATCAGAGAAGCTCAGTTTGATCTTCCAAAGGAAGAAGTGCAGCTTGGATGGGGGTTTCATCAGACTGCCTAAGAGGAGGAGTACAAATTTTACTGACCTCTGCTATCTTTGGAGTATCAGAGTGGAAAGGATGATGAACTTGTCACTGATGGAGAGATACTGACAGGTCATTATATATCAGAAAAGCCAGTCTAAACTACAGTCAGTAATTGCCAGTTAGAAGGAGGGATGACAGAACCTAGAGGATATGTAGTTTTTTTCTAACAAGTCAGATGCAAGAATCTCAGGTAGGGACAGATATTGTACTACTCAAAGAAGTAGTACAACGAAGAACTAAACATTGCTATTCTTCCCAAAAACTGGAAAGGGAAAGATGAAACTTCAAAGGGTAAAAGGAAACTGCAAGGGAGACTGCTATGGAGGTCCCCCAGCATCCAGGTTGGTGAGTCTTCAAGACACTTTACTAGCTGTTCCATTATGGGAAAATAAGTTAACTTTTCTGAGTCTGTTTCTCATCTACAAAATGGACTGTGATGAGAACTGAATAAGATTTTTAAATGTAAATATCACAGTGTGAGCTAAGAGGTTACTGAATACAAAGTGAGCATTCAGTAAATATTTATTATTAATTAGGGACAGATTATGGGAGCCTAAGTGTGTGATCTAGATAGCAATGCTATTCTATCAGATGCATCTCTGCACCTCTGCTTCCTCTGACTCTTCATATACTTAAGTCAGTGCTATAAGCAATGACAAGAGGTACTGCAGAAAGTGTCTCAGTGCTGCTGACAATACCTAGATAGAATATATTTCTTATAAATAGGTATGTCCAGCACTGATTTCACATCTCTAGGATTCCTGCAGGTACATCCTATCTCTGGGCCTTCAAAGCACAATAATTTGGTTCAAGATCAAGATGGTGGAGTAAGAAGATTCTGGGCTGACCTCTCCAACAGACACACCAAAACTACAAATACATATAGAACAACTATCTCTGAGAATGACCTGAAGACTGACAGAACAGATTTTTTTACAAATAAGGATATAAAGAAAAGGCCACATTAAGATAGGTAGGAGAGGCCAAAACGCAGTCTAGTCAGAAAGCAAACCTCTGCTGCAGCCAACCATAAGCAAGAGGAATATCACAACTGCAACAGATCCCCCTGAAGAGCAAGGGGTCTGAATTCCACTTTAGTCTTCCCAGCATGGGGGACCTGCACTGGGAATACAGGCCCCCATCACATCTGGCTTTGAAAAGAGACAGAAAGGTCTTACGTCTGGCAGAACTGAGGGGTTGTGGGAAACCAAGATTCAGCTCTTGAAGAACTTGCATACAAACCCACTCACTCCAAGTCTGAACACAGAAACAGAAGCTTGAATAGCAACTGGGTCATATGAGAAGGTGATTCATTGACTAAGTTTAAGGCATGTGCTAGAAGGGCAGGGATTTGGTGGACTCTCTCTGGGAATGGAAACATTAACCCATTAACCTTAAACGACACTTTTTTTTTTTAAACATCTTTATTGGAGTATAATTTCTTTACAATGGTGTGTTAGTTTCTGCTTTATAACAAAGTGAATCAGTTATACATATACATATATCCCCGTATCTCTTCCCTCTTGGGTCTCCCTCCCTTCCACCCTCCCTATCCCACCCCTCTAGGTGGTCACAAAGCATTGATCTGATCTCCCTGTGCTATGCAGCTGCTTCCCACTAGCTATCTATTTTACATTCGGTAGTGTATATATGTCCATGCCACTCTCTCACTTTGTCCCAGCTTACCCTTCTCCCTCCCCACGTCCTCAAGTCCATTCTCTAGTAGGTCTGCATCTTTATTCCTGTGTTGCCCCTAGGTTCTTCACGACCTTTTTTTTTTTAGATTCCATGTATATGTGTTAGCATACAGTATTTGTTTTTCTCTTTCTGACTTACTTCACTCTGTATGACAGACTCTAGATCCATCCAACTCACTACAAATAACTCAATTTTGTTTCTTTTTATGGGTGAGTAATATTCCATTGTATATATGAGCCACAACTTCTTTATCCATTCATCTGTTGATGGACACTTAGGTTGCTTCCATGTCCTGGCTATTGTAAATAGAGCTGCAATGAACATTGTGGTACATGAATCTTTTTGAATTATGGTTTTCTCACGGTATATGCCCAGGACTGGGATGGCTGGGTCGTATGGTAGTTCTATTTTTAGTTTTTTAAGGAACCTCCAAACTGTTCTCCATAGTAGCTGTATCAATTTACATTCCCACCAACAGTGCAAGAGGGTTCCCTTTTCTCCACACCCTCTCCAGCATTTATTGTTTGTAGATTTTTTGATGATGGCCATTCTGACCTGTGTGAGGTGATACCTCATTGTAGTTTTGATTTCCATTTCTCTAATGATTAATGATGGTGAGCATTCTTTCATGTGTTTGTTGGCAATCTGTATATCTTCTTTGGAGAAATGTCTATTTAGGTCTTCTGCCCATTTTTAGATTGGGCTGTTTGTTTTTTTGATACTGAGCTGCATGAACTGCTTGTAAATTTTGGAGATTAATCCTTTGTCAGTTGCTTCATTTGCAAATATTTTCTCCCATTCTGAAGGTTGTCTTTTCATATTGTTTATGGTTTCCTTTGCTGTGCAAAAGCTTTTAAGTTTCATTAGGTCCCATTTGTTTATTTTTGTTTTTATTTCCATTTCTCTAGGAGGTGGGTCAAAATTAAACAACACTTTTGATCAGATGACTTAATAGATATATGAAAAACATTTCATCCAAAAACAGCTGAATATACGTTCTTTTGAAGTGCACATGGAACATTCTCTAAGACAGTTTACATGTTAGGCCACAAGACAAGTATCAGTAAATTTAAGAAGACTGAAATCATATCAAGCATTTATTTTACCACAACAGTTTGAAAACAGAAATTAATTACAAGTAGAAAAATGGAAAAAACACACACTCAAACACTAGCCTTGTTTAGTAGCAAGGCTAAACAACTTGCTACTAAACAATGAATGAGTCAACACAGAAATCAAAAAGGAAATTAAAAATTACCTTGGCACAAATGAAAATGGAAACACAACTGCTACAAAATCTGTGGGACAAATCTTAAGTAGTTCATGCCTATATAAACCTACTTCAGGAAACAAAGAAACAAAAAAACCCAAGATCTCAAATAAAGAATTTAACCTTACACCTAAAACAACTAAAAAAAAAACCAAATGAAGTCTGAAGTTAGAAGGAGGTAAATAATAAAGATCAGAGTGGAAATAAATGTAATAGAAGCTAAAAGGAAACAATATAAAAGATCAATTAAACTAAGAGCTGGCTATTGAAAAGATAAATAAAATTGATAACCTTTAAACCAGCCTCACCAAGAAAAAAGAAGAAAGTGGGCCCAATAAATAATATCAGAAACAAAAGAGAAGATACAACTGACACCACTCAAATACAAAGGATCACAAGAGATGACTATGAACAATTGTACACCAACAAATTGAACAACTTGGAAGAAGTGGATGAATCCTAGAAACACAGAATCTTCCAATACTGAATCAGGAAGAAATAGAAAATGTGAACATACTGATCATTAGTAACAAAACTGAATCAGTAATGAAAACACTCCCAAAAGAAAAAAAATCCAGAACCAGACAGCTTCACAGGTGAATTATACCATAATTTTAAAAAAAATTTAACACCTATCCTTCTCAAATTATTCCAAAAAAATGAAGATGGGCGAACACTTCCAAACTCATTTTACGAGACCAGCATTACCCTGATACGAAGATCAGATAAAAATGCTACAAGAAACGAAAATTACAGGCCAATATTCCTGATGAACATACATGCAAAAATCCCCAAAAAACTACTAGCAATCTGAATCCAATAATACTTTAAAAGAATCATACATCATGATCAAGTGGAATTTATTCCAGGGATGAATGAAGGTTCAATATCTGAAAATAAATCAACATGATACACTACACTGTCAAATTGAAGAATAAAAGTCATATCATCTCAATAGACACAGAAAAAGCATTTGACAAAATTTGACATTCATTTATGATACATACTCTCAACAAAGTGGCTATAGAGGGTATGTACCAATATAGGCTACATACAAATACAAAACCAAAAAAAAGGAGTTACAGTCAGGAACAAGACAAGGATGCCCATTATTGCCACTTTTATTCAACATAGTATTGGAAGTCCTAGCCACAGCAGTCATGCAAGAAAAAGAGATAAAACACATTCAACTTTGAAAGGAAGCATTAAAATTTTCACTATTTGCAGAAAACATATTATAAAGAAAAGTCTCAAGACTCCACCAAAAAAAAATTACAACTAATAAAATTAATTCAGTAAAGTTGCAGGATATAAAATCAATATATGAATATCTGTTGCATTTCTATACACTAATAATAACTACTGGAAAGAGAAATTAAGAATACAATCCCATTTACCGGGGACCTTGAAGATGGCGGAAGAGTAAGACGCGGAGATCGCCTTCCTCCCCACGGATACACCAGAAATACATCCACACGTGGAACAACTCCTACAGAACTCCTACTGAAGGCTGGCAGAAGACCTCAGACCTCCCAAAAGGCAAGAAACTCCCCACGTAACTGGGTAGGGCAAAAGAAAAAACAGAGACAAAAGAATAAGGACGGCACCTGCACCAGTGGGAGGGAGCTGTGAAGGAGGAAAAGTTTCCACACACTAGGAAGCCCCTCCGCGGGCGGAGACTGCGGGAGGCGGAGGGGGGAGTTTCGGGACCGCGGAGTAGTGCACAGCGACGGGTGCGGAGGGCAAAGCGGGGAGATTCCTGCACAGACGATCGGTGCCGACCAGCACTCACCAACCCGAGAGGCTTGCTGCTCACCCACCGGGGCGGGCGGGGCTGCGAGCTGAGGCTCGGGTTTTGGTTTTGGACGGAGCTCAGGGAGAGGACTGGGGTTGGCGGCTTGAACATAGCCTGAAGGGGTTAGTGCACCACGACTAGCCGGGAGGGAGTTCGGGGAAAAGCCTGCACCGGCCGAAGAGGCAAGAGACTTTTTCTTCCCTCTTTGTCTCCTGGTGCGCGAGGAGAGGGGTTTAAGAGCGCTGCTTAAAGGAACTCCAGAGACGGGCGCGAGCCGCGGCTAAAAGCGCGAACCCCAGAGACGGGCGCGAGCCGCGGCTGAGGGCGCGAGCCCCCGAGACGGGCGCGAGCCACGGCTGAAAGCACAAACCCCAGAGACGGGCGCGAGCCGCGGCTAAAACCACGGACCCCAGAGACGGGCGGGAGACGCTAAGGCTGCTGCTGCCGCCACCAAGGGGCCTGTGTGCGAGCACAGGTCACTCTCCACACCCCGCTTCCGCAGAGCCTGTGCAGCCCGCCACTGCCAGGTTCCCGGGATCCAGGGACAACTTCCCCGGGACAGCGCACGGCGGGCCTCAGGCTGGTGCAACGTCACGCCGGCCTCTGCCGCAACGTCACGCTGCCTCTGCCGCCCGCAGGCCGGCCCCGCACGCAGTGCCCCTCCTTCCCCCATCCCCCAACCCCCGGCCTGAGTGAGCCGGAGGCCCCGAATCAGCGGCTCCTTTAATCCCGTCCTGTCTGAGCGAAAAAACAGACGCCCTCCAGCGACCTACACGCAGAGGCAGGCCCAAATCCAAAGCTGAGCTCCTGTGAGCTGTGAAAACAAAGAGAAAGGGAAATCTCTCCCAGCAGCCACAGAAGCAGCGGATTAAAGTTCCACAATCAACTTGATATACCCTGCATCTGTGGAATACCTGAATAGACAAGGAATGATCCCAAATTGAAGAGGGGGAATTTAGGAGCGAAATCTATGATTTTTTTCCCTTTTCCTCTTTTTGTGAAGGTGTACGTGTATGCTCCTGTGTGACATCTAGTCTGTATACTCTAGCTTCCACCATTTGTCCTAGGGCTCTATCCGTCCATGACCTTTTTTTAAAAAATTCTTTTTCTTAATAATTAAGTTTAATTGTAATAACTTTATTATACTTTACCTTCGTTCTTTCTTTCTTTCCTTCCTTCCCTCCCTCCTTTAGACAACGAATCACCCCAAATTGAGGAGGTGGTATCAGGGAGCAGGATTTATGATTTTTCCCCCTTTACCTCTTTTTGTGAAGGTGTATGTGTATGCTTCTGTGTAAGATTTTCTCTGTATAGCTTTGCTTCCAACATTTGTCCTAAGGTTCTATCCGTCCCTTTTTTTTTCTAAATATTTTTTAATTCAATAACTATATTATACTTTATTTTATTTTTACTGTATCATCTTTCTTTCTGTCTTTTTTTCCTTCTTTCCCTCCTTCCTTCCTTCCTCCCTCCCTCCCTCCCTCCCTCCTTTCTTTCCTTCTTTGCTTCTTTCTTCCTTCCTTCCTTTCCTCCTTTCCTTCTTTCTTTACTCATACTTCTACTAATTCTCTCTACTTTTTCTCCCTTTTATTCTGAGCCGTGTGGATGAAAGGCTCTTGGTGCTCCAGCCAGGAGTCAGGGCTCTGCCTCTGAGGTAGGAGAGCCAACTTCAGGTCACTGGTCAACAAGAGACCTCCCAGCTCCACATAATATTAAACAGCGGAAATCTCCCAGAGACCTCCATCTTAACACCAGCACCCAGCTTCACTCAACGACCAGCAAGCCACAGTGCTGGACAACCTATGCCAAACAACTAGCAAAACAGGAACACAACCCCACCCATTAGCAGAGAGGCTGCCTAAAATCATAATAAGGCCACAGACACCCCAAAACACACCACCAGACGTGAACCTGCCCACTAGAGAGACAAGATCCAGCCTCATCCAGCACAACACAGGCACTAGTCCCCTCCACCAGGAAGCCTACACAACCCACTGAAACAACCTTAGCCACTGGAGACAGACATCAAAAACAACGGGAACTACGAACCTGCAGCCTGCAAAAAGGAGACCCCAAACACAGTAAGATAAGCAAAATGAGAAGACAGAAAAACACACAGCAGATGAAGGAGCAAGATAAAAACCCACTAGACCTAACAAATGAAGAGGAAATAGGCAATCTACCTGAAAAAGAATTCAGAATAATGATAGTAAGGATGATCCGAAATCTTGGAAGTAGAATGGACAAAATGCAAGAAACAGTTAACAAGGACCTACAAGAACTAAAGATGAAACAAGCAACGATGAACAATGCAATAAATGAAATTAAAATCACTCTAGATAGGATCAATAGCAGAATAACTGAGGCAGAAGAACGGATAAGTGACCTGGAAGATAAAGTAGTGGAAATAACTACTGCAGAGCAGAATAAAGAAAAAAGAATGAAAAGAACTGAGGACAGTCTCAGAGACCTCTGGGACAACATGAAACGCACCAACATTCGAATTATAGGGGTTCCAGAAGAAGAAGAAAGAAAGAAAGGGACTGAGAAAATATTTGAAGAGATTATAGTTGAAAACTTCCCTAATATGGGAAAGGAAATAGTTAATCAAGTCCAGGAAGCACAGAGGGTCCCATACAGGATAAATACAAGGAGAAACACGCCAAGACACATATTAATCAAACTGTCAAAAATTAAATACAAAGAAAGCATATTAAAAGCAGCAAGGGAAAAACAACAAATAACACACAAGGGAATCCCCATAAGGTTAACAGCTGATCTCTCAGCAGAAACCCTACAAGCCAGAAGGGAGTGGCAGGACATACTGAAAGTGATGAAGGAGAATAGCCTGAAACCAAGACTACTCTACCCAGCAAGGATCTCATTCACATTTGATGGAGAAATTAAAACCTTTACAGACAAGCAAAAGCTGAGAGAGTTCAGCACCACCAAACCAGCTTTACAACAAATGCTAAAGGAACTTCTCTAGACACGAAACACAAGAGAAGGAAATGACCTATAGTAGCGAACCCAAAACAATATATAAAATGGAAATAGGAACATACATATCGATAATTACCTTAAATGTAAATGGACTAAATGCTCCCACCAAAAGACACAGATTGGCTGAATGGATACAAAAACAAGACCCTTATATATGCTGTCTACAAGAGACCCACTTCAGAACTAGAGACACATACAGACTGAAAGTAAGGGGATGGAAAAAGATATTCCATGCAAATGGAAACCGAAAGAAAGCTGGAGTAGCAATTCTCATATCAGACAAAATAGACTTTAAAATAAGGACTATTAAAAGGGACAAAGAAGGACACTACATAATGATCAAGGGATCGATCCAAGAAGAAGATATAACAATTGTAAATATTTATGCACCCAACATAGGAGCACCTCAATACATAAGGCAAATACTAACAACCATAAAAGGGGAGATCAACAGTAACACATTCATAGTAGGGGACTTTAACACCCCACTTTCACCCATGGACAGATCATCCAAAATGAAAATAAATAAGGAAACACAAGCTTTAAATGATACATTAAACAAGATGGACTTAATTGATATTTATAGGACACTCCATCCAAAAACAACAGAATACACATTTTTCTCAAGTGCTCATGGAACATTCTCCAGGATAGATCATATCTTGGGTCACAAATCAAGCCTTGGTAAATTTAAGAAAACTGAAATTGTATCAAGTATCTTTTCCGACCACAACGCCATGAGACTAGATATCAATTACAGGAAAAGATCTGTAAAAAATACAAACACATGGAGGCTAAACAATACACTACTTAATAATGAAGTGATCACTGAAGAAATCAAAGAGGAAATAAAAAAATACCTAGAAACAAATGACAATGGAGACACAACGACCCAAAACCTATGGGATGCAGCAAAAGCAGTTCTAAGGGGGAAGTTTATAGCAATACAAGCCCACCTTAAGAAGCAGGAAACATCTCGAATAAACAACCTAACCTTGCACCTCAAGCAATTAGAGAAAGAAGAACAAAAAAACCCCAAAGCTAGCAGAAGGAAAGAAATCATAAAAATCAGATCAGAAATAAATGAAAAAGAAATGAAGGAAACAATAGCAAAGATCAATAAAACTAAAAGCTGGTTCTTTGAGAAGATAAACAAAATAGATAAACCACTAGCCAGACTCATCAAGAAAAAAAGGGAGAAGACTCAAATCAATAGAATTAGAAATGAAAAAGGAGAAGTAACAACTGACACTGCAGAAATAAAAAAAATCATGAGAGATTACTACAAGCAACTCTATGCCAATAAAATGGACAATCTGGAAGAAATGGACAAATTCTTAGAAATGCACAACCTGCCAAGACTGAATCAGGAAGAAATAGAAAATATGAACAGACCAATCACAAGCACTGAAATTGAAACTGTGATTAAAAACCTTCCAACAAACAAAAGCCCAGGACCAGATGGCTTCACAGGTGAATTCTATCAAACGTTTAGAGAAGAGCTAACACCTATCCTTCTCAAACTCTTCCAAAATATAGCAGAGGGAGGAACACTCCCAAATTCCTTCTACGAAGCCACCATCACCTTGATACCAAAACCAGACAAGGATGTCACAAAGAAAGAAAACTACAGGCCAATATCACTGATGAACATAGATGCAAAAATCCTCAACAAAATACTAGCAAACAGAATCCAACAGCACATTAAAAGGATCATACACCATGATCAAGTGGGGTTTATTCCAGGAATGCAAGGATTCTTCAATATACGCAAATCTATCAATGTGATAAACTATATTAACAAATTGAAGGAGAAAAACCATATGATCATCTCAATAGATGCAGAGAAAGCTTTCGACAAAATTCAACACCCATTTATGATAAAAACCCTCCAGAAAGTAGGCATAGAGGGAACTTTCCTAAACATAATAAAAGCCATATATGACAAGCCCACAGCAAACATCATCCTCAATGGTGAAAAACTGAAAGCATTTCCACTAAGATCAGGAACAAGACAAGGTTGCCCACTCTCACCACTCTTATTCAACATAGTTTTGGAAGTTTTAGCCACAGCAATCAGAGAAGAAAAGGAAATAAAAGGAATCCAAATCGGAAAAGAAGAAGTAAAGCTGTCACTGTTTGCAGATGACATGATACTATACATAGAGAATCCTAAAGATGCTACCAGAAAACTACTAGAGCTAATCAATGAATTTGGTAAAGTAGCAGGATACAAAATTAATGCACAGAAATCTATGGCATTCCTATATACTAATGATGAACAATCTGAAAGTGAAATCAAGAAAACACTCCCATTTACCATTGCAACAAAAAGAATAAAATATCTAGGAATAAACCTACCTAAGGATACGAAAGACCTGTATGCAGAAAATTATAAGACACTGATGAAAGAAATTAAAGATGATACAAATAGATGGAGAGATATACCATGTTCTTGGATGGGAAGAATCAACATTGTGAAAATGACTCTACTACCCAAAGCAATCTACAGATTCAATGCAATCCCTATCAAACTACCACTGGCATTTTTCACAGAACTAGAACAAAAAATTTCGCAATTTGTATGGAAACACAAAAGACCCCGAATAGCCAAAGCAATCTTGAGAACGAAAAAAGGAGCTGGAGGAATAAGGCTCCCTGACTTCAGACTATATTACAAAGCAACAGTAATCAAGACAGTATGGTACTGGCACAAAAACAGAAAGATAGATCAGTGGAACAGGATAGAAAGCCCAGAGATAAACCCACGCACATATGGACACCTTATCTTTGATAAAGGAGGCAGGAATGTACAGTGGAGAAAGGACAGCCTCTTCAATAAATGGTGCTGGGAAAACTGGACAGGTACATGTAAAAGTATGAGATTAGATCACTCCCTAACACCATACACAAAAATAGGCTCAAAATGGATTAAAGACCTAAATGTAAGGCCAGAAACTATCAAACTCTTAGAAGAAAACATAGGAAGAACACTCTATGACATAAATCACAGCAAGATCCTTTCTGACCCACCTCCTAGAGTAATGGAAATAAAAACAAAAATAAACAAATGGGACCTAATGAAACTTCAAAGCTTTTGCACAGCAAAGGAAACCATAACCAAGACCAAAAGACAACCCTCAGAATGGGAGAAAACATTTGCAAATGAAGCAACTGACAAAGGATTAATCTCCAAAATTTACAAGCAGCTCATGCAGCTCAATAACAAAAAAACAAACAACCCCATCCAAAAATGGGCAGAAGACCTAAATAGACATTTCTCCAAAGAAGATATACAGAATGCCAACAAACACATGAAAGAATGCTCAACATCATTAATCATTAGAGAAATGCAAATCAAAACTACAATGAGATATCATCTCACACAGTCAGAATGGCCATCATCAAAAAATCTAGAAACAATAAATGCTGGAGATGTGTGGAGAAAAGGGGACACTCTTGCACTGCTGGTGGGAATGTGAATTGGTTCAGCCACTGTGGAGAACAGTATGGAGGTTCCTTAAAAAACTACAAATAGAATTACCATATGACCCAGCAATCCCACTACTTGGCATATACCCTGAGAAAACCAAAATTCAAAAAGAGTCATGTACCAAAATGTTCATTGCAGCTCTATTTACAATAGCCAGGACATGGAAACAACCTAAGCGCCCATCATCGGATGAAGGGATAAAGAAGATGTGGCACATATACACAATGGAATATTACTCAGCCTTAAAAAGAAATGAAATTGAGCTATTGTAATGAGATGGAATAGACCTAGAGTCTGTCATACAGAGTGAAGTAAGTCAGAAAGAAAAAGACAATACCGTATGCTAACACATATATATGGAATTTAAGGGAAAAAAATGTCATGAAGAACCTAGGGGTAAGATAGGAATAAAGACGCAGACCTACTGGAGAACGGACTTAAGGATATGGGAGGGGGAAGGGGTGAGTTTTGACAGGGCGAGAGAGAGTCATGGACATATACACACTAAACAAACGTCTTAGTAAGTAGATAGCTGGGGGGAAGCAGCCGCAAGGCACAGGGATATTAGCTCGGTGCTTTGTGACAGCCTGGAAGGGTGGGATGGGGAGAGTGGAGGGAGGGAGACGCAAGAGGGAAGACATATGGGAACATATGTATATGTATAGCTGATTCACTTTGTTGTAAAGCAGAAACTAAACACACCATTGTAAAGCAATTATACCCCAATAAAGATGTTTAAAAAAAAAAAAAAAAAAAATCCCATTTACCAATTCATCAATCTGAATAAATTAATTAGGAATAAATTTAACCAAGGAAGTGAAAGCCTATACCCTGAAAACTGTAAGACATTGATGAAAGAAATGGGAAGACAACATAAATAAATAAAAAAATATATACCATGCTCATGGATTGGAAGAATTAATAGTTAAAATGTTCATACTACCCAAAGCAAACTACAGATTCAATACAATCCCTCTCAAAACATCAATGGCATGTTTTACAGAAGTGGAACAAATAATCCTAAAATTTGTATGAAATAACAAAGACCCCCAAATAGCCAAAGAAATCTTAAAAAAGAAACCTGGAGGTATCATGCTCCCTGATTTCAAACTATACTACAAAGAGGTAGTAATCAAAATTATGTGATACTGGCACAAAACAGACACACAGGTCAATGGAACCAAATAAAGGGCCCAAAATAAACCAATTCTTATAAGGTCAATAATTTACAGCAAAGGAGCCAAGAATATTCAGTGGGGGAAAACTGGTGCTGGGAAAACTGAACAGATAAATGAAAAGGATGAGATTATACCACTCTCATATACCATATATAAAAATATACTCAACATGGACTAAAGACTTAAATGTAAGACCTGAAACACTAAAACTCCTAGAGAAAACATAACCAGTACACATTTTTGCCATTGCTCTTAGCCATATTTTTCTGGGTCTGTCTCCTAAGGCTAGGGCAACAAAAGCAAAAATAAATAAATGGACTACATCAAACTACAAAGCTTTTGCACAGTGAATGAAACTATCAACAAAACAAAAGGCAACCTACTGAATGGGAGACGATATTGTCAAATAATGTATCTGATAAGGAGTTAATATTCAAAATATATAAAGAACTCACACAATTCAATGTCTAAAAAATTTTTGATTAAAAAATGAGCAGAGGATCTGAATAGACATTTTTCTAAGAAAGACATACAGATGGCCAACATGCTCAAAAATCACTAATCATTAGGGGAATGCAAATCAAAACCACAGTGAGATATCACCTCACACCTGTTCAGTTTGCCTAGCATTAGAAAGACAACAAATAAGAAGTGCTGGTAAGGATGTAGAGAAAAGGGAATTCTCACGAACTGTGGGTGGGAATGTAAATTGGTATAGCCACTATGGTAAAAATGTATGAGTTACACAAAAATAGTAAAATAGAACTACTAAATAATCTAGCAATTTCACTTCTGAATATTTATCCAAAGAAAATTAAAACATTAATTTGAAAAGATAGATACACCTCTATATTCACTGTGGCATTATTTACAATAGTCAACATACAGAAGCTTGATAGATGAATGGATAAAGATGATGTGCATATATATATATAATGGAATATTAGTCATAAAAAAGAATGAAATCTTTCTATTTGTGCTAACATGGATGGACCAAGAGAGTATTATGCTACATGAGATAAGTCAGAGAAAGACAAATATCATATGATTTCACTCATATGTGGAACCTAGAAAGCAAACAAATGAACAAACCAAACAAAACAGAAAAACAGAAGTAGACTCGTAGATACAGAGAACAAACTGGCGATCACCAGAGGGGAATATACGAGGTTGGGAGAAACAGTTGAAGGAATTAGAAGTACAAACATCAGTTATAAATAAGTCAGAAGGATGTAATGTACAGCATAGGGAATATAGTCAATAATATGTAATAATTTTGTTTGGTTACAGATGTTTCTTACACTTATTATGGTGCTCAATTTAAGTATATAAATATAAATCACTAGGTTGTACACCTGAAACTAATATTGTATATCAACTAAACTTCAATAAAAAGGAAAAAACATAATATATACAGGGAATAAATAAATTAATTTAATTTTAATTATGTTTGATATTTTCAGTGTTTATAACTCAAAATGAAAGATGGGAATTATTATGAAGATGCCTGAATTGTAAATAAATTAAAGTACACATAGACATACATATGTACCAACTTAGTATCTATGGGAGATTTTAGCCACTTAAAAAATACAGAATTTAAAAAGTAAGGTAAAAGCACAATAATTTAAGCCATGACATCCCAAAACTATATTTTCACTTGAGAGGTAATGTGTTTACTTGTGAATAAACTGGAAAAGAGATTATTAGGGACAATTTTTGAAGTTGATGCTACTACACTGACTCTTGGAGTGTTAGCCAAATTTTGAAAGTTTATGTCTTTAATCAAATCTGCAACCATACAAAGTTGACAAAAAATTGTAACTTTGAAATAACATTCTGAAAAAATGTAAATGTTATCCAAGGAAAATGTGTTAGGAAGGGAAGAAGAAAAGTAATACTTGTTTATACTCATACTTATGTGATCCTCAAAACAATATTCAACGAGTATGTTTTATTTTATTTCAAATTTGTGAAAAGTAAGGCTCAAAAGTAAGATATGATACAATGTGCATAGCTAATAAATGGCTTAACAAGGATTCAAACAGAATTTTATTATTTTAAAAATAATCTCAAAAATACACAAGTAGGAAATTACATGCTACAGAAAAATAGAACCCTAAATAATAGAAAATTTAAATAACCACTCCTAAGTACACACATGTAATCATTGTTAAACATCTTAATGTATAGTGGCTGACATTTTAACACACACATACTTTTTTTTTTTTTTTTTAAACATCTTTATTGGGGTATAATTGCTTTACAATGGTGTGTTAGTTTCTGCTTATAACAAAGTGAATCAGCTATACATATACATATGTTCCCATATGTCTTCCCTCTTGCGTCTCCCTCCGTTCCCACTCTCTCCATCCCACCCTTCCAGGCTGTCACAAAGCACCGAGCTAATATCCCTGTGCCTTGCGGCTGCTTCCCCCCAGCTATCTACCTTACTACGTTTGTTAGTGTGTATATGTCCATGACTCTCTCTCGCCCTGTCAAAACTCACCCCTCCCCCTCCCCATACCCTCAAGTCCGTTCTCCAGTAGGTCTGCGTCTTTATTCCTATCTTACCCCTAGGTTCTTCATGACATTTTTTTCCCTTAAATTCCATATATATGTGTTAGCATACGGTATTTATCTTTTTCTTTCTGACTTACTTCACTCTGTATGACAGACTCTAGGTCTATCCATCTCATTACAAATAGCTCAATTTCATTTCTTTTTAAGGCTGAGTAATATTCCATTGTGTATATGTGCCACATCTTCTTTATCCATTCATCCGATGATGGGCGCTTAGGTTGTTTCCATGTCCTGGCTATTGTAAATAGAGCTGCAATGAACATTTTGGTACATGACTCTTTTTCAATTTTGGTTTTATCAGGGTATATGCCAAGTAGTGGGATTGCTGGGTCATATGGTAATTCTATTTGTAGTTTTTTAAGGAACCTCCATACTGTTCTCCACAGTGGCTGAACCAATTCACATTCCCACCAGCAGTGCAAGAGTGTCCCCTTTTCTCCACACCCTCTCCAGCATTTATTGTTTCTAGATTTTTTGATGATGGCCATTCTGACTGGTGTGAGATGATATCTCATTGTAGTTTTGATTTGCATTTCTCTAATGATTAATGATGTTGAGCATTCTTTCATGTGTTTGTTGGCATTCTGTATATCTTCTTTGGAGAAATGTCTATTTAGGTCTTCTGCCCATTTTTGGATGGGGTTGTTTGTTTTTTTGTTATTGAGCTGCATGAGCTGCTTGTAAATTTTGGAGATTAATCCTTTGTCAGTTGCTTCATTTGCAAATGTTTTCTCCCATTCTGAGGGTTGTCTTTTGGTCTTGGTTATGGTTTCCTTTGCTGTGCAAAAGCTTTGAAGTTTCATTAGGTCCCATTTGTTTATTTTTGTTTTTATTTCCATTACTCTAGGAGGTGGGTCAGAAAGGATCTTGCTGTGATTTATGTCATAGAGTGTTCTTCCTATGTTTTCTTCTAAGAGTTTGATAGTTTCTGGCCTTACATTTAGGTCTTTAATCCATTTTGAGCTTATTTTTGTGTATGGTGTTAGGGAGTGATCTAATCTCATACTTTTACATGTGCCTGTCCAGTTTTCCCAGCACCATTTATTGAAGAGGCTGTCCTTTCTCCACTGTACATTCCTGCCTCCTTTATCAAGGATAAGGTGTCCATATGTGCGTGGGTTTATCTCTGGGCTTTCTATTCTGTTCCACTGATCTATCTTTCTGTTTTTGTGCCAGTACCATACTGTCTTGATTACTGTTGCTTTGTAATATAGTCTGAAGTCAGGGAGCCTTATTCCTCCAGCTCCTTTTTTCGTTCTCAAGATTGCTTTGGCTATTCGGGGTCTTTTGTGTTTCCATACAAATTGCGAAATTTTTTGTTCTAGTTCTGTGAAAAATGCCAGTGGTAGTTTGATAGGGATTGCATTGAATCTGTAGATTGCTTTGGGTAGTAGAGTCATTTTCACAATGTTGATTCTTCCCATCCAAGAACATGGTATATCTCTCCATCTATTTGTATCATCTTTAATTTCTTTCATCAGTGTCTTATAATTTTCTGCATACAGTTCTTTTGTCTCCTTAGGTAGGTTTATTCCTAGATATTTTATTCGTTTTGTTGCAATGGTAAATGGGAGTGTTTTCTTGATTTCACTTTCAGATTGTTCATCATTAGTATATAGGAATGCCAGAGATTTCTGTGCATTAATTTTGTATCCTGCTACTTTACCAAATTCATTGATTAGCTCTAGTAGTTTTCTGGTAGCATCTTTAGGATTCTCTATGTATAGTATCATGTCATCTGCAAACAGTGACAGCTTTACTTCTTCTTTTCCGATTTGGATTCCTTTTATTTCCTTTTCTTCTCTGATTGCTGTGGCTAAAACTTCCAAAACTATGTTGAATAAGAGTGGTGAGAGTGGGCAACCTTGTCTTGTTCCTGATCTTAGTGGAAATGCTTTCAGTTTTTCACCATTGAGGATGATGTTTGCTGTGGGCTTGTCATATATGGCTTTTATTATGTTTAGGAAAGTTCCCTCTATGCCTACTTTCTGGAGGGTTTTTATCATAAATGGGTGTTGAATTTTGTCGAAAGCTTTCTCTGCATCTATTGAGATGATCGTATGGTTTTTCTCCTTCAATTTGTTAATATGGTTTATCACATTGATAGATTTGCGTATATTGAAGAATCCTTGCATTCCTGGAATAAACCCCACTTGATCATGGTGTATGATCCTTTTAATGTGCTGTTGGATTCTGTTTGCTAGTATTTTGTTGAGGATTTTTGCATCTATGTTCATCAGTGATATTGGCCTGTAGTTTTCTTTCTTTGTGACATCCTTGTCTGGTTTTGGTATCAAGGTGATGGTGGCTTCGTAGAAGGAATTTGGGAGTGTTCCTCCCTCTGCTATATTTTGGAAGAGTTTGAGAAGGATAGGTGTTAGCTCTTCTCTAAACGTTTGATAGAATTCACCTGTGAAGCCATCTGGTCCTGGGCTTTTGTTTGTTGGAAGGTTTTTAATCACAGTTTCAATTTCAGTGCTTGTGATTGGTCTGTTCATATTTTCTATTTCTTCCTGATTCAGTCTTGGCAGGTTGTGCATTTCTAAGAATTTGTCCATTTCTTCCAGATTGTCCATTTTATTGGCATAGAGTTGCTTGTAGTAATCTCTCATGATTTTTTTTATTTCTGCAGTGTCAGTTGTTACTTCTCCTTTTTCATTTCTAATTCTATTGATTTGAGTCTTCTCCCTTTTTTTCTTGATGAGTCTGGCTAGTGGTTTATCTATTTTGTTTATCTTCTCAAAGAACCAGCTTTTAGTTTTATTGATCTTTGCTATTGTTTCCTTCATTTCTTTTTCATTTATTTCTGATCTGATTTTTATGATTTCTTTCCTTCTGCTAGCTTTGGGGTTTTTTTGTTCTTCTTTCTCTAATTGCTTGAGGTGCAAGGTTAGGTTGTTTATTCGAGATGTTTCCTGCTTCTTAAGGTGGGCTTGTATTGCTATAAACTTCCCCCTTAGAACTGCTTTTGCTGCATCCCATAGGTTTTGGGTCGTTGTGTCTCCATTGTCATTTGTTTCTAGGTATTTTTTTATTTCCTCTTTGATTTCTTCAGTGATCACTTCATTATTAAGTAGTGTATTGTTTAGCCTCCATGTGTTTGTATTTTTTACAGATCTTTTCCTGTAATTGATATCTAGTCTCATGGCGTTGTGGTCGGAAAAGATACTTGATACAATTTCAGTTTTCTTAAATTTACGAAGGCTTGATTTGTGACCCAAGATATGATCTATCCTGGAGAATGTTCCATGAGCACTTGAGAAAAATGTGTATTCTGTTGTTTTTGGATGGAGTGTCCTATAAATATCAATTAAGTCCATCTTGTTTAATGTATCATTTAAAGCTTGTGTTTCCTTATTTATTTTCATTTTGGATGATCTGTCCATGGGTGAAAGTGGGGTGTTAAAGTCCCCTACTATGAATGTGTTACTGTTGATCTCCCCTTTTATGGTTGTTAGTATTTGCCTTATGTATTGAGGTGCTCCTATGTTGGGTGCATAAATATTTACAATTGTTATATCTTCTTCTTGGATCGATCCCTTGATCATTATGTAGTGTCCTTCTTTGTCCCTTTTAATAGTCCTTATTTTAAAGTCTATTTTGTCTGATATGAGAATTGCTACTCCAGCTTTCTTTTGGTTTCCATTTGCATGGAATATCTTTTTCCATCCCCTTACTTTCAGTCTGTATGTGTCTCTAGTTCTGAAGTGGGTCTCTTGTAGACAGCATATATAAGGGTCTTGTTTTTGTATCCATTCAGCCAATCTGTGTCTTTTGGTGGGAGCATTTAGTCCATTTACATTTAAGGTAATTATCGATATGTATGTTCCTATTTCCATTTTATATATTGTTTTGGGTTCGCTACTATAGGTCATTTCCTTCTCTTGTGTTTCGTGTCTAGAGAAGTTCCTTTAGCATTTGTTGTAAAGCTGGTTTGGTGGTGCTGAACTCTCTCAGCTTTTGCTTGTCTGTAAAGGTTTTAATTTCTCCATCAAATGTGAATGAGATCCTTGCTGGGTAGAGTAGTCTTGGTTTCAGGCTATTCTCCTTCATCACTTTCAGTATGTCCTGCCACTCCCTTCTGGCTTGTAGGGTTTCTGCTGAGAGATCAGCTGTTAACCTTATGGGGATTCCCTTGTGTGTTATTTGTTGTTTTTCCCTTGCTGCTTTTAATATGCTTTCTTTGTATTTAATTTTTGACAGTTTGATTAATATGTGTCTTGGCGTGTTTCTCCTTGTATTTATCCTGTATGGGACCCTCTGTGCTTCCTGGACTTGATTAACTATTTCCTTTCCCATATTAGGGAAGTTTTCAACTATAATCTCTTCAAATATTTTCTCAGTCCCTTTCTTTCTTTCTTCTTCTTCTGGAACCCCTATAATTCGAATGTTGGTGCGTTTCATGTTGTCCCAGAGGTCTCTGAGACTGTCCTCAGTTCTTTTCATTCTTTTTTCTTTATTCTGCTCTGCAGTAGTTATTTCCACTACTTTATCTTCCAGGTCACTTATCCGTTCTTCTGCCTCAGTTATTCTGCTATTGATCCTATCTAGAGTGATTTTAATTTCATTTATTGCATTGTTCATCGTTGCTTGTTTCGTCTTTAGTTCTTGTAGGTCCTTGTTAACTGTTTCTTGCATTTTGTCCATTCTACTTCCAAGATTTCGGATCATCCTTACTATCATTATTCTGAATTCTTTTTCAGGTAGATTGCCTATTTCCTCTTCATTTGTTAGGTCTGGTGGGTTTTTATCTTGCTCCTTCATCTGCTGTGTGTTTTTCTGTCTTCTCATTTTGCTTATCTTACTGTGTTTGGGGTCTCCTTTTTGCAGGCTGCACTTTCGTAGTTCCCGTTGTTTTTGATGTCTGTCTCCAGTGGCTAAGGTTGTTTCAGTGGGTTGTGTAGGCTTCCTGGTGGAGGGGACTAGTGCCTGTGTTGTGCTGGATGAGGCTGGATCTTGTCTCTCTAGTGGGCAGGTTCACGTCTGGTGGTGTGTTTTGGGGTGTCTGTGGCCTTATTATGATTTTAGGCAGCCTCTCTGCTAATGGGTGGGGTTGTGTTCCTGTTTTGCTAGTTGTTTGGCATAGGTTGTCCAGCACTGTGGCTTGCTGGTCGTTGAGTGAAGCTGGGTGCTGGTGTTAAGATGGAGGTCTCTGGGATATTTCCACCATTTAATATTATGTGGAGCTGGGAGGTCTCTTGTTGACCAGTGTCCTGAAGTTGGCTCTCCTACCTCAGAGGCAGAGCCCTGACTCCTGGCTGGAGCACCAAGAGCCTTTCATCCACACGGCTCAGAATAAAAGGGAGAAAAAGTAGGGAGAATTAGTAGAAGTATGAGTAAAGAAAGAAGGAAAGGAGGAAGGAAGGAAGGAAGAAAGAAGCAAAGAAGGAAAGAAAGGAGGGAGGGAGGGAGGGAGGGAGGAAGGAAGGAAGGAGGGAAAGAAGGAAAAAAGACAGAAAGAAAGATGATACAGTAAAAATAAAATAAAGTATAATATAGTTATTGAATTAAAAAATATTTAGAAAAAAAAAAAAAAAGGGACGGATAGAACCTTAGGACAAATGTTGGAAGCAAAGCTATACAGAGAAAATCTTACACAGAAGCATATACATACACCTTCACAAAAAGAGGTAAAGGGGGAAAAATCATAAATCCTGCTCCCTGAGACCACCTCCTCAATTTGGGGTGATTCGTTGTCTAAAGGAGGGAAGGAAGGAAGGAAAGAAAGAAAGAACGAAGGTAAAGTATAATAAAGTTATTACAATTAAACTTAATTATTAAGAAAAAGAATTTTAAAAAAAAAGTCATGGACGGATAGAGCCCTAGGACAAATGGTGGAAGCAAGAGTATACAGACAGGATCTCACACAGAAGCATGCACGTACACATTCACAAAAAGAGGAAAAGGGAAAAAAATCATAGATCTCGCTCCTAAATTCCACCTCTTCAATTTGGGATCATTCCTTGTCTATTCAGGTATTCCACAGATGCAGGGTATATCAAGTTGATTGTGGAGCTTTAATCCGCTGCTTCTGTGGCTGCTGGGAGAGATTTCCCTTTCTCTTCTTTGTTCTCACAGCTCACAGGAGCTCAGCTTTGGATTTGGCCCTGCCTCTTGCGTGTAGGTCGCTGGAGGGCGTCTGTTTTTTCGCTCAGACAGGACGGGGTTAAAGGAGCCGCTGATTCGGGGCCTCCGGCTCACTCAGGCTGGGGGTTGGGGGATGGGGGTAGGAGGGGCACTACGTGCGGGGCGGGCCTGTGGCTGCAGAGGCAGCGTGACGTTGCGGCAGAGGCCGGCGTGATGTTGCACCAGCCTGAGACCCGCCGTGCGTACTCCCGGGGAAGTTGTCCCTGGATCCCGGGAACCTGGCAGTGGCGGGCTGCACAGGCTCCGTGGAAGAGGGGTGTGGAGAGTAACCTGTGCTCGCACACAGGCCCCTTGGTGGCGGCAGCAGCAGCCTTAGCGTCTCCCGCCCGTCTCTGGGGTCCGCGGTTTTAGCCGCGGCTCGCGCCCGTCTCTGGGGTTTGCGCTTTCAGCCGCGGCTCGCGCCCGTCTCGGGGGCTCGCGCCCTCAGCCGCGGCTCGCGCCCGTCTCTGGGGTTCGCGCTTTTAGCCGCGGCTCGCGCCCGTCTCTGGAGTTCCTTTAAGCAGCGCTCTTAAACCCCTCTCCTCGCGCACCAGGAGACAAAGAGGGAAGAAAAAGTCTCTTGCCTCTTCGGCCGGTGCAGGCTTTTCCCTGAACTCCCTCCCGGCTAGTCGTGGTGCGTTAACCCCTTCAGGCTATGTTCAAGCCGCCAACCCCAGTCCTCTCCCTGAGCTCCGTCCAAAACCAAAACCCGAGCCTCAGCTCGCAGCCCCGCCCGCCCCGGCGGGTGAGCAGACAAGCCACTCGGGCTGGTGAGTGCCGGTCGGCACCGATCGTCTGTGCAGGAATCTCCCCGCTTTGCCCTCCGCACCCGTCGCTGTGCACTACTCCGCGGTCCCGAAACTCCCCCCTCCGCCTCCCGCAGTCTCCGCCCGCGGAGGGGCTTCCTAGTGTGTGGAAACTTCTCCTCCTTCACAGCTCCCTCCCACTGGTGCAGGTGCCGTCCTTATTCTTTTGTCTCTGTTTTTTCTTTTGCCCTACCCAGTTACGTGGGGAGTTTCTTGCCTTTTGGGAGGTCTGAGGTCTTCTGCCAGCCTTCAGTAGGAGTTCTGTAGGAGTTGTTCCACGTGTGGATGTATTTCTGGTGTATCCGTGGGGAGGAAGGCGATCTCCGCGTCTTACTCTTCCGCCATCTTCAAGGTCCTCTCACATAGCCTTTTGATGACCCATCTGCTGGTCCTGCAGAGTCTCCCGCAGAAGAAGGGATGGCTGCAGCTCGCCCTGTGGACCTGACAGCTCGTTCTCCCGCACGGACGCTGGTGCTGCTGGAAGCCTCTACCGGGACGCCATTTAACAGCTGAAGGCTTCGCCCCACCCCGTAGCCTGCAAGAGCCAGTGCTAGAACACCTCAGGCCAAACAACTGTTTGGGAAGACAACCCCAGGCATCGGCAGACAGTCTGCTAAAGACCTCCAGAGCCTGCAGCTGCTCCTGCAGCTGCCCCAGTGCACCAGCGCTGGTCCCAGAATCCACACATACATTTTTAATGAAAATGTAATTATACTCAAAAGCAGGTTTTTGAAACATATGTCAACAATATTTAAGGCAATATATCATATCAACAAATGCACTTCTAAAGCATTACTTTAAATATCTATGTAATAATCTAGTTCTGATTTACCATTTCTCCACTATTCTTTTACTGTAAATAATATTTTTATGAACATCCTTATAGTCATACAATTTCACTTCTGTTCCAGAAATGTATTACGAGGAAATATATAAAGACATAGGCAAAGGAATAGGCAAGTTTATGTTAATTCTTCACATCAAGTTTTCTTCCATTTATATCAATTTTATACATTTTATCATATTACATCAATTTTTAGAGTGTATTTTCCCCAAATCTATACAAAAAATTGTCTTGAAATAATTGTTAGCAATTTATAAAAGAAATAAATACATATTTTAGTTTGCATTTCCATTATCAGAAATAGTAAGATTTAAAAATGTTTCCTGGCCAGTTGTATTTCTCCCTTGATGAATTGCTTCTCCATGTCCTTTGTATGTTTTCTACTAGGTTGATTCCTGTTTTCCTAATTAATCTATTACTACTTTATTTATCAAACTTATTTTTTTGTAACTTTGAATTATTTTCACTCAAGTATTCAAATAACCAGTCTTTTTCTGCATGGCTTCTACATTTGATGTGCTTCCTTGAAAATCTTTCCCCATACCCAGATTATATAAATATTCATCTGTATATTCTTTTCTCTATGTTTTTTCTATTTTACACTTTTAATTCATCTTGAATTTATTTCATCATGTGAGATAAAGAGACAATGCTGTATTTAACAAATAGATACCGACTTGTCACATTTTAAATAATCCACCCTTTTGCCACTACTTAAAAATGTTCATTTAGTTATATTCTTAATTTTTGCATCATTTAAATTTATAAGTCTATTTCAATAATTCCAGTTTTATAATTGGTAATGCCTGGACAGCCTAGTCCTTGAAGACCTTTGGGACCAGAAGTAAAGAGGTGCTTCTCTTACCCCAAGTGGACCAGAAAGAACCCATTTTACTTGGGTGCCAAAAGACTGTTATTACGTAAGTCTGTCTCTTTTCTTTCCCTCTGTCTCTTCTATCATGTGTATCTAAAGTGGTAGAACACCCTAACTACTAACTTCCATTTATAACTAGGAATCCTCCCCCTCTTTCCGTAGGGTAAAAAGCAATAGTAAAATACATATGTGTTTTACCCAAACTTTGAATGTCTTCATTTTCTTTGAAATTACCCACAAGTTAAGGACATAAAGCTAACCTCTGAAACCAGAAAGTTAGTTATCAATCAAATACTCAACTTAAATACCATTTCCTCAGGGAAGAATTTCCAGACAATTTGATAAAATTAATTCTTCATGTGATTATTCAGTGTAAGACTGTTTCTATAAATTTTCATTTCCTCGAGTGCAGGACCCTTGTCTGTCTTGTTTCACTGTACCTAGTATCTCACATAATACCTGTACTACAAAGGATACACAATAACTATTTTGATTAATGGATGGATTATACTTTAGTGTTTGATTAGTTCTTTGCTTCCCTGAGAGGTTATTTAATTAAGTTCCCTTAAAATAACTAAGTGATTTTAATTGGAAACACCATGAATTTATAAATGTGTTTTTGGAAGAAGTTAAATCATTACAATCTTGAATCTTCCCACCTGGGAACATGGATATCACTTTTCATTAACTTAGGCTCACTTAATGTATGTCAAAAAAAGTTTTGGGGCTTCCCTGGTGGCCCAGTGGTTGAGAGTCCACCTGCCGATGCAGGGGACATGGGTTCGTGCCCCTGTCTGGGAAGATCCCACATGCCGCGGAGCGGCTGGGCCCATGAGCCATGGCCACTGAGCCTGCGCGTCCGGAGCCTGTGCTCCGCAATGGGAGAGGTCACAACAGTGAGAGGCCCGTGTACCGCAAAAAAAAAAAAAAAAATTTTTGCTTTTCTCTTCATGTAGTTTTCTCACATTTGCAATTACATATACTCTTAAGTAGCCCATAATTTGTTTTTCTATTCTGAATGAGAGTTTTTTTCTGTATGTTATCAAAGTATTTATTACAAATATATAAAAATAATAATTTTTACTTATTTATAAGGCAACTGATCATCTAACTGAATTCTCTCAAGTTCTAATATTTAGTTTTTTCTCTTCGTTTTCCCAGAAAGATAATCGCATAATGTGCAAATGATGTTAATATTTGTATGTCTAACAACTGGTACAGTAGTAAGCACTTAGAAAATATTGCTGAAAAATGTGTTTTATGGATATATTGGCTAAATATTTGTTGAATGAATTAACAAATGAATATATTTTAAAATATTCAAAAGATCTTTAAAAGAGTTCAAGAATTAGTGACACGAACTGAAAGTTCCTTTCACATGCTGTTATTTTGTATATGTTTTATTTCTTTGTTCTGCCTCGCTACATGTACAAACCCTAGTTAACAGTAACTAGAAGGAAAAATAAAGTAACTTAAGGGAAGTTCTGCTACCACATAGGATGCAAAACTCTTACAGAAAGCATCACACTCTTCCTAACAATGAGAAACCTCCAGGTAATGTATAAAATCATAATTTGAGTCCTTCACCAGATGCCTTCACAGGTGAATTCTATCAAACATTTAGAGAAGAGCTAACACCCATCCCTCTCAAACTCCTCCAAAAAAGTGCAGAGGAAGGAACACTCGCAAACTAATTCTACAAGGCAACCATCACCCTGACACCGAAACCAGACAAAGATATTACAAAAAAAGAATATTACAGACCAATATCACTGATGAATATAGCTGCAAAAATCCTGAACAAAATACAAGCAAGAATCCAACAACATATTAAAAGGATCATACACCATGACCAGGTGGGATTTATCCCAGGGATGCAAGGATTCTTCAATAAACGCAAATCAATCAATGTAATACCCCATATTAACAAACTGAAGAATAAAAACCATATGAGCCTCTCAATAGATACAGAAAAAGCTTTTGACAAAATTCAACACCCATTTATGATAAAAACTCTCCAGAAGGTGGGCAGAGAGGGAACCTACGTCAACATAACAAAGACCATATATGACAAGCCCACTGCAAACATCATTCTCAATAGTGAAAACCTGAAAGCATTTCCTCTAAGATCAGGAACAAGATAAGGATGACCACTCTTGCCACTATTATTCAACATAGTTTGGGAAGTCCTAGCCATGGCAGCCAGAGAAGAAAAATAAATAAAAGGAATCCAAACTGGAAAGGAAGAAGAAAACTGTCACTGTCTGCAGATCACATGATACTATACATAGAAAATGCTAAAGATGCCACCAGAAAACAACTAGAGATAATCAATGAATTTGGTAAAGTTGCAGGATATAAAATTAATACACAGAAATCTCTTGTATTCCTACACACCAACAACAAAAGATCAGAAAGAGAAATTAAGGAAACAATTCCATTCACCATTGCAACAAAAAGAATAAAATACCTAGGAATAAAGCTACCTAAGAAGACAAAAGACCTGTACTCAGAAAACTATAAGACACTGATGAAAGAAATCAAAGAAGACAGAAGCAGATGGAGAGACATACCATGTTCTTGGATTGGAAGAATCAATACTGTGAAAATGACTATACTACCCAAAGCAATCTACAGATTCAATGCAATCCCTATCAAATTACCAATGGCATTTTTCACAGAACTAGAACAAAAAATCTTAAAATTTATATGGAGACACAAAAGACCCCAAATAGCCAAAACAATCTTGAAAAAAAAAAAAAAAAAAGCGGAGCTGGAGGAATCAGACTTCCTGACTTCAGACTATACCACAAAGCTATAGTACTCAAGACAGTATGGTACTGGCACAAAAACAGAAATATAGGTCAATGGAAAGTCCAGAGAGATAAACCCATACACCTATACTCAACTAATCTATGACAAATGAGGCAAGAATATACAATAAAGAAAAACAGTCTCTTCAATAAGTGGTGCTGGGAAAACTAGACAGCTACATGTAAAATAATGAAATTAGAACACTGCCTAACACCATACACAAAAATAAACTCAAAATGGATGAAAGACCTAAATGTAAGACTTGACACTATAAAACTCTTAGAGGAAAACATAGGAAGAACACTCTTGGACATAAATCACAACAAGATCTTTTTTGACTCACCTCCTAGAGTAATGGAAATAAAAATAAACAAATGGGACCTAATGAAACTTAAAATCTTTTGCACAGCAAAGGAAACTATAAACAAGACAAAAAGACAACCCTCAGAATGCAAGAAAATATTTGCAGATGAAGCAACTGACAAAGGATTAATCTCCAAAATATACAGACAGCTCTAGCAGGTCAATATCATAAATAGCTCTAGCAGGTCAATATCATAAAAACAAACAACTCAATCAAATAATGGGCAGAAGACCTAAATAGACATTTCTCTAAAGAAGACATACAGATGGCCACGAAGCATATGAAAACCTGCTCAACATCACTAATTATTAGAGAAATATAAATCAAAACTATAATGAGGTATCACCTCACACTGGTTAGAATAGGCATCATCAGAAGAAAATCTAAAAACAATAAATGTTGGAAAGGGTGTGGAGAAAAGGGAACCCTCTGTACTGCTGGTGGGAACGTAAATTGATACAGCCACTATGGAGAACAGTATGGAGGTTCCTTAAAAAACTAAGAATAGAATTACCATATGACCCAGCAATCCCACTACTGGGCATATACCCAGAGAAAACCATAATTCGAAAAGACACATGCACCCCAATGTTCATTGCAGCACTATTTACAGTAACCATGTCATGGAAGCAACATAAATGTCCAACAACAGACGAATGGATAAAGAAGATGTGATAAATATATACAATGGAATATTACTCAGCCATAAAAAGGAATGAAATTGGGTCATTTGTAGAGACATGGTTGGACCTAGAGACTGTCATACAGAGTGAAGTAAGTCAGAAAGAGAAAAACAAATATTGTATATTAACACAGATTCGTGGAATCTAGAAAAATGATACAGATGAACCAATCTGCAAGGCAGTAGTAGAGACATGGCTGTAGAGAACAAATGTACAGACACCAAGGGGGGAAAGGGGGGAAAGAGGATGAATTAGGAGATTGGGATTGACACATATACACTACTATGTATAAAATAGATAACTAATGAGAACCTGCTGTATAGCACAGGGAACTCCACTTCGCTGTACAGGAAAAACTAACACAACATTGTAAAACAACTATACCCCAATTAAAAAAAATATATTTACAAATGCAATAAACAAATAATGAAAGCAAGAGCCAAACATTTTATTTGTCCTGAAATATAATATCGAGAAGTAATCGATTCTTTCAATAACTAAAATCAGTAGACATAAAATAATTTTTTAAAAATAGAGTCCTTCAGAAATTTGAGATTACAAGCCAACCAGATGATGTAGGTTTCAAAGAATAAGGATTTCTTCCATTAGGAGATGGAACGCTGAACCCTTATTTTTGACAGAGTCTCTATTGTTCTTTTATCATAATGTGCATCATTTTAGACGTAAAAGTTATGAGGCATACACAGAAGAAGTAGCTGATAAGAAAATAACTAAATAATTTAACAAACTCTTAAATCTGTTTATGCCTTTGTATGACAGTTTAAAATCTCTAGATGTGTTAATCATATAGGCTACATCAATTCACCACATTTTTTTCCAAGGGCCTCTGTACTAGGTGCTCATAAAGATTGGTGTCTGGGAAGGACACCTAAAAGAATTCCCCTGAAAATGACAGACATCCAGTCTGCCCTGGTTTTAGGATGGAACAGGAGAATCTGTAGAAGTCTTCCTGAGCTCTGGACCCTGCATGAGAACAAGGTGAGGATCAGGAGTCCCTAGAGAAAAGGCTACATATTACCCCCACATACCAGACCTTTCTATACTACAAAGCAAATATTGTCTGACATTAAGCAAGGAGCAGGGGATTTATCTGTACTGCAGACCAGCTCTAACATAAGGCAAAAGTCATCTGCCAATGAGAGAGAGAAAGGAAACACTTTCATGTCTGGTTACTACCCTAACACCACAAAAAGTTGGCTGCCATTTGGGGAGGAGGGAAAATCCTTTTGTGCACCAGATGCTGCTATATGATATATAGAGTGCTACTGCCACGTGTACTCAACTTTTCCCTCACTACCACCAATAAAAGGCAAAGTTAGACTGCAATGGAAAGGGAGGCAAAGAGAGAGATAACTCATCTTGCACTATGTTAAAGTCAGGAGTTGTCTGCCATTAGAGAAGGATGAGAAAAATTGAAAAAGATCTACCCCTGAGACTCACACACACAATGCCTGCCTCAAACTGATGTTGGAGCAGAAGACTAGAGATATCTCCCTGCACCCACCATGATCCTTTACCAAATCATAAGCAATAACAGTCTGTGACAAAAGAAGCTAGAGCACAGAGAGAATGACTATGTTATGCAAGCATACAGGGCAGCACACAGGGCCTGCTGAAAGCTTAGGGTAGAGAAGGGATAACTGAGAAAATCTTCTGGAACTCCAGGCCACAGACAAGGGCAAAGAAAGGCAGTCCACTACAACAGAAATTTGAAACCTATGGTTCACTGAAGGTAACTACAGAAACAAAAAACGTAAAGTCAGTACAATTACTGACTAGACTGACTTTAGCTACACACAAATGCCTTAACTACAGTGTGCCCATTTCTGGGCATAAATTATACATACTTCAGTCTCTATTGTTCTTTTATCACAATGTGCATCATTTTAGACATAAAAGTTATGAGGCATACACAGAAAAAGAAAAAAAAATCAAGAAAAATGGACGCATTGTCAAGAACCAGATCTAGATATGCCCAGATATAGAAACTATATTGAAATAAGCATGATTAATATGTTAAATAATCTAGTGGAAAAATTAGACAATGTACATGATCAGCAAATTTGAACAGAATTAGAAGCTATAAAAAGAGATCAAATGGATATGTTAGAAATTTTATAAAATATGATATCTGACCTAAAGAATTCCTTTGATGGTTCTATTAGCAGATTGGATACAGCAAAGAAAAGAAAAATTGTACTTTAAGATAGTTTGATAGTAATGATCCCAACAGAAACACAAAGGAAAAAAGAAAAGACTAAAAAACAAACAAGTTAGCTAACAATAACAACAAAGAGAAAAAAATACATTCAAAATCTGTGAGGCAAAATAAAACATAAGAATATATCTGTAATTGGAATCCCAGAGAAAGAAGAGACAGACAAACAGACAGACACAAAAGGGCAGGAGAAATATTTAAAGAGATAAAGAAATCATGGCCAAGAATTTTCCAATATTTACATATGATAATAATACACAAATACAAGAAACACAATGGACCCTAGAGAGTATAAATTCAAAGAAAAAAACTCCTAGGCATTTAATAGTTAAAAGGCTAAGATCCAAAGATAAATAGAAAATATTGAAGACTTTCATAGGGTGAAACATTTCAATCAGAGAAACAAAATTAAAATTATAGCACACCTCTCATCATACACTTTCCAAATCATGGAACAATAAAAAATATTTAAAGTACTAAAAGAAAATACTGTCAAATTAAAATTCCATACACAGCAAAAGTATCTTAAAAAAAGAGTGTAATAAAGGGTTTTTTTTTTTAGCTAAACAATAGCTGAGAAAATTTATTGCCAAAAGGACTGCACTATAACAAATGTTAAAAAGTTCTTTGCAAAAGGAAAATAATACCAGATGGAAATTTAGATGTACACTAAGAATGAAGAGTATTAGGTCTGATTAAAGAGTTAGCAATGAGTTAGTAAATAAAAAATATTATCTTTATATTTAATCTCTTTAGAAAATATATTACAGCATATAGAAAAAAATACTAATATATTGTGGCTTTTATAACATATATAGGAAAACAACACAGTCCAAAGAGAGAGAAACAGAAATATAATGTTGTAAGATTCTTACATTACATCTAAAATGGTATAATATTATTTGATGGTTCACTGAGATAAGTTAAAACTGTATATTGTAAGCCCTAGAGCAATCACTAAAATAGGGGGAAAAAGAGACAATAAAAAATTTTTTTAAAATGTGTTTGAAAGACAAAATGTCACAGTAGTTTAGAAAGCACTTTGTTTCTTCTAAAGAAAAATATAATTTTACCATATGATTCAGAAATCTCACTATTGGATATTACACAAGAAGGAAAAAAACTTAGGTCTACACAAAGATCTATATGTGAAAATTAATAATACCTTTATTCATAATTTTTAAGAACTAGAAACAGTCCAACTGACTGATACATGTGATAGTTAATTTTATGTGTCAACTTGACTAGGCTGAGGGATAGCCAAACACCTGGTAAAACATTAATTCTGAGTATGTCTGTGAGAATGTTTCTGGAATAGATTTGCATTTGAATTGGTAGACTAAGTAAAGAAGATCACCCTCACCAGGGTGGATGGGCATCATCCAATCTGTTGAAGGCCTGAAAAGAACAAAAAGGCAGTGGAAGGGTGAATTTACTTTCTTTGTCTTAGCTGTGATATCCATCTTCTCCTGCCCTCAAACAGGACATCAGCACTCCTGGTTCTTGGGCCTTTCAACTCAGACCAGGATTTACACCATCAGCTCGCACTATTGGAGATACGTACACACACACGTCTCCATCCTACTGATTCTGTTTCTCTGGAGAACCTTGACTAACACAATAAGTAATTAGTATATCCATACAATAAAATATTACTTGTCTATACAAAGTTATATAGCTCTGATACTTATAACAACATGAATTAAATCTCAAAAAACATTAGGCTAATGAAAGAAGACAAAAAATAGACTATATACACTATGATCCTATTTATATGACAAACTAGGAAAGACAAAACTATCAAGACCACAACTCAGATCAGTTCTTTTCTTGGAGGCAAGCGTTGAGGAAAGAAGAATGACTGAAAACTGGCAGGAAGGAACAATCTGAGTAAAGGATATATTCTATGCTTTGATTTTGGTGGTGGTTATATACATATAAACATTTGTTGAAAGTCATCAAGCAATACACTTAAAAAGGGCAAATTTTATTATGTACAATTTTTACCTTAATAAAAATTTTTAAAATGCATATTTTAAAAAAGTGACTGAAGTGACAACAGAGAGACACAAACAATTTTTGTGAAAGGGAAGACACACCACATTCCATTGGGAGACAACATTTCATTCCCCTTTAGTCCTTTCGGTTGGCAATTCTTGCCTGTAGGAAGTGATTACTACATGCTCTCTGATATACTGTAATTAGACTAAATGCTTTGAATCTCACCTGAAATTCCTGAATCCATTGTAACACTATTAAAAATAATACTGGGTAACATTTATGTCATGATTTATATGTGGCAGGTCCTGTTTAAAGTCTTTATAGGGCTGACTTTCCAAGATGGCGGAGGAGTAGGATGATGTAGAGTTAACCTCTCCCCACAAACACATCAAGAATACATCTACAAATGGAACAATTCTCACAGAGCACCTGCTGAACACTAGCAGAGGACCTATGACACCAAAAAGGACAAGAAAGATTCCCCCTGTAAACAGGTGGGATGAAAGAAAGAAGAAGGGAAAAGGAAGAGGAGAGGAAGCAGAATGGGACCTGTGTACCTGGCAGGGAGCTAAGGAGAGAAAAAATTCCCACACCTGGGGAAGCCCCCTCATTGGCGGGGAGATCAGCTGGGACAGAAGCGGAGCTTTGGGGGCTTGGAGGAGAGCCCAGCAACTGGTCTGTGGAAGGCATGACAGAGTGAGACCTACACAGATGGTCTGTGCCACAGCACTGTATGCCCCAGACTGAGACAGGTGTCTGTCAGTGTGCACATGGGCCGGGAGCTGGAATGTGGGGTTTGGAGAGCAGACCTGGGGATGGACTGCTGTTGGCTGTGAGGAGATGGCCCGAGGGGATGGGAGTGAGGGGTTCTGCAACCAGGACTTCTTGTGGAGGAAGCCTGGACTGCTACAGAAGCAAAGCTCCACTACTGAGTGACATGCAAAGAGCGGCTGCCCACTGCAGCCTCTCTCCTCACACACCAGCCCCTGCCTCCACAGGCACTAAGAAGGGCTCCTGCCAGAGTTGGCTCACACGCCCCTGCCGTCTCCTCCTCCGTCACCCCTGCCCCATGCCTGGATGACCCACTTACCCCAATCACCACCTGATGGGCTCGCGTTTTCAAATTGCTACCCCAGCACCCTCCCGCCTGGGTGGCCCACTCACCCCCAATCACCACCTTGGCTTCTTCCTGCCTGATGGGCTTGTGTTCTCCAACAACCTCTGGATCCAACTCTGGTGGGAGGAACACAGGCAGAGGTGAGGGTGAAACCACAGCTGAGCCCCAATGGCCATGTGACTAAGGAAGAAGAGTTGAAATCTCTCCTCATGGCTGCACAGACCACAGAGTTATACCATCCTTGACGGCTTCCTAAATTTAGTGCCTGCAAAAAATCTGAAAGGACAACAAGTGCTCCTGCAGCTGTGATGGGTCTGGCTTTAGAAGCTGTAGGCTTTGTGGGCAGGTACACATGGGGGTTGGGCCAGGCAAGAGTCTAAGCTGCCTCCTTAGCTCCCACAGTGGTTCCAGGTGCATGATTACTGCAGTCCTGGGACATGACCTCAGCGGATCTGTGCTGGTGGCCCAGTGAAAACAATGCCTGGGAGTCACCAGGGCCAGTTGCTGGCATATCCACAATTAAGATGGGACTGAGAGCAGTGCCAACACCAGTGTATTTTGTAAGCCTACACAATGAGCAAAAGGGGACATAACAGAGCACATTCACAGGTGAACAGATCCAGAGGAGTAATACTCAGTGGCTTCTCTCCCAGTGGGAGTGCTCCAATCCTGCCTACCTCACACCGTAGATAAGAAACACTGCTAAGAAACAGATCAGGGGGCCTCTACTCAAACAACTAGTGAGAAGACCCTGTTCCTGAAAGGGCAGTGACAGCCACAGAGCAAAGGGGAGGCCCCACTCAATATCCAGGTCATGCTCTGGTTGCCACAACACCAGTCAAACCCCCAATCAAGAGGATAGTGGCACAAGCCTCTGGACCAACCTCACACACCAGGGGGCACAAGCCAGAAGCAAGAGGAACTATAGTCCTGTAGCCTGTGGAAAGGAAACCACAAACACAGTAAGTTAGACAAAATGAGGTGACAAAGAAATATGTTGCAGATAAAGAATCAAGATAAAAACCTACAGTAACAACTAAATGAAGAGGAGATATGCAATCTACCTGAAAAAAAATTCAAGGTAATGATAGTAAAGATGATCCAAGATCTCGGAAAGAGAAAGGAGGCATGGATCAAGAATATACAAGAAATGTTTAACAAAGGCCTAGAAGAACTGAAGAACAAACAAACATAGATGAACAATAACCGAAATGAATAATACACTAGAAGGAATCAATAGCAGAATAACTGAAGCAGAAGAATGAATAAGTGAGCTGGAAGACAGAATGGTGGAAATAACTGCCATGGAACAGAATAAAGAAAAAAGAATGAAAAGAAATGAGGACAGTCTCAGAGACCTCAGGGACAACATTAAACACACCAACATTCAAATTATAGAGGTCCCAGAAGAAGAAGAAAAATAGAAGGGCCTGAGAAAATATTTGAAGAGATTATAATCGAAAACTTCCCTAACATGGGAAAAGAAATAGTCACCAAAGTCCAGGAAGCACAGAGAGTCCCATATAGGATAACCCCAAGGAGGAACACAGCGAGATACATATTAATCAAACTAACAAAAATTAAATAGAAAGAAAAAAATATTAAAAGAAACAAGGGAAAAGCAACAAATAACATACAAGGGTATCCCCATAAGGTTATCAAACTCTGCAGGCCAGAAGGGAGTGGCATGATACATTTAAAGTGATGAAAAGGAAAAATCTACAACCAAGAATACTCTACCCATCAAAGCTCTCATTCAGATTCGACAGAAAAATCAAAAGCTTTATAGAAAAGCAAAAGCTAAGAGAATTCAGCACCACCAGACAAGCTTACAGCAAAAGTAAAGGAACTTCTCTATGTGGGAAAGAGACCAGCAACTTAAAACAGCCTTATAAATATACAGACTGCTATATCATCACCTCATGAGAAATGCAAACTGAAAAACTACAACAGATACACACACAAAAAAGAAAAAGTAACACAAACACAACAATAAAGAGGGTCATCAAACCACAAGAGAAGAGAACAAAAGAGGAAGGGAAGAAAAAGACCTACAAAAACAAACCCAAAACAATTTTAAACATGGCAATAGGAACACACATATTGATAATTACCTTAAATGTAAATGTAGTAAAGGCTCCAACCAAAATATAGAGACTGGCTGAATGTATATGAAAACAAGACTCATACATATGCTGTCTACAAGAGACCCACTTCAGACTTAGGGAAACATACAGACTGAAAGTGCAGGTATGGAAAAAGATATTCCACGCAAATGGAAATCAAAAGAAAGCAGGACTAGCAATACTCATACTAGACAAAATAGACTTTAAACTAAAGACTGTTACAAGAGACAAGGAAGGACACTACATAATGATCAATCCAAGAGGAAGATACAACAATTGTAAATATATGCACCCAACGTAGGAGCAACTCAATATATAAAGCAAATGCTAACAGCCACAAAAGGGGAAATCAACAGTAACACAATAATAGTGGGGGACTTTAACACCCCACTTTCATCAATGGAGAGACCATCCAGACAGAAAATCAATGAGGAAACACAGGCCTTATATGACACATTAGAGCAGATGGACTTAACTGATATTTATAGAACGTTTGACAAAAGCAGCAGAATACACATTCTTCTTATATGCACATGGAATATTGTCCAGAATTGATCACATGATGGGCCACAAAGCAAGCCTCTGTAAATCTCAGATACTTGAAGCCATATCAAGCATCTTTTCCAACCACAACACTATGAGATTAGAAATCAATTACAGGAAAAAAAAAACATAAACAACACAAATACATGGAGGCTAAACAGTATGTTACTAAATAACCAATGAATCACTGAAGAAATCAAAGAGGAAATCAAAAAAATACCTAGAGACAAATGACAACAAAAACATGATGACCCAAAACCAATGGGATGCAGCAGGAGCAGTTCTAAGAGGGTAGTTTATAGCAGTACAATTTTACCTCAAGAAACAAGAAAAATCTCAAATAAACAACCTAACCTTACACCTAAAGCAACTAGAGAAAGAAGAACAAACAAAACCCAAAGTTAGTAGAAGGAAAGAAATCATAAAGCTCAGAGCAGGAATAAATGAAATAGAGCCAAAGAAAACAATAGCATAAATCAATGACCCTAAAAGCTGGTTCTTTGAGAAGTTAAACAAAATTGATAAAGCTTTAGCCAGATTCATCAAGAAAAAAAGGGAGAGGACTCAAATCAATAAAATTAGAAATGAAAAAGAAGTTACAGTGGACGCCACAGAAATACAAATGATCATAAAAGACTACAACCAGCAACTCTACATCAATAAAATGGACAACCTAGAAGAAATGGACAAATTCCTAGAAAGATATAACCTTCCAAGACTGAACCAGGGAGAAACAGAAAATATGAACAGACCAATCACAAGTACTAAAATTGAACTTGTGATTAAAAAATTCCCAAAAAACAAAAGTCCAGGACCAGATGGCTTCACAGGCAAATTCTATCAAATGTTTAAGAAAGCTTAACACCCATCCTTCTGAAACTGTTCCAAAAAATTGCAGAGGAAGGAAAACTCCCAAACTCATTGTATGAGGTCACTATCACCTTAATACTAAAACCAGATAAAGATACCACAAAAAAAGAAAATTACAGGCCAATATCACTGAGGAACATAGACACAAAAATCCTCAACAAAATACTAGCAAGCAGAATCCAACAATACATTAAAAGGATCATACACCATGATCAAGTTGTATTTATCCCAGCAATGCAAGGATTTTTCAATATCTGCAAATCAATTAGTGTGATACACCACATTAACAAATTAGAAGAATAAAAAACATATGATCATCTCAATAGATGCAGAGAAAGCTTTTGACATAATTCAACACTGATTTATGAAAAAAACTCTCCAGAACGTGGGCACAGAGAAAATATACCTCAACATATAAAGGCTATATATGACAAACCTACAGCTAACATCATACTCAACAGTGAAAAGCTGAAAGCATTTCCTCTAAGATCAGGAGCAAGGAGAAAGATAAGAATGTCCACTCTAGCCACTTTTATTCAACATCGTTTTGGAAGTCCTAGCTACGACAATCAGAGAAGAAAGAGGAATAAAAGGAATACAGATTGGAAAAGAAGAAGTAAAACTGTCACTGTTGGCAGTCAACATGATACTATATGTAGAAAATCCTAAAGATGCTACCAGAAAACTACTACAGCCCTTCAATGAATTAGGTAAAGTTGCAGGTTATGAAATTAAAACACATAAATCTCTTGCATTTCTATACACTAACAACAAAAGATTAGAAAGAGAAATTAAAGAAACCATCCCATTTACTATCATGTAAAAAAGAATAAAATACCTAGGAATAAACCTACCGAAGGAGACAAAAGACCTGTATTCTGAAAAGTATAAAATGCTGATGAAAGAAATTGAAGACGACACAAAAGATCAAAAAATATACCATGTTCTTGGATTGAAAGAATCAGTATTGCCAAAATGATTACACTACCCAAAGCAATCTACAGATTCAATGCAACCCCTATCAAATTACCAATGGCATTTTTCACAGAACTAGAACAAAGAAATTTAAAATTTGTATGGAGACACAAAAGACCCCGAATAGCCAAAGCAATATTGAGAAATAAAAATGGACCTGGGGGAATCAGGCTCCCTGACTTCAGACTATACTACAAAGCTATAGTCATCAAAACAGTTTGGTACTGGCACAAAAATAGAAATATAGGTCTATGGAACAGGATAGAAGGCCCAGAAATTAACCCACACATCTATGGTAAATTAATCTACGAAAAAGGAGATAAGACTATATAATGGAGGAAAGACAGTCTCTTCAATAAATGGTGCTGGGAAAACTGAACAGCTACATGTAAAGAAATGAAATTAGAACACTCTTTGAAACCATACACAAAAATAAACTCAAAATGGATGAAAGACCTAAATGTAAGACCAGACACAATAAAACTCTTAGAGGAAAACATAGGCAGAACATTCTCTGACATAAACTACAGCAATATCATTTTTAATCCATCTCCCAGAATAATGGAAATAAAAATAAACAAATTGGAACTAATTAACCGCAAAAGCTTTTGCACAGGAAAGGAAACCATAAACAAAATGAACAACCCCAGAGAGTGGGAGAAAATATTTGCAAACGATGCAACCTAAAAGGGATTAGTCTCCAAAATTTACAAATAGTTCATACAGCTTAATATATAAAAAAAAAAATCTACCCAATTAAAAAATGGGCAGAAGACCTAAATAAACATTTCTCCAAAGAAGACATACACATGGCCAAGAGGCATGTGAAAAGATGTTCAACATCGTTAATTATTAGAGAAATGCAAATCAAAACTACAATGAGATATCACCAGACACCAGTCAGAATGGCTATCATCAAAAAGCCCACAAAGAGTAAATGCTGGAGAGGATATGGAGAGAAGGGAACCCTCCTACACTGTTGGTGGGAATGTAAATTGGTACAGCCACTATGGAGAATAGTATGGAGGTTCCGTAAAAAACTAAAAAATAGAGCTACCACATGATCCCGCAATCCCACTACTGGGCATATATTTGGAGAAAAACGCGGTCTGAAATAATACATGCCCCCCAATGTTCACTGCAGCACTGTTTAGAATAGCCAAGACATGGAAGCAACCTAAATATCCATCGACAGATGAATGGATAAAGAAGGTGTGGTACATATATACAATGGAATGTTACTCAGCCATTAGAAAGAATGAAATAATGCCATTTGCAGTAACATGGATGGACCTAGAGATTGTCATACTGAGTGAAATAAGTCAGACGAAGACAAATATCGTATGATATCACTTATGATGCATGCGGAATCTAACGAAAGGGTACAAATGAACTTATCTACAAAACAGAAATAGAATTACAGATATAGAAAACAAACTTATGGTTACCGCGGGTAAGAAGGGGAGGGATAAATTGGGAGATTGGTATTGACATATACACACTACTATATATAAAATAGATAACTAAGAAGGACCTACTGTATAGCACAGGGAACTCTACTCAATACTCTGTAATGGGCTATATGGGAAAAGAATCTAAAAAGAGTGCATACGTGTATATGTATCACTGATTCACTTTGCTGTACACCTGAAACTAACACAACATTGTAAATCAACTATACTCCAATAAAAATTTAAGTAAATAAATAAATCAAGTCCTTATAGGTATTATTTAATTAATCCTAAAAATAACTCTATGAGGCAGATGCTATTATTCCTGCATAGATGAGATGAACAAGGCCCTAAGACGTTAAGATAGACAGTGGAGAACTGGGAAGCCCAGGCACACTGACTCTTTATCTTGTCCCAGTGCCTTTTGTCTCTTTGTCACCACAGATCCACTTCCCAGTCTTCCCCACCCTGCTGGGACCCTGGAAAGCTGACTTGGAGTATGGGCTCCAGTGAAGATTTCTCTTTCCCTCCAGCTTCTGGTTAAATCAGCAATAAAGAAGGCAGAAGAGGGATATCTGCATATTTATTACTCTGGTTTCCTCCTTGTAAGGTGGCTGCTGGCATCAGGCCTTCCTCTATCAAAGGTTACAACTTCTATTAGGTGCCATATCCTCTCTGAGTTCTGGTAACTATTCCCCTGACGTCATTACTCTGGAAATCCTAGGTATTCCACTAGCCCTTTAAAGGACGATTGCACCTAGGGTGCTTTCAACAAACTTCAGAGTGAGTGGCCTTCTAAAAGGTTATGCCCTCAGTCCCTTGCCCCATCCCTGGTACCCAACTATCTAGTGTACCATCTGTTTTCTGCTGGAAAGAAAACCTTACACCTAAAGCAACTAGAGAACTACATGTTCTAACTATGATCTACTGCTCTACATTGCCTCCACAAATGCTCAGAAATAGTAAATGAAATGATCCTGCAATATGATGACCACAGGGTCAAGGCTAAGAGGCTCAATCTAGAAGCAACACATTTTTTAAATAAAATAAATGGGAAAAAAAGATAGTATTTGAAAAGTTGATTTTCATGACAAAATTACTGGTCTATTATTGAATGGTTTGCAAATTGTTTCTATAGGTATGCCCTGATGTATTTTTTGAACAAAGGTTACTGTTGGATTCAAAGCAACATAAGAGCCATCACTGGACAAATATTATACCACTAAAATAAGCTTCCATGTCCATTGAAATCATCTCGGAGTTTGTAACATGCTAATCATCAAGCAAACTGCATACAAATTCTACCTCAGTAGCTCTGAGGTAGGATCCTGAAATCAACATTTTAATAGGCATTCCAGATGATTCCAACGCACATGATCCATGGATTACACCTAGAGATGGAACTAGGCTGTTACTCTATTGAAGCTTCATAGAATTGGCATATTTTTTGCTGATTCCATGATATCTTTTATACTTTCTCAATTATCCATACCATCACCAGGTGCAACTAGGTTCACTTGATAGAAGCCATGGAAATGGCAACTGGTGGCCAGAAGATACAAATATTCTGAAGTGTAGTGGAAGATCTCACCAACCCACACGTCCAGTGGAGAATAAACAAAACAGAACAACAAAAACAACACACTACTACAATATTAGTGAATAAGAAAGACTCATGGGTAAAGATTCATAATAAAGATAAAGATTCATAATAAAGATTCTTTATTAAGTCGTAGAATTTAAGGGTGCCATGACAGCTCAGTGATGAAGCTATTTTTAGGTAGGCTGCCTTTATACTGTCACACAATCGTATTTCAGATTTGTCAAGTTCACTCTGATATAGTCATCTTACTAGCACTAAAGTTAGACAAATCTTTAAAAGCACCATATTTCTATCCTCAAGCTACAGTAATTTAAGATGATAGAGATGAAAATAAACGCTATGAAACATATGACACAAAATTACTATTCTTCATTTTATATACTCTTTTCCAATCACATTCATTAGAATGACATTTATCATCTACTTAATTTAAAATATTTCCTATATTTCAATGAAAGAATTAAAAATAAATAAATAAAATATTTCTTATCTTTGCAACTACATACTTTTCATAAATAATATACAAGAGAACTTTGAGTATAAATTCCTTTGTTTTGAATGATGGTTTGCTTCTTTTGGTAACATATGCTCAAATAATACAGCTTTATCTGTCCTAGGAGAATCTTTCTTGTAGTTGTTTTCTATTTTGTGTGAGGAAATTTGCAACCTGAATGCTACATTAACATACATTTAATGTGGCCATGAGATGACATGTAAAACACTGACTGCCCCTTCCCTTCCAAATATTTAAATAGAAAAATCTATTCAAATTACAACTTTCAGGTTTTCTGGCAAATGACATTATGCAGCAATTTAAGGGCAGACTTGGTGAAGCAATGATACAGCTTTATCATCTCACTTTTCTCTCAGTATAAGCAAACAAGGTTCTGCAGCTGAAAGTTTCGAGTGATTCTGAGGTCCAATTTTTTTTTTCAGTAAAGAAAATAACAGTGGGAATTATGATGATTTGAAGCTACAAAGCAAATAATGTCTATCTTGTAGAGCCCTGTTCTGTACCAACCCGATTTTCAGAAGCAACCATTTCATAAAAGCCCCATCCATCTACTTTTGTTTTATTTACAATTATTGAAATTTTAATAAGGATTTTGCAGCAATATCAGGCATCACATGATGCCAGGGATGAATTATAACTTTACTGCAGCCCACACTGACAGCCAACTCATAAAAATGAATGACATTTTATATCATAACATCTCAGAGGCCATTCAGAATGTTAACAGCTTACTTCATCTTTCTTTAGCATAATGAGGCAGACAGTACAACAATATTCAACGTGAAAATGAAGATTAAGAAAATTTGAATTGGTGCAGGAAAGCAACATTTAATAGGATTCAGACAACATTCAGATTAAAAGTTTCAATTAAAACACCATTAGCAAGATTTTTATCACAAAAGCAAAGCTTTGCCACCAAGACCAATCACTATTTTGAAGAATATTTATCTGTAGACACACTTAGTTCTTCAACCTCTATTTCTAAAATGTTCCAAAGTTTCTTACCCAGTTCAGCAATGCAAGAGTCATTGGCTCAGATAGAACTATAAAAGGTCATTAAATTAAAATACTTGCAAAAGACACCTTATAGACACATAACCAAAATAATATTTATCTTTGTGAAAACCATTCTTTAATCAAATAGCCTTAAACTTCTACACATTTTAAAATTCTGTAGTTTACCTTTGGATTGAGATTAATCAAAAGACAGTTGAGGGTATGTGAATTTTTTAAAAATGTATATATGATTTATAAATATATATAATACAAAATATATTACATAATAATACATTATAATATTATATATATTATGTATTTTCTACTTCCATATATATGGAATTAAAAATACAAAAACCATGAAGAATGAATGAAACAAAGTGAGATACTCACAGTAGCATATAAAACTTGAAACTGGTTATCCACCTTTGTAAAACTGTATAGCAATACCAAAATAGGGTATTTTAGTTGTCTGTATCTTTGTACAGAATTGAGAAATTCATTTTTATCATCTTTCTATGAATGTGAAGTATCAATACAGAACGTTTTACTTAGTTGGGGTGCCCAAAACTGCCAGAATGAAGCAGACAGAGAAAGCAGTCAAGGCTAGCACAGATGGGGATAAATGGGTTTCGCATTCTGAAGCTGAATACAAATTGAGGAAGGTAAAAGTGTTAGGGACAGATTAGCTGTGTCTAATAGACTTCTAATACCAATAATATAGTAAGTAAAGAGAGTGATAATGTGTCATTTTTGAGTGTTGTCACACTTCTTGTGTGGCTTATTTATGATGTCAGAAGAAACCAAGATACTAGAAAATACAAGAATGTTATTTCACGTTTTAAAACTAAGATTTATTATCATCTAATTAAATTTGTTCCTCATTTTTCAAGGTGTTAGAATAGTATCAATTCCCTTTAATGAGTGCTATGTCATCATTAGTCATTTGAGATTTTCTGGAAACTTGTCTATTTAGTAACATTACTTGAAATTTTTTTTCATTCTTCTTATTTGGATGGATTTTTTCTTTCCTGTTCAGATGACTGCAGGGTTTCTTGACCAATTTTTAAAAATTTTCTGACTTATGCTAACTGCACATTTGTTTTCATGTATTACCTAACTGTAAGAAATCAGAAAACAGTTTGCATTTTCATCCAGTGATTCAATTACCATGAACTCTTAGGGGTAATTAAAAACTTTATGATGATACCATTACACAGCTACTTTTAAATAGATTTAACACTTTGTTGAATTCTTCGAATTTAACACATTATGTTAATTTTTTCTTGGAAAATCTCCCTATACCCATTCATTGTATTTAATATTTATTCCATTAATGCATTATAAAGTCTTTTATGTGTAACTTCTGACCACGAATAAAAGGAATAATTGCTTCCATTTTCTTTCTTTTTTATTATTGCCCTAGCTTCACATACTATGATACACATTGCATTTTGGATCCTAATCTTAGGAAATCAAAGTCCATCCTTCCTTTTTAGAGATGGTGACCTCTAAATTTTATCTTTTTATACAGTACTTTTGTTTGTTTTTTTATGTTCTAAATGTGATGGGTTTACTTTATTTTACTCTGATGCAAAACCAAAGATTCCACTACCACACAGAGGCCAATATATTACAAGGTCATGAAAAAGTGGTGTGGGACATGCAGGACATGATGGACAACTGGAGGGTTGGGTCACCTCCTTTGTTACATGACACTGCACCATCTCTGAGGAAAACATTTAAAACAACACTGCAGAAATGAACTGAAATGTGGCACAAACATGACAACTTCTGGGCATGCCTTCAAGCACCGCCCTTAGGATGGGCTCAATATCTAGCCCTCAGTGTGGGGAGGATTACGTTTCTTTGGAAGAATAAAAGTTCACACTTTTGAAATTTCACAGAATTTTAAGCCAAAACATAGTGGGTTCATTTCTCTTCACCTCCAGGGACAAAGCTGATGCTTTACTCAAAACCACATTAAGCTCTAGCTCAAATCCCAGACCGACCTTGTGCCCTCCTGCATTAAAGTTCTTTCCATTGATTATTGCTGACAGAGTCGGTTTCACTCCTGGTAGGAAAGGGTCTGAGAATAACCCAGTCCAATCAGACTGGCATTACTTACTTTAGCAGACAGAGAAGTTCTACAACCCAGCTTGTACTTAGCAGCAATGCCAAAATGGCTGTTGGTACTGCTGGCCATCCACGCGAGGTTTATTGATGTTTCAATCTTCTCATTCACTTTCTGGTAGATTGACCCTCCAAATTCAGTGTCATCGTTCACCTGAGTGTGCAGCTGGAAGTCTGCGGCCTTGTAACCCAGGGCAAAATTATTGTGAGACAGTTTGGATTTGGCTGTGTCAAAACTCATCTGATGGCCAGCAAGCCAACCTTCAAAGGCCAACACAGCCCAGCCATAGATGGTTGGTTCAGAAAAATCTATATCAAAGTTAATGCCAAGACTGAAACAATCCCATTTATAGGAGGCCTTCAATTTCCCACTCTTCTTTCCTGTGTTCAGTACAAATATGGTATCAACAGAGTCAGTTTCAACTCTTCAGCCAACTTATTCTCCAAAGAGGTTTCTGTCCCAAGAGTACTGTCTGTGCTCTACCTTTGGGTGAAGGTCAGCCCATAGTTACAGATCTTGTATTTGGTCTCTACGTTGCCTGATCCTTTCCCTGTATCAGTGTAAGCATGACCAGATGTAGAAAATTCCACTCCACTATATGACTCGGTTCTCAGATCTATTTTGACCATGCCAAACCCATAGCCTTTGTTGAAGACGTCCTTGGCAGCCTTTCCTAGGTCACCATAAGTCAGTGTGTTATACATATCTCTGACTGGAGGTCCTGTCCACTCTGTCAGGAGGGCCTGTCCACTCCCTATACAGTAAGTTTTAAGTGATATCTACTGTTGTTAAAGAATATATCTTTGAAATCAATGCAATTTACTGTTCACTCTCACAAGGACAATGACAACATATATTTTCCAAAGTTTGAAAAATGAGAGACATCAGCCTCCTCTGCCGTCCCTAGCTGTCATTGTTGATACCTGAATAAGTAACTTAATATTTTTGAACATTAACTTGTCTCAGACATAAAATGGGTATATCCTTTTTGTTTTACTTTGGTAAATAAGTAGACTAGATTGACCTATTTCCCCCTCTTTTCTTTCTTGTCAAATTGGAGCAGTTTTAAAAATTGCTAAATTTCAAAAGAGTAAAATAACTTTCAGGAATGCTGTGGATCAAATCAAGGAGGGAAGATGCAAAGAAGGGGCAGTGCAACCATTTAAGTAAAACAGTCAGAAATAATAGATGTCAAGTTTGGCTCAGAAAAGCACACAATATAGTGGCTAAAGAATGGGTTTTAGAGTCATACTAACATAGATCTGAATCAAATTTACATTGTGGCTTGTTTTTAATATAAATTTATTTATTTATTTATTTACTTATTTATTTTTGGCTGAGTTGGGTCTTCGTTGCTGCACACGGGCTTTCTCTAGTTGCAGCGAGCGAGGGCTACTCTTCGTTGTGGTGCGCAGGCTTCTCATTGAGGTGGCTTCTCTTGTTGCGGAGCACAGGCTCTAAGTGTGTGGGCTTCAGTAGTTGTGGCTCATGGGCTCTAGAGCGCAGGCTCAGCAGCTGTGGTGCACGGGCTTATTTGCTCCGCAGCATGTGGGATCTTCCCGGACAAGGACTTAAATCCGTGTCCCCTGCATTGACAGGCGGATTCTTAACCACGGCGCCACCATGGAAGCCCTACATTGTGGCTTTTGACACATTACCTCTTACCTCCTTGTGTCTGGTTTGTTTTGTTTTGTTTTGATAAATAGAATAGGGATAATAAAACCTGCTTCTGAATGCGGGTATAAGAATTAAATAAAATCATGGAGGCGAAGCGATCAACACAGTACCTAGCAAATAACGATTTGTATTTTTATGTACTAGCCTCCATTTATTTGAGACTTAATGACAAGATGGCATGAAACAAAGAAAGCCTACCCTGGCAGTATAACTCAAAAGTGACCTTTCTGTTTCAGAATATTTTAGTAAAGTTTTGCACCATATTTGAGACATCATTTATGTAAAGTTCAAGCAGCTCCTCTAAGAAATAGCTCAAACCAACCCTTGTGAAAAATGCCCCTTTCTGGACGAAACTGCTTTTGAAGATGATGAATGTAAAACTGTCTAGGTGTGCAAATCTAGATGTGCAGTTTTCTAATGCAACTGTAGAATTAATCTGATAAAATAACATTATAAATCACTGCAAATGTACACTGTGTGGCTTCTAAAAATTAAATTGGCATTCTTGTCTGAGTTGTGAAAATTATGTATTATGGCTTAGATTGTGTCAAGTAAACAGTTCTGGTGGAGTAAGGGAAAGAAAGACATAAATCGAATCTTTCTGACCAATGATTTAAATAAAGGGATAATTTGATTTAATTCGTATCTTACTGATTCTAACTCTAGTCAACTTCTGATTAGCTGTGAGTGGAGATGCATAAGGCAAACAATTCAAATAGTTTAGGAACTGATGTGGCAAATGATGTTATGACAGTCAAAGAACCTCTAGCCTCTGCTCAATGAAAAGAGATTGGCTACTCACTGGAAATCATGAGCTAACTTAAGTGGTATTCAAGAGATATATCCACAGGTAATGACAAATCAGACTTATCATTTGGATGAGTGCGTCATAGACAGTATTATGGAAAGAAGATAGCTTGGTTAACTTAAGAAATAAAAATGAAAAGAAAAAGAAAAGAAAGACCAAAGAACTCACAGATATATAATCTAGACAAAACTCTCTGGCAGCACCCTGGCTGGCCAAACTCATTGGCTTTAGATCCAGCCCAAATTTAGCTTGAATGTCTATATAGTCACTTATTCGCTGTGCTATGTTTAGCAAGTCACTTAACATCTCTGAGCCTCATCTTGGTCATTAGTAAATAAGAATAACAACACTTCATCCGCATTGTTGTAAAAAGTATTCAGATAAAATATGCGAAGCATATTAGCAAAAAAGTAAGTACTCCATAAATGGTAGCTATTCTTATAAATTGATGATGGTGATGATTACCCTTTGCCTACAAATTGCCCATTTTTGAGAGCCCTTAAGATTCTTTTCTCTCGGGAGGCTGCCCTTTATGTTTGTTTTAACTGGATTTCACTTATGTATAAATGAATGGAAGTAGAAAATAATACAATTTGAATTTATACAATCTTGTATTTCCACCCCTACCCCAGCCCCCACTCTGGTTGGTATTACGAAAAGATAGGAAGCTGACGCAGAAGCCGTCGCATTTATTCTAATCAAGCCTGGTCAAGAACGGAGAAACCAAACCTCATTGGTTATCTTCTAAAAAATTACAGAATTAAATGAAAATAGTTATACATGACAAGGTTTTACCAGTTTATAATTACAAAGCAAGGTCATATTATTTGGTAGTCATGAAATTACAACAACTCAGAATTCCATCCCACTACTCTGCAGCGGTTTGTTCTTTAGTCTTACTTCCCCAAATACTTTCTAGATACCTCAGGGTAGGCTTATACATTCTACATATCTGTTATGATGCCCCTTACAGCTCAACCATCCATTCGGCTGGCTCCACTGCTGACCACCTTCCTGGTTCTTGAAGCACTTACATATGTGCTAGAACATCTGGGATGACTTTGTTCTGTATGAGAGACAAACACTTTCCTTAATTCTCAACAGTGACAGCTGAGACAATACTGCAATACTTAAACAAGATTTACAAAAGTTCAAGAATAAAAGAAGAAATATTAGTGCAGTGCGGATAGTGAAGTGCTGCTAGATGTGACCAGGACACAAGCACACAAATTTAGACCCAGGCCCATTCTTAACAGTTTCCAATAGGCTGTCACCTGCCTGGTTTCCTGAGTGTGGTCCTGAAGCACAAAGTGAATTACTTTTTGCAAAATGTCATATTCTTTTCTAACTGCCCTTATTCCAAGGGCAATAACCACAAAATTCAGAGAGGAAAATACCTCATGGCCAGAGCCCCAGATCACCTTTCCAGTCCTCATTTCTTGTCTCCTCTTGAAAGAAAGATTTATGCTCAGTATTTCCAAAGCTCTCAGAGGACACCCATCTCCACGTCCTGAGGTGAACCTACTTGATGAGTATCCATGGAATAATTCCAGCACATACAATTGCAGGATATTATATCCTAAAGCTGGGTACTCAGACAATTCTAGGGCACCGGCTGACTGGTCCAGGTTGAGCTTCTGTTACCCAGCCCAATCTCCTTTTTACTATTTTTCCACTGCTATGGGGTGAAAATCAGGCTTGCGTATCTTTTTTTTTTTTTTTTTTTGCAATCTCTGTGGCACCTGTCGCCAATCTAATAAAAGACTTGCTGTACAAGATAAAATACAAACATTCCCGCCAAGATTAAGTGAAAATGTTCAGAGATGGTAAAATCTAAATCCTTACATAAAAAAGAAACCATTAGCTGACCACAAAGCAGAATATATGTATAGTCAGACTCCCATTCATATGTACTAACCAGAATACTTGTCTTCCTGGTCTTAAAATTTCTATTCACGGGTTTCTCACTTTTAACACTGATTTTTAGGAGGAAAGTTTCCATTTCTTTTGAAATCCAGGGATAATCTGTCAACATTTCTTAATAATCTACATTAAAACTTTTGACATTCACTAACACCAAAAAAGTTTGTTAAAAATAATTCTTTTTTAAGTTAATTCATGCTTTTCTCAGGGAGAATTGGTGGATACTTGATTTACATAATTAAATGACCATAGTTTTGCAATATTTTAATTAAAAAGGAAATCCTCAAAGGTAAATTCATATTACAACCTCTGTAAGACAGAAAACTGCCCAGAGCTTTGAAATACTATCTTCCATGAAGGTTTCAGGAATTTAAAAAGAAAGTAATATGCTTTTAAGAGTCTTCATAAAAATATGATATTTATTACAATCATTTGCTTTTCTAAGGGTAGAACCTTTGAAATGGCATAGCCTCCAGGTAGCTGCACTCCACAAGCTCATGGCTTACCCCAAACTAAGTATTCTTAACAGAAGTGGAAAACAGGGTCTTTTACTTGCTGCAAACTGGGGAATGCAGTTCTACTCCAGCGCTAAGGGCTTGAGAACAGAGCATTAGTGTGATCATGTTCCACTTTCTCTTATCTGTTGGGAATCCCTAGAGCAGACACAACTTGCAAAATCTTATGCAGTGGCTTTGAATCAGGAAAGCAGAGGTATAATTGTGGTATCGTTTATGTTACTGGGGATCACTTTAACTTCTTACTTCCCCAAAGCCAGAGATTACTCTTTTGGGTTCTTGCTTGTAATGAAGTCTATTTATTAATTATGTCAATTTATAATTGTTCTGTTAAGTGGTTTATCAATACTCAATATTGTGTTGTTTGGGAATCAAAATGATTACCTTTTTTAAAAGTCAAATTCTGAGTCATATTTAGATATTAACCCAGAGTTCACAACTAGAGACAGATGATGAGAGAAGACTAATAGGAGGGAGAATCCAATTTACCAGCTAACTGTCATAGTCATTCACCATTACAATAAATGTGAGGTACAAGAAGAAAAGCCTAACTGAAAACAACCAAATGTACATCAAGAGAAGAATAAGCAAATAGTAGTATATTCATACAATGGAATACTGTGCGGCAATAAAAAAGAACAAAGTACCTATAACACAGAAATATAGATGAATTTCAAAAACATATAGAGCGAAAGAAGTCAGACACAAAGGACTACATATGCTGTGGTTCCAATTACATGAAGTTCAAGAACTGGCAGAACTAACCTTATACCTTCTATAACCTTGGTTATAGAAATCCAATCACTGCTTACCTTAGGTTGGGGGAATAGTGACTGGAAAGGGGCATGAGGGAATTTAATGAGATAGTGGAAATATTTCATGCCCTGATTAAGGTCCTAGCTAAGTAGGCATATACATTTTAGACATATTTCAGTCTATGAATGTAATACCTCAAAAAATAAAATAAAACTGAAGAGAAGTAAATAAGAGAAAAAATTTTCCATGCTAATCTAAAGAGGAGGTTTGCTTCCAAAAAAGAAGCCTGGGAGAGGTTTGATTTAAGCTAGAACAAAAATAAGGCTTGTGAGGAAAGAACAGATATCACGGGAAAAAAAGGTTTCTCTAGGGATCAAAAAAGCAGAAATAGATAAAAATGATTGTGGTTCTTATGAATTCAGTGTATAGCAAAGTATTTTTATGAATCTATTTACAGAACTTAGCATGATGTGGTTTTCCAATCTGGCATAATGATTTTCAATCCTAAATCTCTTCTGCTGTAACTACTGGATCTACTGTAATATTTAAACAAGTGCAAGAATAAGTAAAAAAATCATAAGAAGAAAGAAAGAAAGAAGGAAAGAATAAAAGAATGAATGAAAGAGAAAGAAAGAGAGAAAGAAAGAAAGAGAAAGAAAGGAAGGAAGAAAAAGAAAGGAGGGAGAGAGGAAGAAAGGAAGAAAGGAGGGAGGGAGAAGGAAGGAAGGAAGAAAGAAAGGAAGAAAGAAAGAAAAAGAAATCTCCCTTGAAATACTCACTAAAATCTGAATTTGCAAACTGTACCAGTCAGGGTACTGGGGAAAAAATACATGATACACTTAAATGGGGATATCTGAATAGAGTAGAATGAATGAGCTATTTAAAACTTGTGGGTAGATACACCAGAAGGGATAATGCTGTATGTGCCCTGTAGCTGGTAATGTCTCTAGGCCTAAAGGGGCAGAGAGTAACAGACTTATCAAAACCTGGAGACAAAATGTCTGTGTGAACAGAGCCACCTTGAAGAACACTGATTTTCTTTTGAGGAAGACTCATCCTGTGACCACCCAGAAGGGAGAGAGATCTTTTATCTCCTTCCTTGCTCACCACTGATAACGATAACTGATAACCCAACTGGAAGCCAGAAGATAAGTGACCACATCAAGATGCTCCATATCAAGAGATTCCTAAGCCACAGGAATACACGAGGAAAAATGGAGCACATTCACACACTCCATTTGCTTCATTCTAATCCGTTCACGACATGACCTGAAAGTGGAAGTGGGCTGTAAAATTGTGAGGTAGTCTACTTAGTATCACAGTGTTGTCTTTCTTATATATAGTTCACACAAACATATACAGTTTCTCTATTACAATTTTAAAAACAGAATCAGAATACCTGAGAGTGAAGTTGGCTGAATTATACAACTTGCTTAGAGGTAACCACCAAAGAAGCAAAATAAATTTTAACTTTCATGTGTTATAATTTCTCCAGCGATACTTTAATACAACTATGTCAACACTACTATCTTTCAACCATTGTTAGACCACTCATAATTCAAATCCTACATTAACATCTGTCAAAAGGATAAAGCTGGGGACCCCTAGACTACAAGGGAGGGAGGATAACACTAGTATAGAATGTGTCATTGTTATTTTTCCCATGTACTATTATTATACCTGTGCATAGACCTCACAGATAACACCAAAGAGAATAAATACATATATTATTTTGAGGAGAAAACACTCCAAATACTCTATCATTTTTTAAGAAATATAGCATGTTCTTTTTACAGATCACATGTTCTGATTATATGTGTTTGATTTTTATGGGTCTGTGTCAATTTATTATGAAAATATATATGTATGTTTTATACATACATAAAACATATATAGAGGGAAAAAGAGAGACAGAGAGACAGAGAATGAATGAAGAGAGAGATGAGAGAATGTAAATCTCCTGGACAACTCTAGTCATTAGGACCATCCATGGGTCAGCTCCATAGAACAAAAATGTAAAACAAGATTAGTTGAAACAAGGTAGTTTATATCTCCTTCACGTTAAGCCCACACTGGTATGGCAGCCTGCTTCACAGAGTAATAAGAAACCAGATACTGAGATGGAGTTCTAGCCATGCTGCAAGGATCCAACCTTTTTTCCGTGTTCCCCAAGAATGTTGCACCACCACATCCTTATTATAGCCAGAAAGAAAGAGAACATGGAACGAAAAAGACACACTTGTTCCTTTCAAAGGCATAAATGTGAAATTCCCATATCTCCTTCGCTCTCTCATCCTTCTGGCCAAAACTTATTCACAGGGCCACACCTTTTTGCAAGGGAGGCAAGAAAATATAGTCTTTTTGGGGGGTGGCCACAAACTGAACTACAAAAGAGGAAAACATGGATACTGAGGACAAGGAGCCAAAGTCACCTGGAGTGACTCAGCAGGTATTTGTCATGAAAATTGGTTCCTTGGTATTAGAAAGGAATGTCACAAGGGATGCATTCCCATGTTTACCTAAATATACCCCACAAGAATTGTTGACAAAGCGCCAGATCATTCAGTGCTCAACTTACACATAAACACGCAAATTAAGGTTAAACATCATATGGGTGCAAGATAAAATACTATGAACCAGAGAAGGAAATTATAAAGGAAAATCATTAGTGTGGACAAGACAAGCTAGGATAGAAAAAAGAAAGACAGAAACAAAGAGTAGGGAGAAGGGACAACACAATGATTAATGAATGCAATCAAGCACTGCAGTATGGAAATGGGTATGATTTTATAAGTATCTTTTTTGTTTTTATTAAGGAAAGACAAAGACATGAAAGCCAATGAAATGTACATGAATAAGTCTTTTACTATTGTGTGCAGCTAGGGCTCAGTTATGCTGGAGACTCTGAAAGATATAAAACATGCCTATAATTTTGACCTTACAAATGTCTCCCTGAGGAATGAGAAAACTGTGTACTTTACTTATGATTTCCTGATTTTATTTACTGATTGAGGGTTGTACCTGGAAGCATCAACTTTCTGGCATTTCTTGCTTGCCAGGACGAATGACCAGAGAATGCCCTCAGGCAGAAGGTGTTGAAGTAGAAAGCTTTTTGGAATATATAGGAACTGTCAACTGAAGGGGCAGGTGATTTCCAGGATGGCCTTAAGAGGCATGAGTGGAGGATGAACAGCATCTGTTACAGGAAGTGACCAAGATATACAAGATGTCTGCTCTTATGGTTCTTATAATGCATGAGAGCTGATGTACAATAAACAAGTAAAAAAATATATGGATAAGGTAATTCCTGAGAACAAAAGAAATATGCTATACAAATAAAAAAAGAATCATATGACAAAGAATGACTGGAGGATAGAATGAGAGAAAGAAAAGGGAACAAGGAGAAGCCAGATTAGGTATAGTTATCAAAGAAACTTTCTCTGAGAAGGAGGAATTTGAAATATGTTCTGCAAAAATCTGGAAACAGAACATTCCAAACAGAGCAAAATACAGGAACAAAGACTCAGAGGCAGGATCAATCTTGGCATGCTCAACAGTCAGAGAAAAGGGAGCAGAGAGAGGAGGCAGGGAGTGATAGGAGATGACATTGGAGAGGGGGTCAGATTACATGGATCCATAGATCATTGTAAGTATAAAAATGTTATATCTCATTTACATTTTTAAAATATCACTTCGGTTACTCTGTAGAATATGGATTTTATGGGGGCAAGAAGGAAGGAAGTTATCACAATAAGTAGTCCAGACGAGACTTGATGTTTGCTTAGACTAGACTGGTGGCACTGGAGGTGGAAAGAGGCAAGCAGATCAAGATACATTTTGGATCTTCAGTTCACTGAAGGTGTTGATAGACTGGAGTATAGAAGGTAAATGATATTCTACTCTTCATCACTGAAAGAGAGAAATATAGGGGGGGAAATGGAGTGTTGGGAGTTCAGTAGACTTAGTTCTTGACTTGACTTTGAACCTATCTAGTTGTTTCATCTTAGCTCAGCCAAGCAGCTGTTTTAGGCTTCTGCTTCTTCATTTCTGAAGTGGTCTCAATAATAGCATCCCTATGACAGAGTTTCTAAACTTAAAAACTATAGGGATAAAAGAGACTTGACAATTTCTATATGTGCTATATAAATTTAAGGTATTATTAGGGATGTCTTAAGTTGCTTTTAAAAAAATCCATGCTGTTACTTGCTGCTCTTTTATAACCTTTTATTTATGATAACTAATGTGATTAGTGTGCTAAATTTCTACAGCTGTGCCCTGGGGCAATCGTGCAACAGCTGTAATTTTAAAAATTGGGCAAATAAGTAAATGTCAACCTGTAATAAAAGCCAAATGAGTCCCTGATGAATGTTGATGGTGACGGGTAATTTACCTGATAAAATATTGTAACTGCCCAGTTACCTTGGAATAGCTGATTTCTCAAAGTAATTACCTTGTTCTGCATAGTGAAGTGTCATCAGAGGGAATTTTAACACATAATGGTGATTTTTAATTTGCTAATTTAAATATCATATTTATCAATGAAATAATAGCATTTTAATTCAGATTAGGTCCAAAGAGAGAAGTGCATATTACATAACTATAGAGTGCACTGTTATACAATGATAAGGCCCTCCCTTGGTCCCTTCCAGATGATTAGCACTGCTGTGACTCTACAATGGAGTTATAAGTAACTAGTGCAGTACAAGAGGCCTGCTCATTTCTTACCTGTTTTTAACTACCATTTATTTTTTAAAAATCTTTCCTCCTGATAAGGAAAAAATCTTATTGGAGAAAGAGCTAAAAAGCAATTGGATACAGCCTCCCACCTGGAACCTGACCAAATCTTAAGTCTAAGACATATTTAAGCAGTCAATCTCTAACTTTCTGTTTTCTGAGAGTCATATGTTAGATTTCATAAGATCCGCAAGCAAACTATAGAATCATACTGACAGTATGGAGTTCTAACATTTGTCATGATAGTGTTCACTGCTCATCAAATTTTTGACTTTTGGTTAGCTTTCTGTTTTGCTTTTCACAGCATAATTCTCACAGAAACCATCAGTTCAAGAAATCCAGGAAAAAAAGAGCTTAAGATCCTGACTTGAAAATGAATTCAAGAATCACAAAGTAATTGCCTATAAAGATATAAAGCATTAGCAGAATATGAAATAATTCTTTTAATTTAAAAATTAAAAAGGAGAAAAAGGGGGGACCTTGAAGATGGCGGAAGAGTAAGACGCGGAGATCGCCTTCCTCCCCACGGATACACCAGAAATACATCCACACGTGGAACAACTCCTACAGAACTCCTACTGAAGGCTGGCAGAAGACCTCAGACCTCCCAAAAGGCAAGAAACTCCCCACGTAACTGGGTAGGGCAAAAGAAAAAACAGAGACAAAAGAATAAGGACGGCACCTGCACCAGTGGGAGGGAGCTGTGAAGGAGGAAAAGTTTCCACACACTAGGAAGCCCCTCCGCGGGCGGAGACTGCGGGAGGCAGAGGGGGGAGTTTCGGGACCGCGGAGTAGTGCACAGCGACGGGTGCGGAGGGCAAAGCGGGGAGATTCCTGCACAGACGATCGGTGCCGACCGGCACTCACCAACCCGAGAGGCTTGCTGCTCACCCACCGGGGCGGGCGGGGCTGCGAGCTGAGGCTCGGGTTTTGGTTTTGGACGGAGCTCAGGGAGAGGACTGGGGTTGGCGGCTTGAACATAGCCTGAAGGGGTTAGTGCACCACGACTAGCCGGGAGGGAGTTCGGGGAAAAGCCTGCACCGGCCGAAGAGGCAAGAGACTTTTTCTTCCCTCTTTGTCTCCTGGTGCGCGAGGAGAGGGGTTTAAGAGCGCTGCTTAAAGGAACTCCAGAGACGGGCGCGAGCCGCGGCTAAAAGCGCGAACCCCAGAGACGGGCGCGAGCCGCGGCTGAGGGCGCGAGCCCCCGAGACGGGCGCGAGCCGCGGCTGAAAGCGCAAACCCCAGAGACGGGCGCGAGCCGCGGCTACAACCGCGGACCCCAGAGACGGGCGGGAGACGCTAAGGCTGCTGCTGCCGCCACCAAGGGGCCTGTGTGCGAGCACAGGTCACTCTCCACACCCCTCTTCCGCGGAGCCTGTGCAGCCCGCCACTGCCAGGGTCCCGGGATCCAGGGACAACTTCCCCGGGACAGCGCACGGCGGGCCTCAGGCTGGTGCAACGTCACGCCGGCCTCTGCCGCAACGTCACGCTGCCTCTGCCGCCGCAGGCCGGCCCCGCACGCAGTGCCCCTCCTTCCCCCATCCCCCAACCCCCGGCCTGAGTGAGCTGGAGGCCCCGAATCAGCGGCTCCTTTAACCCCGTCCTGTCTGAGCGAAAAAACAGACGCCCTCCAGCGACCTACACGCAAGAGGCAGGGCCAAATCCAAAGCTGAGCTCCTGTGAGCTGTGAGAACAAAGAAGAGAAAGGGAAATCTCTCCCAGCAGCCACAGAAGCAGCGGATTAAAGCTCCACAATCAACTTGATATACCCTGCATCTGTGGAATACCTGAATAGACAAGGAATGATCCCAAATTGAAGAGGTGGAATTTAGGAGCGAGATCTATGATTTTTTTCCCTTTTCCTCTTTTTGTGAATGTGTACGTGTATGCTTCTGTGTGACATCTAGTCTGTATACTCTAGCTTCCACCATTTGTCCTAGGGCTATATCCGTCCATGACTTTTTTTTAAAAATTCTTTTTCTTAATAATTAAGTTTAATTGTAATAACTTTATTATACTTTACCTTCGTTCTTTCTTTCTTTCCTTCCTTCCCTCCCTCCTTTAGACAACGAATCACCCCAAATTGAGGAGGTGGTCTCAGGGAGCAGGATTTATGATTTTTCCCCCTTTACCTCTTGTTGTGAAGGTGTATGTGTATGCTTCTGTGTAAGATTTTCTCTGTATAGCTTTGCTTCCAACATTTGTCCTAAGGTTCTATCCGTCCCTTTTTTTTTTTTTTCTAAATATTTTTTAATTCAATAACTATATTATACTTTATTTTATTTTTACTGTATCATCTTTCTTTCTGTCTTTTTTTCCTTCTTTCCCTCCTTCCTTCCTTCCTCCCTCCCTCCCTCCCTCCCTCCTTTCTTTCCTTCTTTGCTTCTTTCTTCCTTCCTTCCTTTCCTCCTTTCCCTCTTTCTTTACTCATACTTCTACTAATTCTCCCTACTTTTTCTCCCTTTTATTCTGAGCTGTGTGGATGAAAGGCTCTTGGTGCTCCAGCCAGGAGTCAGGGCTCTGCCTCTGAGATAGGAGAGCCAACTTCAGGACACTGGTCAACAAGAGACCTCCCAGCTCCACATAATATTAAACGGTGGAAATATCCCAGAGACCTCCATCTTAACACCAGCACCCAGCTTCACTCAACGACCAGCAAGCCATAGTGCTGGACAACCTATGCCAAACAACTAGCAAAACAGGAACACAACCCCACCCATTAGCAGAGAGGCTGCCTAAAATCATAATAAGGCCACAGACACCCCAAAACACACCACCAGACGTGAACCTGCCCACTAGAGAGACAAGATCCAGCCTCATCCAGCACAACACAGGCACTAGTCCCCTCCACCAGGAAGCCTACACAACCCACTGAAACAACCTTAGCCACTGGAGACAGACATCAAAAACAACGGGAACTACGAAAGTGCAGCCTGCAAAAAGGAGACCCCAAACACAGTAAGATAAGCAAAATGAGAAGACAGAAAAACACACAGCAGATGAAGGAGCAAGATAAAAACCCACCAGACCTAACAAATGAAGAGGAAATAGGCAATCTACCTGAAAAAGAATTCAGAATAATGATAGTAAGGATGATCCGAAATCTTGGAAGTAGAATGGACAAAATGCAAGAAACAGTTAACAAGGACCTACAAGAACTAAAGATGAAACAAGCAACGATGAACAATGCAATAAATGAAATTAAAATCACTCTAGATAGGATCAATAGCAGAATAACTGAGGCAGAAGAACGGATAAGTGACCTGGAAGATAAAGTAGTGGAAATAACTACTGCAGAGCAGAATAAAGAAAAAAGAATGAAAAGAACTGAGGACAGTCTCAGAGACCTCTGGGACAACATGAAACGCACCAACATTCGAATTATAGGGGTTCCAGAAGAAGAAGAAAGAAAGAAAGGGACTGAGAAAATATTTGAAGAGATTATAGTTGAAAACTTCCCTAATATGGGAAAGGAAATAGTTAATCAAGTCCAGGAAGCACAGAGGGTCCCATACAGGATAAATACAAGGAGAAACACGCCAAGACACATATTAATCAAACTGTCAAAAATTAAATACAAAGAAAGCATATTAAAAGCAGCAAGGGAAAAACAACAAATAACAGACAAGGGAATCCCCATAAGGTTAACAGCTGATCTCTCAGCAGAAACCCTACAAGCCAGAAGGGAGTGGCAGGACATACTGAAAGTGATGAAGGAGAATAGCCTGAAACCAAGACTACTCTACCCAGCAAGGATCTCATTCACATTTGATGGAGAAATTAAAACCTTTACAGACAAGCAAAAGCTGAGAGAGTTCAGCACCACCAAACCAGCTTTACAACAAATGCTAAAGGAACTTCTCTAGACACGAAACACAAGAGTAGGAAATGACCTATAGTAGCAAACCCAAAACAATATAGAAAATGGAAATAGGAACATACATATCAATAATTACCTTAAATGTAAATGGACTAAATGCTCCCACCAAAAGACACAGATTGGCTGAATGGATACAAAAATAAGACCCTTATATATGCTGTCTACAAGAGACCCACTTCAGACCTAGAGACACATACAGACTGAAAGTAAGGGGATGGAAAAAGATATTCCATGCAAATGGAAACCAAAAGAAAGCTGGAGTAGCAATTCTCATATCAGACAAAATAGACTTTAAAATAAGGACTATTAAAAGGGACAAAGAAGGACACTACATAATGATCAAGGGATCGATCCAAGAAGAAGATATAACAATTGTAAATATTTATGCACCCAACATAGGAGCACCTCAATACATAAGGCAAATACTAACAACCATAAAAGGGGAGATCAACAGTAACACATTCATAGTAGGGGACTTTAACACCCCACTTTCACCCATGGACAGATCATCCAAAATGAAAATAAATAAGGAAACACAAGCTTTAAATGATACATTAAACAAGATGGACTTAATTGATATTTATAGGACACTCCATCCAAAAACAACAGAATACACATTTTTCTCAAGTGCTCATGGAACATTCTCCAGGATAGATCATATCTTGGGTCACAAATCAAGCCTTCGTAAATTTAAGAAAACTGAAATTGTATCAAGTATCTTTTCCGACCACAACGCCATGAGACTAGATATCAATTACAGGAAAAGATCTGTAAAAAATACAAACACATGGAGGCTAAACAATACACTAGTTAATAATGAAGTGATCACTGAAGAAATCAAAGAGGAAATAAAAAAATACCTAGAAACAAATGACAATGGAGACACAACGACCCAAAACCTATGGGATGCAGCAAAAGCAGTTCTAAGGGGGAAGTTTATAGCAATACAAGCCCACCTTAAGAAGCAGGAAACATCTCGAATAAACAACCTAACCTTGCACCTCAAGCAATTAGAGAAAGAAGAACAAAAAAACCCCAAAGCTAGCAGAAGGAAAGAAATCATAAAAATCAGATCAGAAATAAATGAAAAAGAAATGAAGGAAACAATAGCAAAGATCAATAAAACTAAAAGCTGGTTCTTTGAGAAGATAAACAAAATAGATAAACCACTAGCCAGACTCATCAAGAAAAAAAGGGAGAAGACTCAAATCAATAGAATTAGAAATGAGAAAGGAGAAATAACAACTGACACTGCAGAAATAAAAAAAATCATGAGAGATTACTACAAGCAACTCTATGCCAATAAAATGGACAATCTGGAAGAAATGGACAAATTCTTAGAAATGCACAACCTGCCAAGACTGAATCAGGAAGAAATAGAAAATATGAACAGACCAATCACAAGCACTGAAATTGAAACTGTGATTAAAAATCTTCCAACAAACAAAAGCCCAGGACCAGATGGCTTCACAGGTGAATTCTATCAAACGTTTAGAGAAGAGCTAACACCTATCCTTCTCAAACTCTTCCAAAATATAGCAGAGGGAGGAACACTCCCAAATTCCTTCTACGAGGCCACCATCACCTTGATACCAAAACCAGACAAGGATGTCACAAAGAAAGAAAACTACAGGCCAATATCACTGATGAACATAGATGCAAAAATCCTCAACAAAATACTAGCAAACAGAATCCAACAGCACATTAAAAGGATCATACACCATGATCAAGTGGGGTTTATTCCAGGAATGCAAGGATTCTTCAATATACGCAAATCTATCAATGTGATAAACCATATTAACAAATTGAAGGAGAAAAACCATATGATCATCTCAATAGATGCACAGAAAGCTTTCGACAAAATTCAACACCCATTTATGATAAAAACCCTCCAGAAAGTAGGCATAGAGGGAACTTTCCTCAACATAATAAAGGCCATATATGACAAGCCCACAGCAAACATCATCCTCAATGGTGAAAAACTGAAAGCATTTCCACTAAGATCAGGAACAAGACAAGGTTGCCCACTCTCACCACTCTTATTCAACATAGTTTTGGAAGTTTTAGCCACAGCAATCAGAGAAGAAAAGGAAATAAAAGGAATCCAAATCGGAAAAGAAGAAGTAAAGCTGTCACTGTTTGCAGATGACATGATACTATACATAGAGAATCCTAAAGATGCTACCAGAAAACTACTAGAGCTAATCAATGAATTTGGTAAAGTAGCAGGATACAAAATTAATGCACAGAAATCTCTGGCATTCCTATATACTAATGATGAAAAATCTGAAAGTGAAATCAAGAAAACACTCCCATTTACCATTGCAACAAAAAGAATAAAATATCTAGGAATAAACCTACCTAAGGAGACGAAAGACCTGTATGCAGAAAATTATAAGACACTGATGAAAGAAATTAAAGATGATACAAATAGATGGAGAGATATACCATGTTCTTGGATGGGAAGAATCAACATTGTGAAAATGACTCTACTACCCAAAGCAATCTACAGATTCAATGCAATCCCTATCAAACTACCACTGGCATTTTTCACAGAACTAGAACAAAAAATTTCGCAATTTGTATGGAAACACAAAAGACCCCGAATAGCCAAAGCAATCTTGAGAACGAAAAAAGGAGCTGGAGGAATCAGGCTCCCTGACTTCAGACTATACTACAAAGCAACAGTAATCAAGACAGTATGGTACTGGCACAAAAACAGAAAGATAGATCAGTGGAACAGGATAGAAAGCCCAGAGATAAACCCACGCACATATGGACACCTTATCTTTGATAAAGGAGGCAGGAATGTACAGTGGAGAAAGGACAGCCTCTTCAATAAATGGTGCTGGGAAAACTGGACAGGTACATGTAAAAGTATGAGATTAGATCACTCCCTAACACCATACACAAAAATAAGCTCAAAATGGATTAAAGACCTAAATGTAAGGCCAGAAACTAGCAAACTCTTAGACGAAAACATAGGAAGAACACTCTATGACATAAATCACAGCAAGATCCTTTCTGACCCACCTCCTAGAGTAATGGAAATAAAAACAAAAATAAACAAATGGGACCTAATGAAACTTCAAAGCTTTTGCACAGCAAAGGAAACCATAATCAAGACCAAAAGACAACCCTCAGAATGGGAGAAAACATTTGCAAATGAAGCAACTGACAAAGGATTAATCTCCAAAATTTACAAGCAGCTCCTGCAGCTCAATAACAAAAAAACAAACAACCCCATCCAAAAATGGGCAGAAGACCTAAACAGACATTTCTCCAAAGAAGATATACAGAATGCCAACAAACACATGAAAGAATGCTCAACATCATTAATCATTAGAGAAATGCAAATCAAAACTACAATGAGATATCATCTCACACCAGTCAGAATGGCCATCATCAAAAAATCTAGAAACAATAAATGCTGGAGAGGGTGTGGAGAAAAGGGGACACTCTTGCACTGCTGGTGGGAATGTGAATTGGTTCAGCCACTATGGAGAACAGTATGGAGGTTCCTTAAAAAACTACAAATAGAATTACCATATGACCCAGCAATCCCACTACTGGGCATATACCCTGAGAAAACCAAAATTCAAAAAGAGTCATGTACCAAAATGTTCATTGCAGCTCTATTTACAATAGCCCGGAGATGGAAAGAACCTAAGCGCCCATCATCGGACCAATGGATAAAGAAGATGTGGCACATATACACAATGGAATATTACTCAGCCTTAAAAAGAAATGAAATTGAGTTATTTGTAATGAGATGGATAGACCTAGAGTCTGTCATACAGAGTGAAGTAAGTCAGAAAGAAGAAGACAAATACCGTATGCTAACACATATATATGGAATTTAAGGGAAAAAAATGTCATGAAGAACCTAGGGGTAAGATAGGAATAAAGACGCAGACCTACTGGAGAACGGACTTAAGGATATGGGGAGGGGGAAGGGTGAGTTTTGACAGGGCGAGAGAGAGTCATGGACATATACACACTAACAAACGTAGTAAGGTAGATAGCTGGGGGGAAGCAGCCGCAAGGCACAGGGATATTAGCTCGGTGCTTTGTGACAGCCTGGAAGGGTGGGATGGGGAGAGTGGGAGGGAGGGAGACGCAAGAGTGAAGACATATGGGAACATATGTATATGTATAGCTGATTCACTTTGTTGTAAAGCAGAAACTAACACACCATTGTAAAGCAATTATACCCCAATAAAGATGTTTAAAAAAAAAAAAAAAAAAAAGGAGAAAAAGATTTGAACAAACACTTCACCAAAGAAGATATACAAATGGTCAATAAACACATGAAAAGATGATTAGTACTATTTTTTTAATTTAATTTTATTTTTTTATGCAGCAGGTTCTTATTAGTTATCTATTTTATACATATTAGTGTGTATACGTCAATCCCAATCTCCCAATTCGTCACACCACCACCACCACCCCTGCCACTTTCCCCCCTTGGTGTCCACACGTTTGTTCTCTACATCTGTGTCTCTATTTCTGCCCTGCAAACTGGTTCATCTGCACCATTTTTCTAGGTTCTACATATATGTGTTAATATACGATATTTGTTTTTCTCTTTCTGACTTACTTCACTCTGTACGACAGTCTCTACATCCATCCACATCTCTACAAATGACCCAACTTCATTACTTAGTAATATTCCATTGTATGTATATACCACTTCTTCTTTAACCATTCGTCTGTCAACATTGGGGTGCATGTGTCTCTTTGAATTATGATTTTCTCTGGGTATATGCACAGTAGTGGGATTGCTGGGTCATATGGTAATTCTAGTATTATTATTCATTAGAGAAATGCAAATTAAAACCACAATGAGATGCCACTATACATATACCAAATTGACTAAACTTTAAAAATTAAACAAAATTGAAAGTGATAATGAGTAAGGGAATTCTCCTACTTTGCTGGTGGGGATGCAAAATGATACCGTCCCTTAGAAAACTGTCTGGCAGTTTCTTACAACTTTAAACATACATTTACATGCAACCTAGAAATTCCTCTCCTAAGAATTTTCCCCAACAAGTGGGGGTTGGAGAAGTCCATGCAAATATCCCTATGCAAATATTTATAGCATCATTACAATTCCCTAAAACAGGAAACAACACAAATGTACACCAATCAGCTAGCGATAAACAAATTGTGATACACAGATACAATAGATTGTTAACAATTATAAAAGGACAGACCTCAAATCCATGCAAGAACATGGATTACTCTTACAAAAGACACAAAGAGTGACAAACTATTTCATTCCACTTACATGATAGTCTGGAAATGGCAAAAGTATAGAAACAGAAATCAGATCAGTGGTTGTCAAGACAGTTGGGGATTTAGTACATAAAGGAACTTATTGGGATGATGGAAATATTCTATATCTTGATTTTGATGGTACTTACATGATTGTATACATTTGTCAATAATCACAGAACCATATACCTACAAAGGGTGAATTTTAATGAGTGCAGATTATGCACTAATAAATATGCTTTTTAAAAATTTATTAAGATGGTATTATGACTAATTTTATGGCAATAATTTGAAAATCTAGAATAAATAGATAAATTTGAAGAAGAATACTACTTACTAAAATAGACACAGGAAAAACAGAAAATCTGTGTTTTCTGATATATATTCATGAAATTAAATATTTACTATATTCAATTTTGGAATACTACATGCCAGAATTCACTTATAAACTTTTTTAAAAAGATTTAAGAAAATAATAATTGTAGTCTAACACTTACAGAAAATAGAAGATGTGGAAACCCCTTCCAGCACTTTTTATGAAGCTAACATTATCTTGATAGAAAATCTGACAAGATACTACATGAAAGAAAAGCACAATCCAGTCTTATCATAAAAATTGATGCAATGCAAAAATCCTACACAAGTATTTTGCAAAACAGCTCCAGTAACATACAAATATTAAAAACAGCCTAAAAGATTTCTTTTTTATCCTAGAAATACAAGGATGTTTTAATATTCAAATATCAATAAATAAACTTTGAGTTTGATAATTGTACTGTGGTTATGGGGAGATGTCTTTGTTCTTAGAAAATCAAGCTAATTAGTTTATGGATAAAGGGGACAATATGGCAAATTACTCTTAAAAGATTCAGAAAGAAAGAGAAAGAAGGAAAATCATAAACAAACGGGCAAAATGTAAACATTTGGAAAATCTGAATGTATGGTAGTTTCTTAACTTTTCTTGCAACTTTCCTATTAGTTTGAAATATTATCCCCTTCTCCCAAATTTGCCAAAAATACATTTAAAAATCAATCTGTATAATTCACTAGTGAATGAAAAGACAAACCAAAGAGTTTTCTAAAATCTATGAAGAATGGCATAGATTAGAAATCAAAACCAATTAGAAATCAAAACCAATTTATGTAAAAGCTCAGCAAACTACAGTAGCTTTTTAATTTAATAAATGTCATCTTCAAAAATATGAGAAAAAATCTACAAGTGAAAATCCTTCTTAGTGTGAAATATTATTTTCCCTCCAAGATAAAAAGTGAGGCTAGATTAGTTACACTCATCACTTCCATTCCATTTCATCCTCTTTTATTCAAAATCGATGCAAAGACATGAAGTAAAAGAGTAATGATTAGAAAGGGAAAAATGCCACTTTTGATTTCAGTCTATATGTTTGTGTTCATGTGATATCCAAGAGAATTTTCTACTAAATTATTAGAAATAACACAGTTAGTGTGGTTTCTGATATAAAGCCAATATTTAAATTTCTTTATACAACAAATAGAATACTAAAATGCAAAAATGATACTACTTAGAATAGATCAAAACATCAAATACCTTGAAATAAATCTAATCGAATATATGAAAAATCCCAAAAGACCTATATAGCACTATTGAGTAAAACTGAATCAAACCTAAATAAATGGAGAGATAAAATATGTTCCTATATGTAAAACCCAAATTTATATATGTGTTCATCTTCCTAAATTAATCCATTGACTACAACAGCAATCATACTTCCAGCAGGCTTATTTATTTTCAAATATTGACACATTAACTCTAAAATTTAGATGAAAATACAAAAGTCTAAGAGTAGCTAACATCTTAAAAAAAGAATAATAAATTACTTATAGTACCAGATATCAAGGCCTATTTTATAAATATAGTAACGAAGAAAATAAAGGAGTATTGCAAGGGTGGATAGACCAATATGACAGAATGGAGTCCTGAAAAAGAACAACCTGGTTTTATGACAAAGGGGGCAATGCAGTGTAGGAGGGATGATCTTTTCAAGAAACAGTGCTTAGCAGTTGAATATCCATAAGAAAAAACAAATCTAGACTCTTACCGCACATCAATCCCCAGAATCATTTTCATTTATTGTAGATATAAATGGGAAAGGTAAAAGCAATAATAATTTTAGAAGACAACATAGATGAATATCTTCAGGGCCTTGTCAGGCAAAGATTTTTTTAATAAGTAATTTAAAAAACATTAATAATTTGAACTACATTAAAATTAAGTATTGCAGTCCTGAAAAAGGCACCAGAAGAGTTCAAAAGCAAGCCAAAAGACTAGAAGAATATTATTGCCACTCATATAGTTGACAAATGGCTTGCATGCAGAATACACAGAATCTCCAACAATAAGAGGTAACCCATAAGAAAAATGGTAAGAGTTTTGAAGAAGCAGTTTACAAAAGAGGCTATACAAATAACCAGTAAACATTTGAAAAAGTACTCAAGTTCACTAATCTGCAACTAAATGATAATTAAATCCACCATGAGAAACCACTACACATCCACCAGAATATCTTTAAAAAAAATTTTAAGTGTTGATGAGGTCCTGGAGGAACTGGAAATCTCTTACAATGCTTTTGGGGATGCAACTTGAACAACCACTTTGGAAAAGGGTTTCACATTATCTACTACATTTGAACATACACTTACTGTATAACTCAGGAATTTCATTTCTAGGTATCTATTCAAGGTATCTATTCAACAGAAATATGTGTACATATTCACTACTAGAAATTTTTATAAATGTTCACAAAAAATTATTTATAATAGCCTCAGACTGAAAAATATTGTATAGCAAGACAGGAAAGAAAAAAGTGTTATACACATAAATTGGACTACTATACACCTAGCGAAATAAGTATGATAAAGAACAATCATTTGTGTGAATTTCAATCATAATTTTAAGCAAGAGGAATAAATACAAACAAGGACATTCTGTATTAATACACCTACATAAACTTTTTAGGTTTAAATTATTCTACTCCATCAGAAGTCAGGATAGTGGCTACATTTTGGGAAAAGGGGTAGCATAGTGATTAAGATGGGGCATGAGGAGACTTTGAGGTCCTGTTAATCTTCTATTTCTTAACCTAGTATGGTAGTTTTAAGCGTGTGTTCACTCAGTCCTAATTTATTGTGCTGTATACTTATGATTTGTACAATTTAATGTATGTATACTATATTCCAATGAAACATTTTAAAACGAGAAACATTGAAATAAAATGGTATCATTTTATTTAGTGGAGAAACAGGATTATGTCAAAAGGACCAAACACACAGCTAGAAAGATTTCCCACTAGTCAATTTTGTGACAACTTGAGCATCAAAAAGAAAAATGATTTCAGTGGGTTGGAACACAATGGATCAATAAAAATCCAAGAGTCCATAATGATTTTTAAAAAAGAAAAGCTGGAAAAAACTCATTTGTCACCCTTCATCCTTTGAGGCAACTGTTAAAACAACTCCTTACTTTGAAAATTGATAACTAAAGATAAACATTTAAGTACTCACATTGCCCTTCCAGTAAAGAACTATATTTTAAGACAACAAAATAGCCCCAGTTGATGAGGGAAAGCTCTACTTTAAAGGTATTTCCATCACCAGCTAATATGGAGAAGGAATAATTTGAGTTAGGAAAAAATAAGTTCACAAACCCTCAATGAAATCATCGATTCAAGCAATTTTTTAAATCCATTAAATGAATATTTTATGGGGGAGCATTCATAGAGTCCCATACTCGCAAAGAGGAACAATCTAATTGAATGATAGAAGGGTCAGATATCACATAAACTAGTGATCAATCTTACCATCACTAACAGTGAGTCAAACTAATATTGTGTATTTTGTGATGTGATGCACAATGAGGTACAAAATATCACTTAAGATTTATTCTAGCCAAGCATGTTTAACTCAAAACCATTAAGCCTTAAGATATAACTGTAGATAAAGCAATACAAACTAAGTGATTCCACAAGAAAGCAATCAGACAAGTCCAGAAGGTAGGATATTTTGTAGACAAATTGGCCCCATTCCTTCAACAAGTCAGTGTCATAAAAAGGGGGAAAGTTCTAGACTAAAAGGTATTTAAGGGGCATGGCAATCAGATATAATGTGTGATACTGCATTGATACTGGTTTGAAGAAATTTGCTCTAAATAACATTTTAAATTAACGGGAGAATCTACAGTTTGGGTATTTTGTGCAATGAAAATGTACAAAAATATAAATATGATGATTGTTGACTGTAAAGCAGTTACAAAGCAATAATATAGGAAATTTACATTTGATAAAATATAACATGTAAGGCTAGAGAATAATGTATTAACAACGGTGATCTGTAAGCAGTGGGAATATTTTGGCCCATTTGGTCCTCTATATTTTCTAATTTTGCTACAATACATATATGTATGTTGTTTTTGTAATAATAAAAAGTAATTTTTAAATGGGCTAAAATTTCTCAACAGCAAATTATATTTGTACACGTTAAAATAGGTAAAATATCGGGCTCTATGGCAACTACTGACTGTACATCATCCAGTCAATATAGATGTACCTATTACCTTACTTTTAAGATATAATTATGAAATCCCGACCTTATTAGGAGCTATTAGCACAGTAGATATGTTTACTGAACTTGGAAAAGTTATATGGTATTACTGTTTACTTATGTTCTAAGTTTGATATTTGTACAGTATTTTAAAATTATACATTGTTAAGTTTTTTTATATATTTGGATATTTTGATAAAAATATATGCTTATTCAATAAAATATAGAATATTTATAGAGTATAGAAATTAAAAATTGTAAGCAGCATCACAACCCAGAAATAACTTCTAGTTCAGTTATGGGTTTGTCTTTTAAATAATCTATGCCTATCTATCTATCTACCTATCTGTCTCTCTATCTAAATAGATACTGAACTAATACTGATTTGAACAAATAAGATAGATACAGAGATAGATAGTTAGGTGGATGGATAGACAGACAGAAAGAAATGGAGCTATAACTAACTATAACCTATGGTAACCATCCCTTTCTATGTTATAATTTTGTGTGTTTACTTTAGGACTCTCTCCTTTATGTTGTTTTAATGAGCTTAAATATTTGTCTATATTTTTTGTTTTAATTTTTAAATTTTGGATTAAATAATGGCTGTTGGATTTATTCAATAGTTATACTGTTTTCTATTTTCTAATTCATTCATTTCTATTTTTATTCCTCATTTATTCTTTATTTTGATCCGTTTCACTGTTCCATTTTTAAATTCTTTACTTGAATGCTTAATTTATTAACTTAAATTTTTTCTTTTTTTATGTTAAATTTAGTATTTATAGTAACTAGCCTCTGAATGCTGCTATAGTTATGTTCAATGTTTTAAAGCATGATGCTCTATTATTATTTCTTAGATTTCAACTTAATTTTGATTTGCTCTTTGCCCCAATGAAATGACTGACAGACATTTACACCAGGTGGTATAGATATTCTGCTTACAGTTGTTATTATTAATATCTAGTCTTATTACATGGTCATCATGGATTAAGCTCTGCATTGCTTTTCCATTTCTGAATATCCTGAGGTCTTCCTTGAAGCCCAGTACTTTGTTGACTTTAGCTTCTTCCATGAGCATTTGAATGAATATCCACCTACTAGTTCTCCCTCAATAGTTATTTCTGTCCTCCTTAATCTCCCTTATGTTTTGCCCACTTGATCTTTCATCAGCTGAGAAAAGAGTACTATAAATTTCTTTTAAAAATGTTTCTACTTCCTGAAGTTTTTACTTTATGAATTTTGTAGACATGGTATTTAGTAAATTAATATTTATAAGTTATTTATGTATATTATCTTTTATTAATATGTCTGTATTTGTCCCTTTAATATTTTTTAACAACCACGAATGAAACTAACTTGATATTAATATTGTGATCCTTGTTTTTCTTCTTAGTTTTCATTTGCCTGTCATACCTTTACCCAAAGCTTCCCTTTCAAGGTTTTTGAGTTAATTTTTATTAGATATGTTTCTTATATACAGTAAATTAGTGGCATTGTTACTAGAGATAATTCTGAAAGGAATCATGATTCCTCTCCGAGGTTCAACTGTAGAGAACTAAATAAAGAGCCCATTTACAGAGATATAGCTAGGGTTAAAAAATATATGAGAAAGCAAGAGATGCTCAGGAACAGAGACATAGCAACCACAGGAAGCCATAAAGAGACAAAAGGATGGAGAGTGTCACCAGAGCCAAGTGAGTGCTGGAGCTACAAGGAAAGGTCCCCAGCAGGAGCCATACATGGAGAAATGCTGCCAGAGGCACAGGACCAAAGTAGGGAGGAAACAGGGTAGAAAGAACCCCTTCTCCCTCCTCCTAACTTGAACCCTACTGGAGCCTCCCATTGAGTGTATTCTGCTAGAATTCAGATCACAAAGGAACCTGGATGACCAGTTCTGTATCCAGGACCAAAAAGAAAGTTAGAGAAGGAAAGAAAATAGATATAGGAAGCAAATAGAAAGGTTCCAGAACACTATGCCCACTCGGCATCCATTCTTGGATGCTTTTGCATCTTTTGCTAAGATTAAGAAAATTATTAAGAAAACCACAGTTCTATTATGACTTAAATTGTGACAGGGTATCAGCAATTCAGCCATAATCCAAACTGAAACGTAAATTTTAATGTCACCCACCATCAGTAGGCTTCATATAAGACAGCAAGGAGTGTGGTAAGAGGAAAGAAATGCTCAATTAACATAAATATGTTAATTAGCTGCTATTGTTCTTGCCTTTGATCATGAGGCCAAATTTGATCACTATAATTTTTTTCTATCATCCATTCCATGTTCAAACTACACTTTGTTAAATTTCTGAAGGACAGGATTTTGTGTCTCATGAGATGACCCAAATCTTCATTTCACAGGACACAAAACTAACAGTCTTTGGTGAGCCTGTCTTTATTTTGTGGCCACACTGTTTCAAGGACTATTTTTATGGGACACGTAAGTGATAAAAGGCTCTATAGTGAATCTCCTGGATTCCAGACCAGTTTTTCTAGCCCAATTTTCTCTTGCTAATCAGAATTAATCACTCTAGCCAACAGAGTAAACTTCATTGTTGCCAGTTAGGTTCAATGGCATTAGAAGTGAAAAATGAAAAGGGTGCAGTTTCAAATCTCAATTTAATAGAGACACAGCTGTATTTCTTGGAAAGCAAAACCTTCAAAAGTCACCCAGTATGTACAAGGTTTCAGGGAAGATAAACAAAATTTTGTAAATAGGATATTAGGTAAAATAATGAGAAAGATTCCTCTCGATTCTACCTCTTAGTTCCTGGACCTTCATATTCTGGCTTTTAAGCATATGGAACCATGTATTGGCTGACGGTATAATCTATTAGGCTAGTACCACAATTTCAAACAATACTGTCTCCCAACTGGCACTGTAACTGAGCCTCCAGGAAGCCATTCCATCATTCTATTAGGCCAGCTGCTTACTGGCAATGAGACATATGGAGAAACATGAGTTTCATGGCTATGAATCTACTGCGACAATTCTTTTGATGTAAAATGAGTTTCCTGATCAAAGGCAATGTAGTGTTGGACATTATGGCAATGAGTAAGGCATTCTATAAGGCCATGTATGGTGATACTGGTAGAAGCACAGAGGGCAGGTAAAGAGGAACCCATTTCCAGAATGTGTATCTGTTTCTATGTGGACAAATCATTGCTTACTCCATAATGTAAAGAGTTCAATGTAATCACCCTGCCACCAGGCTGGTGTCCCTATGGAATGGTGGCATATCAGGAGCTCAGCATTGCCTCTGGTACTGGTTGGTTGGACACTAGTGATAGTTACCAAATCAAGCTTGCTAAAGAGTAGTCCATTTTGTTGAGTTAATGCATATTCACCAGCCATGCTACCATGATTACTACATGGTCCCAATAAGTAAGCACTAGAGTCACTGGTAAAAGAGGTTTACAGACAACCATCTATGGGAGAAGTCATACACCTGACACATTTGATTACTGAGCACCTTCTCTTCAGAGGATTTTCTGATGAATACAAATATGGGTTGAGGGAGATTCAGCAAATAAGGCATAGACTGTAGGAGTCTGAGTTACCTGATCATACAATGTACTTGTGACTCCCATAACTGTTCAGACCGTTTCATATAAATAATTTCCATTTCATAACTTATAATGCTAATGTACATGCACTTTAAGATTTGATAACTCAGAGAGCAATAGCACCCAGTTGGCATGAACACTTCAAAGCACATAGTTACCTGGTGTCCCATTCTCAAGTATTTTACTGATATTTCTTCCTGGGTCCATTAGCAAGTTAGAAACTGCTTTTCAAACAGAGAATATTTGGCAGAAGCAGGTGTGGCTTTGCTTCAAAATATTAGGTAAATGAACTACAATTCTCTTCTAGCACCTAGCTAGAAACTTCAAACAGCATCTCTCTCAGTCACAGAGACTTCCAGTACCATTAGATCTAATGAGTCATTATGCTTACATGGCAGGGGAGCTTATAGGACCAACTGGACCTGCTGAAAGGGTTCTTTCTGCATGGTGGGCAGTACAAAATGCAGTTGCTTGGCATTCTCTGTAAAGGGGATATTCTTATATACCTCACTTTGTAATAGCCACTATATCAGTCAGCATCCTTGCAAGAAACTGATTTCTGCTTCAATGGTCCACCTTACGGACTTTAGTGAAGGGACTATTTACCTCAATGTGAGCAGGATTCAGGGACTCAACAAAGGATGCTGCAATACTCAGAGACTAGAAACAGTGAAAAGCTCTTAACATACAATATTTAGACCTGAAGAGACAAGGGGTGTAGATAGCATTATTTAAGTCCAGGAAGAGCTGGTCCTGCTGAGAGAGGTTATTTGGTAGAAACTGTACTCCTGTAAAATCATCAGGGACATAGGGAAGAAGTGCTATGATTTTTCTCTCTCCTCGTGCTCTCTATCTCTTGCTAGTACCTTGAATCAACCCGGTTTGACTAGAAGCCAGCTGGCAGGGGGACCAAGTGACAGAGTTTGCAGTCTGCCTCCCAGAGTACACAGCAGACCAGCAAAAGTTGGAGAAGGGATGTGCTGGAAGAAACAGGATAACAAACACATTTTTTTCTTGTCCAATATGAGGTCTTTTTCTTTAATTTTTAATTTTATTTCATTTACATATATTAGTAAAGATATGCTTAGTTTGAATTTTGTCATCTTATGTAATCATTTCTCCTTTGAATGGTTCTATTTTTTTACATTTTCCTATAATATATCCCTGTATGTATACATTTCTGTTTGTTTCCCATCAGACTATTAGACTATGAATCTATGTGTATGTACATATCTCTTACGAAGGTTGCTAATAAAAAAATTAAAACTGACTTTTAAATTTGCAAATATCTATAAAGTAGGGATGAACCAAATAAATTTTTGGTCAAATGCTGAAAGGCTGAGTGTCAAAGTCATTGTTCACCAGAAGCTAAACATTACTATCACAGAATGAATCCAAAATTTTATCAAACTCAGCTGTAACTGCAATTTTGTTAATGAAATTCTAGAAACAAAAATGTAAAGCTTGATGTTATTGTTCAAGACAATAATTTCTTAGCACTGTCAGCTGCTAGACTGCTTCTGTGAGCAACAGCACAGGTAGATGCTAACTTGACTACCTTTTCCATTATTGTACTTATGATGACATTGCCACCAAATTATTAGATCTCCCCCTCTATGATATTAAAGGACTACGGTACAGATTTGAAAATTCTGGATCCTGCAAATAGGGTTGATGGTGAAGACAGTTTCATTGGTGCAATCCTGTTAGGGAACTGTTGACCGAAACTGCCCACCTTAGCCAGGCACAATAATAACCACTTGCATGAACTGTCTCACAACAGGAAGTCTGGATAAGGAACAGTGTTGCCTCGTAAAACTAACCAGGAGAATCCGGGAGGGGCCACAAGGAAGGAGGAGATGCCAGGCCATAATATGTCCTGCCAATCTCCGAGAAATTCTTATGTTAGAATCCATCTTGGCTTGAGAGATGCATGCACCACCAGGAAGGACCCTGAGTCAGACCAAATATGGGCACGAGCAAGATGACTGGCCAGAGATGACCCAGAAAGCTAATCCAGTTACCATAAAACCTGAGACTGCGAGCCATGTGGCAGAGCAGTTCTCCTGGGTTCCATTACCCTACTGTTCTCCACCCAGGCGCTGCTTCACAATAAAGTCTTCTGCTTTGTCAGCATGTGTGTCTCCTCAGACAACTCATTTCCAAGTGTTAGACAAGAGCCCACTCTTGGGTCCTGGAAGGGGTCCCCCTTCTTAGTAACAATCCCACCAACCAAAGCTTTGCATACTGACAATATTTTCAGAAGCAGAATTAGGATTGTTACCCGGACTTACATCTTGTTATTCTGTACTTGCCTGCACTAATCGCTCCATGAAATCACTTGAGAATATTTGTCAATGTCTTAGTTTTTAAAATGTGGCAACGGAAGAATTAAATTGGCTTTCAAGAAAAAACACTTGTCTCTGAATTTTCAGTCACATCTAAACTTTCATCATGCACACTAATTTCAGCAACTTACCCAGGTTAGGATGCCAAGAAGGTGTTCACAGCAGGTATCCTATAAGAAACATGTACATTCTAATGGTATATTATAGTGGCTACTTCCTCAGCAAATTCCAGCAAATAATTAATTTCCCTGCAAACAGGCACTGGATGCCAGTAAGTCCTGCTATGCAAAGTATTGCTATTAAGGTTTGTTCCAGGAGACATTGTAACATATAATTGTCGCTGATTCATATTGCATAGATTCATGACAAAGGAGTTCCGAGGTTGTATGCATATCACACAGTATTCTTTAACTGAAGATTTTAAGATTACACTTAGACAAATCAACCTTTCAAAGTAAATATTCAAATATTTATAGTAAATCTGAAGGATTGTGAGATCATTGATCCCACCCAAGTTCAAGGATGCTAGAAATGAAGATAGAGTAGGTTTGTATATTTTGGTCTCCCGAAGTCTGAGGATAAATCTGAAGGCAAATGGAGATTTGAGCCAATACAGAGTGTAAAGCCAAATGTTGGTGCATTCTTAATGTGTGTGTGTGCACACATGCACACGCACACATGTGAGTGCATGTGCGTGCTTGTATGAGAAAGGAACTTTCAAATTTGCAGAGAAAGATTATGGGTTTCTAATACACACCAAAGAATTAAATGAGGTATTGTTGAAAGTTCACTGCCTATTACAGTGGAAAGAAAATCTCAAAATAATGGCATTATGGATGACTTGATGGCTATGTTAATTTCCTCTACTGGGTAAAAGAGAGGGTGCTTTCCTCATTTTTGTGAATTTGGGTCTTTGTTCTAAATTGGGAGTTGTCATATTTCTGGAATTGAAGAGAAAACTACATACAGTCAACCAGAATCTAAACTTTCAATCTAGCCAAGAGTTTACTTATTTCACTCAGTTAAAATGTCAGTTCTCTATAATACCTGTTAATAATCTCTTTTAGTCTATATTTTCTCCATTATGTGCAATTCCCACCCACCAGTTGCTGATTTATAGTGAAAGCTATTTTTTAAGATAGTAGAATTAATTTTTGAAATATGTATTCCCTAGTTCTACAGACTCAAATCCATATTCACCTCTATGTTTTACTGCTTATTCATCTAGACCAGTGGTCAGAAAAAAGATCACTGCCTCTCTTACTTCCTTTTGTTCACTAGTCAAAGGAGCATAAGGGAGAAACAGGATTGGAGCAAGAGGGCACATAACTGGAAAAGTTTATATATGATCCACCTCTTGAAAAGGTAGCCTAATGTCCTATAGGAAGACTGCTCCTAGGCTTCCATCTGTAAATCATACTATTCTAACTCTTTCAGTTACCAGAGGGAAAATGCCCTTTATTTATGTTGTTATGTTGTTTAACTTGGAAATTAAATAAGAACTTTGTAATAACACCTAAGATAACAGTCTCACAGTAATCTATGTGATCACCTAAGATAGTGTGTTTTGTAGTTTGGGATTCCTTAAAAGATTGAGCTACAACTGTGGAGTATCTGATATAAGGAGTAGAAACCAAATTATACCAAGAGCAGATAAACAACTAGAGATGTTTAGCTTGAAATGAAGATTTTATGGTGATATCAGAGCTGTCTTCAAATATTTGAAGGCTTGACAGTAGATGACCTTGAAGAGAAATTTTATACTGTAATAATTGGTAGAGAAAGAAATGGTATATAGAAGTTTTAGAATAGCAAATTTGAACTACTATAAGAAATTAATGGTAACAATCAGATATTGATTGCACTAAGGGTTAGAAATGCAAATAGAAAGGTCATAATAGAGTTTTGTTGTTATAGATGCTGTAGAGGAAATTTGGGCATTGAATGGGGAGTTAGACTAATTAAACTTTATTGACTCTTCCAATTATGATATACTGTAATTGTATGAAATTATATCACTGACTCTAGCAACTTAGAATAAAAAAATATAACAAATCTAGGTCTTAGTTCTTTTACTAAAAATAATGATCATTATACAATCTATCTCACAATGTTATTATGTGAGTTAAATTAGATAGAACATATTCAATATAGCAGCCCTTAAAGGTGACCTAATGTGTGCAAGATAGTGTTACACACTTAGACTCAAAGATGAGAGAGAGGCAACTGCAGCCTAAAATTTTGCTAGGGTTTACAGTACATAAAGAGATAGCTATACTTCAACATGGCAAATGCTATAATAGAGGTGAATCAAAAAGCATTTTATGAAAATACAAGGTTGGGAAAGTAGGGTTGGTTTAGGAGATGAATTAGGAAAATAATGCAGAAAAAAATGCCATAAATCTCATAAGATAAACAGATAACATACCAAACATATTCAGTATGAGAAAATGCATAGTGGTGAATAAAAGTCTGCCTTAGTTCTCCTTCCCTCCCAAAATAATAAAATGTAAGCCCTACCTGGTGAATAGCAAATAGTAAAGGCTGACTTGATTATGTATTTGAAAACATTTAGTATGGTACACAGCAGACAGCAGGTACATAATACATGCTCTTTTAAAACCAGAGTGTTTGATTTCTGGTTCTAGTAATAACAAAATAATGGATTTCAGACTTATTCTTCTGCAATAAATGACTATAAAACTAGATAAAATATATGATGCAACAGTTTCCAAGCATTGTACAGAAAACAGTAGGGAGTTGTGATTCTTACAGTGAACTCCACATTTAAAGCTGGGTTTCTATATACAGCTACTTTTAAAACTTCAGTAAGGAAGGAGAAACCCAAATAGATAGAAGGAATTTTTCTGGATAGAGAAAGATTATAGGATGAAGCTGAGGTGACTGGAATTTACGAATGAGCAAGGTCCCAAGGAGGAAAGAGCTGCAACAAGGAGGAGATCCAAAACCATACATATGGATCTTCTTCAGTTTTTGACTTAATACTAAATTGTGTGTACACAGGGTAAGATTCCGCAAGGCCAGAGAGAGAACAGTTACTGAGTAGCAATTAGCTGAGTGGTCATACAATGTTGGGAGGCATGAGAGTTTCAACTAGCCAAAGTGAAAAGATCTCACCAAGCATCCCCAGGTGTTTAAGAACCCAGAAGAGTAATGCATAATTAGGGATAGTCTAGCCCCATCAAAAGAAATGCTCTAAGTTTTAGAAAGCTTAAAATCAAGTATAACTGAATCAGGCTTATCTGACAGTAAATTAATTGCTTGCTCAGAACAAAATTCAACACAAGTTCATAGAAAATAAAAATCAAGACTCTCAATAATATAGCCTGGAAAATATGAAGCATCAAATTTTAAAAACCATTAAACATGAAAAAAAAAAAAAAACAGGAAACTGTGACACAATCAGAACAAACAAGCTATAGAAGCAAAACTGTAGATAACCAGGATGTTGTCAATAGCAGACAGGCACATATCAAGTATTAAAATATAGCAAAGATTTAAAGGAAAAGACGGAAGAGAGAGAAGATATAAGGAATACCAGGAGAGAAATGAAAAATTTTAAATCTTAAATGTAGCCAGCTGGAAAGACACATAATACAAAAGGGAAAGATGATAATGAATACTGCTAACTTCTCATCAGAACAAATTTAAGCCAGATAACAACTGAAAAAATATTCTAAGAACTGAAAAGAAGTATCATTCCAGAACTATAAACCCAGCAAAAACAACCTTCAAAAGCAAGGGCAAAATGAACATTTTTTTTTGGATTAAAATAAAAGGTAAGAGAATTTGTTACCAATGGAACAGTACTAGGAGAAACGTTAAAGGAGTCCTTTGTATAAGAAGAGTAGTGATACAAAATATAAACTCAAATCTACCAAAGACACAGAGTGTCAGAAATGGGAGATATGTGGATAACACAAAAAAAAGATATTTTTGTTTCATAATTTATTTAAAAAACATGACTGTTTAATGAAAAATAATGTGTGGTATAGAACATATGTAGAAGTAAAATGTATGTTAGATGTATCAAAGGGAACAGTAAGGAATAATTGGAAACAATCACATGGGCACATAGATTGTTGTGTGTGAACATGTACCTTGCCTCCTTAAGTGTGTCAGTACTCCCAAGTTTGTATGTCTACATGTGGTGACAGCGACAGTACTGGCAGGGACTGCAGAAGAGCAATCCTTGCTCTACTGGGAAGTTTCAAGCATTGCTTCAAGACCACAAGCACCACAAAAAAAATTTTAAATACCTATCAGGTTTTAAGGCATGGAAATAATACAAAATTGCAGAATATTATTAAGGATTATTGTCCTTTCTTTTCAGTAATCAATTCAATAATTCTTTCCTCTCCCCACCCCCACCCCATTCCCATGAAAGAGCATTTGCCTCCTAAAACAACTGACAGAGGTAATTTGGTCAATGACTTTGTACAGGTCCACTGCAAGTTGTCTTGGATTTTTTTTTCAATTAATGTTGTAAAAACGTGTATGTAGTCTCAGAATAATAAGAAATTCCAGTCTTTCTCCAAGATTTTATAAAACTTCTGGCAATAACAGGATAGGAAATGAGAAGATTTTTTTTCACAGATACCCATTTGAATTATCATTAATTCCTCAAGTTCTGGCACATAAAGCAAATTATGGGTTTTTGTTAAAACATATGAAATAATCAGTTACATGTTAACTGCCGAATGAATAGAACTTCAAAAAAGAATGAAGTTTGGGCTGGTTTTTAATAGCCTATTACTAGTTGGTGCTAGAAGTCACGGGATGGGGAAGTGGGGCATGTTTACCTTAAGCAATAGTGGCAACAACAAAGAATAAAAAGTTTCAACAGGAAAAGATATAATTTTTTATTATCCTTATCTGACAACTTTAAGCTATTGTTGTACTTTGTAATTGTCATATCTGATGATGTTTGTCAGGGAACTTAATATATCCAAGGCTTTTTTTTTTTTCAAAACAGAGTCATTACACCTTCTTACTGAAACATGAGCTTCCATACCAGCCAGAGAAAAGGTTTTTGGAGCCCTAAGACTTATCTAGTTTATTTTGTTCTCCATGTCTTACTTCCTGCTCTTTAGAGGTGTAATAAAAGAACTTGAGAACACCCGTGGTAGGACAAAGGAGAAGAAAAAAGGTTAAAGTATGGGTTTATTATGATAAATTGCTTGTACGAGTTTTGAAACCAGGTAAGTATAGGGATGTCTTTATCCAAACTATTGTATTTCATCTAGAAAAAAGCAGATCATGAAAACTCCCATTATACTAAGTAGGTTTGAAAGTTATGTGCTTAGTTATTCCTGAGTGTGAATATGAACTCTTCAAAAAGATCTTTAGGTTGATTTCAGTTTTGTTGCCAAAAACAAAGAGAAACTTAAAATCTATTCTAGGAATGTCTTCCTCTTAAGTTTCTTATTACTTGGGTATAAATCAAACACTGCTTAGCTCTGGTTCTTTGAATTATTGGTGCCAGTTTAACAAAGGTCTTTAGCTTTTTGCATTTGATTAGTTAGCTTAATATATTGAGGCATCCTATTCTCTCCAAGTTCTCAAAAAAATTTTATTTTCAGAAATTTATTTTTGGAAGTCCATTCAGTAATTAAAAGTTTAGGTTTTATCTTGTTTCTCAATGTTCTAGGGAAAAAAACCCATGCAAATTACCAACAAAAATCAGGGTAATTTCTGCCCATAATATTAGCTTTGATTTAGATTTTTATATCATTCTGGGAATCTTATTTTACAGTTTATTCATTACAATAGTAAAAGCATTTGAGAATGTAAGGTCTATTGTAAGACTTTGAAGAGAATTGTTTCAAATATTTGGAGCTGGTGCCAGCTTATCAGACTGGTCACTTACCTAACAGAGATGAAAACTTATGTGTTAAAGGAATTTACTTTTCCAGATAAATAAATAGCATAAAACCTCACTCCTCTGACATTATATAAAATGTACCAACTACATAGGACCCACTGATTGAATACCTAAAAAATATGTAAGAAAATCCTGGAAAAGTGTTTTATCAACTTTAAAAACTCTTCTCTGTAAATATTATATAATGAAGATTGTTTTCCTATATCTTCTACAGCAATGTCAGCAAGTTTATAAACTGGAGAATCTAGCAATTATGATAATGACAGTAGTTTCTTGACTCAAACTAATCACATTTCCTATTATGTTTTCCATCTTTCTGGATAACTGCAAGTGTATATGTGCTTATATCCACCAAAATAAAAGGAGGGCCTCAATTGGTAGTACATGTCTTTGGGAAGGTAATCTAAAAAATAATGACCTCTAAATTCAATATGACTTTTTTTTGTTTGTTTGTTTGTTTGTTTGTTTGCGGTACGTGGGCCTCTCACCATTGTGGCCTCTTCTGTTGCGGAGCACAGGCTCCAGACGCGCAGGCCCCAGATGCGCAGGCTCAGCGACCATGGCTCATGGGCCCAGCCGCTCCACGGCATGTGGGATCCTCCCGGACCGGGGCACGAACCCATGTCCCCTGCATCGGCAGGCAGACTCTCAACCACTGCGCCACCAGGGAAGCCCCAATATGACTTTTTAAATAAATAAATTGTACATAATTCTAAGAAAAATGATTATGAAATATTATCAAGCTCAGCAGTAATGAAGGTAACAGTATCTTTGTTCTCACAACCAAAATTTGAAAAGAATGTGAATACCCAAAAATAAGAAAATTAATTTTTAAAATGTGATATAATTGAAGAATTGAAAAGTAGTCATAAATAATACAGTAATGAAAAGAAATAAGCTGCATACATACAATGACATACATACATACAATGACATGGAAGAATCTCCAAAATACTCTGAGTAAAAAAAATCAAACACAAAAAGTGCCTACTGTAAGATAATATTCATATAAAATTTTAGAATGGGAAAAATCAATCTACAGTGATAGAAATCAGAACAACAGCTGAGATGATGGGAACTGGTTAAAATGTGGCATGAGACATTTCTGAGGTGATAAAAATACTGTCTTCATCAGAGTGTGGGTTACTCACGTGTAGGCTTTTGTCAAGAGTCTTTGAACAATGACTTAAGATGTATGTGTTTCACTGTATCCAAAGTATACTATAGTTAAAAAGGAGCAGATTAAGAAAACACAATATCTAAAAACCTAGGAAAGTAAAATTCTACACATTAGTCAAAAACCAATGATTTCTGATATTCTTCTTAGTCTGTTAACATGATTTTCATTTTTAATGATCTAGATATTCTCTTATTATTGTGCTTCAGCCCAGAGAGTGAATTTTTAACAAAATGCAAGGAGTATAAATTTCAGTGAGGTACTGGCCAAATAGCAGGCAATGAACAAATTATCACCAGATTAGCATTTGTGGTCTGCATCATAGCTCCCAAAGATATCTACACCCTAATTTCTGGAGTCTGTGAATATGGTAAAGGAAGTTTATTGCTGTAATTAAGTTTATTAACCTTATGATAGGGAGGTTATCTTCCGTCATCCAGGTGGGCTCGATCTAATCACACAGACTCTTAAAAGCAGAAAACTTACTCCAACTGGTAAAAGAGAGATATGGCAGAAGGAGAAACTGAAAAGATTCCAAGTGAGAAGGATTCTATGTGCCTTGCTAGTTTTGAGATGTAGGGGTTCACAAGGAAAGACAGGAATCAGGCCTCCAGGAGCTAAAGCTGACACTAAAAAGGAAACAGCGATCTACAACTGCACAGAAGAGTGGAAATGGTGACCAACAACCACAAACTCTGCCAATAACCTGAATGAACTTGAAGCAGATTCTTTCCTAAAGCTTCCCAGTAGGAGCTCCACTGGCTGACACCTTGATTTGGACCTTGTGAGCCTCTGACCTACAGAACTGTGAGGTAATCATTTATGTTGCTTAAGCAATTAAGCTTGATATAATTTAATATGGTGGCAATAAAAAACTAAGTATTTCAGAATGAGACTGGAACATGAAGGAATCTTGATTTTCAGAAAGGTTAAAAAAAAATCTCACAAATCTTGTGAAAACATGGAAGATCTAGAGAAAATAAAACTGATAATATCTTTTACATCTATATTTAATTTGTATCAAATTCTGCTACATCAGTTCTGCTAGCTCATCCCTCTCCTTTCTGTTTTCCTAGAGCTTCTTCTTGTTTGTATTAAAATCCTCTCTAGGGATAAATTTTATTCTCAATAAAACTTTACATATGTGTGCACACTTGGCATTTTAACTTCATTTATATGTAGGATTTTTTTTTTTTTTTTTGCGGTACGCGGGCCTCTCACTGTTGTGGCCTCTCCCGTTGCAGAGCACAGGCTCCGGAAGCGCAGGCTCAGAGGCCATGGCTCACGGGCCCAGCCGCTCCACGGCATGTCGGATCCTCCCGGACCGGGGCACGAACCCGTGTCCCCTGCATCGCCAGGTGGACTCTCAACCACTGTGCCACCAGAGAAGCCCTGTAGGAATTTTTTTAAGCCCAAATTCTTATTTTAATATTCTAGTTATAAGAAAAATATGGAAAATATATTTTATTTGGAAATCAAACCAAAATCTTTGGAGAGGGCCTCAGAACTTGTGAACCTCCAACCAATTTGGAAGAATCTGTTTCAAGAACTGGCATCAGTGTCTGATACTGTCAGGTCCCTTCCTTGTTCCCTCACTTATACTCTCCCTCGCCCCTCCTAAAAAATCATTGTGTCTAGTTAAAATAAAGCTTTCCCGTCTTTCAGGAGAGCTTTTACAAACCACTGCCGCTGTTCTTCATCAAAATTTTCTCCTGATGTACAATGTTTTTTCTTACCTCTGAAGGATATTTTTTCATGCTGGACAGAAATGAATGATAGAAGCCAAACCACATGCAATCTTGCTCCCTATAGTCACCAAGGTGGTAACTTTCCACCATTACTTGAGACCATAATGTTTTGGGTTTTTAAAAACTGCAATCTGATCTCAAAACATCTCAATAAATGAGAAATATGAAACTAACTGAAAAAGAAACTTTTCCTTGAGCCATTATGCAAGGAACACTAACTGAAATAAGAAATCTTAAAGTTCTTTAATGGAGAAACATTTTCTTATTGAAACATTAAATGATGGTTTATTCACTCCATGATTACAACAAGCCCCAATGAACAAGTTTGCTATTTATTGTATTTTTAAAAAGAATAACAATTGTAGAAGGACACCTCAATTTATTGGCTTTAATTAAATGTGTTTGTTCAAAACTGATGCAATTTAAATACAATTCATAGAAAAGATTTATGCATAGTTAGTACCGACTTACCTGTCTACATAAGAATATTCATATTCTATTGCAAGTAAGCCTGAATAACATATAGAACACTATAAAACTTCTGATAATGTTATTTTTTTTATTTTAAAGCAAACATTTTAACACGTTTGTCCTGCAAATCTTTAGTTCTTAATTCAAATATTATTCATTATTTTCTGTTAGTAATTCTTTTTCAGATACTGTTGTTTTATTTTTTAAACAAATTTAAATAATGATGGACAGTAAATTTTTCTTACTATTTATGAGGCTGGGTTTCTACATTGGGTATCTGAGAATCAGTGTCAAATTTTCATATTTTTGTTATTATTTACAGTTATTTGGTATATGTCTTGTTCATTAAAATTTCAATCAAACGCTTATGTGATTTCAAAATAACTTAAGAACTGAGGCTTACATTTTGTTCCACAAATATTAGGACATGGTGTGCTCAAGTTCATTTAAGATGAAGTTCCTGATGTTTTTGTTATTTTATGTAAATAACTTTTTATAGCCTAATGAGTGAGAATAAGTTTAAGAAGTAAAATAAATTTTTCTTTTTTTCCTTGTTTCTCTTTCCAACAACTAAAAACTACATTGAGATTTTAGAAACAGCAATATGAATTCCTAAAATTGTGCATCATCATAATAATTTAACTGAATATTGGGGTTTAGGTCAGGAGTTAGAGTGGGTTTAATAATCCTATTGATTATTTCCCTCCTCCTACTATAAGTAACAAACTCCTTCCTTTTGCCATGTTTGAAGTATTAAACTGTTTTTAAATATAACTGGGACAGGGCTTCCCTGGTGGCGCAGTGGTTGAGAGTCCACCTGCCGATGCAGGGGACACGAGTTCGTGCCCCCGTCTGGGAAGATCCCACAAGCCGCGGAGCGGCTAGGCCCGTGAGCCATGGCCGCTGAGCCTGCGCGTCCGGAGCCTGTGCTCCACAACAGGAGAGGCTGCAACGGTAAGAGGCCCGCGTCCCGCAAAAAAAAAAAAAAAAATATATATATATATATATATAAATATATATATATATATATATAACTGGGACAACTCCAAATGGAGAAACTCTATCATTGAGGTCTATGTTACACATTATGATCACAACAATAAAAGACACATGCAGAAGCATCTCAAAAATTTTTTCAGTTCTATATGATAGAACTGAATAATACACTGTAGGTACCATATTGTATCAAGTTGAGGAATAGGAAGCAAAAGAGCAGAAAAAAGAAATGATATTTATTAAATGCATGCTATGGACTAAGCATGTGATAGATTTTCTGTACATATTTATTCACACAAGAACCTTATAAACTGAAAATCATCCTCATTTTACAGACAAGAAAATTGAGACTCAGACAAGTAAAGTAACTCATCTAAGGTCACATTAAGTGGAATTTCTCTCTTTATTTGTCTAATACCAATGCTCATTATCTGGCTTTCTGGAAGGGGAACAAACAGGAGAGGACAAAGAGTGAATAAAGCAGTGAAGCAAGGAATCTCTAAATTCTGTAATGTAGTCAGGGTCATATAGGCATCTTTCTAGAACTATCACCATGAAAATGTAGTCCTCTGCCAATATCTCTTACCATTTCTTTGTAGTAAGCTACAAAGAAATATAGAAGGGCAAAGTCTCATCTGTTTATTAAATGCTCCTAAGTGGATATAAGTGTAAAACTTCTAGGTCTTGTGCAGGACCTATCTAGGGTAAGGCAGCGAGGCCCCTGCCTCAGGTGCCAAAAAAACTCAGTAATCCAGGTAAATAATATTCTAATGCAATATTTTATTAAATCAAAGCTAATTTAAAAAAATCCATGATGAGCAATGTAGCAACGTTTGAAAATAAAGGCAATCAATATTACTTATTTTTCCTTTTGCTTCAGGCTCCCACATGGTTTGGAAAGGTATTGTTAGCAATCCTATCAGACAACTGAGAATATCTGCTATAGATAACAGGTAAAAATGTTAAGTCAAAGATTATGTGCATTATAAATTCAGATAATTACCACGTTTAATGACTCTAACTGAACCTTTCTACGTTTTAACAGATTTGAAATTAGAATGTCTCCCAGAGGATCCTATATCACATTTGCTGACGGTAAGGCAGCAGTCCTTCTATAGTTGTCACTGCTTATGCAGGTAAATGTGGTTGTAACTCTTGGTGGCTTGACTGGACTAGACAAACAAAACCTGCTTAATTTTCTGACAACAAGCTATGTTATCAGAATATTCTTAGGAGTTTCCTATGAATGACCCCCAAAATTATATGATGCCTAATGGTCATTCAAGCTACAAACATACATAAAAGACCCAAGAGAACACAGCCCAACAAAACACAGCCAACCAAAGAATGAACCAAAATAAAGAACTAGGAAGTAGAGACACTTTATAAAATGATGAGATAAAACAGTAAATTCTACAAAATACAGAACCAAGATTAAATGACTAAAAACATTTATTCAGAATAAGTTATAAAATCTGGCAAAATAAAAATAATGCAATCCACAAAATTCCATAGGTTGCATAAAGAAAAGAAAAAAAGCTCAAAGAGTGCTAACTAAATAATCCCTGATAACGATATGTAGATTGATACTGTCTAAAAGTAAAATCTGAAGGTAAAAGAGAAACCACCAGGACTTCTACCACCAGTAATAACAGACTCAGTTGATATCAACTCTCTCAGGAGAGCAAAAGAAAATTTTCCTCAAGACATTAAGTGTTAATATAACAGTGAAGGATTACAAAAGCAAGATTCAAGAGAATGTGAGTTTGGCATTGAGAACTTCCTTTCTGCTTAAGATTTGTTAATTCTAGGAAGTCATAAAACAGATTGTGAAACTGATGAGTATTTCTGACAGCCAAATATGTATATTTTTGTGTGTTTGTAGCATGGGGTAAAAAATTTGAGTGAAGGGCCCTCTAAGTTTTGAGTTGGGGCCAAGAACTACATTCCAGAAAGATCAGCCTACACAGGTACACAAGACTAGTGTCTAGATCATGTGTACATTTGTAGTTGCACTAAAATAACACTGAAATGCTACTTCCCTTAGCTTCCTGAAGAGTAAATTTAATTCCTCTCTAAGGAAAGTTAACATTTTTCTAGACCTCAAATTATTTTCAAATATATAACACCTAGTACTCAAAACAAATACAAATAAATAGGCACATGTGGAAATATGACAGAAAAGAAATCGCCAGGAGGAAAAAAAAGACATACAAGAGAAAAAATATCAATAGAGAAAAAGTTCCACCTTGAAAAATAGGTAAATATCCTTTGTAATTCTTGAATAATAATGTATTTAAATTATTTCAGAAAGAGAGAGAGATAGAACGATAGACAGGGACACAAAGAGAAAGAACACAATTTACCAATAAATTAAAGAGAGAACATTATACAGGTTCTATAGAAAGCAAAAAATTTACAAAAGATATTCTACTGGTCTCAGTTAGTGCAATAACGCAATAAAAAGAAGTGACATTTATAAAGATTGCAAAGAAATGTAAATATTGTTTCTAAGAGGACATGTACTCTTAGAAAGTACAAAGAAGATCCAAAATTATCTACAATTAGAATTAAAAAGTAAATTTAATAAGGTAGCTGAAATTATGACAAATGCACAAAAAGTAAAAACTGCTTACCTATACACTAGCAACTGGAAAATGAAAATTTTAAAATGTCATTTAAAAGAGCAACAAAATTATATGCTTATATATGACATCAACAAAAGATGTGCAAGACCTCTACAGTGAAAACTATGAAAGAGTAATGAAAAAATTAATCAGCTCCACAAAAAGAATAGGCCATACTCAAAGATTAGAAGTCTGAGTAATGTTAAAAGGCCTATTCCTCCAACATTCAATACACTTATCACAGATATAGATATGGATATGGATTTAACTGTAGATCAAAGATACAACAAATTTGGGGACAAAGGAGAAAGAACAATATGTTATGTATTAAAAGTTGTGTGTTTTTTGCTTGCAAAGTAGAAATAATGCACCAAAATGGGATAAGAAAGGAGCAGAGGGCTTCCCTGGTGGCGCAGTGGTTGAGAGTCCGCCTGCCGATGCAGGGGACACGGGTTCGTGCCCCGGTCCGGGAAGATCCCACATGCCGCAGAGCGGCTGGGCCCATGAGCCATGGCCGCTGAGCCTGTGCGTCCAGAGCCTGTGCTCCGCAACGGGAGAGGCCACAACAGTGAGAGGCCCGCGTACCGAAAAAAAAAGAAAGGAGCAGAAATAAGCCCATCCTTAAACTGTGTACCTAGGTGTCTGTCTTGACTCACCCTGGTATTGGCCCTGATATATCCAATAAATATAAGAAGCTATTCACTATTTATTAGGGAAATTCAATTTAAACAATAAAGAGATACCACGGTACACATACCATATTCTCTAGTATTAACAATACTAACAACAATAACTATTAATGAAGATATAGAACAATGATAATTCTCAAACATTGTTGGGGAAAAAAATAAATGTGTGAGTTACCCACTTGCACATTTATACTATAAGACATGTGCAAGGATATTCAGATATTCACAGCAGCATTATTTGCTTTAAAAAAAAAAAGAAAAGGTAGAATAAATTTTAAAACTTTATATTGAATACTATACAAAAATGAAAATCAACAAATTAGCACAGCACGTAACAACATTGACCTCCCAAAAAAAGGACTGTGTGCTAGTTTACTGTGGTTGTTCTAAAACATTACCACAAACTTAGTGACTTAAAATACAGAAATTTATTCTCTAATAGTTCAAGAGGCTGGAAGTCCAATGTCAGTTTCCCTAGCCCAATTTCACAGAGCTGCAGTCCCTTTGGAGGCTCTAGAAGATAATCTGCCCATTGACTCTTCCAGCCTATTAAGTTACATTCCTTGACTCACGGCACCATATTCCATTTTCAAAACCAGCGGCATCACATCTTCAAATCTCTTTGCTTCCACTGTCACATTGCTTTCTGCATTCTCCTTTATAAAGAAGCTTGTGATGACATTTAGAACCCACCCAGACAACCCAGGACAATCTCCTCATCTCAAAATCCTTAACTAATTACATCTGTAAAGACCCTTTTTTCAAATAGGGTAAAATTTAAAGGGATTAAGATGTGGACATATCTTTGGGGGCCATTGTCAGCCTACCACAGAGTAGATATATAAATTTCACAACACCAAGAAGAAAATACTCCAAATAGGGGGTATCTTTGAAAATGAAGGAAGGGCTTCCCTGGTGGCACAGTGGTTGAGAGTCCGCCTGCCGATGAGAGGGATGCGGGTTCGTGCCCTGGTCTAGGAGGATCCCACATGCCGCGGAGCAGCTAGGCCCGTGGGCCGTGGCTGCTGGGCCTGCACATCCGGAGCCTGTGCTCCGCAACAGGAGGGGCCACAGCAGTGAGAGGCCCGCGTACCGCAAAAAAAAAAAAAATGAAGGAAGAGGTAGTGATCTATTTTGCAGAAAATGTTTCTAGTAGTTACTGAAGTATTTGTTTTGTGATAATTACTTTAACAGTGTAGATTTTGCACTTTTATGTTTTGGCCCCATGTGGGGTGTGGGTGTGTATATATGTGTGTGTGTGTGTGTATACAGTTGTCCAATGAACTCATCATGAATTATGTGCATGTGTGTGATCTCCCTAAATCTTCCTCTCCTTCTTCATCCTCCATCAAAACACACACGATACACACAAACACAATTAGTACTTTGAGAACTGAGGTCATAGTTTATATATATTTTAACACCAGAGTGTAGCACACACAGTATCTCACACTACACAGTCACTCCCAAGATGCATATTATGAATGAATTAGTGATTAGATTCTATCTTAAGCCCATAATCATCAACCTGGACCCTACTGAAGCAGTGCCATTTTCACTTATGCAGAAACAGTGCAACCAAAACTAGAGCTTGGGTGGTAGGCAAGTAATCTCTTCCCTGCTCCCCATACAAAAAGACAAAGTCAATGCAGTCTATAGCTGCCATATCCAGAGGTCACAACACTGCCACTATAAGAGCTCTCATTGCTATCGTTTTCCATAAGTGATGTCAACTGAAACTGAGGATAGGCAAAAAGATTATCAAATAAATCAAATATGAATCTGACCACATTCTCTCTTTCAAGATTTTGCACCTGAGAATATCATAAAGGAAAGCAATTCAGAGGTAATCATATGCTTAATGTGCAAATCAATAACATGCTGGTCTAATGCTTGACTTCATGAGATTAGTGCTATATAAATGTACACAAAAGAAAACAATCAGGAGTCAAAATTGTCTCTTATCAGAGAAAGTGCTTAAGTTTGTATATTCACAAAACTCCAAATAGTACGGATTAACACAATATGCATTTGAAGCAGCTGCAGCCACAATGTTCAACCTGTGTGACAAAGAACATAAACCCAGTGAACTCAAATTTAATATCCCTAATTGTCCCAATGTAAGTAACACTCAGTGAAAAGAGCACGCAGCCCTTTCCTTAAAAAAAAGAAAAAGAAAAAAAAAACACACACACACACACAGTAAAGGCAAGAATTTCTAAAATGCAATACAAAAATCATTAAATGATAGCACCAAATGGTTGCTTTTCACATCTCAATTTCAGATCATCTTCTCATAAAATCACGTCCCCTTAATACTGAGGTCCTCTGCTGAGTTTATGATTAACCCCTCTATCCAAAAAATTTTCTCTTCCTTGTCCAGAACCTGTTCCCCTCAAGATTGAGGAGTATCAAAGAAAAGGAGGGATTCAAACAATAAAAGACCCTGTGACCCTGTCCTTTGAAGTACAAGCCTTTTGCTTTAGTCTCCCAGGCCTCCCCTGAGTCTCCAAAAGCTGGCTTAAGAGTTTAAAATTTAGACTATAAACCAGCCACATAGCAGAGTCACTGAACTCCCAGTTCCCTGAAAGATAGAGATAAAGGACTGACATACATTCTTAAGTTGTTTTTAAATGAAGCAGACCCCCACCAGATGAAAACTGCTGACTGCCAGCACATAGAGCCAAGACCAGTTGAAACCAGAAGGTTGATGACGCTTGAAACTTCACCTTGATGCCAACAAATCACACACTATTGGCTGAACTGAGCATGAGCTGATCACACACCCTGCAGCGCCCCCTCACACTGACTTTAAAAACCCTTCTCTGAAATCCATTAGGGTGTTGGGTCTTTTGAACATAAGCTGCCCATTCTCCTTGCTTCACACCCTGCAATAAATGCTGTACTTTCCTTCACCACAACCTGGTGTCAGCAGATTGGTTTTACTGCCAGTGGGCAAGCAGACCCAAGTCTAGGTGTGGTAACACTCATTTGCTGTATTTTTTTAAATTTCTATACATATTCATGTAATTCTTATTTAGAAATACTAAGCTCTAAAAATATTTTCCTCAATTAAATTCCTTAGAACCAGAAATATGAAAATAATTCTAAGATATAAATATTCTTATAGATTCATAACTAAATCCTTATATTCCTTATTGAATTAAAATGTACCTTTTGTGTTCCAACTAAAATAAAATAAAATGGAAGAAAATGAATATTTTAAGAAATGTCAGTTTTCAGCACTTATTTCTCTTCTGCACCTAGTAAAATACTAAATAACTAGTTCACCTTTGCATAAATAACTGCGCAACACTCTCCAAGAACAACTGTTTCATTCTGACAAATAGGCAAATGATACAGATATGCCATCCCTGACTCCAGTATACAGCAAAGAGTAGGAGACCAAATTGACAGACAGTGAGAAGAAAGATGATTTATTCTCAAAGACAGACATGTAAGGTCAAGGTATGAATTTTAGATAGGGGAACAGTTTCTCTTGTAAAAACAGAAACAACTTGGTGATATGTAATGCATTTGCAATGTCAGAAAAAATAAAGTATTAAGTTTCAACTTCAAAATATCAAATATGGTACTATAGTTAACCCAAGGATGTTAGTTTTAGGGAGAACAAAGGGACAGACAGCCAGACTTGGCTGCACTGCTTCCTGATGCTTCCTCTGAGTCTTAATCAAACTACGGATTCATTATACTTGGGGAATCATTGCTAGAACTTTAATCTGCTTTGTTGTTGCCTTTCATCTGCTTTTTTGCTGCCTCAGAACTGGATTTATTTATTGATTTTGATTTGTAAGAATTTCAAGAAAGATCTTGAAATCAAATTTATATATATATTGGATACCAAAGATCTTGGTATCCAATTTATAAGGTGTTAGAAATATTTTGAAGATGCTGCCTTTCTACTGAGTTACTAAAGCATTTAATTGGCCTCTAAAATAGTAAGTTTGATTTAGAGGCCTGATGCCAGGTTACAGAGTGCTGGCTGGCTTAGATCTGTCCCTTTCAAGCTTAATGAAACAGTCTTTGTTCAGCTTCCAAACACACCTTATGGTTATACTTGATAGAGCACAATATTTTCACCCAGAAAGGGAAGTTCAATACATTTACTCATAACTCCTAACTGAACAGCCAATTTAGAGTCAAACTTTAGTCTATATGTCTCTATTAATTTATATGTTTGGGGAAATTTTAGGTTCACTAGATTCTGTACTCTGAAGCACTTGTATAAAATGTGCTGCCAGAACATGTGTGACTGATTTGGTTTCATTGCTGATACTCACAAAATCTTGATTTCCCTAGACTTTCCATTCAGCCAGCTAGTAGAGAAAGGTAATAGTGAAAATAACATAGTACTTTTCTCTGAGGAGCTCAAAGTATTTTCTAAATATATCTTCATTAATCCTCACAAAATTCCTGTGAAGTTAACCAGCGCAGAGATTATTCTATTTTACAATAGGGACCAAAATCTTGCATATATTCATTACTTATCCAGAATTTTGTAGGCTATCAATGTAAAAATCAGGATGAGAATTAGGTTTCCTATATTAGGTTCCCTATATCTCAGATAACCATATAATTTACTGTCCAAACTAGGGCACTGTGAAAGTGAAAGGAGCAATATTAATAATTATGTCAGGACAATAGTCATAAACTGAGACATACAGCCACACTACCTATAAGCAACTGAATGGAAGAGTGACAGAGCCACAATGCCTAGTGTAAAGTCAATAGATTAAAACATAAATATAGAACTTACTGGTATGGAGAAAATGTATAAGAACATAATCAGTAAGTCAAAGGACTTGTTTCACTATTTAATTACTATAAAACTACTAGTAGTTTGTTGCATTTACTTTTAGTCTTGTTCTATACAACTTTTAGAAAAGAGTTGAAATTATACATTATAGGTAAGTTACTCTTCAGAATTTTCAATTTGACACATCAAAAATATTTTTCCAATTTACTAAAAAGTTTCATAAACTTTTAAAAATTACCACACTATGTGCCAAGATATGCAAACACCATAAAAAACATAACCATATCCAATTATTACTTATAACTTTTTAGATTTATGAATAGTGCTATGATGAGAACTTTAACGTACATTTTAAAATATATCTCTAATAATTTCATTAGGATGTATTTCTTTAATTTCCTCCAACTATATTGTGAATCTCCATTTATCATTCTTTCTAATTCTTTATGTTTTAAGTTTACATTTTTGGGAGATTTATTCTTTAATTTTATTGGGAGTTGTTCAGGTATTTGAAGGGAAATATCAGGTTTTGTGTAATTGTTATAAAAAATTCTATGATTAGTTTTATCAATTATTCATTATTAGTTTTTTCAGTTTTATATTATATCAAAGTGTTTTTAAATAATATCATCTTTATTTTACTTTTCATAAAGTCATAGAGATTCACATTCTACTTTGGAATTCTTGGTATGAATAATTTTGTTCTGTTTTGATTTTCTTCTTCACTCATGGCAGGTGTTTAATGCTATAAACAAAACTGTGTGTAGAGCTATGGTCTCATCACCCAATTCCTGATACACAGTGTTGGAAATTTCCTAAATTGAATTAGCTATGCTCTTTCTTTTACCTTCCCCTTTGAAAGTCTCATTTTACGAACAGCCTTATTTAGTGTTCTCACTTTTGTGATTCTCTAGATTACCAATAACTTTAAAATTTTTATCTCTGAATTTGTTGATATTCAGCATTATTATTTTAGTTCTTAATCTTGATAGATGGTTTTAGGGTTGTTTTTAATGTAAATTTTATATTCTAATTTCCAGTTTGGGAGTATTTTGTTATAAAGGATGAATATTGTATAGTTTGGATTTTGCTTTCTATATAATTGCTTTGTTAAATTTTAGAGGATCACATTTATTGATACATCTATGGTGAAGGAGGAGATCAGTAGAGTAAATTATATCAACAAGCAGCATCAATTTAGGTTTATTTTCCCTGAACATTTTCTCAGCAACTCAGTAATCTGTGGGAATAATTCTTTTCATGCCAGCAGTAAATCGGTCTAGCTATATCATTAATCTAGCCTTGGAAATTATGACCACTGAGCTGGATAAAGACATGAGATGAAAAATCCATTTGTATGTCATTTTATTCCTCCATAAGGCCTCCCAGCTTTATTTTTTTTATTAGTTATCTATTTTTTACATATTAGTGTATACATGTCAATCCCAATCTCCTAATTCATCCCACCACCACCACCACCACCCACCCCGCTTTCCCTCCTTGGTGTCCATACATTTGTTCTCTGAATATCTAGAAAAGTTATGACTTCAGCAGATACTAAGAATATGAAAAGTACTCTGACAAGAATCATACAATAAATATTTAATACAACCTAGTCCTTAAACAATTTGGGCAGAGAGATTAATTAAAATCAGAATGGATATAAGGTAATGTGGAGACATTGGTAAGGTAAATCTAATGAACATGAGCTGCACACCTACTTCATCCTCATTCAAAGTTCATGGACTTGGAATCTCTACTTATTAGCATAACTCTATAAAAACTTCAGATTTGCTCACCATAGTTCCAGAAATCAATATACAACTGAAATGTCCATTAGCAAAACAGCCTGAGATTGTAGCTACAATTCACTTGAGCTGAAAACCCCATTTGCTTAAGAGAGTATAATGGTTTTCATGGTATCTTTTTCCTTTTTTTTTGTCCTTGGAAAACCTTTTTTAAAAAGTAGAGGAGGTTTCCAGGAAGATGGCGGAAGAGTAAGACGCAGAGATCACCTTCCTCCCCACAGATACACCAGAAATACATCTACACATGGAACAACTCCTACAGAACACCTACTAAACGCTGGCAGAAGACCTCAGACCTCCCAAAAGGCAAGAAACCCCCCACGTACACCAGAAATACATCTACACATGGAACAACTCCTACAGAACACCTACTAAACGCTGGCAGAAGACCTCAGACCTCCCAAAAGGCAAGAAACCCCCCACGTACCTGGGTAGGGAAAAAGAAAAATGAATAAACAGAGACAAAAGAATAGGGACGGGACCAGCACCAGTGGGAGGGAGCTGAGAAGGAGGAAAGGTTTCCACACACTAGGAAGCCCCTTCACGGGCAGAGACTGCGGGTGGTGGAGGGGGAAAGATTCAGAGCCGCGGAGCAGAGCACAGCAACAAAGCGGAGAGATTCCCGCACAGAGGATTGCTGCGGAGTGGCACTCACCAGCCCGAGAGGGCTGTCTGCTCACCGGGCGGGGCTGGGAGTTGAGGCTTGGGCTTCAGTCGGAGCACCGGGAGAGGACTGGGGTTGGTGGCGTGAACATACCCTGCAGGGGGTTAGTGCGCCACAGCTAGCCGGGAGGGAGTGCGGGGAAAAGTCTAGACCTGCCGAAGAGGCAAGAGACTTTTTCTTACCTCTTTGTTTCCTGGTGCACGAGGAGAGGGAATTAAGAGTGCTGCTTAAAGGAGCTTCAGAGACGGGCGCATGCTGTGGCTAAAAGCGCGGACCCCAGAGACGGGCATGAGACGCTAAGACTGCTGCTGCCACCACCAAGAAGCCTGTTTGCGAGCACAGGTCACTATCCACACCCCCCTTCCGGGGAGCCTGTGCAGCCCGCCACTGCCAGGGTCCCAGGATCCAGAGTCAACTCCTCCGGGAGCACGCATGGCGTGCCTCAGGCTGGTGCAAAGTCACGCCGGCCTCTACAGCCGCAGGCTCGCCCCACATCCGTGCCCCTCCCTCCACCCAGCCTGAGTGAGCCAGAGACCCCGAATCAGCAGCTCCTTTAACCCCGTCCTGTCTCAGCGAAGAAGAGATGCCCGCCGGCGACCTACACGCAGAGGTGGGGCCAAATCCAAAGGTGAGCCCCTAGGAGCTGTGAGAACAAAGACGAGAAAGGGAAATCTCTCCCAGCAGCCTCAGAAGCAGTGGATTAAAGCTCCCCAATCAACTTGATGTACCCTTTATCTGTGGAATACATGAATAGACAACGAATCATCCCAAATTAAGGAGGTGGACTTTGAGAGCAAGATTTATGATTTTTTCCCCTTTTACTCTTTTTCTGAGTGTGTATGTGTATGCTTCTGTGTGAGATTGTGGCTGTATAGCTTTGCTTCCACCATTTGTCCTAGGGTTTTATCCATCCATTTTATTTTTGTTTTTTCTAGTTTTTAAAAATTTTTTTTCCCTTAATAATTATTTCTTTATTTTAATAACTTTATTATATTTTATCTTTATTTTATTTTACTTTACCTTCTTTTTTTCCTTCCTTCCCTCCTTCCTTCCTTCCTCCCTACTTCCCTCCCTCCTTTCTTTCTTTCTTTCTTTCTCTCTTTCTACTTCTACTAATTCTTTCTTTCTACTTTTTCTCCCTTTTATTCTGAGCCGTGTGGATGAAAGGCTCTTGGTGCTCCAGCCAGGAGTCAGTGCTATGCCTCTGAGGAGGGAGAGCAAACTTCAGGAAACTGGTCCACAAGACACCTCCCAACTCCACATAATATCAAACGGGGAAAATCTCCCTGAGATCTCCACCTGAACACCAGTATCAAGCTTCACTCAACGACCAGCAAGCTACAGTGCGGGACATCCTATGCCAAACAACTAGCAAGACAGGAACACAACCCCACCCATTAGCAGAAAGGCTGACTAAAATCATAATAAGTCCACAGACACCCCAAAACACAGCACCAGACGTGGACCTGCCCACCAGAAAGACAAGATCCAGCCTCATCCACCAGAAAACAGGCACTAGTCCCCTCCACCAGGAAGCCTACACAACCCACTGAACCAAACTTAGCCACTGGGGAAAGACATCAAAAACAATGGGAACTACGAACCTGCAGGCTGCAAAAAGGAGACCCCAAACACAGTAAGATAAGCAAAATGGGAAGACAGAAAAACACACAGCAGATGAAGGAGCAAGATAAAAACCCACCAGACCTAACAAATTAAGAGGAAATAGGCAGTCTACCTGAAAAAGAATTCAGAATAATGATGATAAAGATGATCCAAAATCTTGGAAATAGAATAGACAAAATGCAAGAAACATTTAACAAGGACCTAGAAGAACTAAAGAGCAAGCTAACATCAATGAACAACACAATAAATGAAATTAAAAATACTCTAGATGGGATCAATAGCAGAATAACTGAGGCAGAAGAACGGATAAATGACGTGGAAGATAAAATAGTGGAAATAACTACTGCAGAGCAGAATAAAGAAAAGAGAATGAAAAGAACTGAGACAGTCTCAGAGACCTCTGAAAAAAAATCAAACGCACCAACATTTGAATTATAGGGGTTCCAGAAGAAGAAGAGAAAAAGAAAGGGACTGAGAAAATATTTGAAGAGATTATAGTTGAAAATTTCCCTAATATGGGAAAGGGAATAGTTAATCAAGTCCAGGAAGCACAGAGAGTCCCATACAGGATAAATACAAGGAGAAATACACCAAGACACATATTAATCAAACTGTCAAAAATTAAATACAAAGAAAACATATTAAAAACAGCAAGGGAAAAACAACAAATAACACACAAGGGAATCCCCATAAGGTTAACAGCTGATCTTTCAGCAGAAACTCTGCAAGCCAGAAGGGACTGGCAGGACATATTTAAAGTGATGAAGGAGAAAAACCTGCAACCAAGATTCCTCTACCCAGCAAGGATCTCATTCCGATTTGATGGAGAAATTAAAACCTTTACAGACAAGCAAAAGCTGAGAGAGTTCAGCACCACCAAACCAGCTATACAACAAATGCTAAAGGAACTTCTCTAGGCAAGAGACACAAGAGAAGGAAAAGACCTAAAATAACGAACCCAAAACAATTAAGAAAATGGGAATAGGAACATACATATCGATAATTACCTTAAATGTAAATGGACTAAATGCTCCCACCAAAAGACACAGATTGGCTGAATGGATACAAAAACAAAACCCATATATTTGCTGCCTACAAGAGGCCCACTTCAGACCTATAGACACATACAGACTGAAAGTGAGGGAATGGAAAAAAATATTTCATGCAAATGGAAACCAAAAGAAAGCTGGAATAGCAATTCTCATATTAGACAAAATAGAGTTTAAAATAAAGACTATTAGAAGAGACAAAAAAGGACACTACATAATGATCAAGAGCTCGGTCCAAGAAGAAGATATAACAATTGTAAATATTTATGCACCCAACATAGGAGCACCTCAATATATAAGGCAAATACAGCCATAAAAGGGGAAATCAACAGTAACACATTCATAGTAGGGGACTTTAACACCCCACTTGCACCAATGGACAGATCATCCAAAATGAAAATAAATAAGGAAACACAAGCTTTAAATGATACATTAAACAAGATGGACTTAATTGATATTTATAGGACATTCCATCCAAAAACAACAGAATACACATTTTTCTCAAGTGCTCACGGAACATTCTCCAGGATAGATCATATCTTGGGTCACAAACCAAGCCTTGGTAAATTTAAGAAAACTGAAATTGTATCAAGTATCTTTTCTAACCACAACGCTATGAGACTAGATATCAATTACAGGAAAAGATCTGTAAAAACTACAAACACATGGAGGCTAAACAATGTACTACTTAATAACAAAGTGATCACTGAAGAAATCAAAGAGGAAATTAAAAAAATACCTAGAAACAAATGACAATGGAGACGCGACGACCCAAAATCTATGGGATGCAGCAAAAGGCGTTCTAAGAGGCAAGTTTATAGCAATACAATCCTACCTTAAGTAACAGGAAACATCTCGAATAAACAACCTAACCTTGCACCTAAAGCAATCAGAGAAAGAAGAACAAGAAAAAAACCCAAAGTTAGCAGAAGGAAAGAAATCATAAAAATCAGATCAGAAATAAATGAAAAAGAAATGAAGGAAATGATAGCAAAGATCAATAAAACTAAAAGCTGGTTGTTTGAGAAGATAGACAAAATTGATAAACCATTAGCCCGAATCATCAAGAAAAAAAGGGAGAAGACTCAATAGAATTAGAAATGAAACAGGAGAAGTAACAACTGACACTGCCGAAATACAAAAGATCATGAGAGATTACTACAAGCAACTCTATGCCAATAAGATGGACAACCTGGAAGAAATGGACAAATTATTAGAAATGCACAACCTGCCAAGACTGAATCAGGAAGAAACACAAAATATGAACAGACCAATCACAAGCACTGAAATTGAAACTGTGATTAAACATCTTCCAACAAACAAAAGCCCAGGACCAGATGGTTTCACAGGCGAATTCTATCAAACATTTAGAGAAGAGCTAACACCTATCCTTCTCAAACTCTTCCAAAATATAGCAGAGGGAGGAACACTCCCAAACTCAGTCTACGAGGCCACCATCACCCTGATACCAAAATCAGACAGGGATGTCACAAAGAAAAAAACTACAGGCCAATATCACTGATAAACATAGATGCAAAAATCCTCAACAAAATACTAGCAAACAGAATCCAACAGCACATTAAATGGATCATACACCATGATTAAGTGGGGTTTATTCCAGGAATGCAAGGGTTCTTCAATATACACAAATCAATCAACATGATACACCATATTAACAAATTGAAGGAGAAAAACCATATGATCATCTCAGTAGGTGCAGAGAAAGCTTTCGACAAAATTCAACACCCATTTATGATAAAAACCCTGCAGAAATTAGGCATAGAGGGAACTTTCCTCAACATAATTAAGGCCATATACGACAAACCCACAGCCAACATTGTCCTCAATGGTGAAAAACTGAAAGCATTTCCACTAAGATCAGGAACAAAACAAGGTTGCCCACTCTCACCACTCTTATTCAACATAGTTTTGGAAGTTTTAGCCACAGCAATCATGGAAGAAAAGGAAATAAAAGGAATCCAAATCGGAAAAGAAGAAGTAAAGCTGTCACTGTTTGCAGATTACATGATACTATACATAGAGAATCCTAAAGATGCTACCAGAAAACTACTAGAGCTAATCAATGAATTTGGTAAAGTAGCAAGATACAAAATTAATGCACAGAAATCTCTGGCATTCCTATACACTAATGATGAAAAATCTGAAAGTGAAATCAAGAAAACACTCCCATTTACCACTGCAACAAAAAGAATAAAATATCTACAAATAAACCTACCTAAGGAGACAAAAGAACTGTATGCAGAAAATTATAAGACACTGATGAAAGAAATTAAAGATGATACAAATAGATGGAGAGATATACCATGTTCTTGGATTGGAAGAATCAAATTGTGAAAATGACTCTACTACCAAAAGCAATCTACAGATTCAATGCAATCCCTATCAAACTATCACTGGCATTTTTCACAGAACTAGAACAAAAACTTTCACAATTTTTATGGAAACACAAGAGACCCCGAATAGCCAAAGCAATCTTCAGAACAAAAAACGGAGCTGTAGGAATCAGGCTCCCTGACTTCAGACTATACTACAAAGCTATAGTAATCAAGACAGTATGCTACTGGCACAAAAACAGAAAGATAGATCAATGTAACAGGATAGAAAGCCCAGAGATAAACCCACGCACATATGGTCACCTTACCTTTGATAAAGGAGGCAAGAATGTACAGTGGAGAAAGGACAGCCTCTTCAATAAGTGGTGCTGGGAAAACTGGACAGGTACATGTAAAAGTATGAGATTAGATCACTCCCTAACACCATACACAAAAATAAGCTCAAAATGGATTAAAGGGGCTTCCCTGGTGGCGCAGTGGTTGAGAGTCCGCCTGCCGATGCAGGGGACGTGGGTTCGTGCCCCGGTCCGGGAAGATCCCACATGCCGCGGAGCGGCTGGGCCCGTGAGCCATGGCCGCTGAGCCTGCGCGTCCGGAGCCTGTGCTCCGCAACGGGAGAGGCCACAACAGTGAGAGGCCCGCCTACCACAAAAAAAAAAAAAAAAAAATGGATTAAAGACCTAAATGTAAGGCCAGAAACTATCAAACTCTTAGAGGAAAACATAGGCAGAACACACTATGACATAAATCACAGCAAGATCCTTTTTGACCCACCTCCTAGGGAAATGGAAATAAAAACAAAGATAAACAAATGGGACCTAATGAAACTTTAAAGCTTTTGCACAGCAAAGGAAACCATAAACAAGACCAAAAGACAACCCTCAGAATGGGAGAAAATATTTGCAAATGAAGCAACTGACAACGGATTAATCTCCAAAATATTTAAGCAGCTCATGCAGCTCAATAACAAAAAACCAAACAACCCAATCCAAAAATGGGCAGAAGACCTAAATAGACATTTCTCCAAGAAGATATACAGACTGCCAACAAAAACGTGAAAGAATGCTCAACATCATTAATCATCAGAGAAATGCAAATCAAAACTACGATGAGATATCATCTCACAACAGTCAGAATGGCTATCATCAAAAAATCTAGAAACAATAAATGCTGGAGAAGGTAAGGAGAAAAGGGAACCCTCTTGCACTGCTGGTGGGAATATAAATTGATACAACCACTGTGGAGAACAGTTTGGAGTTTCCTTAAAAAACTACAAATAGAACTACCATATGACCCAGCAATCCCACTACTGGGCATATACCCTGAGAAAACCATAATTCAAAAAGAGTCATGTACCAAAATGTTCATTGCAGCTCTATTTACAATAGCCCGGAGATGGAAATAACCTAAGTGCCCATCATCGGACGAATGGATAAAGAACATGTGGCACATATATACAATGGAGTATTACTCAGTCATAAAAAGAAATGAAATTGAGCTATTTGTAATGAGGTGGATAGACCTAGAGTCTGTCATACAGAGTGAAGTAAGTCAGAAAGAGAAAGACAAATACCGTATGCTAACACATATATATGGAATTTAAGAGAAAAAATGTCATGAAGAACCTTGCGGTGAGACAGGAATAAAGACACAGACCTACTAGAGAATGGACTTGAGGATATGGGGAGGGGGAAGGGTAAGCTGTGACAAAGCGAGAGAGAGGCATGGACATATATACACTACCAAACGTAAGGTGGATAGCTAGTGGGAAGCAGCCGCATAGCACAGGGAGATCAGCTCCGTGCTTTGTGACTGCCTGGAAGGGTGGGATAGGGAGGGTGGGAGGGAGGGAGACGCAAGAGGGAAGAGATATGGGAACATGTGTATATGTATAACTGATTCACTTTGTTATAAAGCAGAAACTAACACACCATTGTAAAGCAATTATACTCCAGTAAAGATGTAAATATATATATATATTAAAAAAAAAAAGAAAACAGAGAAAGCTGTCTCTATTTGCAAATGAAAAATAAGTAATTAAAAATAAATTAATACCATAAAAAGTAGAGAAATGATGAAATAGATCAAAACTATATTATTCATATTTTAAAGATGTTATACATATTAATAATTGATGTTGGTATTTAAATATTTACAGGTTAGCACTTTAAATTCAAACTTTAAATGTGTAACTGAGCGATTATTTTAAGCATTATTATTTTTTCTTTTTTACATCTTTATTGGATTATAATTGCTTTACAATGTTGTGTTAGTTTCTGCTGTACAACGAAGTGAATCAGATATATGCATACATATGTCTACATATCCCCTCCCTCTAGAGCCTCCTTCCCACCCTCTCCATCCCACCCCTCTAGGTCATCACAAAGCACCAAGCTGACCTCCCTGTGCTATACAGCAGCTTCCCAGGAGCTATCTATTTTACATATGGTAGTGTATACATGTCAATGCTACTCTCTCAATTCGTCCCAGCCTCCCCTTCCCCCACTGTGTCCACAAGTACGTTCTTTACGTCTGCATCTCTATTCCTGCCGTGCCACTACGTTCATCAGTACCATTTTTCTAGATTCCGTATATATGTGTTAATATACGGTATTTGTTTTTCTCTTTCTGACTTATTTCACTCTGTATGACAGACTCTAGGTCCATCAATATCACTACAAATTACTCGATTTTTTTCCTTTTATGGCGGAGTAATACTCCATTGTATTGCTTTTTGAGTTGAAAACTGTAAGAAGTTTTACTAAGTTGGCAATAGTGCTTTAACACTTAAGACAGCTGAAGATTCACCATTTTATTAGTTTGATTCACTAGCTTTATAAGGACTGCTTAAGTACTCTGGAAGGTTTTGTTGGTCAGATAATTAAAATGTTCACAAAGATAATTGAACATATCAAATTTATAAATGCACTTTAAAATTTTTAAGGGAGTCTAAGTTGTAAATGGAACCAAACATTAACCAAAGTCCCCCTTTAAAATTATTTTTAAATGTATTAGATTTATAAATAGAATAAAGACTTCCAGTTTAAAATATAAAACTTTTAAGTGTTTAAAATTTTTTAATATGCTGCATGTTAACTTAAAATATTGTACTTACTATCAAAACTCCTTTATATATTCAAAACTCACAATGAAAAACACCCCAACATGCTCACTGATAGCTACCATAAAACTCTGTTAGCTATAAGTCCTGTATGGATTTTGATCTCCATGATCTGAAGATCATGCTTCAATTCTTTCTTCTTGTTGTTTTATTTTTAATTTTAAAATGTCATACATCATACAGGTTAAAGAGCCAAATAGTTCTTCAAAGATTCTTATTGCAATATCTCATCCCTTTCATCCCATTTCCCCCTCCTCAGAAGATACTACGTTCAACTACTTTAGCATTGCTTTTGGATTTTGCTTCTATATCTCTAAAGAACAGTCTAATACTGAAACTTTATTATCGTTCATCATTAAGTATTTTTCTATTGATTTACCACTATGACAGCTACAGATTTAACTCTTCTTCCCATCCTCCGAATATAATTATATCTTAACCTTGTTTGGTCAATAGTTAGTGTTCATATTATTATGACTAGGTTAATGCTACTCACAATTGATCCATTTAAGTATAAATGATTGCATTTCTTTCCAATATTTTCTTTCCTTGAGTTGATAATTTACTTATTTTTGTTTTGTTTAGTTTTCTATATATGTATCAAAAAAAGCTCCACTCTCAATTCCAATTATCTAATGAGTCTATCAATACATTCATAAACATTAGGCATTTTATCAGTTTTATCTTTTTGAAGAAGTTTTTTTCTTTAGTTCTGATACACACAGATTATCATTTAAATATGCTCTACTTCTTTAACAACCTGGAGATTCCTTACACACTGTGCCCTTCTCTTTCCTCATTTATTGTTCAATTTAGTAAAGCATTCTTCAGTAACTTTCTGAGATACTAAGCATTGGAAGCATCATTTTGGAAATTTGAATGTTGAAAACGCTTTTTATCATTTTCTCATATCTGATTAATAGTTTGGCCAAGCATATTATTCTATATTGGAAATAATTTTCTCTTACAATTTATAAGATTTTACTTCATTGATTTCTAGTGACCTATTTTTGTTTTTCCTTTCAAAACACTGGGATTATCTTGTTTTTTCTCAGTGAGCTGATTTTTTTCATTATTTTTCTTGGTGTTGGTAGGTCTACTTTCATCCACTGTATAAATTCAATTTGGAAACTTCAAATTGAACTTTAATTCTTACCCATTTTTAAAAATTATTTAATTTATGTATAACACACTCCACTGTATTGTTTGCTCTTTCATTATAGAATTATTTCACTCTGTACTTTAGTTGCTGGCCCTATCGGACTGATCCTTTACTTCCCTAAATAGTTCTCTCCTAATGTTCATCTCTTTCATTTTTACTCACTTTTTCAGGAAATTCAGTCAATTTTATCTTCCAAACCTACTATTAAGTTACATTATTACAACAATTTTTAAAATTTTTCAATAATTCTATTATGTTTTTAGTAATTCATTTTATGTCACATCTTGTTCTTATTGTGTGGGTGTATTATCTCTGAAAATATTGATGGTAAGTCTCTTTTCTCCCTGTATAAACTCTGTGTACTTCTAGTTATTTTATTTAGTCTTGTCTCATGTTTTATCTTACTTATTAACCCCAGATTCTCATAGTTGTTGGTTAGCTGTTTATGTTCAGGAGCTGTACAATGAATGTTGATAGTAAACTCTAAGTTCATGAGTAGTACTTTTCAACTGTGGCTTCTCTACAGGTTAATCTAGGTGGACTATTTCCTTGTGAAAGCCCCTGATAATATATCCTTCAGTCTATTTCACTGGACTGACAATTTTCTTCAAAGTAGATTCTTTCAGTTTTCTTCTCTGAGGGTGTAAGACTAATAGGTCTTGATACTGTGAGCCAAGAGAGGAGTGAAGATTGGAGATATCTCAGCTTTCAGTAGTTAATGTTTGTTTTAGCCCCTATTTTATGTATGACCAACAAAATTGATATCTCCCAGCCCAAGATTCCTTGTTTACCTGTTCAGAGGATAAATCTCTACTTTTCTGCCAGAGGGGCGAAGAGGCATTCACTAGACTTGGTAAACTAAGCATTAAAAACATACTGCTAACCAGTTTTCCTGAGTTTCATCTTTATTTTTCTCTATACTTTCAATGGTATCTTATGCCACCAATTCTAGTCAGCTAGCCAGATGTGAAGTGTATCTGTTGTAATAAACATGTTAAACAAAAATTGTTATTTTTCTTTACCTTCGGTCAATGCATATTAGAATTTGAATTACCTGGGGATTCTTTGTCAGAACTATTCTTGTTGAACATTTATACTTAATTGAAATAATTCCTTAAGGGAGGTTTTGTTTAAAGCAATTAACAGGAAATTGTGTATAAGAATATTTAATGAAATATGAAATTCAACAAGAATGATTAAGTCACTTCCCAAGTGGTTGTCATTTGTTAAACCCTAGTTTACCTGTCTTGCTATTATGACATTTCATTTTGAAGGATGTTTGTGTTGTAGCTCACTGTTCAAGTCTGGTGCTGACTGCTGTTGTTAGCCATCACAAAACACTAAATTTGTGTAATTGGAGCTTCCTGCTGTTACCTGGAAATGGTGGGAAAGCTCATCTTTGTATATTGTTTCCTAAGGTATATTAAAAGTATATTTAATAGCCTTTAGAGAGATCAGATCTCCCCACTGTCAGTGTAGAATTTGGTTCTCTTTGGTCTCTTTGATCCTTAGACGTCCTATCTTCGAAAATATTGCTGTTTTCTCTTTGATTCTTTAAGCTTTTATCATTTCACTAAACTATTTACCATCAGTTTACACAGTTTCAGGAGAGAATAATCTATATTTATTTGATATGACATATTTGTTCAGAGTCTGTACCTACTCTTGCCTTATTTTGAAGAATAGAATAAATTGTCATGGTATTGGGTAACTACTCAGAGTTTGTTTAAGCATTTTTCACAGTGTTTATTTTTAATAAAACAGATAGACTCTGTAATTTTTCTTTTATATTCCTTTTTTTCAGTTGTTTTCATAAAGAAAAACTGTTATATCTATATGTCACTTTACATCTTTTATCTTGTCTATCTCTTAACTAATTATTGTAATCATAGTCATTTTTACTAGTTTTGTAAGTGATTAATACATGACTTTTACTATATATTTACTTTTCCAGTGAGATTTATTCCTTCATATGTTTTCTTGTTACTAACTAGCACCTTTTCTTTTCAGCTTTAAAGAAGTCCCTTTAACATTTCTTGTAAGGCTGGTTTTAGTGGTTATGAACTCTAGCTTTTGCTTGTCTGGAAAAATCTTTATCTCTCTGTCAACTCTGAATGATAGTTTTGCCAGGTATTCTTGGTTAAAAGGTTTTTTTCCTTTCAGCACTTTAAATATATTGTGCCAGTGTCTACTGGTTTACAAAGTTTCTGCTGAAAAATCTGCTGTTAGTCTTATGGGGGTCCCCTTGTACATAACAAGTTGTTTTTGTCTTACTGCTTTTAATATCCTTTCTTTGTTTTTAACTTTTGACATTTTAATTTTAATATGTCTTGGTGTGAGTTTCTCTAGGTTCATTTGATTTGCAACTCTCTGGGTTTACTGAATTCAGATGTCTGTTTCCTTCACAAGATATAGGAAGTTTTCACCCATTATTTCTTCAAATAAGATTTCTACCCCTTTCTCTCTCTACTCTTTCTCTGGGAAGCTGTTATACATAAGATTCATAGTAACCACAAAGCAAAAGCCTATAGTAAATACACATAAGATAAAGAGAAAGGACTATAAGCATACCACTAAAGAAAGTCATTAAACTACAGAGGAAGAGAGCAAAAGAGAGGAACTACTAAAAACGTCAGAAAACAATTAACAAAATGGCAATAAGTACATACCTATCAATAATTACTCTAATTGTAAATGGACTAAATTCTCCAATCAAAAGATGAAGTGGCTGAATGTATGAAAAAATGAGACCCATCTATATGCTGCCTACAAGAGATTCACTTTAGATGTAAGGACACATAAACTGAAAGTGAAGGGATGGAAAAAGATATTCCATGCAAAAAAAAGCTGAGGTATCTGTATGAAATGGAGCAGCACCCTATAGTCCTTGCCCCCCCATGTCATCAGCCTGTCTTTTGTCTGTGGAAAAACTTTAGCCGAAGGATGAGTTTAATCAGAGAAGTGAGAAAATGCAGAAACAAAGGAAATCAGTCCAACAAGACTAAATAATAATAGTTTAGTCATTAAGCATAGTCAAGGACCTTTAGTTCCTCCTCAAGGGTTATAGATAACATTCTGAGCCATATCCTTGAGCTGTCTTATGATACTGAAACCCCCACCAGGTAAAAGAAGTTAACTACACAATGACCAGACTTTAGCCATGACATAAGTTGCCACAATTCCAAGAACTGGCCTCAAAGAAATGGAAACAAACTCACCCTGGAACTAAGGACTAACTGTTCTTAAAACAATCAAGATCACACTTATCAGACCCCTGCATGACTAATTTCAAGATGACTGTCAGGGCTGACTGTGCTGTTTCTGCATGTAGCTCCCTTCCTTGGTCTATAAAAGCTCTTGCCCACTGACTGTTGGGAGCTTGGGGGGATCAGCCTTTGACCAGGAGTCTGCCCTCCCCAGCAGTTGCCTGCATCTGAAATAAAAGCAAACTTTCCTTTCCACCAAACTTGCCTCTTTATTGGCTTCTGAGCAGCAAGCAGCCAGACCCCACTTTCAGTAACATATACTCATATCAGACAAATAAAGTTTAAAAAAAATAATAAGAGACAAAGATAGGTGTTACATCATGATAAAGGGTCGATCCAATAAGAGGATATAACATCTGTAAATATTTATGCACCCAAAGTAGGAGAAATTAAATATATAAAGCAAATATTACCAGATGTAAAGGGAAGAAACAGACAGCAGTACAATAATAGTATGGGACTTTAATACTCCATTCAATCAATGGATAGGTCATCCAGATAGAAAATCAATGAGGAAACACTGGCCTTAAACAACATGTTAGACCAGAAGACTTAACAGATGTATATGTATATGTATATATATATATATATATATATATATATATATATATATATATATATATAGGACATTCCATCCAAAAGCAACAGAATACACATTCTTCTCAAGTGCACATGGAACATTTTCAGGATAAATCACGTTAGGTTAAGAAAAAACAAGTTTCAATACATTTAAGAAGACTGAAATCATATTAAGCATCTTTTCCAACCACAACAGCATGAAACTAAAAATTAATTACATGAAGAAAACTGAAATATTCACAAATATGTGGAGATTAAACTACATGCTACTGAACAACCAATGGGTCAAAGAAGAAATCAAAAAATTCCTTGAGACAAATGAAAATGTAAATATACCAAAATTGGTGGGATGAAGCAAAAGAGGTCCTAAGAGGAAATTTCACAGTGACAAATTCCTAACTCAAAAAACAAGAAAAGCCTCAAATAACCTACCTTTATACCTCAAAGAAATAGGAAAAAAAATAAGGAAGCCCAAAATTAGCAGAAGGAAGTAAATAACAAAGATTAGAGCAAAAATAAATAGAGACTAAAAAGACAATAGAGATCAATGAAACTAAAAGCTGGTTCTTTGAAAAGATAAACAAAATTGGAAAGCCTCTAAAAAGACTCATCAAGAAGAAAAACAAAGGACTCTATATAAATAAATCAGAAATGAAATAAAAGACAGGATTCAAATAAATAAATCAGAAATGAAATAGCAGATTTTCCAACAGATACCACAGAAATACAGAGGATCATAAGAGACTATCATGAATAATTATACACCAACAAATTGGACAATTTAGGATAAATGGATAGATTCCTAGAAAAAAATAGGAATCTTCCAAAAGATTAAATCATGATGAAATACAAAATCTGGACAGATGGATTACTAGCAAGAAGACTGAATCAGTAATCAAAAATCTCCCAAAAAACAAAAATCCAGGACTGGATGGCTTCATTGGTGAATTCTACCAAACGTTCAAAGAATAATTAATACCTATTCTCAAACTGTTCCAAAAAAGAAAAGAGGAGGGAACTCTTCCAAACTCATAAGGCCACCATAACCCTGATACCAAAACAAGACAAAGTTGCTACAAGAAAAGAAAATTACAGGCCAGTGTCCCTAATGAAAATAAATGAAAAACACCCTCAACACAACATTATCAAACTAAATTCAACAATACATTAAAAGGATCATACATCATGACCAACTGGGATTTATTCCAGGAATGCAAGGATGATTCAATATCTGCAAATCAGTCAATGTGATATATCACATGAACAAAATGAAGGATAAAAATCATATGATCTTTTCAATAGATGCAGACAAAACATTTGACAAAATTCAACACCCATGTACAATGAAAACTTTAAACAAAGTGGGTGTAGAGGGAACATACCACAACATAATAAACACCATATACGACAAGCCCACAGCTAATATCACACTCAATGGCGAAAGGCTAAAAGCTTTTCCTCTAAGATCAGGAACAAGACAAGGATGTCTACTCTCACCACTTTTATACAAAATAGTGCTGGGAGCCCTAGTCAGAGCAATTAGGCAAGAAAAACCTATAATCAGACATTCACATTGGAAAGTAGGAACTAAAATTGTCACTTTTTACAGATGATATAATATTATATATAGAAAAACCTAAAGACTTTATCAAAAAACTGTTAGAACAAATAAATTCAGTACAGTTGTAGCATACAAAATCAACACCCAAAAATGTGTCACATGTCTGTACACTAATAATGAATTACTATAAAGAGAAATTTAGAAAACAATCACATTTACAATTGCATCAAAAAAAATAAAGTATCTATAAATGAATTTAACCAAGGACATGAAATATGTATATTGACAACTACAAGACATTAATAAAAGAAATTGAATACAACATAAATAAATGACAAGATATTCCATGCTCATGGATTGGAAGAATCAATGTTGTTAAAATAAACATACTACTCAAAGCAATCTACAGATTCAAAGAAATTTCTATAAAAATTCCAATGTCATTTTTCATACAAATAGAACAAATAATCCTAAAATTGGTATGGGCTACAAGTGACTCAGAATAGCTAAGTTAATCTTGAGCAAAAGAACAAAACTGGAGGCCTCATGCTCCCTGATTTCAAACTATATTACAAAGGTATATTAATTAAAAGTATCTATTGGCATAAAAACATAGATCAGTGAAACAGATACACAGAGAGGAAATAAACCCATGCATATATTGTCAATTAATTTATAACAAAGGAGCAAAGACTATACAATGGGAAAAGGACAGTCTTTTCAATAAATAGTGTTGGGAAAATGGAATAGCTACAGCAAAAGAATGAAACAAGACCACTATCTTATACTATACACAAAAATTAATTCAAATGGATTAAAGACATGAATGTAAGACCTTCTGAAATAACAAAACTCCCAGAAGAAAAAATAGGTGGTAAGCTCCTTAACATAGGTCTTGGTGATGATTTTTTGAATCTGATGCCAAAGCAAAAGCAACAAAAGCAAAAATAAACAAGTGGGACTATATCAAACTAAAGAGCTTCTGCATAGCAAAAAAAAAAAAAAAAATTCAGCAAAATAAAAAGCCAACATACTGAATGGGAGAAAACATTTGCAAATCATATAGTTGACAAGGGGATAATAACACAAATATATAATGAACCCATAAAACACAATAACAAAAATCAAACAATCCAATTTTAAAAATGAGCAGAAAATCTGAATACACATTTTTCTAAAAAAGACATACAGATGTCCAACAGGTACATGAAAACATGCTCAACATCATTAATCATCAGGAAAATGCAAATCAAAACCACAATGTGATATCACCTCATACCTGTTAGAATGGCTACTACCACAAAGACAAGAAATCAAGCGTTGGCAAGAATGTGGAGAAAAGGGAACCATTGTGCACTGCTGGTGGGAATGTAAATTGGTGCAGTCACTATGGGAAACAGTATGGAGGGTCCTCAAAAAGTTAAAAATAGAACTACCATATGTTCCAGTGATGTCACTTCTGAGTATTTATCCAAAAACACAAAAACACTAACTCAAAAAGACATATGCGGAGGACCTTCAAGATGGCGGAGAAGTAAGACATGGAGATCACTTTCCTCCCCACAAATACATCAAAAATACATCTACATGTAGAACAGCTCCTACAGAACACCTACTGAATGCTGGGGGAAGACCTCAGACTTCCGAAAGGCAAAAAACTCCCTATGTACCTGGGTAGGGCAAAAGGAAAAACAGAAACAAAAGAATAAGGATGGGACCTGCACCTCTGGGTGGGAGCTGTGAAGGAGGAAAAGAAAAGTTTCCACACACTAGGAAGCCCCTTCACTCGTGGAGACGGGGGGTGGGCGGGGGAAGCTTTGGAGCCATGGAGGAGAGCGCAGCAACAGGGGTGCACACGGCAAAGCAGAGAGATTCCCGCACATAGGATCGGTGCCAACCAGCACTAACCACCCTGAGAGTTTTGTCTGCTCAGCCACCGGGGCATGTGGGAGCTGGGAGCTGAGGCTCGGGCTTCAGAGGTCAGATCCCAGGGAGAGGACTGGGGTTGGCTGCGTGAACATAGCCTAAATGCGGCTCATGCGCCACAGCTAACAGGGAGGTAGTCCCGGAAAAAGTCTGGAACTGCCTAAGTGCCAAGAGACCATTGTTTCAAGGTGTGCGAGGGCAGAAGAATCCTTCCCTGTCCGCCCAGAGAAGGCAGAGCACCGCCTAAACGAGCTCCAGAGACAGGCGAGAGCTGCGGCTATAAGCACAAACACCAGAGACGGGCATGAAACGCTAAGGCTGCTGCTGCAGCCACCAAGAAGCCTGTGTGCAAGCACAGGTCACTATCCATACCTCCCCTCCCAGGAGACTGTGCAACCTGACACTGCCAGGGTCCTGTGATCAAGGGACAACTTCCCAGGGAGAACACACAGAAAGCCTCAGGCTGTTGCAATGTCAGGCCAGCCGCTGCTGCCTCAGGCTCACCCCACATTCCATACCCTTCCCTTCCCGCAGCCTGAGTAAGCCAGAGCCCCCTAATCAGCCGCTTCTTTAACCCCCTCCTCTCTGGGCGAAGAACAGACGCCAGAGGGTGACCTACATGCAGAGGTGGGGGTAAATCCAAAGTTGAACCCCAAGAGCTGTGCGAACAAAGAAGAGAAAAGTAAATTTTTCCATGCAGCCTCAGAAGCAGCAGATTAAATCCCCACAAGCGACTTGATGTATGCTGCATCTGTGGAATATCTGAATAGACAACGAATCATCCCAAAATTGAGGCGGTGGACTTTGGGAGCAACTGTAGACTTCAGGTTTGCTTTCTGTGCCTAATCTGTTTCTGGTTTTATGTTTATCTTAGTTTAATATTTAGAGCTTATTATCACTGGTAGATTTGTTTACTGATTTTGTTGCTCTCTTCCTTTCTATATATATATTTTCCTTTTTCTCTTTTTCTGAGTGTGTATGTGTATGCTCTTTGTGTGATTTTGTCTGTATAGGTTTGCTTTTACCATTTGTCCTAGGGCTCTGTCTCTCCGTTTGTTTTTTTTAGTATAGTTTATAGTGCTTGTTATCATTGGTGGATTTGTTTATTGGTTTGGTTCTCTCTTCTTTTTGTTTTTTAGTACTTTTAAACTTTTTTATTACATTTTCTTATTTTAATAACTTTATTTTATTTCATTTTTATTTTTCCTTTCTTTTTTTTTTCTCCCTTTTCTTCTGAGCCGTGTGGTTGATAGGGTCTTGGTACTCCGGGCAGGTATCAGGCCTGAGCCTCTGAGATGGGAGAACCAAGTGCAGGATATTGGTCCATCAGAGACCTCCTGGCCCCACGTAATATGAATCAGCGAGAGCTCTCCCAGAGATCTCCGTCTCAACACTAAGACCCAGCTCCACTCAACGACCAGCAAGCCACAGCACTGGAAATGCCATGCCAAACGCCTAGCAAGACAGGAACACAGCCCCACCCATTAGCAGAGAGGCTACTTAAAATCATAATAAGTTCACAGACACCCCAAAACACCACTGGACATGGTCCTGCCCTCCAGAAAGGCAAGATCCAGCCTCATCCACCAGAACACAGGCATGTGTCCCCTCCACCGGGAAGCCTACATAACTCACTGAACCAACCTTACCCACTGGGGGCAGACACCAAAAACAATGGCAACTATGAACCTGCAGGCTGTGAAAAGGAGACCCCAAACCCAGGAGGTTAAGCAAAATGAGAAGACAGAGATACACAGCAGATGAAGGAGCAAGGTATAAACCAACCAGATCACGACAATGAAGAGGAAACAGGTAGTCTACCTGAAAAAGAATTCAGAGTAATGATAGTAAACATTATGCAAAATCTTGGAAATAGAATGGAGAAAATACAAGAAATGTTTAACAAGGACCTAGAAGAACTAAAGAGCAAATAATGATGAACAACACAATAAATGAAATTTAAAACTCTCTAGAAGGAATCAAAGCAGAATAACTGAGGTAGAAGAACGGATAAGTGACCTGGAAGATAAAATAGTGGAAATGACCACCACAGAGCAGAATACAGAAAAAAGAATGAAAAGAATTGAGGACAGTCTCAGAGACCTCTGGGACAACATTAAACGCACAAACTTTCAAATTATAGGGGCCCCAGAAGAAGAAGAGAAAAAGAGAGGGACTAAGAAATAGTTGAAGACATTATAATTGAAAACTTCCCTAATATGGGAAAGGAAATAGTCGACCAAGTCCAGGAAGCACAGAGTCCCATACAGGATAAAACCAAAGAAAAACACTCCATGACACATATTAATCAAACTATCAAATATTACATACAAAGAAAAAATATTAAAAGCAGCAAGGGAAAAACAACAAATAAAATACAAGGGAATCCACATAAGGTTAACAGCTGATCTTTCAGCAGAAACACTGTAAGCCAGCAGGGTGTGGCAGGACATATTTAAAGTGATGAAAGGGGAAAACCTACAACCAAGTTTACTCTACCCAGCAAGGATCTCATTCAGATTCCATGGAGAAATTAAACCCTTCACAGACAAGCAAAAGCTAAGAGAATTCAGCACCACCAAACCGGCTTTACAACAAATGCTAAAGGAACTTCTCTAGGCAGGAAACACAAGAGAAGGAAAAGCCCTACAATAACAAACCCAAAACAATTTAGAAAATGGTAATAGGGACATACATATCAATAATTACCTTAAATGTAAATGGATTAAATGGTCCAACCAAAAGACACAGACTGGCTGAATGGATACAAAAACAAAACCCATATATATGCTGTCTACAAGAGACGCACTTCAGACTTAGGGAGACATACAGACTGAAAGTGAGGGGATAGAAAAAGATATTTCATGCAAATGGAAATCAAAGGAAGCTAGAGTAGCAATTCTCATATCAGACAAAATATACTTTAAAATGAAGTCTATTACAAAAGACAAAGAAGGACACTACATAATGATCAAGGGATCAATCCAAGAAGAAGATATAACAATTGTAAATATTTATGCACCCAACATAGGAGCACCTCAATACATAAGGCAAATGCTAACAGCTGTAAAAAGGGAAATTGACAGTAACACCATAATAGAAGGGGACTTATTTTCACGAATGGACAGATCATCCAAAATGAAAATAAATAAGGAAATACAAACTTTAAATGACACACTAAGCAAGATGGACTTAACTGATATTTATAGGACATCACATCCAAAAACAACAGAATACATTTTCTTCTTAAGTGCTCATGGAACATTCTCCAGGATAGATCATATCTTGGGTCACAAATCAAGCCTTGGTAAATTTAAGAAAATTGAAATCATATAAAGTATCTTTCTGACCACAATGCTATAAGACTAGATATCAATTACAAGAAAAAAAAAAACAGCTGTAAAAAATACAGACCCATGGAGGTTAAACAACATGATACTAAATAACCAATGGATCACTGAAGAAATCAAAGAGGAAATAAAAAAATACATAGAAACAAATGACAAAGAAAACATGATGACCCAAAACCTATGGGATGCAGCAAAAGCAATTCTAAGAGGGAAGTCTATAGCAATACTATCCTACCTCAAGAAACAAGAAACACCTCAAATAAACAATCCAACCTTACACCTAAAGCTATTAGAGAAATAAGAACAAAAAAGCCCCAAGTTTAGCAGAAGGAAAGAAATCATAAAAGATCAGATCAGAAATAAATGAAAAAGAAATGAAAGAAGCGATAGCAAAGATCAAAACTAAAAGCTGGTTCTTTGAGAAGATAAACAAAATTGATAAACCATTAGGCAGACTCATCAAGAGAAAAAGGTAAAGACTCAAATCAATAGAATTAGAAATGAAAAAGGAGAAGTAACAACTGGCACTGCAGATATACAAAGGATCATGAGAGATTACTGCTGGCAACTATATGCCAATAAAATGGACAACCTGAAAGAAATGGACAAATTCTTAGAAAAGCACAACCTCCGGAACCTGAACCACGAAGAGGTAGAAAATATAAAGAGATCAGTCACAAGCACTGAAGTTGAAACTGTGACTAAAAATCTTCCAACAAACAAAAGCTCAGGACCAGATGGCTTCACAGGTGAATTCTATAAAACATTTAGAGAAGAGCTAACACCTATCCTTCTCAAACTCTTCTAAAATATTGCAGAGGGAGGAACACTCCAAACTCATTCTACAAGGCCACCATCACCCTGATATCAAAACCAGACAAAGATGTCACAATAAAAGAAAAACACAAGCCAATATCACTGATGAACATAGATGTGAAAATCCTCAGCAAAATACGAGCAAACAGAATCCAATAGCATGTTAAAAGGATGATAAACCATGATCAAGTGAGTTTTATCCCTAGAATGCAAGGATTCTTCAATATACGCAAATCAATCAATGTGATAAACCATATTAACAAACTGAAGGATAAAAACCATATGATCATCTCAATAGATGCAGAAAAAGCTTTCAGCAAAATTCAACACCCATTTATGATAAAAACCCTCAGAAAGTAAGCACAGAGGGAACTTACCTCAATAAATAAAGGCCATATATACAAACCCACAGTGAACATCATTCTCAATGTGAACAACTGAAACCATTTCCACTAAGATCAGGAAAAAGACAAGGTTGCCCAGTCTCACCACTATTATTCGGCATAGTTTTGGAAGTTTTAGCCACAGCAATCAGAGATGAAAAAGAGATAGAAGGAATCCAAATCGGAAAAGAAGTAAAGCTGTCACTGTTTGCAGATGAGATGATACTATACATAGAGAATTCTAAAGATGCTACCAGAAAACTACTAGACCTAATCAATGAATTTGGCAAAGCGGCAGGATACAAAATTAAGGCATGGATATCTCTTGCATTCCTATACACTAATGAAGAAAAATCTGAAAGAAAAATTAAGGAAACACTCCCATTTACCACTGCAACAAAAAGAATAAAATACCTAAGAATAAACCTACCTAAGGAGACAAAAGACCTGTATGCAGAAAACTATAAGACACTGATGAAAGAAATTAAGATGATACAAACAGATGTAGAGATATACCATGTTCTTGGATTGGAAGAATCAACATTGTGAAAATGACTATAGTACCCAAAGCAATCTACAGATTCAATGCAATCCCTATCAAACTACCAATGGCATTTTTCACAGAACTAGAACAAAAAATTTCACAATTTGTATGGAAACACAAAAGACCCCGAATAGCCAAAGCAATCTTGAGAACGAAAAACGGAGCTGGAGGAATCAGGCTCCCTGACTTCAGACTATACTACAAAGCTACAGAAAATATCTGTAAATGAAGCAACTGACAAAGGATTAGTCTCCAAATTTTACAAGCAGCTCAATATCAAAAAAACAAACAACCCAATCCAAAAATGGGCAGAAGATCTAAATAGACATTTCTCCAAGGAAGATATACAGATTGCCAAAAAACACATGAAAGTATACTCAACATCACTAATCATTAGAGAAATGCAAATCAAAACTACAGTTAGGTATCACCTCACACTGATCAGAACGGCCTTCCTCAAAAAGTCTACGAACAGTAAATGCTGGGGTGGGTTGTGGAGAAAGGGAACCCCCCTCACACTGTTGGTGGGCATGTAAATTGAGACAGCCACTACGGAGAACAGTATGGAGGTTCCTTAAAAAACTAAAAATAGAACTACCGTACGACACTGTAATCCCTCTACTGGGTATATACTCGGGGAAAACCATAATTCAAAAAGAGTCACGTACCACAATATTCACTGCAGCTCTATTTACAATAGCCAGGACATGGAAGCAACCTGTCCATCTGTCTATCAACAGATGACTGGATACAGTTGTGGCACATATACACAATGGAATATTAGTCATAAAAAGAAATGAAATTGAGTTATTTGTAGTGAGGTGGATGGACCTAGAGTCTGTCATACAGAGTGAAGTAAGTCAGAAAGAGAAAAACAAATACCATATGCTTACACATATATATGGAATTTAAAACACAACCAAAAAAAGTTCTGAAGAACCTAGGGGCAGGACAGGAAAAATACATAGACACGGAGAATGGACTTGAGGACACGGGGAGGGGGAGGTGTGGGGTGGGACAAGGTGAGAGAGTGGCATGGACATATGTACACTACCAAATGCAGAGTGGATGGCTGGTGGGTAGCAGCCGCATAGCACCGGGAGTTCAGCCTAGAGCTTTGTGACCACCTAGAGGGGTGGAATGGGGAGGGTGGGAGGGAGATGCAAGAGGGAGGTGATATGGGGATATATGTATATGTATATCTGATTCACTTTGTTATACAGCAGAAGGTAATGCACCATTGTAGAGCAATTATACTCCAGTATATTGAATATATGTTGAAAAAAAAAGACTAAAAAAGACATACGCATCCCCTTGTTCACTGCAGCATTATTTACAATAGCCCAGATATGGAAATAACCTAATTGAAATATATACATTTCAGCCTATTCAGGAATATTATTCAGGATATAATATTGTTCAACAGTATTAAATATATGAGTATTATTGACCCATAAAAAAGAATGAAATCTTGTAATATAGATAACATGGATGGACTTTGAGGGCATTATGCTAAATGAAATGTCAGACACAGAAAGACAAATACAGTATGATCTCTCCTATATGTGAAATCTTAAAAAAAAAAACACACAAACAAAAATGACAAACCTATAGATACAGATAAAAGTAACAGATAGCTTGTTATCAGAGGCAAGGGGTGAAAGGTGACAGAAATGTGTTAAAGTTTTAAAAAAATTTTTTTTAATTAAAAAGAAAATATGGGGCCTCCCTGGTGGCGCAGTGGTTGAGAGTCCACCTGCCAATGCAGGGGACACGGGTTCGTGCCCCAGTCCGGGAAGATCTGACATGCCACGGAGCAGCTAGGCCTGTGAGCCATGGCCGCTGAGCCTGCACGTCCGGAGCCTGTGCTCCGCAACAGGAGAGGCCACAACAGTGAGAGGCCCACGTACTGCAAAAAAATAAGAAAGAAAGAAAGAAAGGAAAGAAAGGAAAGAAAGGAAAGAAAGAAAGAAAGAAAGAAAGAAAGAAAGAAAGAAAGAAAGAAAGAAAGAAAGAAAGAAAGAAAGAGAAAGAAAGAAAGAAAGAAAAATGAAAATAAAGGGAATTTGTGAGATCCTGTAATCAAATTAAAGGGAAACATTTTCTCCAATTAGCTATGCATATTTCTATGAAAATCAAATAAAAAAGAAATCAATTTTAGAATACACACACACACACACACACACACACACACAATGAAAGGCAGAGCTATATTTCCTGTGCTCTCACTTAATAGGAAGAACATCTTAAACAACACAGGAATTAACTTTTCCATTAATTTTAATAGGGCCTGCTTGAGAAATCATGTGGGCCTTAAGCTTTTTGGGTGGTATGACTTTACATCTTTTCCATTTCTCCTATTTTGTTGGTATATTCAAAATATTTTCATTCCTCTCGATTCAGCTTTTTTTACAGTTTTTCTAAAATTTAACCTCTTCATATACACTTTCAATATGTTGGCCAATATTTATATACGGTATTGTTTGGAACAGTTCAAATCATCCAGTTTCTCTTTCTTCTTGATCTATATATTTATATTCTTTCACTTTTTTGGGGGGGGGTCTAATGTATTTACTTTTCAAAAAAACACCCTCCTTTGATTTGCATTAAAATTTTATTGGTTGGTGTGGGAGATAATTAAATATTTTAAATGGGAATAGATTGTTTTGCAGATTATAAGTAATATATATTTATTGAAAAATTTCTTAAAGCAGACAGTGAAATACTTCCTGCTGCCATGTTTCTCCAAGGGTTACACCTGCATCTTCAGACTAAATAATTCTTCCTTGTCTAGGACTGTCTGGCCCAATGCAGGATGCATAGCATCTCTAAGCTCTACTTAATAAACGCTAGTCATGTCCCTGTCATTGATTAAACCTAAGAGGACCTACATTTCCAAAAGCATGCTAAAGGAGTGGTCCTGAGAAACATCTGAAAATTCTCAACTCCCCTTCTCATTTTGGATCCTATTAAATAATTGAACAAGTATGAAAACCAATATGTTTATAAAATGGAAAAAATGGAAATGCCCTAAATTTTAACCAATTATGACTTATTTAAATACAGGTAAAAAATAACACTTTACAGACATTTTTAAATAATGGTAAGATGTTCAATGCATTTTTGAATGAAATATCAGGAACTACAAATCATAAATGGTATTTGTATATATATACACATACTCACACACACACGTATATATGATATAATCTAAATCTTTACCAGTGATTTCTAAGAGATAGAGAAACAAATGTGGCATGTGGAATTATGGAGAAAAGGATATTTTATTATACACTTAATCCATTTCTGGACTGTTTGAGTTTTTATAATGATCACTTATAAAATATTATTTCAATTTAAAAAAGAAAAAAAAAGGGGAATACCAGGTAAAAACTGCAGCCATTATTGTATTCATATGACTATTTCCTGCCTTCATGTTGTGGTAATGGGTACCTATTAGGGAAAGAGGCAGATTCTACACTTTGTGCAGTGAGGATATAAGAATAAACAAAAGGAGGATTACCCATCTATGTGTCCTGGTTTCCCCACTTCCTGAGGAAGCCAAGTTTCTATATATACTAGTGAAACAGACTTTTGTCAAAAGACATTTTTTTGGTGGTGAAAATATTATGTTAGGTAAGAAAAAAGGTACATTAGGTATGCTAAGGAAAACTGTGCTTCAGTGATATGTTCAGTGCCTTTTGAGATCATGTAGTTACAGCAATAATACAAGCTAAGTGTGACTCAGAATAATTTCTGGCAAATAAAGAATGCTGTTGATGGCCTGCTTATTCCTACCTATTCACTTTTATTCTAAAATTTAAACAAAAACAAATATTAAAGTAACATCACAAGAGTATACCATTAAGTGCTGCCTTTTAGGGGACTGTTTATAAGTACGGAAGAAATTCAGAAAGGATAGTGATCAGGGAGGGAATAGATGAGAATGGGAAAAAAAAATTCATCCAGTCAATGAAGGATGGCTAATAGTTATATGGCAGGATGGAGAAGGAAAGAACATCTTGGCCAGGAGAACACAACAGGGAAGTCACGGGTTTGACATAAGGAGAACAAATAAGAAGGAAAGTAAAGAATATTCAATGCACTTAGGAGCTGAGATGAAAAAGTGAGAAAAAAAACAAAAACAAAAAACCCAAACTTAGTTAAGTACTGTGGGACCAAGGAAAGGAGAAAGATTAAAGCAATGAAGAAGAATTTAAATATAAAAAGAAGAAAATTGAGAATATTTGTAGGCTTCTGATCAAAGGATGCAATGATTGAAGTCACATTATAAATTTATTCTACCCACAGAATTAATGATGAACTGGAAAGAATAAAAGTCAGAAAAACTAACCACAAGCTTCTCTCTTAAGTGAATATAATTCTACTTTAGAACTTAAAGAATTTACATATCTAAGTTAATCAGATACTTTCTGTATATGATTTTACACAAAAGTATGTATGTATAAATTCAGAAGACTTCTTAATTGCATGTTTTCTGGAAGAGTAAAATAGGGTATTTTATTACTTCAAGTAATATTTGTTACAGATTAATCTGTGTCTTCCACAAAAATTATCTTGGTTAAGGACTACACTTCACCATCATGTTTCAGATTTGATTTCCTTTCTGAAAGGTTATGATCTGTTACTCTGTTTAAACTCAAGGGGCATAATTAATGTGGGCCATAGCCAGATTCAACTTCAACATAATAGCTGTACCCTGAAATATCCATCTTCAAATGGTTCCCTTCTAACTGGAATCTTTCCCTTAGAATTAACTTACATTTTCAGTCTCTACACTGAAAATGATTGTAAAATTCTTCTTTAGTTTAAAGAATATGGACTATTTTATTTTCATAACAGAGCTAGTCCCTCAAAGAAAGTAGAAACTATTATGACAGGAGGTTATTGTATGTCCTACAGTGCACAAAATGGGTGGAAACAATGCTTAAAAGTTACTGAAATGAGGCTCAGCAAAAGAGAATTAAAATTCATCACAAAATGGAAAGAGCCCTAAGCAATTAAAATCACAATGTATGAGGTACAGATTTTGCCCATGTTATTCTGGGGAAGAAAGAAAAGACTTGTATATCATCATGAAAATGTAAATTGAGATGTTTTAACTTTTCCAATGTATAGTTTGATAAAAATTAAAAAGATTTTTTAAAAGCTCATTGTTATAAAGTATGATAATAGATATTGAATTATCATGTCTACATAATACTACAGTGTCCTATACACTCATGTACATAAATACTCATGTACATAGAAAATCAGAAACTAACAGAGATTTTCTAAAATGCTGCAAATGAAGAGTACTAAGTGACTTTAATGTGAAATATAGTCATAAAAAGAATGTAATAATTTTGGTAGATTCTCTTTGTTTAAATAAATTGCTAACATTATATTTAAAAGCTTTCTCCAGTTATTGATTATATTAAAACGTTCCAAGAATGTCTGCTAACTTTGGTAAATTATTCATTGCATAAATTCAGGAATCAAGCAAATTGCCCAAACTTTATTTTTAGAATTTATATATTAGAGGTAAAAAGGAAAGTATAACTTACATTCACCCAGGAAACTGTTGTATTTCTGGATAAGCCAGGTCCCTGAGTTAACTCAGTGACTGTAGATATTCAATGTATTTTAAATTAAAAATATACAAGGTCCTGATAAAACAAATGATGAAGAAAGATGTTCAAAGTCAAAATTGAAAGATGGAATTTATCTGAAATAAGATTTCTTCTGACAGGTAGGGAAGATCTTATACAAAAAGCAGGAATTTATAGTCTTTCACCAAAAGAACATACAGCCAATCAGTAAGTAGTTGGTTTTTACATGAATCTTTATTTACATGTTGTAAAGAGAAAAAATACACTACAATCCCTTTTAAATTCAAGTGTCCTAAAGTTTCAAAAATCGCATTCAGTAAGAAATTAATGTCAGTAATATTCCATCATAATAAATTTCTCCAACCTCTTACCTAATCGCTAAGCTTTTTTTTGTGAAACTTGCCTAAGCTACTATTTTATAAGATATTACAAAAGGATAGTAAATTCTCTCATTTAGTCTTCATTTATTAGTGGAAATAATTCATAAAAGAACATTTTCTTCCCAATGTTTGTTGGTTACCCCAAAATACAGTTTGAACAGGAAAACAAAAATACATGCTTGATTTCCTTCCTTTACAAAGTAATGAATTGATGTTTTAAGAGCATTCAATAGTGATCAAAAAATTCCCATAACAAAACTTTAAATGATAGAAAATCAATAATAAATAAGAACTCACCCAACAAATATTTCATGGTGCCTATTATCTGTCAGAGTCTGTTCTCCAACCACAGTTGGAGGAGGGCTAGGTTAAAAATTCTGTCCCAGTCATCAGCAAAATGGAAATAGGAATAGGAATAAGAAACCCCAGACCTTCTTTCTTCCACAGAGACAACAGTACACTAACCAATTCCCTTAGTGAAAAATCCAGAAACCAGTTATGACAATCCTGCACCCCATGTAAGTGCAAAACCAGCTATATCAAAGTTGGTAGGAAAAATTATCGTACCCATTTTCCATAGTCCCTTCCCCCAGCAAGATGCAATACAACTGGGAGGAAACTCCCAACTCTCAGCTTCTCCTTGGGTAGAGAAAGAGAAATGTGGATCTTAAATCAGCATTCTGAATTTTTGGAGGGACTACCCAAGGGATCGGCTTCTGTCTTGTCTGAATCTGAACACTGACAGGAAAGGGCATCAGGTTGAGGGCTGCTGAGAATAAAGGTGATAGTTTGGAAAATTCACTCTCCATGGTCCCTCCCCACCAACTCAGTGTGGAATGAGTGGAAACAAACTCCCAACTCTTGGGTTCTCTCTGAGTGGAAGTTGGTTGTGTGTCCACTGTCCCAGCTTTTCCAGTAGCTACCCCAAGGACTGGTTTCTGTCTTGCCTAAGAGCACTGATGAGACCTGATATACTCTAGATACCTGTCAGCCACTGGAAACAAAAAAGAGTTGGATGGCTTTATACTGCTCCAGAGGGCCATAGTACAGCAAACAGAGGATGATACAGGTCAGCAGCTTATTCCTCAAGGGAGAAAGAGAATAATGGAGCATGAATTTAATCAATGTTCAGGCTTTTTAGGGAGCTGCTCCAGGGACTGCTTTCTGTCACACCCAACTAGGAGCACTGATGCAATGCAGCCTACTGTACAAGCCTAAGGGCCACTGAGAACAAAAGAAATCCAGGAAGTTTAGAGTAGCTCCAGAGAACTTGCAGTAATACAGGAAAGACACCAGAGAAAGCAAGAGATTGTAAGACCCTGACAAAATGAATCAGAAAATCTCTCTAATCTGTAATTAAAATGCACAAATACAGAGAGATTGCATCCACAGAAATGGTTTGCGTGCTCCCCCAAATCTATACCCAGGATGACTGTTGAAAGTCTTACACAAAGACAATCTATGAAGACTTGAAGAAGTGGCAGATGTTTCAAATGGTCTGATCCCAACACAAAGTTGCAAGGCACTTGAAGAAATAGGGAAATAGGACCCAACCAAAGGAACAAAACGTATCTCCAGAAACTAACCCTAAAGAAACGGAGTATAAGAATTATCTGACAAAGATTTCAAAGTAACTGTCACAAAGGTGTTCAATGAACTCAGGAAAATGAAGCACAAACAAAATGAGAATATCAATACAGATAGAAAATATAAAAAAGAACCAAACATATATTTTGAAGCTGAAGAATATAGCAACTGAATTGAAAAAAATTCATTAGAAGGTTCGACATCAGATTTAATCAAGCAGAAGAAAGAATCAGCAAACTCAAAGATAGATCATTTGAAATTATCCAGTCAGAGGAGCAAAAAGAAAACAGAATGAAAAAGAGAGAAGAAAGACTAACGGATGTACAGGATACTACAAGCAGACTAATAAATGTATTAAGGTAGTCACATAAAATAAGAGAAAAAGAAAGGTGCAAAAAGTTTATTTAAAGAAATAACAGCTGAAAAATTCTCAAATCTGGAGAAGGAAATGAATATCCGGACTCAAGAAGTCCTACACATCCAATTAAGAAAAAAACAAAGAAATCCAGAGATACATTATGATCAAATTGTCAAAGTCAAAAACAAAAGAATTTTTAAAGGAGCAGGAGAAAAGTGTCTTGCCACATATCAGGAATCTTCCACAAGACAGTGGATTTCTCAGCAAAAAGCTTGCTGGCCAGAAAGGAGTTGTATGATATATTCAAAGTTATGAGGGGGAAAAAACTGCCAAGAATACCATATCAGGCAAAACCTGCTCTTTGAAAAGAAAAGAAAAATAAAGACTTTCATAAAAAAAAAAAAAGTTGAACGAGTTAATCACCACTCGACCAATCTTACAAAAAATGTTAAAGGGAGACCTTTATGTTGAAACAAAAGAACACTTAACATCAACATGAGAAAGCTTATGAAAGTATAAAGCTCACTGTTAAAGGTAAATATATAAATAAATACAAAATATTTTAATACAGTAACAGTGGTATATAAATAACTTTTCATTCTGTTATGAAAAGAGACAAAAGTATAAAAATAGCTATAAAGATATATCAATAAATACACATAATAAGAAGATGTAGTTTGTGACATCAGTAACATAAAGTGGGTGAGGAGGGGAGAGGTAGAAGAACAGACCTTTTGTATGCAATCGAAGTTATCAGCTTAAAATAGACTTTTATAACTCGAAGATGTTTTATGTAAACTGCACATTAAGCACAAGGAAAATACCTATAGAAAATAAAATAAGAAATAAATCAAAGCATGTCACTACAAAAAAAATTAATGAGCCACAAAGAAAGACAGCAAGAAAGGAAAAGAGGACAAAAGGCTACAAGATAGAAAACAATTAACAAAATAACAATAATAAGTCCTTTTCTATCAGTAAACACATTAAAAGTAAATGGAATGAACTCCCCAATTAAAAGACAAAGAATAATGAATTTTTAAAAATCCAACTATGTGCTGTCTACAAGGGACTCATTATAGGTTTAAGGATACACATAGGCTGAAAGGAGACAGATGGAAAAGATATTCTATGCAAATGGTAACCAAAAGACAGCAGGGATAACCATATTTATCAGACAAAATAGACTTTAAGCTAAAAACTGTCACAAGACACAAAGAAGAACATTATATGATATAAAAGGGTCAATTAACCAGGAAGATATAAAGATTATAAATATATATGTACCCAACATTAGTACACTCAAATATATTAAAGAAACCTTGGCAGAACAGAAGGGAGACAGACAGCAGCACAGAAATAATAGGAGATTTCAAAAACCCACTTTCAAAATGTATAGAGCATTTAGACAGAAGAATAAGGAAGCTAAAGGACATGAACAATACTATAATAGACATATAGAACCTAACAGACATATACAAACATTCCACCTAACAGTTGCAGAATACACATTCTTTCAAGTGTCCAGGGAACATCCTCCAGGATAGATCACATTTTAGGTCACAAAACAAGTCTTAACAAATTTAAGAATATTCAAAATATAACAAGAACTTTTCCAACCACAACGGAATGAGACTAAAACTCAGCAGCAGTAGAAAAACTAGAAAACTCACTAATATATGGAAAATAAACAACAAAGTCCTGAACATTCAATGGATCAAAGAAGAAATCAAAAGGGAAATTAGAAAATATACTGAGAAAAATGAAAATGAAAACAGTATTCCAAAGTCTATGGGATGCAGCAAAAGCAGTACTAAGAGGTAAGCTGATAGTGATAAATACCTAAATTATAAAAGAAAGAGCTCTCAAATAAACAATCTAAGTTTACACTTCAAGTAAGTAGGAAACAAAAACAAACTAAGCCTATGTTAGCAAAAAGAAGGATATAATAAAGATTAGAGAAGAAATAAAGGAAATAGAGAATAGAACAAAGAAAACAAAGAGTATGTTTTCCTAAAAGATCAACAAAATTAACAAACTTTCAGGTAGACTAAGAACAAAAGAGAGAAGACTCAACTAGAAATGAAACTGGAAATGAAAGATAAGGCATTACAACTAATGCCACAAGAATAAAAATACAAATAAAAAGTTATGAGACTGCTATGAACAATTATACATCAAAAAATTGAATAAAAGAAATGGATGAATTCCTAGAAGCATATCACCTACCAAAACTGAACCAAGAAGAAACAAAACATCTTAACAGATCTATAACTAATAAGGAGATTGAATCAGTAATCCAAAATCTCCCAACAAAGAAAACCCTAGAACCAGATGGTTTCACTGCAGAAATCTGTGAAATAAAGAAGAATCAATGATATTTCTCCTCAATCTCTTTCCAAAAAAAACTGAAGAGGAGAAAACAGTTCCAAGCTAATTTTATGAGGCAAGCATTACCCTGAAACCAAAGTAAAAGATCCTACAAGAAAATAAAACTAAAAGCCAATATACCTGATGGATATAGATGTAAAATCCTCAACAAAATACTAGCAAACTGAATTTGACAGAACATTAAAAGGACCATACGCCATAACTAAGGAGGGTTCTTCCTTAAGCTGTAGAATGGTCTAACATATGAAAATAAATCAGTGTGATACACCACAATAACAGAATAAAGGATAAAAATCAGATGACCATCTCAAAAGACACAGAAAAAGCATTTGACAAAATTCAAGACCCTTTCATGATTTAAAAAAAAAAAAAAAACTTAAAAAAAATGTAGGAATAGAAGGAAATTACCTCAAAATAATAAATTTAATTTTCTATATATGAAAAGCAAATAGGTAACATCATACTAACAAGAAAAACTAAAAATGTTTTCTCTACAATCTGGAACAAAACAAGGATGCCCACTTTCACCACTTCTCTTCCTCATAGTACTGAAAGTCCTAGCCAGAGCAATTGGGCAAGAAAAAGGAATAAAAGGCATCCAAATCAGAAAGGGAGAGGTAAAAGTATCTTTGTTTGCAGATGACATAATCTAATATGTAGATAACTCTGAGATTCCACAAAAAAAGTTAAAACTAACAAACAAATTCAGCAAAGTCACACAATAGAAAATCAACATACAAAAACCAGTTGCATTTCTACACACTAACAATGAATGATCGGAAAAGAAAATTAAGAAAATGATTTCATTTACAGTAGCATCAAAAAGAACACAATAATAAACTTAACCAAGGAGGTGAAAGATTTTTACAATGAAACCCATAAAACATTGCTGAAAGAAATTAAAGAAGAAACAAATAAATGAAATGACATCCCATTTCACGGATTGGAAGACTTACTATCATTAAAATGTCTATACTATTTAAATCAATCTATAGATTCAATGCAATCCCTATCAAAACTCCAATGGCATTTATTGCAGAAATAGGAAAACTCATCATAAAATTCGTATGGAACCACAAAGGACCCTAAATAGTCAAAATATTCCTGAGAAAGAACAAATCTGGGGGTCTCATACTTACTGACTTGAGAACATATTACAAAACTACAGTAACCAAAGAAGTATGTTAGCTGCATAAAAACAGACATATAGACCAAAGGAACTGAATAGAGAGCTCAGACATAAACCCATTCATATATGGTCAACTGATCTTCAGTGAGGGTGCCAAGACTACACAATGGAGAAACGATAGTTTTTTCAACAAATGGTGTTTGTGAAAACTGTATATTCACATGCAAAACAAAAAAATTGGACACTTATTTTACACCATACATAAAAATCAATTCAAAATGGATTGATGACCTAAACATAGGACCTGAAACTATAAAACACCTAGATAAAAACAGACGAAAAGCTCCATAATATTGATCCTGACAAAGATTTCTGGATATGACATCAAAAGTACAAGCAACAAAACAAAAATAGACAAATGTTACTATAACATATCAAAATAAAAAGCTACTGTATAACAAAAAGTAAATAATCAACAAAGTGAAAATGTGAGAATGTGAGAAAATATTTGCAAACCACATATATGATAAGGGGTTAATATCCAACATATATAAAGGTTAATATCCAACATATATAAAGAACTCCTACAAATCAATTTTAAAAAGTAACACAATTAAACATAGACAAAGAACTTGAATAGACACCTTCCCAAAGAAGACTTGCAAATGACCATAGATATATGAAGATGCTCAACATCGCTAATCATCAGAGAAATGCAAATCAAAACCTATGAGGATGGCCATTATCAGAGAAACAGAAAATAACAAATGTTAATGAGAATATGTAAAACTGTAACCACAAGTATTGAAAATAGGATCTCAAAGAGATATTCACACTCCCATGTTCATTGCAGCATTATTCACAATAGCCAAGAGGTAGAAACAACGTAAATGTCCATTGACAGAAGTGGATAAAGAAAATGTGCTATATTTGTACAATGGAGTATTATTCAGACAAAGGAAATCCTTTCATACTCTACACGATTCAACTTATATGAGGTATATAAGTTAGTCAAATCATAGAAGCAGAAAGTAAATGAAATTTGCCAGGGGAAGGCAGGAGAAATGGGGAGTTGCTTTTCAATTAGTTTTACTTAAGAAGATGAAAAAGTTTTAGAGATCTGCTGTAAAATAATGTGCATATAGTTGACAATACTGTTTTGTACACTTAAAAATTGTTAAGGGCTTCCCTGGTGGCGCAGTGGTTGAGAGTCTGCCTGCCGATGCAGGGGACACGGGTTCGTGCCCCGGTCCGGGAAGATCCCACGTGCCGCGGAGCGGCTGGGCCCGTGAGTCACGGCCGCTGAGCCTGCGCGACCGGAGCCTGTGCTCCGCAACGGGAGAGGCCACAACAGTGAGAGGCCCACGTACCGCAAAAAAAAAAAAAAAAAAAATTGTTAAGAGGATAGATTTCATGCTATGTGTTTCTTACCACTATAAAAAAAATTGTATTGAACTTACATTTTAGTGGGAAAGAACAAATAAACTAGTAAATAGTAGTGGTAAATGCTGCAAGGATACCAAAAAGAAGAGGAATTAAGAATGAGTACAATTTTAGTTAGTAAATATTTCTGTATTAAAATGCATATCAGCAAAGAACTGGGGAGTAAGGAGGTAAACCACGTGGAATGCCCAAGGCATCCAGTAAGATGTACAGAGAAAACAGTAAGGATAAAGACTCTGAAGTGAAATCATGCTTGGCTTGTGTCAAAATAACACCAAGGACACTGGTGTGACTGACAGGATGATCAGTGGGGAGACTGGTAATTTTGTCAGAGAGATAGCTGAAGGACAGGACCCTACAGGCATCTGTAGGCTTGGCAAGAACTTTGAACTTTATTCTGGATAAAATGGGAAACCATTGAAAGAAGAAGAGTTTTTTTAAGCAGAAGAGTGAAATGATCTGCCTTATATTTTAAAAGGATTATTCTACCTATTTTAAGGAGTAGAAACTGTAGTGCAAAGCTAGAAGCAGAGAGACCAGTTAGGTGCTTATTGCAATATTGTTAGGTGAGAAATAGTAAAGGTGATGAGAGGTCATCAGCCTCCAGCTGCCATTTCTTCTAGACATTAGGCTCAAAGACTTTCAGACTCTCCAGGGTTTCTTCACAGTTCTTACATTCATTTCTCAGGTGCAAACATAATCCTTTTACTTCTGTTACATCTTAGATCAAGATCCTGGTTAGAGAGTCAGCAGTCTATTCCAGTTAAAATGTTTTGATTTTACTTGATATAGTAATGTGGAGTACAGTTAAATGGAGGTTAGAGGACTAGTGAAGAGGGAAAGTTCCTCTCCTATGTCAACACCAGCACCAAAAGAATAGAGAGATATATGTATACAGTTTTCCTACTGGCATAGAAACAATTATAAGTGAAATAAAAGAGTTTTCCTATTTATTTTCAGGATGTATTTTCTTTGTCACAAAAAGAAGTCAAGGCATTTTTGCTTCTAACTTCTGCTTTTCATAAATTCACCACGTCTCTCACTAAATTATTGATGCTTTTCCTCAAATTGTGGCATGTTGTAGTCTTACATTCTAAATTTTCAATGGCCTGGGTTCTCTCACCTTTTCAGTTCCCTCATGTTTATCTTAGTAAAAAGTTGGGACAGACTGCAATGGAGTCACCTGATCAGATTTTTTCATCCACCATAATTTCTGAATAAGGAAAAAACATCAACACCTTTTCTCCTGACTGCAAAGAATTTCCAAGGAGAGGAAAAGAAATAAAAACAGCTGCAAAATGTTGCAAACCAAGGGACCATATGAGGTGAGAGTTAATATGAGAAAAATGTCCACATTACTTTGGGCAATGCAACTCCAGGGAAATAGTACTCAGCACGTAAGAGCTAAATAATTCTAGAGGAATAAATATATATTCTGGTATTCAGGGGGGAAATGGCATCGTGAAGAGATTAGGTCTATTAAAACACACATTTGTAGACATGTCAGTGTGAAAATTGCTTTCAGAGATGGGAAGAGGAGAAAAACTCATCTTATTTGTCTAATAATTCTATTGGGTGCTTTTCACTAAAAGAGAACCATCCATACATTTATAATAGTAAGAATGTGAATTGCAGTACATATCAAATTACATGAGAAACTAGAAAAAAATCTCTCAGTTTCAGGGCACTGAGTAATGCTTTCTAGTTTAGTGTTCGTCCCTAAATTTTGTGATTTTATGAATAATTCAGAGCAATGATTTTGCCTTCTTTTTCTATCACAGCACTTGGCAAGTTTCTACTTCATTTTTGTTGAAAAGACACAGCTGAGGTTCTTAGAATGGGAATAATGTTTAGAATGTATTTTTTCATAACGAAGAATATTATGAAAGGAGAAACTAAGATATAGTTTATGAGGTTTTCAAGTGTGATACTAACAGACTTAGCCTCAAGGAAAACTGGCATCTTGATAACTGTAAGAGAAAGAAGATAGCATTGAACCAGACTGAGGAAAGGTGAATTCAACTTCGTTACAGATCTGTCATCCAAAGCAAAACAAATTCAAGCTTGAACTGAGCTGGTATTGATACTGAAACATTTATTTGATATGTAGAGATAGTATCAGACAAGCATGGCCATGTAAGTGATTTTATTTTAGGGCAGACTCCAGCTACTGGAATATGTAACCAAAAGGCACGAGGCAACTTATCAGCATATCAGTCAAAAACATTTGGGACAGTAATATAAATCAAGCAGGGGAATTGTATTGATATGGAATCAAGGCAAAATTAATTATAATTAATGGGAAAATCCACTGGAATTGGTTCATGAGAAATCTATGATTCGTTGTGAACTTTGATACTGGACTTAAAGCAGAAATCCTATTTCCAGATCTGCCTGAAGTCTGGTTCAGTTTTCTCAAACACTTCCAGCCTTTGGCAGGGACTAGCTTAATGCTGAAGGTAGTTGAGTGTACAGGTGTCTACCTGGAGCTGTAAGAGGCCAGGAGAAGCAGGATTCAACCCTTGGAAAACCTGACCTGGAGTTAATATCATTCTCATTTCAAATGGAAAGGTAGCATAATTATAATCTATTGGAATGGATAATTCCTTTCTCTGCCAAAGTCTTCACTCAGCAGCAGCCTTACTTACCACCAACATCCTCCCGGATGATCTCAAGGATGCAAGGAAATTAAAAGTAGCTTCTGCTGATAAAACTGTAGGATTCCCTGATATTGTGCAAGAAGGAAATTACTCTATGCCTTGCTACCTCTTCTTCCTAGAATAACCTGTCTCTCCCTAAGTACCACTCAAAATTGATGCAAATTCTCCAAGAAATTTTCCTTGCATTTCAATAAATTCTTTGTCTTTCTGACTTGTGTTGTCAGCCCTTATAGTCAGCAGTATGGCTTTCCAAACTTAAATCTATCTCTATCATCCACCCTTATCTTCACTCCTCCCCAAGATTAGTACATTGTTAATAAATGCTAATTAAATTGAACTGAACATATAAATGGTCCAAATTCCTTAATTTGCATAAATACCACGTGCCCATGCTCACCTAGGACAGCAGACCATTTTTTCTCCCAGTTATGTATTGGCAACAATTGCTGAAAAATCATACCCAAGCCTCACACTAGACATCTAAATCTTGCCCAAATACACATATCATACACATTTCAAAAACAATGCATAGCAACTGCAAACAGAACCCAATAAACGCTTTAATTTATTGCAATGCCTCCAAAATATTAATCCTTCTCCTGGTATTACATCCAAATGAGAGACGTTTTATCTCAGTTGAAAAAAAATATGTGTTGCTATGTTTATTGAACTACTGTGTAATTGAACAGAACTCATGTTCAAAGTTTTTCCTCAATGTTAAAATTAAATGTTCCTCTTTGTGATTTTCTGTTTGCATTCTTTTCCATTTTGTTGTTAGAATTTGCCTCTGCTAATGTAATCCATTTATCATTCTAAGCTTTCTTCTGCTCTTTTCAGATGTGTTTGAGATAGGTACCTCAAACTTTCAACCTTTGGGCTAGAAACATTTTTGAAAAACAAATAGTATTTGTAGTGAATCACATATTTTAGCAAAAATCTGCTTGTAGAAATATAGCCTAAAGCCAAAGAGTTAATAGCTGACTGACATTTAGAATGACCAAGATTTGCTCTCTATTCCTAATATTTTGTTTTTGAGCATATGTGCTAGATATAGAAAATTTTCATAACAACAAGCCAGTCAAGTTCAATTCTATTTTTCATTCTCTGCTTTCACTAGTTTCTTTTTTTTAACTATATCCAAACATTTGCCTTTATATTGTCACCTGTACATTAAATGTAGTGTCATCAACACTCTAACTACTACTTCCAAATTTGGATTGAGCTAGCTGATAATAACATAATTTAATTAGCATTGCAACCATTATTCACCTATCTTATTTTCCTTTTTATTTTCTGAATTTCTGGGTCATTGTTCACTTTCACATCAATCTGATTTCAATCACTCACAATAATTCCATATCTACTATTGCCTAATCTTAAAATACTATTTGAAATTATATATCTACATTTTTTCCTTTGCTTCTGGGAAAATATTACTTTCATTGGAGCCTGTTTTCTTATCCTTTTTCAAGAGTTCTTCACAATTATTGATCAAAGCCCTGTTCCCTGAAATGAGTACAGATCTTCACTAAATTATTGCATTTAATGTGTCATGTTTTTTCATCTGTATTCAATAGGAAATACTAATAGTATTCCTTAGCTAAACAGTGTAGGGAGTGCATGCAGTTAGTGGCATATTTCTTAGCTTCTTCTCTAATCCAGAATAACAAATACAATGGGGTGAGAAGTGAAAAAAAGAAATTAAGTGTAGCTACACCTGCAAGTAACAATTGCAGTCACTTTGTCAAGGGTAACACAGTCATCAATGAGCAATACAGATTGTTTGTCACCAGAATAACTGAATCAAGAGACTCCAATTCATTGATGTTTCTCATTCCCATATGCCTGAACATCTGGGACACAAAGAAACAGTGCATATATGTTAATAGGCAATGCACTGGTAATGACTTCTACCTAAACTAGAAGCAGTTACCCATTTTCTCTTTAATATCTAATTTTATATTAAAATGCTTTAGATGAATTCTGATGAAAACTCAGAAAGAACTAAGAAATATATGAATGCAAAGGAAATATAGCAATGGCAGAAAATGAGAGCTTAAAAATTTTTACAAGGACAGTATTGTTGGATAAGCTTTTTATAATTTTGATTTGAAATGATAATATACAGCTAACAAAGTATAATATTCAAATCTTGTGTATGTATTTTTAAAAATTCAACAACTAGGGTTTAGTGGCAATGAAGACTGTAGAGAATGTTGGATTGGATTGCATGTTTATTCCTCTTGTCAGACATTACTACATTTCCAATAGTTCATCAGGTTTTCAGTAAGTTAACATTCACTCTGTGAAAAGTATCACATGAATTACTGTAGAATATAGTAGGAAATACACTTGTGGCTCCTCGTATTCTCAAGTTTATAATTCTGTGTGGAGACTATACTATATACAAGTGGAAATAAAATAATTATGTTCATAAATTGATTTTTTTAAACATGCAAATTAATATGGTACATTAAGTGTTGGGGCACAGTATAAAGCAATGATCAATGCCAGTGGGATTAATCAAGGAAGGTTTCTTGGGGGAAGTGAATTCTAAACTGATTTATTTAGCACTCATTTTATGTTTTCTAATTATAAAAATAATGTATTTTCATGGTAATAAATTTGCAATTTTCAAATTTGTAAAAAGAGTAAAAGAAACTAAGAATCTACTGTCCAAAGATAATCACTACTCAGATTCTGTCCTTTTCCTTCAATTTTGTTCTCTGATTTTCTCTACATAGCTCCCATATTATATATTTAGTATTATAAACTTCTTTGTTTCAGCAGTGTCTTAAGGCACAGCCTTTGAATGATACAAATGCCTCAAAAATTAAGTTTAATGCACGGTCAAAATAAATGTGTCATATTCACAAACCATTTCCCTATAGCTGAACATTTAGGTTTTTCGAAATTTTTAAGATAAATAATCTCAAAAAACATTGTCGTTGATACCTTTCTCCTTAGTAGTATTTTCTTAAGGTAGACTTTATGATCAGAAGTCATGATCATTTTAAGGTTCCTTATATCTGTAATATCTATAAGCAATAAAAGCTATCACTTCTTTGTAATTACTTACTTCTGTTTTAAATTTGACTGCATTGATCAGAATTCTCAGAAATGTGTCAAATGCTAATTACTAATTCTTAGTTTACTGCTCATTTAATAGTAATGAATTTAGTAAATATGACATTGTTTAGAAATTTCATTGGAATGCTTGATATATTAATTAAGGATACTGGTATTTCTACTTTTCAAGCAATTTTTTTGTTTTGTTTTTAATCAGAAATCAATCTTGAGTTTTGTTCAATAATTTTATAATATTTATTCCAATTTTTATATTACTTTCCTTTAATAGAGTGTCCAGATTGAAATATAACCTTTATGTAACAGAATAAGAGCGATCTCATTGTGAGATACATTGATATTCAACTGCAATAAAAATGGAAAATATCCATACAGATATGCTCAGCTCCCAATGTGTCATAGCTTGAAAACTTTGTGATTTTTCCAGATGACAAATAGCAAAAATCTGTATTAAGATGTGGCAATGGAAATGATAATGAAAGGATAGATACTAAATACGTTGCAAAAGAATAAGAACTGGCTAGACTTGACAATTAGTTGTGCAAGGCATGGGACAATGAGAAACCATAAATGTCTACGAGGATTATGAATCATAGTGAATGGGAATAATATGGTATCATTTTTAACAGAAAGTCTCAACCTTCAGAGTTGAGGCACACTGATAAAAGTGTCACAAGTAATGTATTACTGATAATAAAGTCTCATAATTACAAATAATTGAGTCTTTCATGAATTAAAGAGGATTCAAGTTTTCCCCCAGAATACCACCACTCACTTTCATTCCTCTATGATTTCTTCAGAGAGAAAAAGAAGTTGGTGGACGTACTGCTAAAAGGTAGGGCTTTGTCTCTTACCGTGGTGCAGCCTTAGCAAATGAACATAACTTTTATGACTATAACAATTAAACATGTCTTCTCCTGGACTTTCCTTCTCCAGAAAAGAGAAAACTCTGGAAGAAAAGCTGATTTGTAGGACAAGAAAGGAAAAATGATAACATTTACATCATGTGAAATACATAGAAGGAAGCCACTTTTTGATGGAAGCTTACTTACATCAGTAGATCCATGTGTGAAAAGATTCTCTTCCACATACCACAACTTGTTTAGGCTATCCTATTCCATCTATGTTGAAATAGTGCTCCCTGCACTTTACATTTGACTTTTGAGTTCCTCCTTCTGAAATGTGTTCCTCCTTCTCTTTTTCATATTTATAGCTCCAATACGCAGTAGAAGCACAAAATCTAGTCCAGTTACAAAATGGATGGTCTTTTAGGCAAAAAGAGTCTTTGGAATTTCATTGAGAAATTTATATTAATTCATATTCCTTTGATAATTAACTTTTGTTGATACTAATGAGGATGGACTATTAATTCATTACTGCTATTGTATGCGTTTTATAAAAGATATACATAGCTGGCAGAAAAGAAAATATTTTATAAGATAAAACTATATGCTTTCTTGAAATAAGACTGTTTTTTCCTGAAACATACTTATTCAGTAAATATATGCTTTCATTAACATATGCTATAATTATAATTACTTTGCTATGTGTTGACTATACTGATAAAATTAGAGATACTATGAAACTGCAGACTTTCAAAACTGTACATACAATTTCATATAATGAAATTGTACATATAATATATAATACAGTAATACATATCATGTGTCATAGCATCTTGTAAAAATTCCTGAGTTCACTGTCATTTTTAAGCTTAATTATCCTAAGTATGATGACTGAGGGACTTTAACAGCTATAAGTCAAATCCTCTTTTCTATTTCTTTTTTTTTTACCATTAGTCACTCTATTTTTGAAAAAGTAAATTTTCACTGTTCAGCTGATCAGAATCCCAACATTGTTCATTTCATTATCTGTCTTTCCTGCCTGAAATAATGTCAAATTCAACTTATTGCAATTATGCATTTTATACCAGTTTATTTGACCTTATTTAAATCTTAAAGAGAATTTCATTTATTTTTCTAACCTCTAATAAAAAAGGGAAAAAAAAAAAAAAAAAAGGAGTACTTTGTCCTTATATGCAAAAATAATGTTTTCCTAAGTAATCTTTCTAGATTCTAAGCAAAATAATTTTTAAGCAAAATATTTTAAAAGGTAGTATATTATTAATATTTTCAAATGAACATTTATTGTAATGAGAGTTTGTAAAGAGAGTATGGCGGGTTTTTCAATAAAGTGAATATCTTAGGAAAAAATAAAATAAAATAATGCAATACCAGTTTTTAAGTTTTGGATACATAGAATCACAGGTATCTAATTAAAATAATAACACTAGAAAAATTCAAAAGGTAGTTGTTTCTGGTGGTTTAGGATATATTTTTGTTTCTGGTTTCGTTCATGCATACTTCTAAGTCATCTACAATGAGCACATATTATAGCTTAATTTTTAAAGATCATTTTATTTACATCAAACTTTATATATTTCTTTCTTTTCACAGCAGGGACTTTGAAATAGTAGAGGCAACCATATTTAAAAATTGATCCTCCCAAAACTCTGATTCTGGGCTAGTATGGTATACCTCCTCAGTAAGGAAGACACAGGATTAGAGCTGCAAAAGTATTTTAAGGCTAGCAAATGTGAATCTATCTTTATTTTTTTAATTGCAAATCAATAGAAAATATATGGTTTTATATGTGGGATTTCAGATTAATGATTACATTTTATGCAGTCTTTTGCTTAACAAAATATATCTGTATTCAGAACAAATTATTTGTTATGAAGCAGAGTAAAGTTGATCAGGTATCAAAAGCATAAGTTAATTTTTATTTTTTGAGGAGTTATAGGTTATTATCCTGGTTTGGATTTTGCACCACTATAACTTCATGTACACACCACCATATAAAAATGGTTCCCAAAGTGTAATCTGGAACAATTGGGGGTCCCCAAACTCAAAACTATTTTCATAATAATGCTAGGACATTCTTTTCCTTTTGCACTCTCTCTCCCATAAGTGTGCAATGGGATTTTGCAGGGGCTGTATACATGTGATATTAGAACAGATTGAATGCAGACACAATATAAGATTCCCACAGTCTTCAATTAAGCCAGGCATTGAACAGATTTGCAAAAACATAAAGCAATGTTAATCTTTTCCCAATTTTTTTCCTTTGGAAAATAGTTATTGTTCAAAAAAGTTATTTATTTTAATATGTAATAAATGTATTGTCTATTTTTAAATAAATTAATATACAAATAATTTTAAAATTGTTTTTAATTTTGAATGATAAACATATAGCCAACACAAACAGAAGTTTTTTTTAATTGTAAAGTGGTCCTGACACCAAAAAGTTTGTGCCCATCGACACCCCCAAGTTTAAGTAACCACTAGGTGACAGGACTATTCACTTCTTATGTTTTTAATACTAGATCTAGACCTTTCTTTAGACCAGAGATAAGCAAATTTCTTCTGTAAAAGGCTGTATGGGCCTGTAAATATTTTAGACTTTGTGGACCATATAGTTTCTGTTGCAATGTCAAACCTACCATTATACTGCTGAAGCATCTATAGATACTATGTAAGCAAATGAGCGTGGTTGTATTCAAATAACACTTTATTTACTAAAATAGACGGTGGGCCAGATCTAGCCACAGGCTATAAATTACCGACTCTTGCCCTAGTCCCAAATTTGTTGTTTAGAGTGTGTGTGTATATATGTGCATGGGGTGAGGAGAGGAATTAGAAAGAAAAGTAATACTTATTGGTCACCTCTTATCTGTTTAGCATTTATTAACAACTATATACTTTATCTATTATTTAAATAATTACATTTTTGTGAGTTTGTTAGACAGTAATTTTAACGCTATTTTATAGATGAGGAAACAACGACATAAAAATATGACACACAATAAGTACAAGAGCAACTTGGATTTGAACTCCGGTCTGTCTGACTCTCAGTATGCCAGAATGCTTGCCATCATCAAGCAGCACCAGCACCAGGAGCAGTAAAGCAAACAGGTAACACTTCCGTAGTACTTTTTAGTACACAAGGTGCATTCACATAGATGACCTCATTTGACCTTCTCATACACACATACACACACACACACACACACACACCAACACACAAAAAAAGCCAAAACCTCTGCAACAGGTAGAACAAGTATTACTATCCCCAGTTCACAGTCGAAGAAAATGAGGTGCAGATAGCAAAGCCACAATTCTGACCCATATCTTTTTTGTTCCCAATTCAAATGTTCTGTTTTTATAGATCACTTTGTAGAGTTTTACCCATTTAAGATTCCTGGGAATCAAATATTTCTCCTTTTTTCTTTTTTTTGATACCTAATCTTTTAGCATGAAACTTCAAAGTTATAAAATGTCCATTTCTCTGAGATGCACAAAATGGAACATAGAGTGAAAATGTGCATTTTATCTCCATCTCTATGAAACAGAATTCACGCTGAATCAATGGGAAAGCATCAAAGGTCAAAGAGATGGAAAAGACCTCAGCTCAGAATTAGTAACATTTTCAATGAGCTATTCTTCTTTGAAGCAGAAGGTAATGGGGCTACTAGGACATTTGAGTGACCCATAATTATAGTGGCTTTCATTCCTTTACACCCACAATAAATGAGAGTGGAAACCACAGCATACTGTAGAACTGTGACCATAATCTGTGAGCCTCTTACTGACCGTTTTAATAGTCCCACAGTCACAAGTTGATACATCTCTTGGTGAAATTTAATATGTTTTGAACATGATAGGGTTAAAGATCCAGTGTGGATAAATATTTGCTTCAGGAAAGAACAATTTACAAACCTATGAATTGAACTATAGTTTATACATTTTTCTGCACACTGATAGCTAATTTAAGAAAGGAACTAAACTAAACAAGACAAAATCTAAATTGATGGTAAGTTTATAAAAAGAAAGTTCTTAGTGTTAATGATGCAAGTGAAAAAAGGCAGTATTTAAGGTTCCAAATTACCCCAGCATATTCCCCTGATGCGATCCATTTTAGTTAATACTGTCTTTAGTGGCCCTCTCTCACTAGTCCTTGTAATGAGTGTTCCCATGCTGCCCATCAGCTATGCAGATGTCCCTCATTGTCTAGATTATCCCTCATCTAATTTAATCTCATATGCTTTCCCCCACCCACTCATCAAAGAGGTCTTTTGGTATAATAGCAGTAGGGAAGTGAGACAGTTCACTTACAACTTTCATCATCAAATCTTCTGACATCAGAGGCTAAGAGGTGATTATTTAATGAAAAGCAAGCTGACATAATTTGGGTATGTAGGAGGAGACGTAAGAGAAGGTGTGAGGGCTTCCCTGGTGGCGCAGTGGTTGGGAGTCCGCCTGCCGATGCAGGAGACGCGGGTTTGTGCCCTGGTCCAGGAAGATTCCACGTGCCGCGGAGTGGCTGGGCCCGTGAGCCATGGCCGCTGAGCCTGCGTGTCCGGAGCCTGTGCTCCGCCACGGGAGAGGCCACGGCAGTGAGAGACCCACGTACCACAAAAAAAAAAAAAAAAAAAGAAAAGAAAAGGTGTGAAATAATAGAAAATAAATAATACGGTCTCTGCTGCTTATATCTGGCACATTGCTCCTAAATCCCTTGTAAATAGGAGCATCTTTTGTTCTAATATTTGGTCTCCTTGACTTTGGTTTCTGACACAGAGCTCCTAAATTCCTTGGAATTTACTGGGTGATAATAATGTCTTTTGTTCTAACGAGACAACTCTTGGTGGGATCATGAATAGCTTCAGGATGGGGGTTCATCACTAGAGACCAAGCCATGATTAGAAGCTTGGAACTCGTGGCCTCACCTTTCATCCTCTGGGAAGGGGAGAGGGGCTGGAGACTGAGTTAATGATCAATCATGCCTATGTGATGAAGCCTCCATAAAAACCCAAAAAATACAGAGTTGGGAGAGCTTCTGGGTTGATGAATACATCCACATGCTGGAAGGGTGACACACTCCAATTCCAGGGGGACAGAAGCTGCTGTGCTCAGGACTCCTCCATACCTTGCTCTATGTATCTTTTCATCTCACTGTTTACCTGTATCATTTATTATATCTTTTATAATAAACCTGTAAATATAAGTAAGTGTTCCCCTGAGTTCTGTGAGCCATTCTAACAAATAATCAAACTCAAGGAAGGGATTATAGGAACCTTAGTGTATATAGCCTGTCAGTCAGAAGTACAGTACAACTTGAACTTATGCTTGGTATCTGAAGTTGGGGAAGTCTTGTGGGATTGAGCCTTTAACTTGTAGGATATGATGCTATATCCAGGTAGATAGTGTCAGAACTGAATTGAATTATAGGACACCCATCTGGTATTGGAGAATTGGCTGATGTGTGGAAAACCCACACATCTGATGTCCGAAGTGAAGTGTAGTAGTAGTGTGAGAAGAGAGGAGAAACACAGTAGTGTATTTCTCCAACTCAGAAGGAAAAGTTAAGTTACATCCCCAAAACTTTGATCCTGCAACAATTATACAATTGCAGAAGACTCAGCCAAAAGAGTAGCAGAAACCAAATTGTTTAAAGCACTGAACTCGGCAACCTACCACAATGACCAATATCTCCCTGGCAGGGCTGAAGCCTAGGTGGTCTAATAACTGTTTTCCATCATAATTTTCATGCTTCTCTGATAATTATAACTTTGCTTTCCTGCTATGTTATTCTCCCCATTCTGAGAAACCACTTAGAATACTTGAGTGAAATCCCCTGGAAATCAAGCTGAAAAGACTCTGAGGAGATATGATGAATGCTGAGTTATTTAGCCACTTGTGATTATTTTATTTAAAGACAGATATTAGTAAATTTTGATGAGCTGTCATACTATTATTAAAATCCTCCTTAAGGAATTTCAAAATGAAGATAAGTATAACTTTAGAAATGCGAAAAGTAGGATGGCAAAAATCAGTGGTTGATTTCTTAAGCTAGTTTGGCCTCCATGAGTGAAATCATGAATGCAGAAGAGCACAACAGACTATTTAATGTAATAGATCTGTGTCAGATGCAAGACAGCCTTAAAATGGGTTAGTCTGAAAAGATTCCATCCCATCACAGAGGAGTTCCAACATCAGGCTTCCTTATGACAATTTCTGCTTCAGAGAACTTTGGTTTTCAAATTCTAGTGTACCTAAAAGTTACCTGGCTTCAAAAATAGTATGCTGAGAGAAGGAAAACAGAAGCAAACATTATCTATTGTGGGTTCCATTTTGATGAGGCTCAAGGACAGACATAACCAATGTATGCTGAAAAAAGTCAGAATTGTGCTTAACACAGAGTATTGAGGAGAATGGACTGAAAAAGAGCAAGATGAACTTTCTGGAATAATAAAAATGTTCTATATCTTGGTCAGGGTGGTCATCACACATAATTCACTATATATAGTTATATCTCCATGAAGTATTCTTTAAAAAATAATCTACTGGCTATCTAGTTAGAAATATAAATTTTTGAAACTCAATATCACAGATACTAATTCAGGAGATATAGGGGGATGAAGTCCCCAAATCCACAATTTGATCTTCAGTGAGGTACTCCTTATATCTCACTTTAATATTTGTTGGTAGAATGAACAGTCTGTACTTTTAGACAGAGCTACCCTAGGGCCTACCAGACCATATTGGAGATTTCTTCTCAGCTTTAGGAAGATACACTAGGTTCTCCCTCTCCCATCTCTGCATTAGTCAAGTGGATTGTTCTGTTGCTGCCTTTAGTCTCCTGAGGATAATTAAAGTAGAATAATCATTTCTGTCTCCATCTCTCTACTGTGTCTCCTGTTCTATAGGTTCTCACATGGGCCGCTTATGGAGTTGAATCCTAATTTTGATGATTGACACCAGAGATGCTGCATTTCCTGTTTTTAAGCTTCTACAGAGTAATTGGCAAAGTTGTCAGGGGTCATGGAAAGATAGCAAAATTTTGGAATATTGATTATATATATATATATATGAAATTGTTATTACTTTCTTTTCTCAACAAAAATGTCCATTGTCTGCAAGCTAACAAATTGTAAAGTAAATGTTGAAAATATGAGCTTTAAAATGAGGTAGCTTTCTATTTCTTTAGCTTTATTTTTCAAAATCTTTGAAAACTGATTTGTTAAGAATCAATTGTTAAGAATTTTATTCTTAACAAATCAATTTGTTAAGAATAAAAATGATTGTTATATATATTTAAACAAAATTAAAGCAATTCTAGGGTAATTGATTAAAAATTTTAGATAATTACCAAAATAATTATTACTACATACTATATAACAAAAAACAAGGAAGCTTTATATATAATTTAACACTAAATAATTATTTTAATATAGAAGCCATCAAATTTAACCAAACTATGAAAACATGGCTTTAAAAAAGCATTAAAAATTGGCAACTTTTTATCCAAATTTTGAGTATTTCTTCACAATTGTGAAATCTGGAAGGCAGGAAGTTTTATCAGAACTGAACGGAGAAATAAATAGTTCTACAAGGATAGTTGAAGACTTCAATACCTCTCTTGCAATAACAGATAAAACAACCAGACAGAAGATAAGTAAGACAATAGAGGACTTGAACAGCACAAGAAACCAACTAGATATAACAGATATATACAGAACTCTCTACCAAATAACAACAAAATACATATTCTTCTCAAGTGCACATGGGGCATTTTCCACAAAAGAAAATGTTAGGCCACAAATTAAGTCTCCAACCACAATGAGGTGAAGTTAGAAAGCAATAAGAGAAAGAAAACTGCAGAATTCACAAATTAGTAGAAATTAAACAAAACAATCAATTAATCAAAGAACTCAAAAGGGAAATTAGAAAATACTTAGAGACCAATGGAAACAAAAATACAATATACCAAAATTGATGGGACACAGTGAAAGGAGTGCTAAGGGGGAAATTTATAGCTATAAATGCTACATAAAGAAACATGCAAGATCTCAAATCAATAACCTAACTTTACGACTTAAGGAACTAGAAAAAGAGTAACAAACTAAACCCAAAGCTACCAGAAGAAAGGATATAATAAATATTAAAGATTAGGACAGAAATAAACAATATGGAAAATAGAAAAATAATAGAGAAAAAATCAGTGAAAGCAAAAGCTGGTTCTCAGAAAAGATCAACAAAATTGACAAACCTTTAGCTAGATGAACTAAGAGGGAAAAAGACTCAAAATATTAAAATCAGGAATGAAAGTGGGGACATTACTGTGGTATTGAGATATATAATAAGAAATACATAGTTGATCTTTGGCCTGTTTCTGGCACAGAACTCCTAAAACCCCTGGAATTTCTTGTGATAAAGGTGTCTTTTATTATTTTAATGAGGTTACTTTTGGAACAGGATGGGGGCCTGGTTGTCGGTGGAGCCAATCTTGTGATAAGAGAGTTGAAACTTTCAGTCCCACTCCCAACCTCTAGGGAGAAGAGAGGGGCTGGAGGTTGAATCAACCACCAATGGCCAATGACTTAATCAATCATGCCTATGGTAATGAAGGCTCCATAAAAACCCAAAATAATGGTGCTTGGAGAGACTCCAGGTTGGTGAACACATGACAATCTTGGGGAGAGTGATGCAGCTAGAGAGGGCATGGAAGCACCACACCCTTCCCCCATACCTTGCCCCTTCATCTCTTCTATCTGGCTGCTCCTGAGTTATAACCTTTTATAATAAATCAGTGATCTAGTAAGTAAAATGTTTCTCTGAGTTCTGTAAGCCACTCTAGCAAATTAGTCAAACCCAAGGAGGAAATCATGGGAACTTCCAAATTACAGTCAGAAATACAGGTACCAACCTGGACTTGGGACTGGTATCTGAAGTCCAAGAAGGGTGTTGTTGGAACCTCCAATCTATAGCCAATGGGTCAGAAACACAGGTGATAACCTGGGCTTGTGACTGTTGTCTGAAGAGGGGCTGTGGGGGGGAGAGTCTTGTGGGGCTGAGCCCTCAACCTGTGGAATCTGATGCTATCTCCAGGCAGACAGTGTCAGAATTGAGCTGAACTGAGTTGAATTCTCAGATACCCTGCTGATGTCTGAGAACTGCTTGGTGTTGTGTGGGACGCCCCCCACACAAACACTGGGACTGGGTCCAGGAACCCAGAAGAATTACTGACGATTCTATAGAAATTAAAAGGATTATAAGAGAGTATTATGAGCAATTATTTAAGAATAAATTATATATCTAGATGAAATACACAAATTCCTAGAAACACAAAACTATCAAGACTAAACCAGAAAGATATAGAATATCTGAACAGACCTATAATTAGTAAGGAGATATCTACCAAACGTTTGAAGTAGAACTAAAATCCCTTCTCAAACTTATCCAGAAACTGAAGAGAAGACTTCCTAACTAGTTCTGTGAGGCCAGCATTACCCTGATACCAAAGCCAGACAAAGACACTAGAAGAAAACTACAGATCAATATCCCTTAGGAACACTGATGCAAAAATCCTCACAAAATACTAGCAAATGGAATTTGCCCACATATTAAAAGATTATACGCTATGGCCAAGTATGATTTATTTCTGGAATGCAAGGATGATTTAACATATAAAAATCAGTCAATGAAACAGACTATATTAACAGAATAAAGGGCTAAAACCACATGATCAACTCAATCGAAAAAAAAAAGCATCTGACAAAACTCAACACTTTCATGATAAAAACATTCAAAACCTAGGAATAGAAAAAAAACTACTTCAACATAACAAAACCAACATATGAAAAACTCACAGAAAATATCATACTCAATTATAAAAGACTGAAAGCTTTTCCTATAAAATCATGAACAAAGCAAGTAAACCTGCTTTTGCCACTTCTATTCAACATAGTACTGAAACTCCTGGCCAGAGAAATTAGGCAAGAAAAATAAATTAAAAGCATCCAAATAGGAAGGAAGAAGTACAATGATCCCTGTTCACAGATGATATGATCTTATATATAGAAAACTTTAAAGATTCAAAAAAAAAAGAAGAAAAAGAAAAACAAACAAAAACCCTGTTAGAACTAATAAATGAATTCAACAAAGTAACTGGATACAAAGTCAACACCCAAAACCCAGTTGCATTTTTATGCAGTAACAATGAACAAACCTAAAAAGAAATTAGGGTAACAATTCCACTTACAGTAGTATCAAAAAAAGATTAAAATACTTAGGAAATAATTTAACCAAGGAATTGAAAAACTTGTACAATGAAAAGTATAAAATATTGGTGAAAGGAATTTAAAATATTTTTTAAAATGGAAATACAGCTCATGTTTATGGAATAGAAGACTCAATATTACTTAATATTATTAAAATGCCAATACTACCTGAAATGATTTATAGATTTAATGAAATCCCTATCAAAATCCCAATGAGTTTCTTACAGAAATAGAAAATGCATCCTAAAATTCATATGGAATCTCAAAGGACCCTGAACAGCCATAAAAATCCTAACATAGAAACAATGAAGCTAGAGGACTTACATTTTCTGATTTCAAAACTAACTACATAGCTACAGTAATCAAGACAGTATGGTACTTCTATAAAGACAGACATAGATAAATGGATTATAATACAGAGTCCAGAAATAAACCCTCACATATATAGTCAAATGATTTTCAACAAGGATGCCAAAACCATTAAGAAAAAGATAAACTTTTCAACAAATGGTGGCAGGAAAACTGTATATCCACATGCAAAAGAAAGCTGGAATTTTGCCTAACACCATATACAAAAACTATCTCAAAACAGATTCATGATCCAAGCTTCACAATGTCAGATTAGCAACAATTTCTTGTATATGACACCAAAGGCACAGATAACAAAAGTAAAAATAGACAAATTTATGGATTTTTTTTAAAAATTGTGTATCAGAAGACACTATCCGCAGAGTAAAAAGGCAACCTAGAGAATGGGAGAAAATATTTGCAAATCACATATCTGATAAGGAATTAATAAAATATATAGAAAACTCCTAAAACTCAAACACAAACACAAAACAACCCAATTCAAACATGGGCAAAGAACTTGAACAGTCATTTCTCCAAAGAAGATATACAAATTGCCAAAAAGCACATGAAAAGATGCTCAACATCACTAAGCATTAGGAAAATGCAAAACAAAACTACAATGCAATACCACCTCACACCCAGTAGGATGGGTACTATCAAAACAAAAAACAAAGCTAGAGAATAACAAACATTGGTGAGGATGTGGAGAAATTGTAACCCTTGTGCATGGTTAATGGGAATGTAAAATGATATAAGGATTGTGGAAAACAGTATGGTCCTTCCTCAAAAAGTTAAAAATTGCTGTATGGGGCTTCCCTGGTGGCGCAGTGGTTGAGAGTCCACCTGCCGATGCAGGGGACACGGGTTTGTGCCCCGGTCCGGGAATATCCCACGTGCCGCACAGCGGCTGGGCCCGTGAGCCATGGCTGCTGAGCCTGCGCGTCCGGAGCCTGTGCTCTGCAACGGGAGAGGCCACAACAGTGAGAGGCCCACGTACCACAAAAAAAAAAAAAAAAAAAAAATTGCTGTACAAACGATCCAACCAATTTCACTTCTGGATGTATACTGAAGAGAATTCAAAGTAAGGTCTCAAAGAGATATTTGTACATCCATGATCATAGCAACATTGTTCACAATAGCTAAAAAGTGGAAGCAACTAAAGTCTCCACTGGTGGATGAACAGATAAGCAAATATGGTATAAGAAGGAAGGAAATACTGCAATATGCTACAACATGAAGAAACTCTGAGGGCATTATGCTAAGTAAAATACGCCAGTCACAAGAAGACAAATACTATGTAAGTCCATTTATATAAGGTCAAAATCATACAGACAGAAAATGGAATCGTAGTTGCTCGGGGCAGTGGGTAGGAGGGAATGGGGAGTTATTGTTTAATGGTACAGAGCTTCAGTTTTGTAAGATGAAAAGAGTTCTGGAAAGGATGGTGGTAAAGGTTGCCACAACAATGTGAACGTACCTAATACCACTGAAATTGTACACTTAAAAATGGTTAAAATACATTTTTATGTATTTTACTACAATAAAAATTGAATTAATGGACTGTAAGACCTCTGAGGGTTGTGCTCTCAAAATAACTGGAATACCAAGGCATCTGGAAACTTCCAATTGGACATGCAAATAAGTTGATATGTAAGTTACAGGTTACTTAATTTACTTTTCATTTTAAAACATAGAATATTTCATCATATAACAAATTATGTAACAAAAATCCTTGAATGTACTATTCATATTTAAGCTATGTTTATAGTTTACAATATTTGTTTCAGATTATACTCTTCATTTATAAGAATAAAAATGTACAGATACAGCTAAACCCCACCCCGGATCCATTTCCCTTCTTTCCTTCTCAAAGGGAACTACTATCCTAAAGATAGGAAATATGATTTTAATTCATGTTTCTGTAGTTCTATTAATATGTAGGTATCTTGAAACAATACATGGGGGGAATTATTCACATAAATGGCATTTCTCTTTTTTAAAACTTTTTTCACTCAGTATTATGTTTTTGAGTTTCATCTGCGTAGATTAAAAAAAAGGGCTTCCCTGGTGGCGCAGTGGTTGAGAGTCCGCCTGCCGATGCAGGGGACACGGTTTCGTGCCCCGGTCCGGGAAGATCCCACATGCCGCGAAGCGGCTGGGCCCGTGAGCCATGGCCGCTGAGCCTGCGCGTCCAGAGCCTGTGCTCCGCAACGGGAGAGGCCACAACAGTGAGAGGCCCGCGTAGCGCCAAAAAAAAAAAAAAAAAAAAGTGTTGTCTGAGTCTGGCCAGGTCACCGGGGCCAACCTGAGCAGACAGCCTGAGAAGCCAGCCTGAGGAAACAACCTGGGGAGCCAACCTGAGGAGAAGACATCTGAGAGCTCAGACCTGCGTGTCCAGACTAGGAATGGCGGGGAGGTTACAGGAGAGGCACTGCCAGGGCAAAGGCGCAAGGTTCAGAACCTACTCCCCTCCTGTTCCCGTCCCTGAGCGCCCCACTCACCTGACCCGGAGCTCAGACTCTAAAAAGCCGCACAGTGAGGGCGCCGGGCCAAGGCCCACACGTAAGGAGACGTCGGGTGCGAAGACCACGTCGTCGTGGGCAGCAGGGCACGCACCCGGCATCCATGGAGAAGCGGCCGCAGTTGCATCCAAGGAGCTCCAGAGATTCAGGTCGTACCTGCAGGAGATATCATCCGCTTGAGGAAAAACATGGCCGAGGGAGGGGAGGGGCGACGTCCTGGGCAGGCGTGGTGTGTCCCTGAAGTCCGCCCAGAACACGCCCTCCACCAGCCCCGCCCCAAGAGCCGCTCTACAGTCAGGCCTCCCCCAGAGAAAAACCGAGTAGAGCTAGTTAAATCACTTTGATTTCAGTGTAATATTTAGTTGATTAAATATACCTCATCTTATTGAAAAGTCAAGTTGTTTGCATTTTTTCCTATTAAAATATTGCTGTAAAAAGAAATCCTAAGTACATGTATACATGTGCAAATTTTTTCTAGAATAGAAACTAAGAGAAATTAATATATCATAGAGCATGCTCATCTTTAACTTTAGGAGGTATTCCAAATTGCTCTTCAAAGAGATTCTTTAAAACCATTTTTTGCAGAATTCTAATGTAATGTATTATGAAGGAAAGCAACAATTTTTCTTTTGAAGTAACGAAAAAGTCACATGGGTCAGGCCTACTTAATTAGAAATACCTCACCACCATTTTCTTCTAAGATAACTCATATTCAAAAACTGGGTAAGATACTTCTATATCTCAGTTAAAATGCCTTTTGGTACACTGCTAGGAAGCCTTTCTAATGACATGAGAGGGAATAAACCACTGAGAAGTCCAACAATAATTCCAAAGTATGTCCTCACTAAGGAAATGAAATAGATGCATGAGCAAATTATATACACAATAAGGGGGAAAGACATATTATGGTCTTTGACAAAAATTGTTAATTTTTGACCCAATTTATTCACAAATTTACACGTATTCTGGTATGTAGCATGATTTTTGAGTTTATTGACTAACAGTAAGAAGTAAAATAACAATCATTAAGTAAATGCCACTTTTGTTAACCTGACCTCAGAGTTTTAGGCCTATATGATTAGATGGTGAAAATGAAGGGCCAAAGCTACCTCCACTGAGTTTAGGAAGTGGAATGGCAAGGCATTCTTCTTAGAGGCAATATTTCAGTTATCCTTGGTCCCTCCAAAATACTGTAACGTAAACAATTTTCATATTCTAAGTCAAGCTCCATTTCCTGCTTGAATGATCTATTAACATTTTACTTCCTCTTTTTCTTTTCTTTCATCTCTTTTTATATATTTATTTTAAATAATACTTATTTTAAACAATAACTTTTGCACTTCAGGGTAAGTGACACTTTCACAAAAGTTATTTTAAAAATGAGGACAGAGATATAATATTTATTTCAAGATATATATATATACACATATATAAAATGCTTATCAAGTTAGACCTTATTCCGGGAAATAAAACAAGTCCCAAGAAATTTTTAAAGATTTAAGTCATACAAAGTATGTTCTCTGACCATAAAGATATTAAACTAACACTGTGAACAGAATAATATCCAGAAAAATCCCTAAATATTTGGAAATTTGAAAACACACTTCCAAATAATCCATGGGTCAAAGAGGAAGTCTCAAGGGAAATCTTAAAATATTTTAAACTAAATAAAGATGAAATTACAACATATCAGAATTTTGGGGATTCTGCTAAAGCAGTGTTGAAAGGGAAATATATAACATTAAATGCTTATATTAAAAGAGAAGAAAGATTGAAAATCAGTAACTAAGCTTCCACCTTAAGAAACTTAAGAAAGAAGGTAAATAAAATCAAAACTAAAAAGAAAGAACAATATTCAGAGCAGGAATTGAAACAGAAAACAACAGAGAAATTCAATGAAATCAAAATGTGGATCTTTGATAAGATGAAATTGAAAACCTCTATCCAGCTGATGAGAGAGAGAGAGAGAGAAAGAGAGACAGAAAACACATGACTAATATCAGGAATAAAAGCAGGGATGGTCTACTTCTGCCATGGACATCAAATGGAAAGTAAGGAAATACTATTAAATAACACTATGCCAATAAATTTGACAACTTACATAAAATGGAATAATTCCTTGAAAAACAAAAACTACCAAGACTCACTTTAGAAGAAATAGATAACATAAATAGTTCTATATCTAAAGAAATTAAATTTCTAGTTAAAATCTACCAAAATAGAAAACTAAATTCCCAGACAGTTTCACTGGCAAATTCTACCAAACATTTACAGAAAAAAATAATTCCAATTCTTCACAATCTCCTCCAGAAAATAGAAGAAAGTGAAATAGTTCAGAACTCTTTTTATGAGGCCAGGAATACTCCAATACCAAACCACACATAAAGACATTATAAAAAAGAAAAATATCAAATACAGCAGTATGTAGAAAGAATACCACATCATGGATAAGTGATTACTATCACCTACATTAGGATCAGTTGAGATTCATTCCAAGAACACAAGACTTGTTCAACATTTAAAAATCAATACATGTAATTTGCCATATCAGACTAAGAAAAAACACACAATCATATCGATAGCTGCAAAAACACTGACAAAATACTGCAAAATTCAACATTCATTTGTAATAAAAGCTCCCAGTAAACTACAAATTAACTAATAAAGGGCATCTGCAAAAAACCTACAGCTAGTAGCATAGGGCTATGATTCATTTGGGGTCAGTTTTCATTTAAAGTGTGAAATACGTGTTGAAGTTCCTCTTTTTTTTTTTTTTTTGTAAGGCCAGTTCTTCTAGCACCATTTGTTCAAAAGACAACCATTTCTCCATTAAATGGCCTATGCAATTTTATCAAAAATAAATTGAACATATTTGTGTGGACCTATTTCTGGCCTCTGTAACCTGTTCCATTTTCTGTGCATTGCATCCTTTCACCAACCCCCACACCCTTTTAGTTACCACAGCTTATGAGTAATCTTGAAATTAGGTAGTTTGAGTGCTCCAACCTCATACTTGTTTGCAAAAATTATTTTATTTATTCTAGTTCCTTTGGCTTTCCATAAATTTCAGAACCTTCTTATCAATATCTATAAAAATGTTTGCTGAAATTTTCACTAAGATAAATATATAGATCAAATTGGAGAGAAGAGACATCTTAATTCTCATCTTCCAATCCAAGAACACAGTATATCTCTCATATCACAGCATATGTAGTAGATACTGTATTTCTTTTATCAGTGTTTTGTAGTATTAGCAGGCTTTATTTGTACTAACCAAACATGGAAACAACCCAAACAAATGTCCATCAACAGTTGACTAGGAAAACAAATTTTGGTATCTATACCATGGAATACTACTCAGCAATAAAAAGAACAAACTATTGATACATACAACAACATATCTGGATTTTAGAAATAATTATGCTGCGTGAAAGAAGCCAGTCAAAAAATAGTACATTCTGTATGATTTATTTATTTAAAACTCTATAAATTTTAAGTTAATCAATACTGACATAAAGATCAGTAGTTGCCAGGGTATGGGGTGGGGGTAGAAGAGGGTAGTAGAACAGAGGATTTACAAAGGGACACGGGTAAACTTTGGGGGATGATGGCTATGTTCCTCTCTTTTGTGATGATGGTTTCATGGGTGTACACATAGATCAATACTGATAAAATTATATAATTTAAATGCTTACAGTTTATTGTATGGCAGTTATGACTCAACGAACTTTATTTGCTTGTTTTATTTTCTATAGCTAAATTTGGTCCTGGATATTTGACAATATACTAATAACCACTATATCACCTGTCCCACATTTTGTCCCAAAAGAGGAACTTGGAGACTTCATGTCAGTATCAATACATGGAACTCTAATAATTCAAGCAGGGCCAGTTCCTACTCTAAGGTCTATATTTTCTAAATATATTCCGATAGCAAAGTGACCACATAATGACACATTTATAACTAGACACTCATCTAAGTTAAAGGAATATTTTTTCCCCCTGGAAGTCATAAATTGTAACGATATATTGCATTAGGCAATTACAATTTTGAAGAACAGATAGTGTGCCATTCAGAGTGGTTACTTAGGACATTATAACGGCAGTGTTACATTCATCACAGCATATAGGAGACATGACACAAATACAATGGAAAGGTTATTAATGTAGAAAGGTTTTAAAACTGTCATCAGATCCATTAGTTTTGATACCAGTATTTTACATAAAAATTGCCTGCTGTGAGGATATCTGAGATCAGATATTTGAAGAAAATCAGATACTTGATAGGTGACATAGCTGTTAAAAGGACAGACACAAATATATATCAATGGAAGCTTGATGCATTGAAGGCAGAAAGGTCAAGAAAAATATTTCCTTGAGAAATAGGCTGGTTCTTTGGCTAGGAGCTGAAATAAAAATGGAGACCTGTTTTTCAAAATAAACCTGAGGATTATCTTTTTTATCTATCATGGAAAAATATTCATCAATGTGTTCATATACTCTAGGTTCAGCCAAGTAATTCAATCAAGTAAGTTGTCAAAGTGACCTTTGTTCTCTTCTTTCTTAAACCTTTACATGGAAAATATCACTAGAAAGTTGTATAAACTCTTAGTCTCAAGTGGTTTGAGTGGTAGGCCTCAAACACAATATTATGTTTTTCTTTCCATATTCTGACATTGACTAAGGTGTGTACTCTGATAAAGACCCAATATAAACAGATTAGCGCACAGCGCATTTTAATTTTTAATAATAAGTATGCTAACAGGAAGACTTCTCTTTGATACAAAACTATATACACCTGGTGTCTGTCTGGAAAGACAGGCTTTTTGGAGATCTGGAATGAACCTTGCCTTAGTCATTATGTTCAATATTAGCAGAATTATTATGGGTATCTCTGAGGCTACTATCAATACATTTCTTATGCTCAAAAAAGAACAGATATTTTATAAGAGGGCAAATGAAATGAGAAGAAGAAAGTTTTGCCCAATGGGTTATCATAATAGAATTTTAACAAATGCATGGCAGGGCTGTGTTACAATGTGGTTAATTCTTGGATCATCCTATCGCCTACTTGAAAATGCATTCAGACCTCTTCTATGATTAGCATTACTAACCAGGTTGAAGGCACAATTCTATGTAGAGCCCAAGGGTCCTCACTTAGCTAGAATCTGAATGCAAAACGTGTGAAGAAGGAATTAAAATAAAACCACAGAGGAGTGTGCTAAGAAAGCATTCTTGCCTAGAAGAGCAATATTGTTGGATTTAAGAAAGCCTATTCCCTCTTGCCCCCACATCTCCCCCTTAATTAAGGATGCTGGCAGTAGATAGGATGACTTAACAGAGTGATACCCCTCAGTTTACTGTACACCTAGTGCCTATAGCCCCTGTACCTTTCTCTAATCCTGTGGTCATTTATGTTGTATATGTGGACATACAGTTGATAACACTAAAGTCTGTATTTATACAGTGTAGTCATAACATCAGGAGATTTCTGAGTCATTTAAATCACACAGTTCATCAAAATGTTCATCACTGAGAAAAATAGACCCTATGTGGGTTTTCTTTTCTTTTTTCTGTTTTACTCCATATTTAGAATATTTCAAGTGAGTCTGCATTCATTTTTCAAAGAGGAAAAGCTAAAGCAAACTTTAAAATAGGGTGAATTCTAAACCTGGCAAAGTAGCTAATTAAAGGGAAATTTTAAACGGATGTTAGACATAAGACAACTTGGATACATAACGAAGCAAAATAAGAAGAGAAATGACCTACCATCTGACAAATTGCTGCAATCTTCCAGTAAATGTCTTCAGTTTAGGTCGTTGATTACTAATTCATTATTTCATGTAAATCAGAAACATTTTACTTTACATTCCTTTTAAAGAAGGAAATCTTTATCTCAGTCGGTAACATTGTTTGTTGCAGACTGTTTTGCTTCTGTGGTCTTTCTTGGGAACAGCCTCATGAGCCAGCTGGTATTATTATAAGGTAGTGCACCCTAATGAGATGCAGAATCCTCTTCATAGGTCTAGTTTTTGATAACCTTCCTCTCAATTCTATTTTGTGGTCTGTAAACCATTTAAGTATACCCTGCTTGGGGAATGTAAATGGAAATACTCCATCCAAACTGTTTTTAAATTGACAATTTACATTGGGAAATTGCTGTGGGCCATTTATTAATAACTTATTATCTTATTAGGATTACATAATTGTTAGACTTATTTGGTCATTAATGGTCCCAAATAAATGATGATCCATCATTATTTTGACTCTGATGGCGAAATAAGATGTAACTTTTCTAGATTAATATTAAGTTCATAACATGAATAGTCCGATTTTGCCCTCATGAGTGTATGTGTTTGCATGTTCTGGAATAACAAGTTATACATACTTGTATCAGTTTATTTCCTTTTAATTCTCTTATCAGTATTCTTTAATGCCCATTTAAACCATCACCTCTAACTTATTAATGGTATCAAAACCTCAAATGATGCATGCATTAATTAGGAATGCAGATTCCTTTGATTTGTTCTATAAAAATACTTTCTAAAAATATAACAAAAGTACAAACTTCCTGTCTTTTACATTCGGTCAAATTTTCATTACCTCATAGCCATTTGCAAATGTATTCTGCCAAAGCTGAAAATACTTCTAATTTTTAAAAAAGAAAGAAAACACCTGTTTTGGGTCCAATTATGAATTGCAGAGAACTGTCATTCCTAATTACTAAATAGTGACAGAATTCCCATTTAAGTCAAATCAACTACACTTGAAAATAAACCTAGAATTTAAATGTTATAATCATTTATAATTCATTCTGCTTCTGCACACAAAAATAAGGCTCAATTTTAAAGCAAGCCTAGGGTAGGACATGTACTTTGCAAATCTTGCTGGGTGGTTTTAATACAGATGACACCGAATTTTGAGAAATTTAATAAGAGGCAGTTTTTTTTTTCTTTACAGCACATTGTAAATTAATCTTAATTTAATCTTGATAGCTTCCTCTCTCCCACCCCAAGAACAGATAACCTGTAATAATTCTAAATGTATTTTAATGTTACAATTTAAATCTTCCAGAAAACCCCAATATAAAACCATACTTAAGGAATTTCTGGACATAATATTTACTTTTAATTCATACTTACTTTTAATTCATAAGAATGAGTACAACTATATCTCCAAGATTGAAGCAGACAGCATCTACTACTTGTACATTAGAAAAATCAATGACCCAAAGAAATCCAATGATAATTTCTCAGGAAAAATTACTGAAGGTATGACTTGTAGACCTCAAATGCAGTTAATGTTCTCTTGGGAAAGACTAAAGGCTCCCGGTATCAATCTTTAATGTGTAGACACATTTCGGTTCCCCCTGGATACTACCGATCAGTTCTCCCAGTGTAGGCAGGTTTCATGTTGATTTGTAAAGAGAGCATTTCAGTCATTACTTCATGCCATATATCATTAAAATACACATATTATAATTACATCTTTCTTCAAAAACGCATTTAACTATACCCAAAACAATATGGCCTGCTTTAAGGAATTCTAGTGAAAAAAAAAAAAATCAATGGCCACTTTTTTTATTTTAAACTTCGTTTTGTTAACCAAGTCTTCATCTATAGGTATTTTAGACATGTTTGTTTGCTGCTACTTAAAATAAGGTTACAAATAACCTTGCTGATTATAGAAGTTCTCTTCTTCTAAAAATCACCTGATATAGCACATATTCTGACAAAAGCACACATTGCCGAGTTGATTTATAGGGGAATATGACAATATTCAGGTTAGGTAGATGGCAAAGTTTAGCATTACCTTAAGACTCTATGTGTACATGATGATTTACAATCAATTGAATGCATCTTAAATTAAAACACGTATATGCATCAACAACAAAAGCATAAATTCCTGTTATGACTTTTTTTCAGTTTGCATACCCCTTTTTCTGCATTTTCCATGTAAGTAGTGGTGCTTTTGAGTACACAAAGATATGGAATCCCCTGGCCTGTTGTGAAAATTGGGATGATCCTAGAAATGCTCACTAATCCTAGGTAGGGATTAACAAAACAAAACAAAACAAAAACTTTTTCCTGATGTGTAGATCTGGAAGAGAGTAACTCAGTAAATATGCCTCATTCTCCAGCTTTTCATCTAATAGTAAAGAAATTATTTAAACACAGACTTTGGAATTGTCAGAAATATATTTGAGCTCTAGCTTTGCCACTCACTAAGTGTGTGACTTTGGAAAGTCACTAACATCTTTAGATCTCAGTGTTATCCCTCACTAGAATGGGGATAAAAATTGTACCAAATTCTTAGAGTACATATGTTAACGTTGATGAAACAACATATGTAAAGAAATTAGTAGCTGACACACAACAAACAATAAGTGTTACTATTACTGTTATCTCTGAAAGTCACAAATTTTTGTCAGTTTTACAACAAAATTCACCAGTGAGTTTTTACAACGTATACAAAAGCGTAACCATGACAATCATCATGAAGTAGAACATTTCATCATCGTAAAATATTCCCACATAGTCACAAACGTTTAAGACTTGAAGAAAATTTTATGGCATCTAGTCCAATTTATGTTATAGATGAGGAAACCAAGGCTCTGTGTGGTACAGAAAATTATTCATGCTCACTTACCTCAGCAGTGTTAAATCTGTTAAATATCTCACATCTCTTTCCTCTGGACTTGGTTCCCTTCTGCTTTACCACACCAGCTTCAGGGAACCACGAGGTTCTAGGGAAGGCTCAGCACCCTGCAAAGCTATCCACAAAAATGCAGCAACACACAGGACCAGGACCAACGGACACAGAACCAGTAACAACAGATATTTGCCCTCATTTGGAATGCAAACACTGGAGAGGTTACTTGCTGTTTTAGTCTGGAAGCACCAGCAAAACTTCCTTTATTGCTGAAGTTCAGAAATTTCAATAGTGTTTGCCAAGGGCAACGTATTTAAAGGAAAATAATTTGTACATTAAACAAACTATGATTTTTGGGAATAAGGTGGGTGTGCAAAAGAAAAAGAACATTGTATTGGAAAACAAGAAAGACTCCAGGCCATAGACACAAAACAAAAATCATATGAGTTTTTGATCAAACTCTATTGTTTTTAGGAGGATTTGATGCTTCTTTGCCTTGTTGGGAGAAACATTGGCTTATCTCACACCAAGGTATGGTGACTTTGTATCCTGATTGGGCTTTTTAAGCATTATAGACTAGGTCAGCCAGGATCACAGAATTCCACACTGCTGGTTCTCTTGAGATAAAAGGGCCTTACACTTCTAACCTTCATCAGAAGTCTGGGTGAAAGAGATGATATCTACACACCATAGATAAAGATAGTGACTTTCTAACATTTTATTTATATCCCCTAAAATAATTTTGAGAAACTATGAATCATATTGTATATTTTAAGTTGACATCCAAATTTTTCCGTCATTTTAAATTTTAAATAGTACTTAAAATGTATAAGAGCTGGTGTTTTTTTAAATATTAACATTTAAAAAAAAATGTTACATCACTATTTCAAATGTTTTCAAGGAAATCTAATTATCATTGTGATTTGATGCCCACCATCATCCATAAAAGAAAAAAAAATGAATAAGGTATTCTTCAAAAATCTACCATCATTCCTTTTGGATCTGGTTCTTATATCCACTTCCACATACAATCTATTCCTTATAAAATAAATTTAATGTATGAAAATCTTTTCTAGAAATCTTATAATACTTAATTGCAGCAAGTACATACAAAAAATATATTTGTTTATAATTTTTATAGTCATCTATGTTGACAGAGGCAAAATAAATTTACTACCAATTTTAATAAATAATCATTAAGGACAGTAAGTAAACTGTAATTTAGAATGCATTTCTTAATGAAATACATGATGGATGCTCTTGCTTTGTTTCAATTAGTTTATACACCCTCTTTTAAAATGAAATGGAGTTCAGGATCAATTGTTTCTATTTTTTAAATAGACATATTCATTGAGATAACTTGTTCTCTAAAGAGATGAGAATTCAAAGACTTTCATTACGGCAATGAAACTCAATTCATTGAACTCCTTTCAAGTTATAAGACAAAAATCACATATTGATCTCTCATTAAAAATATATATGTAATGATCTAATTACTAGATAAGATTCTTCATTCAATTTTATTGAAAGCAAAGAATTAGAAGCCACCTGACTGGCAAAACAAATCATTTCCCAGTCATTTGTATTACTTAAATTATCCCTTTGATTGGGCCGTCACACAGAGGTAATGTACCATATGAAGATTCCCTTTGTGTGAAATCTGACTTTCTATGGTAAAGTGGGAGAAAAACAGAAAAAAGAAACAAAAAGAATAATAGGAAATTTCCAGCACAATGCACTGGTCACCAGCAAACTGTCAGGCACATCAATTCTAGGAAACTACACATATGGCAGTTGAATATTTGGAAATGGATTTCCTTAAAACTATTCCTGCCTAAGTGCCTGGTGGACAGCCTCAATGGACGCCCAGGGGAAAGCATATTCCAGCATGAAGACCACTGGAGTAACAAATGTAAAACTAATTTTATCTGTGAAAGATTTTTTTCTATGTTGCTCTTTAGACCTCTATTAATTTGACCTCTATTGATCTGAAAGCTACATGCTTCCCTAGAACCATCCTCATTGAGATATAATATGTTCCTGATTTTGAAGGCTAAAAAGTGAAAAAATCATACACCATTACTAGGAATATGATTAACTCAAGACTGCACCTGAGGGCCAATTGAGGAAATAAAAGTATTTAGAGATAACCTTGGCATTTCCTACAAAATGCTTATTGAAAATAATTCAATTATACTCCTTTCATTAAAGTCTCTTGCAATAAATTCTTACCATTAATTTGTACTAGGAAATGTTTGTCAATCTTGAATAATTAATATATTTTATTCTATTATACAAAAAAGACTATAGAACATTTTGTGCTTCTACTTTTGTCTTGACTGCTAGGATACTTAGACCCAAATTTAAAGTTAAATCACTGTCGATATTTCTTAACTATAAAATATGCTTCCCCCCTTTTCCTTATGATTTTATATTTATATCATTTTAAAAAATCTTATTATATATATGCCATTTAAGCCATAAGTCTCTTTTTTGAAGATTTAAGGTATAAGTTAGAGGATGGAGGAATTAAAATATAAATAATTAAAATATCCACAATCTAGCTATGTAGCAGGGGATGCTAAAATTTGTTTTTATGACAATTACTATCTGTTAGGAAACTTGTATAAATATTGTATATTTTCAAGTGCTTTTCAGACAAGCAGGAGATTACAATAACATAATTATTTATAGAGTTGATGTTGTTCTGTAACCTGATAGCATACTATGCATGGTAGCAAACATGCATAGGTTTCTATTGGTCTCTGATTGGAGCAGCTACCAGAACTTCTGACAGGACTCATGACAACAAAAGTAACCATAGCTGGAAACAGCAATGGTAAAGAGACCCCATTGCCTTGCTTCTACTTTCCATCAATTTTGAAAGAAAAATATTCTGGAAACTTTGCCTAATTTATATGTGTATCAAAATGTGAAGAAAAAGTTTTTGGCATTACGTTCATAATTTATTTCTTTAAACAATGGAATATTACTCAGCCATAAAAAGAAATGAAATTGAGCTATTTGTAATGAGGTGGATAGACCTAGAGTCTGTCATACAGAGTGAAGTAAGTCAGAAAGAGAAAGACAAATACCGTATGCTAACACATATATATGGAATTTAAGAAAAAAAAATGTCATGAAGAACCTAGGGGTAAGACAGGAATAAAGACACAGACCTACTGGAGAACGGACTTGCGGATATGGGGAGGGGGAAGGGTGAGCTGTGACAAAGCGAGAGAGAGGCATGGACATATATACACTACAAAACATAAGGTAGATAGCTAGTGGGAAGCAGCCGCATAGCACAGGGAGATCAGCTGGTGCTTTGTGACCACCTGGAGGGGTGGGATAGGGAGGGTGGGAGGGAGGGAGACGCAAGAGGGAAGAGACATGGGAACATATGTATATGTATAACTGATTCACTTTGTTATAAAGTAGAAACTAACACACCATTGTAAAGCAATTATACCCCAATAAAGATGTTAAAAAAAAAAATTATGTGAATTAGGACACTAAGAAGACCAAGGTAGAGTCTTGAGCCCATTGTGGGAACCTAATCAAAGAATTCTCAAATTTCAGGATCTAGGTTGTGATCAATTGAAAAAATTTTAAAAAGGTGGCTGGATATATCAGATTAAAAATTCATTCACCAGACACAAGTGTTAACTAACAGGCTTTGGGGTCATTTTAAATTGAGTAACTCGTTATATATTTTTTAGGGTATTAAGAGATTTCTGAATGAGTACTAATATTCTTAATTGAAAAGCAACAACAATTATCACATTTATTATGGTTCTAGTTTGTACCTCTAATGTGAACGAGTTGTTTATAGATTGGGTAAGGCCTCATTCTCTGAACCCAACTTTACGAGGGAAAAATACTTTGAATTTAGGTTAATTTAATAAAATTAAAGTCACTGAATTCAGACATACTTGTGAAACGTATGAATATTTTCTTTTATTGATAGGTATCATTGGATGATAAACCATTAGAGACCTGACTTTAAACAGAGGATTGCAATGAACAATATAGGCATACATATGATGATAATTAATGAGTTGTCTCATGTAGAGATCTGTGTGACTGCATCTGGCACACGGAAGACACGCAACTCTTTGTCAATTCTAGATCCATATGCTTTTTGCCTGTGCTTTTGTCAGGTTGCTGGCCCAGAGCCACTCCTGGAATCATCTGCCAAAGCAGTCAGCAGAGTGACCGCATGAAGGGGGTGTTGAAGACTCACTCAAAACAAAGTTGCTAGGAAAAATACAGGACACCCAACTGAACTTGAATTTAAAGTAAAAAATGACAGATTTTGTAGTGAAGCATGCCCCATGAAATGTTTGAGTGTCCTGTATTTTTATTTGCTAAATCTTGCAACTAACACAGAAAGCCCTGCGCTCAATTCTTGCCTCAACTGCTTAACTGGTTGTGTAATGTGACCTTAAGCAACTAATTTAACTTGAAACTCTGTTTTCTCTTCTGCAAAATGGGGGTAAACATTGTTCCTTACAGTACTGTTGTGACAGTTAAATGAGATCATAAATATATGTAAAGTGCTTTGTGCAGTGCCTGGCATGGGTGGGCTCAAGTTAAATGGTAGCTACTGGTGCTGTCAGAGAGCAGCCACAGAGTTAGGCTTCTGTATAGTTTACACAGACCACAGCAGGCCATAGCTGCTCCCTTTATTTTTTTTCCTCCCAGAAAAGTACATACAGTCTAGCTGACTTCCCAGAAGCCCAGACAAATGCTGGAGTACCCAAATAAGCTTAAACAACATAGCAACCCTCTGGGAAGGAATAAAGGAGTGCATCTGGCCTTAAGTAGTCTTTTCTGCTCGGTTAATTGGATTCACTGAACTCTCGTTTACAATACAAAAAGCAAATGTTTGGGACAGAAATCTTTCCTCACTCTAGTAGAATACCACCATTTCAAATAAACATTTTGATCAAACATTTCATCACATAGATTGTGTTTGCCCAAAAAGAAGCTTCTGCACCTATGTGCACTGGTTTTCTCCTTCCCAAAATATTTGCTTGGCATTTTCTAGACACAGGTTGAGAGCACCAAAAGTAAAATCTTTTTCTTTCTTTTCTGTTTCCTTTTTTTAACCATCAATTGTCCAGACTCACTGTCATTGTTTAATTATTTTTTCTTAGTGTTTTATTCAATTAAATCTGATAGTAGGTGATGAGGAATACTTCACCCTGAGGGAACAAAACCTTTTACTATGTTCTCTGTTTAATTTCCTTACTTCCTAGCTTGAAATTCACGATCTGTCTCTTTCTTCCCATGTTCAGCCCAAATCCTGCATCCATATTTGCCCTCTTCATTGGTTTCATCATCTTGATTCACTTATTTATTTAGCAAAACTATTTTCCAGATAATGTTATAGACCCAGAAATACAAGTAAAAATAAGCTCCAGTCTCTTCTCTCAAGGTGCACAAAACCTAGAGGAAGAGACAAACAAAGGAGTAATGATTCCACTAGTTTATTAAAAACTCTATCACAGAAATACGTCCTATGTATTAAGGATGTAGAGAAGAAAATGCTTAAATGTGCCAGGGAAATGGGATAAGGTCAGAAGAGGCGGTAATAATGCAGCCAAGTTTTAGAAAGTTAGATATGCTTTCATTAAGAGTGCACAAATGACAATTAACTGCCAAGAAGGAAGGTCTTGCATGAAATTTCAGGGCACATCAGGCAAAGAAGAAATAGTTTGGTAAAGCTGAAGCATAAGGTATGCTGTACTTTTTCTAGGACTAGCAAAAGAGGCTGTACTTGGATTTTTAAAAGACTATGTCATTCTGAGGAGTTTAGGTTTTATTCTGTAGGAAATTAGGAATTTAAGGCAGGATTTATGTTTTAGAAAGATCAATCTGGCTACAAGTTCTGTGAAAGTTGAATTGGCAGAGAAAGAGATAGGGCAGGGAAAACAGTTATAAGGTAATGAAAATAGTGAAAACAAGAGATGGCTAGTGAGCCAAGGTAAGGACAGTGAGAATGCAGAGGAGAGGATGAATTTAAATGTTATCTAGGAAGCAGAGTGAAAATAATTTGGAGACAGGGAAGTCATGGTTGATTCCTGAATTTCTACATCTTTTTTTTTTTTTTTAACATCTTTATTGGGGTATAATTGCTTTACAATGGTGTGTTAGTTTCTGCTTTATAACAAAGTGAATCAGCTATACATATACATATGCTCCCATGTGTCTTCCCTCTTGCGTCTCCCTCCCTCCCACTCTCCCCATCCCACCCCTCCAGGCTGTCCCAAAGCCCCGAGCTAATATCCCTGTGCCTTGCGGCTGCTTCCCCCTAGCTATCTACCTTACTACGTTCGTTAGTGTGTATATCTACATCTCTTTTTGAGTCTTATAGAGAAACTGGACACACATACACATGCAAATACATACACAACACACCAAAGATAATATGCCTCTTAAAATGTTGTGAGTATACATTGTAGTAAAAGTTCCTAAGCAAATTTCACCATTAACTGTGTTTAACCATTTATGAATCTGTTATTAATATTTAATTAATATATTATTAAGAGAATATGAGGCAAGAAAGCCGTATGGCAATTTTCAGAAAATCTGTGATTAGTTACAGATTTTATACCCTCCAAGAAAATTGCCAAGGTCTATTAATTTCTTGAGAAGAGCCTGTTTATATACGAAATTTAGTCTACCCATTATGGTAAGTAGGAGTGCAACTTAATATTTTCCCATTTCTTTTCATTGTGGTGTTATTCTGTTTTTATTTTTAAAGGTTTTATTAATTATTAAATATATATGACATTATATTTATAATATATTGAAGTATAAAGAGTAATAACAAGTGAAGATCCATATATTCCCCTACCCAGGCCTAGAAATAGAATATGGCCAAAACTTTGAAGACCCTGTGTCCCCCTCACTTATTGCACAAACTTTCCTCCACACACCCAACTCATAAGTAACTACAAATTTGATTATTTGGAGTTAATTATCTCAACTTTTTTCCCAGTATAATCAATATTCTCTTATTCTTACTCACTAGTGATCATTTTACATATAAATTAAATGCTACTTATTTATTCTTAGTGGTTTTTATCTTTTGCCAAAAAACATATTCCTAAGATTCATCCATGTTGATGTATATAGCTGTGCTCATTCTTTGACTCTGATGTAGGGTATTCATTATGAACATAAACTAATTTGTTTATCCATTCACCTGCAGACCAGTTTATTATGAACATTCCTGCTTTGAACATTCTTGAGCATGTCTTCTTTTGCCTATGGTACATGAAAATAGTTAATCAGTTGTCTTTTGCTTAGAAATCCCTTTTATATCTTTTTCTATCCTTTTACTTTCAAATATTTGTGATTCCTTATATTTTACAGGCCTCTTGTTAATTATACATATATAATGATTCTCAGTCTGTGTATCCCCCAATATATATATATTAATATATTTGTGTGTGTGTGTATATATATATATATATATATATACACACATATATATAGTCCATTAACTGACAAGTTTAGTTAACTTGTAGAAAGATAAAGATAAAAACTGCTTTCAGCTAGAATTGGAAAGCTAGTCTTATGAGAAGGAATAAAATGATGCTACATTTAGGAGGAGAAAACAGAACTTGATTAAAATGATATTTATTCTCTATATAAGGGCCACAAGGAAGGACAGAGGTAGTTCATAAGAAAATTATAGCACGTGACTTAAAAAGCAATGGTTACTGGGAGGAATTAGAGTCTAATCTAGAGGAAGAAGAAAAAGAGGTGACATAAAATGGTCTTGAAGGCTTGATAGTGAAGAATATTCTAGTTCTGGAAAACGGACATATACAGGGGAACAGAGTGAAACAATGGACATACAGTTGGACACCAGAATAACAATGTATTAGATCCTAAGGTTGAGTGAAAATTACCATATCCGTGAGTCAGTAGTACCTGTGAAGATTCCAGAAGGTCCTGAACTTGGACTAGCCTGGACTCATTTGTAAAATATAAGTGTCTTTCTCTGACAACACCACTGTTGGGGGTAGGGGGGAACTTTCCTCCCTTCTAGATTCTTCTGGTCGGTCTAAGAATTAAATTGATGTGAGACAAATTAAAAGGAAAAAATCAAATTTAAGCACATGGGGCCCAAGGACAAGTTAGGCAACTGAAGCTTATATACCATCTAAGAGAAGGAAAAGGGGGTAGGGTTTTGGGACTTCAAAGAGAAGAAAAGCAATTTACAGGAAGATGAAAAAGAACATATGTTTGGTAAACAAATGTTTGCTGGGGTATGCAGAGACAATGGGACACAGAGAGGATTTTGATCAAGTAGGCCTTGCAAAGTTTCCCTAACCCTACCACACCTAGTTCATATTATACTTTAGTTATCTATTATGATAGTTCTTCTTCCTAGAGCAGGCCCTTTACCTAAATTCTTTTAGGCAGTTAAGGTAAAAGCTCTTTCTGAGCCTTTTGTTTCTTAAAAAAAAAAAAAATCGGCCCCCAATAATCCTTAAGCCAAAGACACACATTTTGGGGAGACAAATTTTGTTCCCCTACACCACCATTCTTCTTCCTTTGGTGGGTACCCATTCTTAGGGCCTTCATGCTGCCCACCTAATTCACAGAACGCTTACATCCCTGCCATCAGCTGCACGTCCTTCCACCAAGCAGACATTTTCATTTTCTCATTCCCATGGCCAACTTGCACATTGCCCAAAACCAGAAATTCTGTCAGTGTATCCCCAAATTTTGATCAAAGTATAAAATGTATCGTTATAGCTAAAGTTCTCTCACATTGACTTATGAAAGATAGAACAATTTGTTGAATGGTTTGTGAAAGGTGTAGCAAGCAAGGGAGCAAGAGATACGCACTGCACTATGAAGCCAAGCTGACATCACAAAAAGGCAGAATGTTTAATGTGTCATGTGAGAACTTTGTCTCCTTAGAACAGAATAAAGCTGGGCTTCCCTGGTGGCACAGTGGTTAAGAATCTGCCTGCCAATGCAAGGGACACAGGTTCGAACCCTGGCCCGGGAAGATCCCACACGCCGCGGACAACTAAGCCCGTGCGCCACAACTACTGAGCCTGCTCTCTAGAGCCCGCAAGCCACAACTACTGAGCCTGCATGCCACAACTACTGAAGCCCGTGTGCCTAGAGCCCATGCTCTGCAACAAGAGAAGCCACAACAATGAGAAGCCCGCGCACCGCAACGAAGAGTAGCCCCCGCTTACCGCAACTAGAGAAAGCCCACGCACAGCAACGAAGACCCCAAACTGCCAAAAATAAAAAAATAAATTAAAAAAAAAAAGAACAGAATAAAGCTTAGTCTAGATAGTAAACAGTTTTCAGAAAACAGAGGCATGGTGCTAAAGGGGTGACAAATGAAGTTTGTGATAATTATGGACACTTCTATAAAGATGCAGTCTTGCACTGTGGTAGTGATTGTATTATGAACATTTTAAGTTTTTTAATCTACAAAAAATTCTAGCATTTTGGAATGATGTTGCAAACACCATATATTGGAGGATCTCAGCAGATGTAAGCCCTATTAGAGTATACCATGCCCAACTTACTGAACAAAAGCATGTAAGCAGTGCCAGAGAAATATCAGGTGAATGAATGAATGCTTTCCCTTGCTTTGTTTTCTACTAGGGCCAGTCTGATAAACTTATTTGGGTTAACTTGTTCAGGCTGATAAAAGGTGATAATGTTCAGCTAATAGTTAAATATTTAACAGAGACTCAAAGCCTTTTTACAAAGTACCCTTTTCATATTATGAGGACTTTTAGACAAAGGTACCAGGTCTAAAGGGCAACTAGGAATAAGGATAATACTTAAATTCAGCCTACTTCTCATATCACAAAAATCAAGGCCATGAAATTAGAAGGGAAAACATATGGTAGAATTTATTTTATCCATTCCTTAAATAAATTTTAACACATACTAAAGAGAGATACTCTTCCTTAATGGGAGGACACTGACAACAAATATAATAAATAAGAAAAGTACGTAATATTTTTAGAATGTGTTAAGTGCCATGGAAAGATATTTAGAGCAAAAAAGAGAGTTCAAGAAAGCAGAACAAAGGAAAGTTAAAAATTGATTCAGTCATTCATTTATTCATTCATTCACTCAGTCACTTAGCCAGCAGTTCCCAAGCATCAGTTTTGTCCTTAGCATTCGGAATATAAAATCTAATTAGACATGGCCCTGCTTAGTCTAGTTAACATACATGAACAACAGGAAGAGCCAAGCTCTTGTCTTGTAAATGCCCTAATATAAATGGGTACAGACTGCTACGGGGATTCCAATAATGACTAGCAATTCAGGGAAGACTTCAGAGATGAGAAACTTTTACATGAGATCTTAAGAAGTGGGTGAGATTTAAACAGTGGAAAGGAGAGAAAGGACAATCCAAATGGCAGAAATAGCTAATGCAACAGCATGGAGGTATGAAAGAGGACAGCAATTCAGAGAGGTAAAATGTTTGTTGTTTATAATTACAACAGAAAGAAAACTAGGGGGTGTGTGCTGGGGTCTGGTTGGGGCGAGGGAGTAGCTTTGCAGGAGATGAGCCTGGAAAGGAATCTATCTTCCCAACACACGTTAAGAGTTTCTACATACACTGAATGCATTTGTATGCCACTCTGTAGTTTGATCATAGGAAACAGCAGGCTTAAAAGTACTGTGGAACAAAGCAGTATAGTTTTGTTTTTACCATGGGTGTGCTTGGCTTTAACTAGACTCAGAATACAAAAATCCAAACCTACAAACAGATAAAATAGGATGTGATTATTTTGCGAATAAAGGAATTGCTAACTTTATAAAAGGATTTACGTTCTTTGTTCTCAAATAAAAAAGTAGTACCTGAGCTTGTCAACTCCCTTGATGTCAGGAGTCCCCCATAATGGAGTTATTCCTTACATGCTTCTGACTCTTCAGTACTAACTTTTTCCTGCTTTGTTTCTAAAGTTCTGCATCTATAGAACTTAAGACCAATTCTATATAAGACAAATTTGTATTTCCAATATAATTTTAGTAAATAGTGTGAGTTTAGCTTCTAACTTTCCCCTCCCTTATCCATAAACAAACTGAAGGGCAAAAAGGGAAAGGAATCACTCAAGTAGCCCTCATGAGATCAGATCAGAGCATCCAAGAGATGGGGTTGGAGACCTGTGAAACAAAGCTCAAAGTAGAGATGAGGGCCCACAAGTTTATAGGGGACACTAATGGGGCCACTGGCTACTGGTAATGATGGGGATCTGGGGTACAGGAAGCATGAGGATAATAATGATTGTCTTGATTTTCCTGGCTGGAACAAATGAGATAGTCAAAATCTCATAATGGGCATGTGTATCTAGAAGATAAGCTTACCAAGTTCCTTAATAAAGTGATGCTTCATGGAAACATAGTCTTGTTAGTCAGTGTCTTTGTCAATTGTTATTCTTTCCTGTTTGAACTTTTAGAGAACTATAGTAGTTTTTTTTTTTAATTTAAAAATAACACAAACATTTTGGGAATGACCTCCTCCAGGTACCCATACTGCCACACCTCTTCAAAATACTAGTATTAAATGTCTTAATTTGTTAAAGGCTCAAAATTTAATGTTTGAGTTGATAGATACTAATACTTTAAAAGTAATATTTAAACATATTGGGCTTCCCTTGTGGCGCAGTGGTTGAGAGTCCGCCTGCCGATGCAGTGGACACGGGTTCGTGCCCCGGTCTGGGAGCATCCCACATGCCGCGGAGCGGCTGGGCCCATGAGCCATGGCCGCAGAGCCTGCGCGTCCGGAGCCTGTGCTCCGCAACGGGAGAGGCCACAACAGTGAGAGGCCCGCGTACCGCAAAAAAAAACCAACAAAAAACAACAACAACAAAAAAATATTAATAAGCGTTCAAATATGTAACCCATTTACCTCACTGACCAAATTATCTGTTTTTTCATATGTTAAAATACGTGTGTGCATGTGTGCATGTATGTGTGTGTATCTTCAAAATCTAGGTCTAGGGGCTTCCCTGGTGGCGCAGTGGTTGAGAGTCCGCCTGCCGATGCAGGGGTCGCAGGTTCGTGCCCCAGTTCGGGAAGCCTGTGCTCCGCAATGTGAGAGGCCCGCGTACTGCAAAAAAAAAAAAAAAAAATCTAGGGCTAACATACTAAACGGTAAAAGATGAAGTTTTTTTTCCCGTAAGACCAGGAAAATAGGCAAAGATGTCTTTCTCAAAACTCCTAATGAACACTGCACCACAGCTCTTAGCCAGTACAATGAGGCAAGAAAAAATGCAAATTTTTTTTTTTTTTTTTTTTTTTTTTTTTGTGGTAGGCGGGCCTCTCACTGCTGCGGCCTCTCCCGTTGCGGAGCACAGGCTTCGGACACGCAGGCTCAGCAGCCATGGCTCACGGGCCCAGCCGCTCCGCGGCATGTGGGATCTTCCCGGACCGGGGCACGAACCAGTGTCCCCAGCATCGGCAGGTGGACTCGCAACCACTGAGCCACCAGGGAAGTCCTGCAAATGATTTTTTTAAAAGACAAAAGGTAGAATTTTCCTTATCCATAAATTATATGATTGTTGTGGGAGAGGAAAAATAATTTCCCCTTTATCTTTCTAGGTTCTTGGCTAAGACCCCCTATAATAAAATACAGATTAACATCAGAAAGACAAATAGAAGTTTAATAACATGTATATCTTCTGTATACATGGGAGATACCCAGGAAAACTGAGTAACTTCCCAAAATGGTCCAAGCCATAACCTTAAATACCATCTTCAGTCAACCACAAAATAAAGATGTTGAGGGGGTGGGGGAAGGCATGTTTGTGGGAGGTTACAAGGAAAAACACTGGAACAAGTAACAATGGTACGGCTGTTATGCAGATCTAAGCTGTTGCCTTCTCCACTGATTTGAGTTCCTATAGATTTAGTCATCCATCTCTTCCTGGTGGAGAAAGGGAGGTACCCTTGTAAGTGGAGATTTCCCTTATAAATGTAAACATCTCTTAAAAAAAGGGCAACTTCTACTCTATTTTCAGAGATTCTCCTATGTCTGCAGCTTTTGAAAAATAATCAGGCTAAAATAATTCTTATGCCTAAAATGCATATTTTGGGGAGGCAAATTCTGATCCCATTATTATCTACGATGAAAATACTAGAGTATTAAAAAGAACTCTGCTAGAGAAATAAGTGAATTTAGCAAAGTTGCAGGATACAAGATCAATATGGTAAAATTAATTGTATTTTTGTATTTCTATATGTTAACAACAAATTAGAAATTAAATTAAAACAAAGGTTATTTATAACAGAATCAAAAATATAAATGAGGAAGAAAATTAACAAAAAAGGTGTAAGAACTCTATATTTAAAATTGAAGAGATTGAGAGACATTGACAGACTATTTAAATAAACAGAAATAAACCATTTTCCAGAACTGGAAGATTCAAAACTGTTAAAATATTAATTTTACACAAATTGATAAATGTATTCAATGAAATCTCAATTAAATTTACAGCATATTTTTGTTGTTGTTGTTGATGAGCTGATTCTAAATTTCATATGGAGAAGCAAAGGATTTAGAATAGTCAAAACAATCTTGAAAAAGAACAAAGTTGGAGGATTTACACTACCTGGTTTCAAGACTTAGAATATAGCCACAGTAATCATGATAGCATTGTACTGATATAAAGGTAAGCCTACATACCAATGGAAACAGAATAGAGATTCCATAAATAGACCATACATACATGGTCAAATAATTTTTGACAGAGACATCAATTCAATTACATGAAGGAAAAAGTCTCTCCAACATATGTGCTAAAACAACTGGATATCCTATGGAAATTAATGAACTTCAACCCAATATCACAATACATACAAAATTTAATTTGAAATGAACAATAGGCCTAGATATAAATGCTAAGACTCTAAACTTTCCAAAAGAGAACACAAAGTAAAACTTCATATCCCTGGCCTAAGCAAAGATTCATGAGATAAGACATAAAAAGCACTGACCATAAAATAAAAAAGACAGATAACAGCCTTTACCAACATTAATATCTTCTTATCTTCAAATGACATTATCAAGAAAATGAAAAGGCAATCCATTGAGAAAAAATATTTGTGATACATTTATCTGACAAAAGACTTATATCCAAATCATATAAAGAATCACTATAATGCACTAATAAAAAGTCAACTAACCCAATAAAAAATGGGTACTCACTTGGATACCTACATAAGAAAATATTCCCAACAAAAAACTCCATTTCTTTTAACTATTTTCATCAAAATCTGAGCCCTAGGCTTTTTATAATAATTATTTTTGGTGATAACAACCCAGTGATAATACCCAAGCAGAATCCACTGGAGTGGAGGCAGAGAAGCCCCAAGAATAAAGGTAATAAGGTTTTAATGGGCTTTACTACTCTTGCACATACCCAACCCATTACAGATTTATCATTTAGCTTTATGTCATCACAATCATATAAATGCTAACTGCAGGCTTCATACTCTTTCATGTATCCTGGAATTTTCCTAGGGCTATCCACTAAAAAGCAGTCTGATTGCATATCAAACCCAACAGAACTGTGATGAGAATTTTATGCTGACTTAACTGAATAGATTGACTAAAATACAATCTCTTTATTTGATAAAGAAATAAAGACGCACATAGGAATGTTATTGTATTAGTGTATTAGCATACACAATAAATCTAATCAGAATATAATTATTTAATTAATGCTTTGTTATACAAGTGAGTGATGTCTATTAAATCAAGCTTCAAGGGCCATTCATGATTACTCAATCCTAAGAAGTAAGTTCTTTTCAGTTTTCTTAACAGAAAAAAAAGCTATAAATAAGCACATCTTATATTATGCAAAATACCACCCTCAAATTTATAAACCAAATTATTATAATTGAATCAACTTTATGCCCATTGATGTTTTAAATTTGGCCTTATTTTTTTCTGATTATAAAAGTAATATATACTCATAAGAAAAAACGGGGTATACAGAAGGGTATACTTTCTTTTTCTTTCAATCTGAAGATAACTAAAATTATTTGATTTGTTTTCTATGTACTTTTAAGGCCCTGGAACTTTTCATGTAACACCTTAGTTACCTGTTCTTTGCAAACTCAAAAGAACTTGCTTGTAAAACTTTCTTAACCAAGGACTCTTTATAGCTATATATAATAAGCATTTCAATTTTTTCTACTCTGATTAATTTTTTTTTACACAAAATTAGGACTTCCCAGTATATATGTATGCAACTATGCATTTAATTGTTGTGTAAAGTTAAAATCTCTCCCTTATGTGTTTTTATACTTACTTTATTTTTTAAATAATTTTCTTTTTAATAACTATATTTCCCAGAGATTTCCATTTAAGAAAAATCTCTGCATATTTCTATCCATATTTTTTTCTATTTACTAATTCATAATTTTCCTTTTTCCTGCTTTCCTTGGGGCTGCTTTCTTTAAAACTTTCTAACCTCTTAAATAAAATACTTATGTCATTTATTTTGTCTTTCTTAAATGACAGCCCGTAAGAATATATGTTTACCTTTGAGTATGTATTTTAAACTATCCCAGAAATTTTCATACATACTATTCTCAGTTCAATTATGTTCTAAACACTTTTTAATGACATTTTTATTCCCTCTTTAACTAAATTGATATTTAATGGAATCTTAATTAATTTTTAGTTTTGTTTATTCTTGGACAAAAGATGTAATCTTGCCCATCCAGTTTCCATTTTTTAAAAAGCAGAAGTTTTTTGCATGGCTTTAGATCTGATTAAATTTTATAACCATTCCTCAGGCATTTGACAAAATATGTTTATTCTATTTGTGAGTATATATTTATATTGTTCATAAATATCTGTGCTTAATCACTTTGTGCCTTGATTAGTCACAGTGTGATAGTACTAAGTTAAGGCATTTCACTATAATTGTTTTTTATGTCAAATTATTCCTAATATTTTTTGCTATATTTTGTGTTCATGGAGATTTATTACTGTTATCCTTTCATAATAGATTTTATCAATAGAATTTCCCACTGTTCTATTCAATATATTTTTCCCCTTGAGTTCCAGTTTGATATTATTGTGACTTCTACTTCCATCTCTTTCTTTTTTGCATCTGCTGCTAATAGAGGAATTTAACTCACATATAAATGTCATGATCAATATATTTAATCGTTTTATTTTCTAATTTTATACCTTCTCTATTTTTTTGCTTACTAGCTACCTTTTATTTCTGCATTTCATTTTGTAGACTTCATTTAATTTGCTTTTTTTTTTCTTTTTTTTGGCTAGGTAGAATTCTTATTTTTAGTTTCCTGGAAGTTGTCCTTAAGTTTTTCAAATGTTTTAATGACTTTTTTATTTTTTGAAGCTAATTGCTTAGAAATATGCATTTAAAATAAATGTATTTAAACTGAGACCCAAGTGATGCTGTACACCATAGGAGTAGGGCACAGCATAATGAATGGCTAGTACGTATTAGTAAAAAATTGAAAATTGTAACTATTTACTATGAAAATAGGTCTATGCCGTGTTAATAGAAATATTTATTATAATTGCAACTCTGATAGAATTCTTAGGAAAAAAAATTGAAGCAAAGTGATGATTTTCTTGCTATTTTCTCAACAAAATGTTATGACATCCTCCTTTAGAACATGTTGCAAAAGCACCAGTCTTCTTTCAACTCACACATTTAAAATATATTTAATGATTTCCTATTACGTTTAGGGACTCATGAACAAATCAGATATGGGTCCTGCCATTATGAAACATACAGCCTAGTTAGGGAAACAAATAATAAGCAAGTGAAAAAGGAACACACACACAAACACAAACACCCCTCCTGTCTTTTGGTTGTTTTTAAGGTGTATTTTAATGAGGTGGGAAGAGACCTCACATATTGTATTAAGTAATATATATGAGTAAGCCCATATGTTACCATGGAAGTTCTAACTTAAATTTTATCTTCAGTGATGCTTTATTTCCATTGCTTGCCTTTCAACCAGTTATGATCCTTTATATTCACTCGATATTTCCCCTCTCATAATTTCTGCTGACACTTAATACTCTTTCACAGAGAATGATAAAACTGACAGGGACCTTAGAGATCTTTTAGGCTCAGGATGGTAAATACAGGTACCAATGTCACACTCATACCTCCCACGCCCATGGCAGACACTGGCAATCAATCTTAACGCCCACTTATTTTAATACTGGATATAGGCCAGGAGTCGCTTTCATCATAGCATTCTAGTTTGTACTAGCCACCTGAAGCTTTTTAATATGAGACCTACTTGAAAAATTCTTGTTTCAAAGTGAGTAAACTTATTGCCAACTAAAATTTAAAACTTAGTAGATCCATATTTGTAAGAATCCCCTTGAATAACAATTTTGGATGCTGGAATTTTTAAATAGGGATTAATTTGAAAGTGAGGCAAGTTAAAATGTTCTTAGCCCTATGCCTCTTCCAGCTCAGACAATTTTTACAACCGTTATTTGGAGATCTTGAACTAGAACTGTGGCATAAGAACATTTTACTCTACCTACATTATCTCAGAACAACACATTCCTTTTTTGGGGGAGTGCACATCCTTTCTCCATTTTTTTTTTCCATACAATTCAGCCTTCACTTCTCATACTATCAAGTATGATGCTCTATTATACCCACATGGCAATGCAAAAGCTAAACATCAGTGTAGCCATGGAAGTCTTCTTTAAGAATAGACATTGCACAATTGAGAGCTTTATTATTTATTCAGCAAATATTAATTATCTTCCATGTGCTAGGCAATGTGCTAGGCTCTTGAGATACGTCATTAAACAAAAAGTGAAAAGGATTCAGGCCGCTGTTGAGCTTTCCAGTTGGACACAGCTGAGGCAGAGACAAATAATAAAGAGGACAGTAAGTTATGTTGTATATTAGAAAGTGGGTTTTGCTCTAAAAATAGCAGAGGAAGGAGACTGGGAATGCTGAGGATGGTGGTGGGCTACCATTTTAGATAGGGCCTTATGGAAAAGGTGAAATGTAATCAAATATTTGAAAGAGGTAAGAGAGGTAGCCATACATACAGCTGAGAGAAAGATTTTCCAGGCATAAGGAATAGTTGTGTTTGAGCAACAGCAAGGATGCCAGTGTGGCTGAGCAGAGGGAACAAGAAAGAGAGCAATAGTAGGAGACAGAGGAGACAGCAGAGGAGGGGAGGGGCAGATGATTTAGGGCGTGTCACTTTGTACAGACAACCAAAATGGTATACACACAAAAAAGATAGATATTAAATGTTAGTGTCGTTAGTATATGTAATTTAATTAAGTGTATTTAGTAGGTTTTAGACCAAAGGACAATAGGAACCAATTTCCTACAGGAATCCTCTCTCACTCTTAAGCCCTTAAAATTTTTTCCTCATCACTCTTTTAATTAAACAAGAGTCCTATTTGTGAAATTTTTATCTCCCTAGTCTTTGCAAACTGCCTTAACCCTATTCAACACTTTTCTAAATGCAACCTACGTAACAAATTTTCACATTCAGGGTTTGTGTTTTTTGACATCAAACATAATTACTTGTGAAGTATTTTTTGATATTTCTGCAAAATAAATTATATTACAGTGCATTCTGGGCTCCATTTACGACCTAAAACAATTGATTTGAGTCCACTGTGTCCTTGGCATAATGATGTGAACTGAAATGGATTAAAAATGCTAAAGTACCTCATGCACACCCTTCAGGCTTCTCTGGTGGTGCTGAAATGAGGTAATGATTTCATGCAAACTCAACCAGCAACCTGAATGTCTCTATCCATCTCCTGCATTCGTTGCAAGAAGAGTGAGTTTCAACTCTCAGGGAGGCAGTTATGCCTGGAAATTCAACATGAGGACACAGACTTCCTCCCAATCCCCCATCCTTCCGGTAACAGCCATGCTTCAGCCTAGCTCCAGGGCACACAGCATCCAGTCATAGCGTGTGCAGCTATTGTGTGGCACAGTGCGTTTCTGCCCAGCACTGTGGAGGATACACTAAAATAAGGCAGCTCTCACATTTTTAGCATTTGTATTATGTCTTATAAATTGCACGACATACTCATCGTTTTACCCAGAAAAGCTATACAATATGCTGCCTTTTGTTTTTTTAATTGGAAATAATTGGAAAGCCGAAGCTTACATATGTTAAATAGATAATAATGAAGTTCCAAACTCTGTAGGTCCAGCTATAATCACATTCTTATGATGTGGAGTCGGCCTAAGTAGTTTTAAATCTTGGTTCTACTACTTTCTAAATCTATGACTCTGGATAATTTACTAAAACTCCTTGTGGACAGTCTCCTCATCTGTAGGTTTGGACTAACTGGAAACTAGCAAGCCTAATGCAAGGAGAGGCTTAATAAGTTTTTGCATATTAGGGCTTGTCCTCTTGGAACAGCCTTTCTTAGGAGCCAGCCATCTTGCTGCAAAGACGTCCAGGCTAGACAACAAAATAATAAAAGGCCAGAAGAAGGGAGGCTCTAGAGGGTGAGGGGCCACGGTAGATGTTCCAGCCACAGCATATCTTCCAGCTGAGTATACCCATTTGAACGACCTCAGCCACACCATGTGGAACAGAAGAACCATCCAATTGATCCCAGTAAATCCACAGAACTGTGAGAAATAATAAAACACTGCTATTTTCAGCTACTAAATTTTGGAGTGATTTGTTAGCAACAATAGATAATTGAAATAATTTATTTATTCTTTTAATATGATATTTAAGTTGTTTAGATTTGATCTTTGCAATAGATTTATTACACTGGTTCAGACAATAGCAAGTCAAGGACACAAGAGAGGGTGTATAACTGGACCTGGGAATGGATACAGGAATTCGGTGTAATGAGGTAGAGAAAACATTAAGTTATTGATTTCTGGCAATAGAATTTCTCTTAGCCTCAGAATTGCACTTGTTTAGAAAAAAGAAAATCCTTAGGTAAGTATATCAGGTAGGATTAGGTTTGGCAGCACGTAATAGAAAAACATATACAACATAATAACGGTGGCTTAAATAAGATAGATGTTTATTTCTCTTGCGTTCATAAACAAAACCAAAGGAAGACAGTCCAGAGCCGATATGGTAGCCTCTGGTTTTCTGGGACTCAGACTCCTGTATTCTTATGCTCTGCCATCTAAAGGCATTGACTCATGGTCCATGATGGCTGGTCAGCCCCCGAAATTCAGGTCTGTATTTCAGTTTGGGGGCGGGGGGCGGGGACAGAGGAAGAAAAAGACAAAGGCCACACATAGCCCCAAGGAATGAAGAGAAATGTAGTGTTTTATATTGCTATGCAATATGTTATGTGAAGACTGCATACCTGCCAATAGCTCTTCTTAAAGACTACCTTATTCAGATTACTTTGTATGTATGTGTACGTGTGTGTATTTGGTGAAAAGACTGACAGCCATACATGGGAAGATGTGGATGGCAGAGTGACACAAATATGAGAGAAGATCCCAGAAGTGTAGATGACCAACACAATATAAGCCCCCCAGAGTTTTCTGAATAAATTTTGGGGAGGACATCATACCTCAATAGTCTGCAAATAGAGATTCAAACAATCATTTCTTTCTTTCCTTTTTATTATATAATTTTTAAAACATTCACAAGATTAGAAGTAATGATATAATGAACCCCCTACAAATCCATCACTGGATTTCAATAATTTCAACACATGGCTAATCTTGTTTCATTGGTACACCACTGACTTTTCCTCCCTCCCAACACTGGATTATTTTGAAACAAATACCAATATCATATCAGAGGCTAATGTTTTCTAGATCACAAGGGACCAAAGACCCTGAAAGCATCTGGATTAAAGGTGGAAAACCGTAAAAGTCAATGATTGTAGAGTCAAAGAGCAGAGTTGGGCAGCATTGAGAGAGAACAGGGGATAGCATGAGCAGTTTAGAATTGAATGAAAATGAAATATATGAAGAACTTTGGGATGATTAACTAACTAGTATAAGAACAGGAAAAAGACCGCATGGATAAAAAAGGCGGCAGTAGATTTGTGAGTTAATGAAAACGACATACAGAAAGAGAGGAGAAAATTATTCAGGTTACAGAATTTTCAATGTGCCGATCTGATAGCAAATCAAGACTTAGAAGATGAAGCTGAAAGGGAAAAGTGAAGAAGTCAATGGCAAACACTGCTTGTTATTTGCCTAATATCCATCTTTCTCTTGAGTAACAGAACTTAATCGTATTCAGGCAGCAATGTGTCCTGCTAGAAGTGGCGTTTCCCAGCTACTCCTGTCACACAGAGTAGGTGAAATGCATCTGGTAGAGCTTTGGAAAGGTTCTTTAAAGAAGACTGATTCACCTGGAGGGGCTCACTTTTTACCTTTTTGCCCTTTATTATTTTCCCTCTACCTCCAGTACATAAAGGAGGGATTACTGGAGTCCTAACAGACATCATCAACTAAGAGGCAGTGCAGGCATGTTGGAACTTGCATCCCTGATTGACTGTGGGGACAGCACATTGGCTGCGGCCTGCTGAATTCTGCATTCTGATACAGGAGAGACAAATGAATACCATTTTTGAGGGGGAAGCGTGGTCTCTGTCCAGTTTAGCCAAGACTATACAGGTATAGTGAAAGAAATACAGTAAAAGTCTTTGAAGGAAGAATGAGAATTCTTATTGAGCAAAACAAAATGAATAAACCATTTTCCATTGATCAGTAGATGTTGCTGTTGTTTAGACAGTGTCTCTGCCAACTGAAGTTTTAGATGAAAAAGGTTAAGCATCAAACATTTCTTGCAGAGCAGTTCTCCAAAGCTGAGCCAGAATCAAAGACTCAAGGTGTTACCTATTATTACTTATTAATTATTACTATTAATACTAACCTCCTAAAACTGTACAATACCTTGTCAATTTCACAGCCCTTTCAGATAAATTACCTTATATCCTTTCCTCCACTTATCATTTTTGAGCTCTTAATATGCGCAAATCATTGTAGTAGACATGAGTGGGGGATGAAGCACTGCGTGGAATCATTGTATCAAGTAAGGCAAAAAAATAGTTACCACTTATTGATTGATTATTCTCTATGAGGCACTATGTGAAACATTTTACAGATATTTTCTTATCTAATTTCATAACAACTTTATGGGGTGATTATTGTTATACCTCTGTTTTGGGATGTGAATTAGTTTAGAGAAATTTAAAACTTACCAGGTTTACTCAACTAATAAGCAGAGGCATTGAGATCCGAATCAAGAAGTGTCTGACTCTCTCAAGTCTCCGAATAATTGTAATTCAAATTGGAAAACGTTACACGTCTGAAAAAGATGTAAAAAATGGTACAAGTAAGAGCTTAGAGATGTAAAGTATGTAGAATCAGGGTTTATGTTCTATTTCTACAGAAGACGAAACTAAATCTCAGATAATTTAGTGATTTACCTGACTTGCTTTATTTGTCCCTCACATTTCCAATACAAGCCATACAAATTATCATCCTTTCTACCCCTGCCCTTTTGTATCACCCCCATACATCTAGCTGCCAGAAATTGGAAAGGATATGAAAGGGGCAAAGAATATTCACCCACTGCTGGCCAAAGGACTGTGAATGATGGGGGAATACTAGTTCAAAAGGAAACAAATCTTCAGTTTAATCCAATCTACTATTTGTATGATAAATAGTAGGATACTAAACACTCTGTGTGACAATGGAAAATCCCTCACTGGTCGAGTGGATTTATGCTCTGTGATCAAATCTTAGCAGAGTCACATCATTCTCTTTTCTTCTATGTGGAGCAACACATCAGTCCTAGGCCAGCAGTGAGGGATCAAATCTGATTTTAGCCTTGCTTTAAGTGAACACAAATTAGTTAGTTCCAATAAAAACTGAGGGGGAGAGGTGGTAGGTCAGGGAAAGGGAGAATGGGGAAATGCACATGCAACAGAAAAGTCAAAAATAGGTTTGTCAGATTGAGAAAATGAAAATACAGGGTACCCAGTTAAATTTGAATTTTAGATACACAATGAATAACTTTTTAGAATAAGTATGTCCCCAAATCCCAAATATTTCACAGTTAAAAACAGGTTGCAAAATAGAGACAATTTATTGTCTCAAATATTGCATGGCACAGTGACTCATACCTAAAAATTATTATTTTTTTAATCTGAAATTCAAGTTTAGTTGCTTGTCCTGTATTTTATCTCGTAGCCCTAGTCAAAAAAAAAAAAGAAGAAGAAGAAGAAGAAGAAGAAGAAGAAGACAGAAAGAAAAATCTAGGTTTTAATTTCAGCTTCTCAGAGTTTAAGAGAGCCTGGACCACATTTTTTGTTTGTTCTGAGGTCCCAACTATAGCAAAATGTGAGAAAAAGGTTACAAAGTTTATGGAGAGTTTATATGTATTTTTTCATTTTACAAATTAACACTTCTAACTCAATGAAAATATATTTTTGCTATTCACTAGATAAGTATAGAATGTATATTTAAAAATTAAGCCATCACACATTTTAAGCAGTATGACTGCATAGTGGGAAACAATTTTAAAATTTCAAGTTTACTTGAAACTGTGTAAGTGTATCTCAGTTATTATATGTGTTTATTGTATGGGTGTAATGACAAAGTCTAAAATGGAAGGCTTTTCTATAATTTTATGCTGGGGGTCAAATGCCCCTCTCCCTCTCCCAAATGATTGGGAGCCACAGAAGAGGGGACTGACCAATTGTTTGGATGATCTACCTTCTATTTCATCCCCAGGTATAGAAAGTCATCTTTCAGAGCTGGGGACTGTGTTCGTTTCCTTTGGCTGCTATAACAGATTACCACAAACTTGGTGGCTTAACACACATTTATTTTCACACAGTTCTGGAGGTTAAGTCCAAAATCAGTTTCCCCAGACTGAAATCACCATGTATGTAGGGCCATGCTCCCTCAAGAAGCTCCTGGGGAGAATCCCTCTCTTGCCTCCCCTAGCTTCTGGTGGCCCTCCTGGGCTTGTGGCTATATCACTCCAATCTTTGCCTCTGTGGTCATATTGCCTTCTCCTCTTCTGTGTTGAATGTCTCTCTGTCTCCCTCTAATAAGGACATGTGATTGCATTTAGGATCCACCTTGATAATCCAGGATAATCTTCCCTCAAGATCCTGAATTAGTCACATCTACAAATTCCATTTTTTGCCACATAAGGTAACACTCACAGGTTCCAGGGATTAGGACGTGGATGTCTTTTGGGGGTCATTTTTCAGCCTATCACAGGGACTGAGGGGATGCCTTGCACAGAACAGGGTCCCTGAAGAACATAAATTGGCTTGTTGGTGGCCTTAGCCAGGAGTCAATTTAGGTGGGGATGTCTTTTTAGATTGTCTAGAAAGACCTGAAATCCAACCTTGAAGCCTTTGCTATCTTACACACCTGAAGTCATAAGCCTGGATTGTGTCCCTCACATGTTTCGAATATAGGTTACAGGTGGAGTCCATGATCCCCCAAAGAAAGTAATTCTGGTGGTGCTGGGGCCAACCATATGTCCTCGATAACGTAGATTTCTGCCCATTTCATTACTGTCTCTTTTTCCTGCTCTGAAGCTAGGTGTAGATGAATATTCATTATTTTAAAATATTTGTTAACACCTCTTAGGAGCAAGGGATTGTGGAAAGTCACATAGCAGGGTGGTTAGGGAATAGCCTCTAAAGCAGATTGTCAGGAATCCAATCCCTGCTCCACTAATTACTGGCTTTGTGACCCCACCTCTGTGCTTCTGTTTCCCATCTATAAAATAGTCTCTACTTCATATGGTTCTTGAGGATTGAATGAGCTAACATATGTGTAAAGCGCTCACAACAATGCCTGGCTGTTAGATATCTCTAATTTAATAAATGTTAGTTGCTATTTATTTCAATGGAGAAACCAAAGAAATAAGAATCCCTGTGTAAGAAACAAGGATAGCTGAGGCAAGATATATGCCAAAAAAAAATTTTTTTGAGTGTCAGAGTTAAGACAGTAAGTACTAAGAGAAGTCTGAGCTTAGAGGCTTTTTGTTTTTGTGTTTGTTTTGCTTTGTTTTTGAACCCTAACTTAGGGGGTCAAGAGTTACAGAAGAGGACAAGGAAAGGGTAAAATGCTCTCCTTGGAGGAGAGCTGGTAGGTAGCCTTAGCATGTAGCATTGGACAGTCAGGGCAGGGTGGACAGTCAGGGCAAGGTGGTAATGTGATAAGAACACCAGCTTGTGCTAGTCTGAAGAAACATGGAGCCTCAGCTCAGACACTTAGGAGTTCAAGCTTAGTAACCTTCACAAAGTTAGAAAAAGTAATACCTACAAAGAAGAGTTGTTTTAAGTATTATATTAAGGAATGCATGAGAAATCACCCAGCTGAATGCAAAAAGTTCTGTTTTCTACCTGACCTATTAGTTGGGATGTGGGCAAGCAGGCAACTGAAGGCTTCATTCCTTTAAATATAAAACCACCAATGCTTGCATCATATCTAAAGGGCATGGTTCCTTGAACAATTTTTTGAGCATATAGTATGTACTGGGAACTATACTAGAATCTGCTGAGCAAGTTATGAGTGTGACAAAGTTCTGCCTGGAGAAAGTTATAGACCAGGAGTAGAGGCAGTCAAACGAAGAGGGAATACCAAATGCGTGGTAAGAACTATCATGGAACTGTAAGACTGCTGAGAAGAGCCCTTGGAAAGAAACCTCTAACTTTGTCTGCAGAACAGGGAAAAGTGACTATCAAGACCTTTCTATAACAACAGCAAACAACAGTAGAAAATGGCTTTTTGGTTTGGATTGGGCAAAACGAGGGTGTTCAGGAATTTTCTGGGCTTTCTGCCTATGGAGAAGGCAGGGCTGACAGTCCAGCCCCAAAGGCCAGTGAATAGCTGCTGTATGATTACCAAGTGACACGCAGGAATAAATTTCTACATTATTAAAAGTGATATATGGCACATTAAAAATTACGTCCTTGTATACTCAATGCCTAACCCATCGCATTAACAAAATCAAAATAATGGAACCTGCGTACTCAGCGGGGGTACGGAACGTGGGCGAGGACCTAAAGGTCAGTCAGCCGCTATGCTACCCTGAGCGGGACCCGGCCTCGGCTTGGAGACCTTGGTGTTTCCCAGCCGAGGTGGGGGCTTGGTCAGGGGAAGTTCGGAGCCGCGGGAGCGGCAGAAGCACGTGGGCTGAGGGGGGCGGGGGTGGGAGGACGCAGACGGAGGAGTAACCGGTGGAAGTGTCAAAAAGGAAGGAGTGCAGGGCCGCTGAGGTGACAGGGTGTGGCCTGTGGGGGAGCAGGCGGACTGGGAGAAGAGGGCAGAGAGACCCACCGGGACTGAGGAGGCAGTGGGAAGCGTGCCTGCGTCGCTCGGTGCGGTGACAGCGAGGAGCGCGGCGCGGGGCCGAGTGGCGAGGGGAGTTTCCCGTGCTCGCTAAGTGGAGCTCAGCTCATAGCTGCGCCAGCGCCTTCAGCCTGGGGCCGCGGTGCCTGACACCTGCCGGGTCCGAAGCGGGAGTCCGACGGAGCGTTCCGCCCCCAAGTAAGTCTCTCTTTTTCTCTCAATTCTCCTCCGCCGCCTCAGCCTCTTTATCTGCGGAGCGCGGTGCTCGGAGCTTCTGTTGGGGGGAGGGGAGGGCTGCGCGAAAAGCGCACCAGAGAGCTCTGGCGGCGTCCAAGGGTGCTCCAAGCTCCGAGCGCGCCCCGGTCGGCGCGGGGACCCGGCCGCGAGGCCCCGCCGGCCGGTTGCCCTGCGCAGCGCAGATGGAGGCGGCGGCAGAGTTGTCGGCACAGATACGACCCATCTTTTGTCTCTGGCCGGATCCCAGAGTCGGGCCAGGCCGGGGGGAAGGAACGGAAGCCACTTTATGGTTCCTGGCCCCACTTCTTGCCCCCAATCCTTCGGGATTTCAACATGCGGCGGACTCGGGCGCAAATGAGTGCCTAAGCGCCCCTGCTGGGCTAGCTGGATTCGGGTGGGCAGCGGCCGGACCACCACGCCGCCCCCTCTGCTGGTTTTCTTTTTAGATACAGCGTCTTTAACAGCGGGTGCTGAGAGGGAGGCTGACTGGGTGTTCACGGGAGTCAGGGTGTGGAAACGACCTACCTTCTTGCTTTTCTCGGGTTCTGGAGGGGCAAGGACAGGGCTGAAGAGAGCCCCGAAGCCCGAGCGTCCCGAGCTAGCGGGCTTGCGCGCGGCCGGCGAGGAGGCGTTCGCAGGGTGGATCCCTTGTCTGGCTCATTGTTCGCGGTGACTGTTCTTGGGGCCGGGCTGAGCGACAGACACTTAAAACGGGGCCGTAAATAAAAGTGACGACTTGCAGGAGTGAGGTCAAGGCTACCGGGAGGAAAGGTCTTTCCAGTTTGGAAACGGACTTCTTCGAGCTCGGAGGGCAACAGTAGTCGTCAGCGAAAACCGCTGCTGAGTGTGAAACTTAGGTCTGACTCTCGTTCACGGAGACAGCTTAGTGAATGAAACCCTCAGAAACAGGGCGCGATATTTTCCCACTGAAATTGTTTTCAGAGTAACGAAGATGGAGTTTGTTTTTGGCAACTGGCTGCTTTCTCTTGCTAGCACCTGTTTCTCTTTTTCACCCCTTCCCCCTACCCTCGCCTCTTTGGGGGGAATGTGTATTTATCATTCTATTTGTGCCTTCAGCTAGTCGAAGTGTATGGTTTCGGGAGAAGAATCCGTTTTTAAAAACAAAGTGCAATTTCCACTCTACAAAGGGCCAAGCGCTGGTGTAGACATTTACTGCTCCTCCACCCTAGCCGCATGCTAGCACTCATGAAGGCAGACGGTGCACCCGGAGTCGAAGGGAGCCAGTTATCCCCAGCTGGAGATGCCAAAACACAACTAGCGCATGCTCATTGTGTTGGAGGTTAGGACACTCGTTTTCCCATTTCCCTGAATTACAGTGATATCACCTGTTCATGGTGTCTGTTCCTTAGCACTACGAAGGAAGGTGCATTTTCCTGAGAAGGATATTTCTTCTTTTTCTAAAGTCCATGGGTAGTAATCAGAGTAAGCTGATCCAGCAAGAGGGAATTTTAAAAATGATATATATGTATATATATACGTGTGAGTGTGGGTGTAATATATATAAATATATATTTCTGTAAATCCCAGTAGTTACTAACACACCTAACTGCCCTGGTTACATTTGCTTTGACTTGCGTGATGGACTTGCTAAATGGCATCGGTCTGCTGAAATCTGAAGTTCCAGCCCCCAGGAGAAATAATATGAACACCTCTCTCTGACCACAGTCTGATTCCACAGGGGAAAAAACATGCACCAGGAGTGTTATTTAGGTTATTGAAAGCTGTGTGATTTATTCTAAGGAGGGAAGCAAGAGTTAGGTAGAAGAAAATAGAAATGGAAGGCCTGAGTAGGCATCCAAACCATACTCATAGTTCCACAAATATGTATGTGGAAAGTATATTGTGTTCTCTCTTTCTCCTTTATCACTCTTAGTATTTGTTTATATCCTTAATGCTTTTCATCACAGTTTTTGTGCCTCTTGTTTGGAGGGAGGGGGTTGGCTTTGAAAAAAAAACTTTTATATTTTCAGTCTATTATTATTTTAGATTTTTAATATCAGTAGTGCTCATTGAATACAGGGACTTATCTTTTATACTCTTCTTTTGTTTGTCTCCTTGCATGCCATGTCCAACTTAGTATGGGACCATGTGAGCAATAAATCAACCAGGTTCTAATGAAGATTAAGTTATGGAAGGTATCCACAGCTTTGTATAAACTGTATACTCATTTAACTACCTTCCCACATGACCAGTTTTAGCTACTTGATTGTTCATCTTCTGAAGTATCCAGACTCCCAAATTCTTACCCAGATTGACTGCTGCCCTAAATCTTGACTGTACAAAGAACAGAACTTAATTATTTTGGTCTTATTTATCAGTCAGCAGTGTTTAGTGTTGCCAACAGTTTAATTATATCATTGAAATATGCATGACTCTATGTTGAAAAAGGTTCTTTTAAACTTGTTTCTTCATAAAGAAAAAAAAAAAGTCCTTGTGAAGCCATAATTTCACTGCTGTGAGGACCCCTAGCCATTTGTGTTTATTGAGTTTACTCTTTCACATGAAGAAAGAACCATTGTTTTGTTGTCTAGGAGCTGAAGGAAGATGGAAAGTGAGAAAAGAAAATCAAGCACTTTAGAATGCTATTATTTTCCCTACTTGGGAAAAATATTTTTTTAAGTAAATAGTAATTATTTTCTTAAAGATACACTAAAACCTTATTAAAGGATCCTGAGGAAAAGAAATTTTCAGGATAGAAATGCTGGCTGTTACTAAATACTCATAGAAGATTGGTGCATACAAACACATGCATTTTTGAACCAATCTCATAACACATTTTCTTCTTTCCATAGAATTTTGAAATGTTATTAAATCTTTGTTATTAAAACATTGAAATCTCATCAAAATCTATATTTAAATATACTGTCTTTTTGCAAGTGCTTTAATTGTAATAGCCTATTTGTTGAGATTAAAAAGAACATCATTGATGTCATGGTGTGCTTTGCATTTTAAAATAGTAGCTAATGAATTACAAACATTCATTACCCCACAACCACTTGCTGAAATTTCTCAGGACCCCCAAATAGAGAATTATTTGTACTATATACTTACTATCATTCAGATCCTTGCTGAGTTTATGTTGATCCCCTTTTCTTCTTCAGAATTAATTGTCTTTTAAATTAATACTCTGTTGGCTGTGAATTTTTTGTTATTTTTCTCCTATGTCATAAATTTATGTGAAAATATCTTCAACATTGTCTCGTTAGGGAATTTGCTGTTGATAACACGTGGGAATTGGGGGAGGGATGAGAGAACCACTTTTATTAAACCTGGAAAGAGTCAGAGCTTAACAAGGGAAGAGAGGGCAGGTTTCACCTGAATAAAATTCACTGAGGAATATTTCTTTGACCTTTAAAAGTCCAAGCTATGTAGCACATAATATACATTTGGGTAATTCAGGTACTAAGCTCACATATCATAAAGCAAACAATAGAAATAATAAGAGTATCATAGTGCCTTCACTTTCTTACATTTGAATGGTGACTTTAACTCCATTCACTTTTCTTCATACTAAGTAATGAAAACTACCCACAGTTTTCTTATTTTTTTTTTTTGTTTGTTTGTTTTTTTGGCCAGGAGTGGGTATAGATGAGGGGCTAGGAGGGGAGGGAGCACTGTTCTATTTATGTAAAAATGAAAATTGTCAATGTTTATTTTGGAAAAGTTGTATTTAAAAAGTTCAGTTTCTTTTGTAAGTTTAGCGCTTATTAAATGTTTACTGAGGAAGATGAAGTTTGACACTCAATTTTCATAACCAAATACAACCAGAAACAAATTGGTTAAGTGATTCAAATTAGTGCATTTAAATCTTAAATTTAGTTTTCCTTCTCATAAACTAATATGAAGAAAAATATTGAATTAGGTTTTATTGCTAATAACCAATATTCATTTATATTCTCTTGAAAACGAAGATTAACATGATTAACAAAATGTAAACATTTGTGAAATGAGGATATAAGGGGATGCAAATTAATGATTGTGTATACTTTTGATGTATAGCTTTTTTTCCCTGGTAAATGAGTATTTTTAATCTCAGGGGTGATGTGAATTTCTTAACTGATCACATTTTCTCTTTTCCTTTGACCACTAGAAAGCTTAGAGCCAATCTGAGATCTAATTTATTGATCAGATAAGGCTCTATAGAATGCATTTGTGTATTATCTTTCTCAATGACCTTATCTTATTCTACTGTCAAAATGTCTGTTTTTTTTTTCTTTTTTTTTCCACTGTGGAAGGAGACAGACCATCAAAGTTAATTTGAATAAGTGTTTAGAAATACAATTAAGTCTGCAATTATTAAGGTCTAATATTGCAAATGCTGAGTGAGGGAATATCAGGCAAACTAAGGCATAATTTCTGATATAAAGATACTTATGATCTAGCTCAATATAGAAGCCACAAACACATAACAGATTAGCTAACAATGAATCAGTGTATATACACACATCTCTTGCATTAAATTGAAAACCTAGACTTTATCTTTAATGATGCTCAGCTTCCACTTTCTAGAAAAACACTATTAATAGTACTAACTGGTAGAGCAAAGTAACCAAATCTTTTCATTAGAATTCCCCTCTGGGTATACTAAACTCTAAATAGTCTGAGGATGTGAGGATGAAAATAAATGTTGGAAAGTCACTGTGATTCTGTGGTAGTGGAGTGGGGACTTCCAGACCTTTCTCTTCTCTTTTTCTTCTTTCTCTTTCTCTCTTCCTCTGTCTCTCATTGGCTTTTCTACTTGCTCCCCAGTCAGCCAGTAGCTGGACCTGATTGACAAGTGTGACAATTCCAATGTCAAGCTAAATCCCACCAGGCTTGTCAGCTTATGAAATTTCTGGATATGTAAATACAATAGTTCTAAGTAATGTACTTAAATACAGTAGTTAAGTGCCCACTGGTTGTTTCCATTTGTACTTGAATCAACAACCATTTTCAGCTTTTAGAAGGGACCACCCACAAAACTGTTCTCAGGGAAAGATAAAAAAGTAACGTGAAAAATAAAAGAACTAAATTATTGACCCAGGGTGACATGTTTATGGCTAAGGCCACAAACTCTGAATTAAACTTTCAAATCTAAACAGCCACCTCTGGGTATAAATCTGATTCTCATCTTCTCCATCTCCCATATACACACCATTTTTTTCAGACATCTCAATTATAGTTAATGTTAAAAATAAAGTCTGAAACACAGATCTGTTGTCCTGAACTGAAGCAAACTATCAGACTTTGACAAATAATGATCATTTAAACTTGGCCTTTTAAAAAGCACATTGGATACAATGAAAATCCGTGTAGTACATTCACTGTGCTTCCACTTATGATATAAATAGTGCATAAAGCTTTAAAATTTTCATCAAATTAATGTTTCACTGACATGAAAATTAACTGCTGACATCTAAGGTGCATGCCATGTGATGATTCCTAATTGGCAAGTGAACCTTAAAGGGTTATTTATAGATTACATTGCAACAAAGTGCTGGAGTAAATTCTCATTGTGCAGTTCAGTTCAAACTGATGTTTTAGCTTTGATTCTCTTCACTTTTTTCACATCCTTTTTGATCTCTAAAGCCTCTCAGAAATAAGCTACCTAAGGTGCTAAATATATAATTAATAACATTTGGGCAGAGAATTTGTCTTCAAATTATTCTTAAGAGATTTGGAGACCAGTTAAGTATCCTTCACCAGTTTGTTCAGTTATGAATAACTCTTGGGGCTGTGAATTTGAACTCAAAGATCTGGTAATATTCATTTCCATCCAGAGCACATAGGATGAATGTTCACGTAGTAAAAGTGAGGAAGAAACTTGAACATTTATCAAAGGAATTAATTTTTAAGAATAGCTGCCTTTAAAGATCTAAGTGGAAATACTATTTTATTCTCTAATGACAATTAAGGTTTCTTTTGTCTCTATTTTTCATTACATTTTGTGTATAGGGAATGTGGTAAGAGAATTATAATGTATCTGCAATTCCCATGCTACGTTATTAGATGAAAATTTAGCTTTTCTTTTCTTTATTCCATGTCTGTGTCTGCCTAAAGGTAGAATGACCAAATAAAAAGTGAAAAAGTAAGTTCTTCATTTATTCTGCATATTTTTGTTCACTATGGATTTTGTACGTGATCCCATAAGGCAGTTATGTAAGCTATACATTTGTGCCTACAAAGATAAGTTTACAATTTATTAACTTTTAGACATTTTCTTCATGCTATACTCAACCTGGAATGTTCTACTTTCCCTACCAGATTTGTGAAACGCCTATCTTTTCATAAAGATTTACTTAGACATTTTCTCTTTGAAGGAATCCCCACCATTGGCTTTGAATTTGGCATTTTTTTAAAAAAAATGTGTGGATATGTGTGTGTGTGTTTTACAGTCATATTGTAAACCTGAAAATGTTTAGAAAATTTAAATAATTTTATACAAATATAGTATTTATTATGATTATTACTATCATTATAATGCCAAAGAGACAAAACTAGACATTGGATCTAAGCTACATGTGGGAGTGAATACTTATTTATTTATTTTTAACAGTTTTGACTAGTAGTTGAATAATTTGTCCTTAGGCCTGTTGCTTTTTTTTTTTTTTTTTTTTTAGGTACGCGGGCCTCTCACTGTTGTAGCCTCTCCCGTTGCGGAGCACAGGCTCCGGACGTGCAGGCTCAGCGGCCATGGCTCATGGGCCCAGCCGCTCTGTGGCATGTGGGATCTTCCCGGACCGGGGCACGAACCCGTGTCCCCTGCATCAGCAGGCGGACTCTCAACCACTGCGCCACCAGGGAAGCCCAGGCCTGTTACTTTTTATTGACGAAAATCTTCACTAGTTCTGTATGGTGTGGTGTGGGTATGATCAAGGCAACTTGTTTTCTTGATGATGAAGGTTTATCAGAAAATTTATCCCTTAATTACAAAAACTCTCATTAATAAACATTGAATGAGGACTTACTATGCATCAGGTATTGACATAGGAAATGAGCATAAAAAACAAAAAATAAATAAAAAGGTCTTGCCCTGAAGGAATTTAGAATCAAATGGAGAATAAAAATACTGAATTAATGTGGTAAAAAAAATTACACACATCATCAGGGAATATTTGGGGAGCTATGAGGAAAGGTGTGTTTCTCAATTTGGGTGGGTGGAGGGTGGTCTGGGAAGGTTTCATGGGGGATTTGAAGCAAAAAGGACAAGCAGAAGTCTAGCAGGTGAAGAAGCAGTAGATGGGGGTCTCTGGCATAGAGCTGCTGGAGAAAAGAACAGTGAAGCATATGTGGAAAATCCAGAATGTCCAGCAGAAGTATCATATGTTAGACTGAAAACCAGTTTAGTAGTCTGGACTAGAAATCAAGATTTGGAGGTTTAATCCTGATTAAATCCAACACTCTTTTTTTTTTTTTTTTTTTTTTTTTTTTTTTGGGTTACGCGGGCCTCTCACTGTTGTGGCCTCTCCCGTTGCGGAGGACAGGCTCCGGACGCGCAGGCTCAGCGGCCATGGCTCACGGGCCCAGCCGCTCCGCGGCATGTGGGATCTTCCCAGACCGGGGCACGAACCCGTGTCCCCTGCATCGGCAGGCGGACTCTCAACCACTGCGCCACCAGGGAAGCCCCTAAATCCAACACTCTTATAATGTATGTCTGCACCCATGCAGCTGGACATATCTAAGTACACAACCATGGTGTCATTTCCTATTCATTCATCTTAAATGGATTCTTAAAATCATCAGATAATCTTACTGAACTAGCCTGCTCCATTTCCTTTCCTAGAAATCTATATACCATGCTTCCTCTTCTCTCCTCCAAACTCTCAGTACCTCTGTCTACATCCTCACCCTCAGATGAAGGCCTTGCTTCCTATTTGCTGATATTGAGCCATCTGAAAAAAACTGCACAGTTGCCCACTACCACACTTATCGAACTACAAGTATTTGCTCCCATGTAATCTGCTCTCTTGCAGGTTCTCTCACATAGCACTGGTAGAATTTAAACTGTTACATTTTAGTAAATGTAGAAATAGTAAATGCAATTTATTAGTGAGTAAAACTATTACTTTAGACCTTGAACTTTCATTTTTAGTTGTTTAGCATTGGGAAATAATCAGGGTTGGAGTCAAAGATTTTTGTAAAGTATGTTGGTATAATTAGAAAAAATGAGAAACAATATAAATTTTTAGAATTTAGACAATATAAAATATAATATATAAACAATATAAAAACAATTTTATATTTAAACAATATAAAATATAATATAATATAAAATATAAGCAATATAAAAACAATTTTATATTGTTTATAAACAATATAAAAAATTAGAAACAATAGACCAGCCCAAGGAGAGAAAAAAACCACAATAAAGTACAGTACATTCTTATGACAAAATGTTAAACATCATTTAAAATTATTTTTTAAATTAATGATATGTAAAAAAAAAAACCCCTAAAACTGTACATAATACAGTTTTGTTATATGTATGTAGAAAGAGAAATAAATGAACCATGTTAAAAGGCTGTGTCTCTGGACATTGAGATGAAAATCGTTCTATATAGCAGATTCTCAGAAAATCCACTCAGCTTGGAGGAGAAAGGTTTTTGACAGGAAGATCCTGGTGACATAGAAAACGTCCACTGAATAAACACAATAGTGAAAGCCATCTCTATAGTGTGATTCAAGTGTCATTGAAATATCAATCCCCACCAGGCATTCCCCTTGCCTGAAACATTGAATCTGCCAAGACCCATGGAATTTACTGCTAAAATACAACACAAGTTTATTCAGTTTTCACCATCTCCACCCCTGTCCTTCTATTGTGAGACATCACAATTTCTAGACTGGATCACTACTTTAGCTTTCAGCAGGTTCTTCCCACTCTTGCTGTTGCAGAAATAATGATCTGAGAGGCCGTATTGCATAGTGTTCAAAGCATGGACCCCATTGGTGGGCTGCCTGAGTGTGAATCCCAGCACTGCCACTTACTAGCTGTGAGACTGGGGGCAAGTTACTTGATATCTTTTTACTTTTATTTTCCCATCAATAAAATTAAAGATATTAATACCTACCTTTTGAGGTTATTATGAGAATTAAATGAACAACTAGCTTAAAGCAAGTAGTTTTATGTGTTAGCTATTTGTCAAGGCTTAAATTAGATTATAACCTTCCTTGTTTAATATCATCCAAGGACTTCTGATTGCACTTTGAATTAAATCTTTATGATCACCTGCATCAACTTTATTACTCTTGGCTATTTTCTGTTTTCTTGCTATTTTTCTGAAAACACCAAGTCCTGTTCTGTTACTGGGCCTTTGTACTTGCTGTTACCTTTGCCTGGTATACTCTCATCTGATTCTCCCCAGAGCTGCTTCTTGTCCCACCAGTCTCAGCTTCTGCCACATCCTCTAAGAGCCCTTTCCTGATTTCTAGTCATCTAAGGGACACTTCGTACTATTCTTTTTTCCACTCTCCACATTTTATTAATAGACCTTATCACAATTTGAGCTTTTTGTTTGTTTGTTAACCTTTTTCCCCTCTTTTTTCACTGCTAGAATTTAAATTCTGTGAAACAAATATGACGTCTGCCATGGTTATATTTGTTTCCCCCAATACCTAGAAGAGAGTGTGGCATGTCGTCCTGAATAAATATTGGACGGCTGGCTGGCTGGCTGGCTGAGATTCTCACTATTGTCATCTTGGAATTTGCATTTCTAGAATGACTAACTTCATATTTGTAAGGTCTGTAAGTCACTAAGGAGATATACAAGGTTAAGTTGTTAACACTTGTTATTTTAGCTCTGGTTCACAGGGCCTTAACAATACTTGTCAGTACACAAGTACATTTTGAAAGAAGTAGAGAGTTTGAGAGTGGAGAGGGGAACAGTAAGTGAATTGGAGGACTTGAGATGTAAAGATACTTCAGGCTAAATGGAAGCTGCAGTGATGGGGGTACGGGGTGGGCTTAGGGTGTGGTATTAGAATGTCGATAGTTCAGGCATTCAAGAGGAAGTGTCAGACCAGCATTTCACAAAGAAACAGGTTAAAAATACTATATAAAGTAACTTCCATAACATTTTACTTCTTAACTTTAGAAAATGTTGAATAAGGCTCTGTATATACATAAAGCCAAAATAAGTGGATGAAAGATTTTTTAAAAGTCAAATTAGTTATTTGATGTCATGAAATAAAAACAAAACTGTTTTCTTTCTCTGATTCAGCTCCTTTTTAAAATGGAAATCAGTCAAACCTGAGTATTGTATATGTGTGTGTCTGTCTTTGAAACTTTTTTGTTTTCTTCAGACAGAAAAACACTTCATGTGGAAAAGATGTTTTCATGTGTTGTTTTTGATTATAAAACTGTGAAGGCATGGAAAGTTTTGTATCCAGTGATGTTCCTTTTTTCTTACCAGGAGGTGTCACTACAGCTTATTCAAACTTGCTAGTGCATTCTGTATGGACAAACTAGTGCTAGCATTTTATCAGAGTGTCAGTACCCAGCCACCAACTTCTTTACTGAGTTGCTTGAAGGAAATCTGATGAAAATAGAATTCTTTTCAGGTGCCTGCTTCTCCTCCAAACAAATATTCCTGTCATGAACTAGCTGAAAACCTGAAACACTTGTTTAATATTCTGGAAACAAAAAGCATTCTTACTTTCTCTGAATGTTGAGTGGGGCAGGGGATGGTGAAGAGGAAAAAATAAAAGAGTGGGATAAAGGGGAGAGATAGACATCAAGAAACATGAAGAGTGAAACTGAAGTGTTTCCAGTGATAACACACTGCTTGAAGATCCCTGAACACACAGTTCTCTCACCCAACTGACTTGCATGTTTTGTCCTTTCCCTACCCAGATAAGACCAGCTTCTTCTCTGCCCAGATAAGACCAGCTTGCTCTGCCAGAACTGTTATAATTAAAATAAAAATATCTATCTGGTATTGAGCTGATACACTATCCCAGTTATTCGACACATGTAATTTCTATCTTGTCTGATAACATAAAATATTATTACTAAATAATAATATTACTACTAAAAATTTACTAAAATTTTTACTAAATTATTACTAAAAATTTTTCCGGTGAAGAAAATGAAAATTGGAAAGGTTGCATGATTTGTAATTGTAGCTGTGATTTTATCATAGGCTCATCAGATTTCAAAAACACATCCTTATTCTTTGTATAATGCCACTACAGAGTCCCTCCCACTGGAGACTTGCCTAACATCCTTTCACCCCTGACCAGTGTAGATATACCTCCTCTGGGTCCCACAACATCTGGTGCTTACCCCGTGTGAACACTCATCGTGACTGGGCCATGACTCTCTTATTTTCTTGTCTCTTGCTTCACCCAGAGTCAGAGTATTTTAAGGTAGGTACAATATCTTGTCTCTAGAACAGAACATGAAACTCCTAATATTGATCAACTGGATGGGCAAACAAGAGAACAGGTGCACCCAAAGATGGGGCTCCAATGTGGATGAGGGTGTGGGTGAGCAAAGCATGGAAGGTAAAGACCATGGTGCTGCCAGCCTTCACCCATTTCTGTTGGCCTCACTTGTTCCACAAGCAACTAAACAATGAAGAGGAAAGTCTCAGCGTCTGGAGAGGAGGAAGAACAGGGTTATTTGCCCAAGAAGGAGGGGATATTCAGCACATCCCATACCTTGTAGCTCCTCTAGAACTGGAGGGAAGAGTGGCATCCTAAGAGTCGTGTTTCCTGCTGACCTGCAGGTGGCAGCATGGCCCAGCTGTCAGAGACCAGCTCAGTTCTTACACACCCCTATTGCTGCTGTGGGACTCAGAACTGTTCTCAGGGCATTAAGTGCCCTGGGAATGATTAATGGTGCTGCCCCTTCACTGTACCCTGAGGGTAATTGAGCCTGCAATATTTTGGAGGTTGCAGAGAGACTTCCTGAGCCTCTTTCTAATAGAAGAGTTTGGACATTATATCCCTTTGGAGACGTCCCAGAAACCTTTTGTTGAGTCTAGAATGCAATCATTGGCAGAACGATTTGAAAGGGGAGAAAAAAAAGCCCACCACCACCATCCCTAAAATATGAGGAAATTGAATAGTCTTAATGTTTTTTCAGATGTCTGGTTTGCTATGCATTCCATATTCTTTTTTCCTTCTTTGGTTCTGAAATAGTATTCCTTTCCACCTGACTTAAAGCAAATCCTCTGGAAGGTAGCTTATGTTAATTGACTGGGTATTTTGAAAGAGTGCAGGCAGAGCTATGTATAATGTCTTTATTTAAATAAGCTCTAAGCCCTTTTATATTGTAGGGTGAGGTATTTAAAAGTAAGATGATTGGAAATTTCTAAAGTTGCACACAATTCAAAAGAATGTGAAACATTTTAGAAGGAGCAACTGACAAGGGTACAGTGTCCATTTATTCTAAATATACATGTAATATCAATTATGTAAGGCAACCAACAAAAGATATTAAGCTTGTCAGGTTGGGTTTGTGTGATTGCTTCTTTTCATTAGAAATTTTACTAGCTGGGAAAAATGCCAGGTTCTAAACACTGGGAAAAGGTATCTTGAATAGGTTATAGTGGTAGATCTTCTCAGTGTTGAGAGAAAAATCAAAGATTCAGAAAATGTTTCCTCATCTATGCAACCAAATGGGGAATCTGAATCTCCACCTTTCTGTACTTTGGTTTTAAATAGCCCTGGTGGTTGGTAAAAAGCAGTGGTTTGTAGCTTCTTCAGTGATTTTTAAAAATATCACTTTGGGGGCTTCCCTGGTGGCGCAGTGGTTGGGAGTCCGCCTGCCAATGCAGGGGACACGGGTTCGTGCCCCGGTCCGGGAGGATCCCGCATGCCACGGAGCGGCTGGGCCCGTGAGCCATGGCCGCTGAGCCTGCGCGTCCGGAGCCTGTGCTCCGCAACGGGAGAGGCCACAACAGTGAGAGGCCCGCGTACCACCAAAATATATATATATGTATATCACTTTGGTAATTTTGAGAACAGTTGTTCTTCCCTCAAATCTGTGAGATTTTACTCTCCATCACAGAAGGTTCTTTCATGGTAGACCATGACGATTTAAAGCTGTGTTATAGATGTTTTTAGAGAGCCAAACTTAGCTGGTTCTCCATGTACTGACACTTTCATGCTTTAGTAGGCAATAAATTTGGTCTCTTTAATTTTTTGGAATAGAGAAGAAAATCAGAAGGATGATTAGAATGACCCCTCAAAGTCTGTTTTTAGATTAGATTGCAGGTGTTTTACGGACTGCTATTCTGTGTGCCTTTGCTTTGTTAGATTTATCTCAAGGGTTGAACTTACAATAGTGTCTTTTTGTGATGAAAACCTAGGCTAGGGATTACAAGTGAGGGGTGGGGATGGAGAATTCATTGAGATAGGTCCACAACGGTTTATTCACAGCCTCTGATTTAACTCCAACTTTAACAACAAAATAAGTAAGGAAAAAAATCCCAGCATACCCTAAAATCCTGCTTGATGATCCACGACTCGTAGAAGGGCTTTTCCCAGCCTACTAGTCTCTATTTCTTTGGCTGCTTTGGGCAACTTATCAAAAATTTCTTCCTGGTGGCCACAACAGTGAGAGGCCCACGTACCACAAAAAAAAAAAAAAAAAAAAAAATTCTTGATTTTATCTCTTGATATAAAGATCTCCATTTCCATGCTGCCTTTAATTAATATACTGCTGAATATGTAAATATTATGTCTTGCTCTAAGTATTATTATATATATTTTGTATATTTTTTCTAATATTTCTAAATAAATTATAACTATTTTGTTATCAATGTCTAATTCATATTTGTAAAGGAACAATTTTTGAATACATTGAAGTCATTTCCTTGCAGAGTTAGGAGACTTATTGCTTAAGAAAAGGACACAGTTGGTACTTTCTAAATAGAGTGTCCACTGATCAACTTTGCATTTCAAAGCTTAACTTCTTGACTTCTTTACTGTAGCACAGTAATGTTCTTGAAAATCAGGTATTGTTGAAAAAAAGGATTTTCTAAATCCTTTAGCTTTCAGCAAATCAAGAACCAAGACTGGTAGAATAGATCAGAGTTTTAGTGCATTCCAGGAAATAGGGCAAACTCAAGATGAGACAGAAGAAATGGAAAGCCCACTCTTTTGGCCCTAAGGAATTGTGGTAGGGAAAAATTATGGCATTGGGGAACCAGGATGGGTTATTTAAGATCCTGACCTTCCTTCTTTGACTTTGAGATCAGAAAAAGAGCAGGATTAGGAAGGAATGCCAGTGGTGTGCTTCCCAGGTATTAGGTTTTAGGAGGAAACAGCAAGGTTTTAGGAGGAGCCCCAGTATGACCTGGGCAACAGTAGAGCAGTGGTGGTGACAGTTAGCTTGGTTCATGAACCTCCAAAAAGGGATCTAGAAGCCATGTCCCAGTGAGGGCATAGGGAAGCGAGCAGATTAGTGGCGATCTGAGGTTTGAAGGAAGAAGGTGCCTGCCATGGGTGGAATCTTAAAGATTAGGAGAAATGGTTTGTACCTATGGATACCAACAAGGGGCACCAGCAGGTTCTTCCAAAAGACTAGATGGGACAATCAAATTTCAGTAGTTACCCACAGTGCTTATATTTAGTAGGTCCACAATGACATGCTTACATCATTTGTTTACAGTCAGTGTCTATAATGATAGTTTTTATTGGACTGGCATCCATTTTGATTGGTTAGTGCCATGCTGTACCCATTGTTAAATATTTTGAATTTACTCCAGGTTATCCCCATAGGGAGTAAACTGGTCTTACCACTCTATGTTATGTATCTATATGAGAGCATCTGAAATTCTGGTGTGGATTGGGGCCCCCTTCCATTCACTGTCATAAACCCATGGTCAATCTAGAAATTATCTTAGGGAATAAAGGAAGAAGAAATGCAAATCAAAACTGCAATGTGGTATCACCTCACATCTGTCAGAGTGGCCATCATTAAAAAATCTACAAACAGTAAATGCTGGAGAGGGTGTGGAGAAAAGGGAACCCTCTTGCACTGTTGGTGGGAATGTAAATTGATACAGCCACTATGGAGAACAGTATGGAGGTTCCTCAAAAACTAAAGATAGTACTACCATGTGACCCAGCAATCCCACTCCTGGGCATATACCCAGAGAAAACCATAATTCAAAAAGAGACATGCACCCCAATGTTCATTGGAGCACTATTTACAATAGACAAGACATGGAAGCAACCTAAACGTCCATCAGCAGAAGAATGGATAAAGAAGTTGTGGTACATATATACAATATACAGCCATAAAAAGGAACGAACTAGAGCCATTTGCAAAGATGGGGATAGACCTAGAGACTGTCATACAAAGTGAAGTAAGTCAGAAAGAGAAAAACAAATATCATATAATATCACTTATATGTGGAATCTAGAAAAATGGTACAGATGAACTTATTTGCAAAGCAGAAATAGAGACACAGATGTAGAGAACAAATGTATGGACACCAAGGGGAGAAAGGTGGTGGTGGGGGGTGGGATGAACTGGGAGATTGGTATTGTCATATATGCACTATGATATATAAAATAGATAACTAATGAGAACCTACTGTATAGCACAGGGAACTCTACTCAGTGCTCTGTGGTGACCTAAATGGGAAGGAAATCTAAAAAGGAGGAGATATATGTATACATATAACTGATTCACTTTGCTGTACAGCAGAAACTAACACAACATTGTAAAGCAACTATACTCCAATAAAAATTAATCTAAACAATTAAAAAAAAGACTGTGTCCTCCAGAAAATGACTATATAAACAGCCCTACTAAGGAGTTAATTTTGAATAAACCCAATATTTAAATTTAAGGAGACTGCTTAAACTTGAAAATAATTAAAATATTGTGAATTAGTAAATGTATGTGGAGTAGGACAACTTAAAGAAGAATTATATGAGAGAAATAAAGGAACTATATGTTCTTTTCGCATCTCAGAATAGGATGGTAAATTTCCACCCACCTCCTATACATTCTTGCTGAGTCCTGTACAGTAACAGTTGCTTTGGATCTGTGGCCCAAGCTGACTTCTGATATCTTCTGTTTGTACCTCTTGCTTCTCACATGTACATAAATGTACAGGAATTCATACACTGTCCAGTTAGTGTCCTTTAGGTGTCTTACTTACACCCGATATTCCCAGATCTAATCCAGAGTTAGGGCCGTCAGCCCCCTTCTTACATCAAGCTGAGTGGATCCACTTCAAACCTAGTAATTAACCCATTTCTTTGGATTTGTCTCTGAACCTTTATGATATTCTTCTCCCTTTAAAGAATGTGGTTCCCATTGTGGCTAAGATCATGTTGTTCCCTAAAGATAGTGATCTAAGATAGTGAAATAAGTGGGAATAATAACACCTTGGATCCTATGTTTTTCATCTTTGAAACTCCCTCTGCTTAGAAAGACTACTACGTTGTATAACTCCAAGGTGAACCTTTAACACTATGGGTATACAAAACAAGGACCTGGATTTCTCACAATTTGATGAGTTTTTTTTTCCTTTTGTCTGGGGGAGGGTGAGAATAGTTAATAAATTATTAAGCAAAAGAGCCAGTATTCAAATTTAGATTCTTTCTTAATCCAGACTCCTCAATTGTAATTCCACTTGATTGGCACCAATATTTTTATAAACTGTTGGTAACCAATAATAACATATATGGTCAGGAGAAAGAGCAGTTACATGTCAGTATGTTTCTGTACCTCTTTGAAACCCCTAAGTGATGAAATTTCATTGGGTACAGTGTGGAGTTCCTTGTTAGGAAGGAACTTTCTATAGAAGCTTCGTTCTGAGGACTTGAAACAAGAAAAAGGGAGATGTGGAAGAGAAGAATGTTATCCCCTTATACATCTTTCTCTTATTGCATTTGTCTGCAGTAAATAATTAACCCCTAAGGCCATTGAAAGTTTCCAGCAACAAGTCCACTTGTTTGTTTCTGTCTCTTCTAACCTTTCCATAAAAATATTTGAGGTAGCAAATCTATTAGGATAATTCATTAGGCCTATTGACTAATAAAGAGGTTTGTACTAAGTTGGGAAAGAAATCTATGAAAGGATTGTTTCAGCTGCTTTCACTACCGACCATGAATCACACAACCTGGAGAACTCTACTATTCCTGTGAATTAATAATATCTTTTCAGCAAGGTGTTTGCTGAGCAACCTTGGTGGGCAAAGGAGGTTTTGTGGTATACAAGGCAAAGCTTAACACAACTCACAACTCTGTACACATGAGGAAGAGTGCATGTACATGTGCCTCACCCCAAATGGCAGAGAATTCCAGCATTCTTGTTTTACTTGGAATATGTTTTAGAATGAACATGTAAATATCAAGGTGGGTATGTTCAAGGGTCTCTATGTGTGTGATATTTTAGCAGTTCTTTCAAGAAAATTACGTAGTCCTAGTGTGAACACCTAACCGTCAAAGAGCTAAAAATGTATTTTCCCCATCCTGACCCATGATCACCTTCACCCTGGTAACCACTACTCACATATTTATTTTCCATGAAAACTTACTAGTAGATCTCTCTTCTTTCATATCTTCTCAGAAACAAAGTGTAAGGTTTATTCTAGAGTGCTTTTGTGTGGATGTGAGCTGAGATGCCCAATAATAAAACTAGTTGAATTTATGGAATTCATACCATGCACCTTGCACTCTGCTACGTTAGCTAGTTGCATGCATTATTTCATTTAGTCCTGATTATGAAAGTTCATATTGTTAACACTGTTTGGCAGAAGATAAAACTGAGTCTTTGAAAGGTCAAGTAGCATGTCCAACCTTTAGGTGGTTGGGGGTGGAATTAAGGCCAACCTCAGAGACCACACTCTTCATCATCATTTTCTGCTGCTTCCTGCAGTAAAACAAAGTGTTTGGTAAACCTGAAAGCAAGTTTTCTCAAGGAAGGAGCACAGAGAAGATTATCTATGTACTTAAGTTGCCATAGGATAAGGGAAATGACAATGGAGTGAATCAGAGGTATGTGAATATCTGTTGTACTTACTTTGTTGGGTTGTTGGGAAGACAAATACATTTGTGAAAGGTGTTTTAAGACTATGAAGTGCCAGGATACAAAGCACAACCAACTAAACAAGCAAATTTAAATGGTACTTGTTGGGGGGAACTTGGCAGTCCTTTTCTGTCTGATATTATATTTTATAAAATTCAGATATCTATTGGAAATAAAAGGTTTACTCAAAATCATAAAATATGCCTGGAGTAAATTCAAAGTACTACTTTTAATTTATAATTCTTAGCATCTCAGTCATTGTTAAATATTTTTAACTTTTATTCTAGTGAGTGGCTGAAATACAGAAAAATTAATTATATACTATTCCAACAAGCTCAAAATCTCTGGAATAAAGCCATTAAAAGTTTCAACCTGGATTTAGAATAAAATTGCACATTTAATTTCACCAGCTGACATTTTGAGGCTGAGGTAAAAATGCATGGCAGTTTTTTTTTTTCAAACTGCCCTATAAATATCATGTAAACACATTTTATGCATTTATAAGTATAAAAAGATATTTCCCAAAGTTAACTTAGAATGCTGCCCCCAAGTTTCCTGGTTTCTTTGCTCAACAAAATAATTGCTGATTATTTTGAAAAAGAATTATCAGAACAATATGATGGCAATGATTTTTTTCTTCCACCAGAGCTGCATGGTTTCTTTGAGTGGGCTGAAAGGGAGAGAGAGAAGGGAGGGAGGATATGAGGAGTCAATATGTAAGCTGTAGTCAAGGTAGTCTCAGTCTTTATAGAACTGAGATAAACCATCTTTTGCCTTGTTTCATTATCTGTTTAGCAGAAGGCTTGTGCAATTTGCATTTTAGAATGTTCAGTCCTTTTAATTTACTTCTAAATAATTTGTTTCTACATTATGCTGCTTTGTTTGTAGAGAAAAATACTTACACAAGTGTTTCATGAAGTAAAATGAACATGGCACTCTTCAAAGAGAATTTCAAAATAAAAACCATTAAGGATGAATGGCGTGCATTACAGAAATCTCTACCATATGTCTGAATGGGTCTTTGTATCAAGCTTATTTACAAAATTCATAGGCACTAATTTATCTAAGAAATAGAATGATAAAGCTTTCAAGCCAAAGAAAAAAATAAAAACATAGTAAATATAAAAGACACATTAATAATCTTTTCTGTGAGCCTGATTTTGATCTTTTCTTTTGGATTGTTTATTGAGTCATATCAGAAGGATTTGTTTAATTATATAGAAATTATTTGGGCTCAACAGAAGGTTGGCAGTATCAATTCCTGGAGTAGGTAGTTTGGAGGATGAACTACTAATATCATTGCATTTGGAAGAGAGGGACATTTGACCAAACTGTAGCAAATTCTGTAATCAAAGAATTTCTAAGAGGTAGAGTCTACCATGGTATATAAAACACATCTCAGAGACATTTCCCCCAATGAGATTGACCATCTCATTTCAGTAAAAACAAAGAATGAGAAAGGCTTATGTAATTAGACTACCTAAGTATTTTTTTTAAATGTCATTTTCAAAAAATGTGTACGCTTGTACCTTCAACATCATGTTCTGGGTCTGTTTATTTGAACAGACTCAATTGATGACCCCTTTCACTACTAAAAGTGAAACACCATGTATGTTTTAAGAGTTATTGAATGAATCTCATTGTTTTGTGCATACTATGAGAATCCACATTTTCCTATTTGTTTATTTAATGTCAGAGACTGCAAACATTGTATAATAAGTTAGTGTCTTGTTTGTATCAGTATTTTTGCACAGAATGTAACTATTGTAGAAAGAAAAAAATTATGGAGTAGATAATACAAAAGAATTTGGTAGTACAGAATCCTCAGTAACCTTAGGCATTAGTAGCAAACCTCTTTTGTTAGAGAAGAGAGTGGCATGGCACTCTGGACCATTGGAACTTGATGAGACCTTAGCTAAGGAAAGGTCAAGTGGTAATAAAAATTCAGCTTTTATCCTTATAGGTGGCATTTAAAGGTGATTTGTGAGGGACTCTACTTCAGTTGTTAGCACTGTTTAATTTTGGCTATGGTTCAGACATGATCATCTTAAGATATTCATGAGCAATAAAACCTAATTCAGAGCAAAATTTAACCCACGGTGGCACTATGGCTTCCAAATACAGTATCAATAGTGACTTGAAACTTCTCCATGTGAGGTGTAGAAGTATACTCTCTTTCAGAATACAATTCATATGTGTGAGGGCCCATTTTGTATGTGTCCAGGATCATTAATGAGCCACAGTAAAATATGGGGCCAGAGATTGTTTACAATAAAAATCGAGGTCATATCTTAACAATAATATCCACTTAAGTTAATCACTGTGGAAATGGTGACTATTTAATAATGACCATTCTAAGTCATCTAGTCTTTAAGGTGTGGATAGAATTGATAGATTTGACCACTTATTTTATCATAGAAAAATTTGCCAGCACATTTGCATGTTTTTTCCCCCATTTTGATTCCCCTGAATACCATCCAGTCGATAGGTAATACTGTAGGGAGACTGGGCATACGTACTAAGCCTTTCTCCAGAGTTGGAACACTATAATAATACAAGATAGAATCAAAGAAGAGTTTAGAGAGTATTTCCTGACGGTCTAGTGATTAAGGTTCTGTGCTTTCACTGCCGAGGGCACGGGTTCAATCCCTGGTCGGGGAACTGGGATGTCGCAAGCTGCTTGGCATGGCCAGAAGAAAAAGAAAAGGAATTTAGAGATAATCTTAATGGAAATCCCAACTGTCTCACCTATCAGCTTTGTGACCTTGGCCAATTATATAATTTCTCTAATAAATAGTGTATAAAGCAGATTTCATAAGAATTACAAAAAATAATATACTGCAGTGAATGGCATATTTTAAGCACTTGATGCTTGTTTTTGTTTTGAGGGAGGATTAACGTCGAGAACAGTTAAATATGTTGCAGTATGGGTCTGGCAGAATTTTTCAGGTAAAGGGATTTGAATCTAAAGAAGATTGTATACAGGCTTAGAGATGAAGGAGAAAGAGTCATAAAAATCACAATTTATTAGGTACCTAATATGTTTTGAACCCCATAGTGGGCACACATAATAAGAGAAAGCCAATATAAGAGGAAGTAGGAGAACTTCAGAAGAAGTATTACAGTTATTACCAATTTCTTTGCAAAACTTTGTGCCTCTGAAAATAAGCTGTGTCACACCTCTAGAAGTAGTTTGCTCATTCATGGCATGGATTAAGAAACTAGTTCTGATAATTGGAGATACCTAGTATGTTTTGTTGAAAGTATGCTATGAAGGAAAAATAATGAGCTTTTTTTGGTCTTCTCCCCTGAGTCCTTATGCATCCCAAAACACACTGGAATGAAAGCAGAGACCACATATGTGCTCACATAGATTTCTCTCTTTGAGAAAGTGAGCCATTAAGGGAAAGTATAACTTTGTATAGCCAGGGCCTAACATATTTTGATTATATAATTGTGCCCAATGAAAGGTTTTTGAATGCATGAATTAATGAACAAGTGCATTAGAGTGAATGAATGAATAAATGAATCTCCAAGTTAAGTCCAGAGTTTTGTTTTTTGTTTTTTTTAAGTCCAGAGTTTTAATGAGGAGGGTCGAAACATATTTATTGAGGACCCTTTGTTATACACATAATTGTCACTCTGCCAGTTCTGAAACGCATAAAATATTACATCACAAAAATGATCGCCGTTAAAGATGGTGAAGTTTTGGTAAAAATGATGTGTACATTCCTTGCTGGTGACATTATTAATTGATAATCCCTTTAGAAAGTTACATGACCATTTGCAGCAAAAGCCACAAATTTACTCATATCCATTGCCTTCAAAATTCTTCTCTTATGGAAACATTTGAACAGAAACAAAAGCTGACCATAAAAAAATTTTATTGCAATCAATATTAGTAGCAAAAAGTTGGAGACAAACTAAAAGTCCAGCAAAATAATGATTTTATAGATTATGGTACATCAACACAGTTTAATGCTATGAAGCCATTAAAATAATAATTACGTAGCAAAATAAGGTATGTTTATGAGATAATATATGTAAAAATAGTGAATGTGAAATTCTATGTATACCATTATTATAACAATGTAAATACAGCATGTGCATATCAATAATATGCATAAATAAAACTAGTAGTTCTGTCAGGATAATAAGATAATTGGTTTTGCATTTTCAAAACATTTATTCATCTTACATTATCTTTCAATACACTTCTAAAAATTTTATTTTCTTTTGTCATAAACAGAAACTGTAGGGCCTTTTCTTCTGATAATTCAGTGTCTTTATAGAGCTTGAGATTTATTATCATTTGCTCTATACAGAAATTTAGGAATATGTAGATGACTGGGTAAAAGGTATATAAAATTGATCTCTGGCTATATACTTTGAAGGCTGTTTTAAAAAATAAATTCCCAGTATACATTCATTTTCTTATATAGTTTGTTTTTCCTGAAAGTCAACTTAAGGTAAAAAGTCAAAGGCTTTTATCTTATAGATATAAATATGTGTGTATCTTTGTTAATCTGAAGGCAGCACATTAAAATGGAAAGGAGCACTTGGCCAACAGTTTGGATCTGTTGGTTTTACAGATGGGGGAACCCTGGGAGGCAGGGAGATGAAGTGATTTGGACAGGGATGCAATGCCAATTAATGGCAGAGCCATGGTCAAAATGTACAGGTTTTGAGCGAGTTGAGAACTTTTCCACCCACCTCTCAGCCAGAATGCTTTTCCCATCACCCTAAAATGAACTGTCAACTTCCTTCTAGCTTCAGAGCCCATGAAGATTTTTCTCTACCTGCAGTGTCACATCTGTGCTGCATCCCCATGTCTAAAGAGAACAGGATTTTCTATCTCAGCCAGAAATTGCTACTTAGTACACACCTGCACAGAGGTAAATGCTGGCGCTTGGGTAGTCTTGTCTCTATGTGCTCATTGGTTGCATCTCCTCAAAATCAGGAGTTCTGCTTCTCAGCTCTATATCATTAATGTGTTCACCTAGCTATAGCATTCCTATCTGTCTTAATAGCCTTTCCGAGTTCTCCCTCCCCATCATCCACAGGCAGAAATCCTGGTCAAAGCAAGTGGCTCCCACTGGGGTAGCTTTCAAAAATCCACAAAGAACAAATTAGTGTCCCTGATTTGCTTCAGAAACACACTGCAAAGAAGCCTCTACAACATGCTTGAAAGAAAACAAACAACTAAGAGAGAAAATAAGTTCAAAGGAAAACCCACTGCTATTCTTAAAGGGAGCTCTAAGGAGAAGACTTCAAGAAAGATAAATGGTTGCTGAGGACCGTTTGTGCATTAGCCTGTGGTAGAGCAATTAGGCAGTAGTGGAAGGGAGGATGAGTGGGTAAATTCATCTGAGGGTCCTATGAAGCCAACCTTGAAGGAATTTAAAAAATATATACTCGTTTTATTTAATGAATGTAGTCAAATGAACCTAGATGATTATATTTAATCTCTAAATTTATATATAGTTTGTCAAACCAGACATCAGTTAAACACAACTTCCTCCTTTGCACCCATTTGTTCTTGGCCTTCTCATTCCTTCCTTTGTGTTAATATGGTGATTAAGCTCTCTTGCTTTATCTCCTATTTACTATGTTGTAGAGAAATATATGACTCTTTTATTATCAGAGCAATAGGCAATTATTAGTTAGAAGACCCTTCTTAGTCTCTTTGGAAAAACCATTATTTTATTGCCTTTTATCAATAATATTCACCCAGAAACCTAGACAGTAAGTATTAACTGAGCATCTACTATGAATCAGGCTCTAGTCTAACCATCATGGAAGGTCCAAATCTGACTAATGTTTTGTCCTTGTCCTCAAGGATTTCATAGTGTGAGAAGGGGATATGAAGACTTCCTGGGACAGGTGCTGGTTTAACCAGTCTAGCTACCCTTTGTGTCCTCCCTCCTCTCATGGCTTCTGTGAACCTAGGCAGTATCTTTGATGAATAAGGCAACCAGCCAAGAGAGAAAGGCTCTAAATCAGTGGCTCCCAAACATGGGTCCTTGGATCTGAACCTCCAGATGAACCTCTTGTGCTTTTTTTTTCCTTTTTTTTTTTTTTGCGGTACGCGGGCCTCTCACTGTTGTGGCCTCTCCTGTTGCGGAGCACAGGCTCCGGACTTGCAGGCTCAGCGGCCATGGCTCACGGGCCTAGCCACTCGGCGGCACGTGGGATCTTCCCGGACCGGGGCACGAACCCATGTCCCCTGCGTCGGCAGGTGGACTCTCAACCACTGTGCCACCAGGGAAGCCCCCTCTTGTGCTTTTTGAAACTACCTAGTCTAGTATGGATCAGAGTATCTTGGAGAGAGGACTACAGTGTGTGTTTTAACGATGCTCTGTAGGTGATTTTGATACTTCATCAGGTTTGGAAATCAACAATGGATGAATCCATAATGGACAAGAGGAAGTGAGTGTAGAAATGGATAAGGAAAATAACCATCAGTAGACACCTACAAGGCAATATACATAATGGTTAAAGACTATATACCCTGTGGGGTCAGACTGCTTGAGTTTAAATTCTGTCTCTGCCACATAGAGCCGTGAGATTTTGGGGCAAGGTTTAAAAACTAGCTGGTCTACAGTTCCCACATTTTGTAAAGTGAGAAACATAGTATTACCTACCTCGGAATTATTATAGGGAGTAAATGAGTTAACCTATTTAAAGCAGTTAGAACCATATTAGAGTTAAAGAAAACAGTAAGTGTCACTGCTACTACTACTACTAGTTGTTGTTCTTCTTCCTATTATTATTATCATCATAAGGAAGTTTATGCTTAGAGTCTTACAAGAATACAGATGAGGGATGATAGGAGTTCACCTCTGTTTAACCCCCCAGACTAAATAAAGCAAAACCCCCTTCCATTCCAAGCTGTCTGCAGCAGTCTTGGGCTCTGTGGACCGCATCAAGCCAGGGGCCAAGGCGCTCTACCTCAGGGCTGCCTTGGGTACCACACTCTCCCATGTCTCTGACATCATAGGCCAACAGGGTCTGGTCTGTGCAGTTGAGTTTTACCACTGCCCCGGCTGTGACCTCATTAATTTGGCCAAGAAGTGAACCAACATTATTCCTGTCATTGAAGATGCTCAGCACTCACACAAATACCACAAGCTCATTGCAATGGTGGATGTGATCTTTGCCGACATGGCCCAGCCAGACCAGACCCAGATTGTAGCCCTGAATGCCCACACCTTCCTATGTAATGGAGGACACTTTGTGATTTCCATTAAGCACAATTGCATTGACTTCACAGCCTCTCCCGAGGCCATATTTGTCTCTGAAGTGAAAAGATGCAACAGGAGACAATGAAGCCCCAGGAGCAGTTGACTTTAGAGCAATATGAAAAAGACCACCCTGTGGTCATAGGTGTGTACAAGCCACATCCCAATGTGAGCTGAAGCCCAGCACCGTCTGGACTGGGATAGATTGCATTGCTACTGTTGCTGATGTTAGACTAGGTGATTTTTAATTTGTGATTCTTTAGAAGCTTGTAGGCTATTGTTTTCTGTGCTTAGTAGATGGGTAATGTCTAGCCACTGTACTATCCACTACACTATACTGCTATACATTCTATTGTTTTCCACTTATACACTCAAAGTATTAGGAACAATAGAAATTATAAAGCAAAAAAGAAGCATTAAACAATTTTTAAATGTCTTTAATTGTTCATTTCTCATCATGGCTGTAACGGACCCAAAAGTAATATTAATATTCAATTATATTTGGTTCAATCAATAGGCTTTCTGCTCATCCCTGGGCAGAAGTTGGTGTGGGCTGCTAAGAAGTACTCTGGCATCAGATTCAGAATACTGGGTTCTCAATCCAGGCCTGCTTCTGACCACCAGAGTGGTCTTGGGCATGTCATGTAATATCTCTGGGCTTACTATTTCATTTATAATTGAGATTGTGTTGATCTCTAGGGATAACTAAAGCGCATCCCCTTCTAGTGGTTTATTTCACTCTGCCTCTGGTCCAAATTTGAGTGGCAATAAGGCAAGAATATTTACCAATAAGGAGTCTAATTACTCTAATTTCAGGATGCTGACTGGGCCACAGACCTAGCATGTGGATCTCTTCTTTTCATCTGCTTTCTCTTTGAGACACTCACTGTCTTCTGTGGTAGCCTGGCCCATGACCATTCTATTATTACTGACAGGTAGAATTATCTTGTGTTTCCCAAAGTATCCTCTATATAGAATATTAATTCAATAAAATATTAATAAATACATCAGGGAAGTATTTCCATGATAAAGAAAAAGATTCAGAATTAAGATGTTAAACACATTTAAACTGGTTATTTTTTTTTGACTACTCAGAATCCGGAATATGCAGCTGTACACTGTGAATTACCAATGTGAGAATATAGTACAAATTGCTTCCAAAATATTTTGATCATGGAATCCTCACCTTCAAGAAATATCCCAAGGGATCAGTGTTCCATGGAATACACTTTTGCAAATGTTGGAAGAATATTTACCAGTTTTGGTTTCTAAACAAGTGTCAACCATGTAATAAGCAAGTTTTCTATTAGAGGTTCTATGAGAAAAAGTAGCTTACCCTAAGACACAATCATTCAGAATGGGAATTTTGAAAACTTTGTATATTTAGCCACCACTACAGTATAACACATTCTATTCTTTCAATTCAAAGATCTTGAGAACACTGTAAAATTTCTGAATATTTTATTTATTGTCTAATTTTTTAAAATTTTTATTGGAGTATAGTTGATTTACAATGTTGTGTTAACTTTCTGCTGTACAGCAAAGTGAATCAGTTATACATATATCCACTCTTTTTTAGATTCTTTTCCCATACAGGTCATTACAGAATATTGAGTAGAGTTCCCTGTGCTACACAGTAGGTCCTTATTAGTTATATATTTTATATATAGTAGTGTGTATACATCAATCCCAATCTCCCAATTTATCCCTCCTCCCTTTTCCCCCCTGGTAACCATAAGATTGTTTTCTACGTCTGTAACTCCTGAATATTTTATTTAGGAATGTATACAAATGTGGGATGTGAGGAAGAAATCTGAAGCCCAAATCATTTCTTGGTCCCTGTTGCCTGGCTAAGTCTGTTGTACTGGTCCTCACCAGTACTCATGTGCCAAACAAAAACAGGGCTTAACTCCCTGCCACCCAGTTTCTAAAAGGCTGTCAATCCTGACTTGGTCTTTTTGTATAAAAAGAAAAGATTGAAATTGTTACTCATGCCTGATTCATTGGACCAAAGGAGCAATTGCCAAGATCTCATCAAACCCTTAAAGTGTAATGGCTGGCAGTTCTTGTTCCAGTATGAATATTAGATGTTTTTCCTGAATGAAAGAAAACTTACTACATTCCCTTTCTTTAAAAAAGGGGAATGGAGTAAAGAACATTAGATCACAAGTCTTTACTGGTAATAGGTGTTCTGTTTCTGGAAAGGTGCTAGGTCTATCCCCCCATGACCTACCCTTTGTTTCAATGTAGTTAGCTTCTTAAATTCTATAGTGTTTTGTCAAAATAATGGGAGATTTCACTGGCTTTTACTGTATCCAGACATTAGTGGAGCCTTGAATAGGTTTCAAATAATAATTCATCCCAGCCAGATTTGAATCCAGCAACGTACAAAAGAAGGTGGAGTTACTGAAGGTAGTCATAAGTAAATAGAGGATATTATATGACTTCTCTTTCTTTGAAGATGCAAGCCTTGATTTTTTTTTTCAGGATGGGCATTCATGACCAGTTGATATTTCTTTGGCCAAGTAGTTATGTCACCAAACCAGGATTGCTCTGTTATTTTAGAAGGCAGTCCTTTAAAAATCCAGCCATTTGAAAAAAAAAAAAAAACCCAGCCATTTGGCAATGTGAATTTGACAGAGAAAATGATGGCTAAGTTAAGCCTCTTATCAATAATACCAAAGATTGTTTAAAAATAGCATACTAAAAAAAAAAAAAAAAAAAAAAAATAGCATACTATTTTTTTTTAAATAGAAGTAGGCTAACAGAAGTGGATCAAAATGTTAATGCCCATATAATTTCTGATGATATTTTTTAAAAGTAATACATGTACGTGATTAGAAAATTTAAATTGTATGTAAGTACAAGATAAAATATAAATGTCTCACAACCCCACCTTCCATAGAGAAAACTACTATTGATTTTTGCATTTGTGTGATGCCTAATGATAATAATAACAATAACATATCAGCGTCCATCCATCGCTGTCTGTCTCATGTATCAATTTGAAAACCATTCAACTTTTCAGGTTGCTTAAAAAAAATCATATCATGCACATACTTGTACATCTGGTGGTTTTCACATAACTTTATGTCTTGGAACTCTTTCTATTCTAATAATAATGGATTTACTTCATTCTCTATAATGGCTACATAATACTCTCCCACAAGATCTATCATAAATTATTCAATCAATGGGGATAATTTCTAAAGTTATCTTGCACATAAAATAAGAATATATTTTCCTCACCTTGTTTTAGCCCACTGATAAGATAAAGTAGTATATTTCCAAGAATATATTTTCTTATTAAGATACACAAATATTCTTTAGATACGTGATCCTAATTTGATAATGTTTTGAAATATATGTAGCCTAAGTTTCCATTAGCATAAATAGTAACTATAGGAGGTTTGAAAGTCAGAATTGGCAGTTATTCTCCTAAAGCCATATATAGAGAGGATCTGGAATAGAAATGTTGTTTTCTGTGGCGATCTTGAATCAAAGAAGAAAACACTGAGCCAAATTTACTTGTGATCACAATTTATATTATAATCTGACAGACCAAGGAGTTAAGAGTAGGAAAGGGAGAAAAGGAAACAATTGTTGCATGAGCTTTATGTGCCAAGGACTGGGTTAGGTGTTAACACATTATTTTTAGTTAAGGGATTATTGTTATTAATTATTTAATAATTAGCTTTCCTGAAGTTATTTCCAGCCACTATGAGATGGATATTGCAGACAGTCAAGAGTCTTTATTATTTCCTTAAATGTACTCTCATCCATAACAGTTCTGCCTCTGTGACTGATGATAAAAACTAGAAGGGAGAAAATATTAAGAAGGCCAAGATGGACTGAGATTCTTTCTAGTATCAACAATAACCTGACAGGGCTGTAAAAGGTACATGAAAATTAAGTTATGCTTTCAAACCTACCAACCTAGCAGATTTTAATGTCAGCCTTGCAGATGATTATGATCACCAGATATAAAGCTTAGGAAAAAAATTAGGACATATGCAAGGGTAATTAAGAAACTGGCAAATTAAAATTTAAACGAGGACTTTCAATAATGGCATTATTGCAGTGCATTTCTTCACTGACTGATATTGGCTATTATCTATTCTTTCATCACTTTGTTGTGTGTACCTGTGAAAAGGCATTGGGAAGTTTCACTTTAAGAAGATAAGAAAGAAGTTAATCAGTCAGACCTTTCTGCTTTCCAGACTGCAATTTTATCTCTGACAGTGACACTCTCACCTGTACTTCAGAGGGTGGGTGATTATGAGCATGAATTATTGAGCCCAGTAAGGATTCAATAAATGATAGCTATTGTTATGATGATCACTGTTACTACAGTTGTACTTTTGGCAGTTCACTCATTTCTGGCTTCCCTTAATAATGAAACTATCAGTCATTCATTTTCTATAATTCTGTTTCCTTTTAAGTCTATACCATCTCTCAAAGTAACATATTTCATATGTTTGTTGCCGGATATATAAAGTAGCATTTCTTTTTTTTTTACATGCCTTAATGACATGACACCTCATTCTTTAATCTGTTCTTTTTTTTTTGATAAGTCTATATTGACTGTATGAACACCATTCATGATCGTATTGATGTCAAGGAGTAGTGAAAGAGTATGGCATGAGATGTCGTGTAGATGTGGATTCAAATCTTATCTGAGTCTCTAGTGTTAGGTCAATAGCAATTTGGGGGCTGTGAAGATTAAGTAAAATGACATATGGAAAACCTATAACAAAGTGCTTGACAGATAGTAGGTGGAGAGAAAATATTATTTTTCTGCTCCAGCACCACCCCTACTTCTTACATTCTTCCCTTCCCTCCTTTTGGCATTCCAGCATGAGGGATCCTATGGTTCTAGAGGAGCACTGCCTAATAGAATTTTCTGCAGTGGTGGAAATGTCCTGTATGGTAGCCAATAGCCACATATAGCTGTTTAAATTTAACTTAATTAAAATTAAATTAAAATTTCAGTTCCTTATTTGCACTAACTGCTAGTGGCTACACATATTGGACAGCACAGATATAGAACATTTCCTTTAAAGTTCCATTGGACAGCATTGCTTTCAAACTATAGGTTGTTAAGTGTGACTAGTGTGATTGCAGAACTGAGTTTTTAATTTTAATACATTTTAATTCATTTAAATTTAAATAGCCACGGGTGGCTACTGGCTACCACATTGAACAGCACAGTTCTGTAGTATCACAAGCACTAGTCAACAGCTTTGCAGATTTTAGGCGTTTTTAGATTTTATCTGATGCCAGAGATTCTGAGAAGTGGGTAGATTAACCTATCAACTCCAAGTGTTTGTAATGTGTTTTTGGTTTCCTCTTCTCTAGTCTGACTAGGCTTAACTCTGCCCACATCTGATGTTCTTCCATGCTTAGCTGCCCCCAGTTTTTTAATTCAAAAACCTTTATATATCGCATTGGATTTTACTCATCTCACTTATTTTTAAATCTAGGTACAAAATCAATAAAGGACTTTTTGTAGTATACCTAACGTTGTTTGGTGAATGACAAGGTTTAGAGAAAGTATATGAGAAAATGACTGTATGTAGCAGGGGGTCTTAACTACAGAGATACAACACACTGACGAGCTGTGATCACTTCTGAGGTGTGTGGTGAGTAATTTGTTGCTATTAATAAAGTGTCAACATTTGCAAATTATTCCCCTTTTTATTTTAAGAAATTAAAGTAGTCTTGATCACTGGTATAATGATGTTGGTCTGACTTATTTACATCCTGTCATGCTCTCTTGAATGGGAAAGAAGTGTTGTGTGGAGTTATGTCTGGCACATTGGTCGTAGCTCCCATACCTGGGTTCACTTATGAGATTGGGTCATTGATCAGAATGTTATCCATGCATGTCACTGTGGCGAAAACTGTTGAAAACATTATAAGCATTATGATGTCAAGCAATACATTATACTGATGCTTGGTCATGGGAACCAAACGTTTCTCCCTCACTGCCTGAATCTTGTTTTAAAAAAATTAGATGACAGCTATTTAATAATTAGACTGTTTTAACTGTAAAAAGTCTGTCTTAAATGAATGTTTTTTTGAGATGAAATAGGGTCAAGGATTCATCTGTCAACAGAGAGAAGGGAAAGGTGATGCAGTGGAAGAAGTATTAGGGGGGATTAGGACTAAGTCGAAAAGCGCAGAGTCTGGAAGGCTTCACAAGCAAAGAGAGGTTAAACATTTAATGTGAAAGGAGGAAAAGGTCATAGGAAGACATGTCTGAAGGTCAGAAAACAATATAATATTGCTAACAGCATGCAGAATGATTATTTAACTGAGTTCCCTGAAATGTGTTCAGGTTTTTGTTTGTAGACTCTGAAGACACTTGTGTTTAGAATACACATAATGAGGGAATTTGGCATCTGTTCTTGTCTAGTTCCTTTATTTACTTATGGGCAGAACAAAATTGTTATAGAAAAGATGACATGTTAGAAATTCTCATTGGTTTCTGTAATCCAGTGAGAAGTTTTCTCCTGAGGAAAACAGTAATCACTTCTAATTCATCTTGTTATTAGGGTAAACTGCATCAGAAGATTTATATTTCCCAGTTTTCTCAGGATAGAGTCTGAGTTCATTCTAGAAAATGGCAAATGGGCTCAAGGACCATATCAGACCTTCTAACTGCTGGAGGAAAAGGGAAGCTTGGCTAATGTAGTATCATCTGCCCATTTAGTTTGTTTTTTCTTTGCTGACAGCTACATGGATTTAAAAGCCTATTGGGGAAGAGCTGTTCTGTCTGTAAGCAGTGGAAGCACATGATCTGATGACTGTTCTATAAATAGACCTAAGCTTCATTTTAGATAAGAATAGGTTTTCATTTATTTGGAGGCTAATTATAAATTGGATCGACATTCCTTTTGATGGACAATTCAATTGCATTTAAATTCAAATTAACATCTGCTGTTTATACTTTATATTGTACAATCTACCTGAATCTAGACAGAAGCTGTTAAAGATCTGTGGCTAGAGAATCTTTGTTCTCTGAAGAGTTTAAAGGAAAAAAAGAGCATTTTCTAAATCCTCGTTATTGGAACCAGACCGTAGTTGCCCTTGAATCAAGGATGCTTCCCTTTGTCCACAGTGTATTAAAGCGGGTTGTGCAAATATGCACAAATACATTTTGCTACAAAGGGGATGTTAAAAATATTTGTCATTTTTCAAATAATGTGTTTTGAATGAATAACACACATTATGGTATTCATATATTGTTCAGATACTGTCTTAAGAATTTAGTTAATATACATTTATAAGTACATTTCACTCCATAGATATATTAATTCTATTCATACATGAATTCATTTATAGCTATACTTCATATATATGAACCACATACTCAAACGGTAGTATTTATTGTTGGATGGGTATATACAGATACGCATGTATATATATAATAAATCAGCATCTCAGAATTGCAAAACTGGAAATAATTAGCTACAGCTCCTCATGGTTTTGGGTATTTTGCTTTTTTGTAAATTCTCATTCACTTACAGACCACATGATAATATTATAGATATTATAATATTATAATATCAAATGTTGCTAAATGCCTGAAGAATGTGCTTTTCACCAGAAAAGCATGTAAAGCACAATGACACCAGAGTAGAGAATCAATGCTCAAGGGTCACTATAAAGTTATGGGCAAAGACATACAATCCACTTACTACTGTTACTTTTTATTATAGAGTTGTAGAATTGGCATTTCCCCCCAAAGTAATTAGACAATTTATAAAATGACAAGAAGTTCTTATGGCATGATTCTCTGTCTAAAATCAGTCCTGACATCTAACTTAAAACATTGAAGAGGTAACTGATCCTGTTGAATGGTCACTTTTATCTTGTAAAAATAGTACTAGGATGGTCTTCCTTATTATTTGAGAAGATTTTAATGTGAAATAAGCATAAAATTATTTAAAAATACAACGTTTTGCATGAGCTTGAATAAGACTTCAAGGCCTTTGAATTATGTAACTACTAATTATTTGTTTGACAGACTGTGATTTTAAAGCTTCAAAATATGTAAACAAATGTTAATCATTAACAGTCATGAACTGAAATGAATAAATATGAGCCTTTAAGAAGATCCTACAATGAGCACAGAGTTCAGAGGTTCAGTGTTCCAAATCCCTTGAATCTTCCCTATGCAGCGTCTAATATTCTCCTTAAATATTAAAAGCTATCTCATGCTCCCTAACAATTCATCTCCCCAGAATTCTTCCTGGTTTACAAAGACCCAACACCTACCTTCACATTTTTCTCCTACTGATGCCCAGAATGCTCCATGAAAGTTGGAAATGAAGGGGGTGAAGGCAAGGTTGGGGAATTGCCAGAAGAAGCTGACTGACTGGCTGGCATACGGGACGCACTGAGCCACTTTGCAAAGTAGCATGAACAGGGCATGAGCAATAACCCCATGTATTGCTTAGTCTTGCAGGATCAGAAAATGATTTCTTAGCTCATCAAAAATGCATCTGTCTCTCAAGGAGGACTCAAATTAACAAAAATTCAAAAACATATATACACAAAGACACATAATCCTGAGTAGTATGTTTAAAACCAGATTGCCAATTTATTACTTCATAAAAGAAAATATAACTTTTACACATGCCAGAATATTCTTTTGTTTTTTTTTTTTTTTTTTTTTTTTTTTTGCGGTACGCGGGCCTCTCACTGTTGTGGCCTCTCCCGTTGTAGAGCACAGGCTCCGGACACGCAGGCTCAGCGGCCATGGTTCACGGGCCCAGACGCTCCGCGGCATGTGGGATCCTCCCGGACCGGGGCACGAACCTGTGTCCCCTGCATTGGCAGGCGGACTCTCAACCACTGCGCCACCAGGGAAGCCCCAGAATATTCTTAATAGCATAACCAGGACATATTCTCTTGACAGCCAATTTAAGAGAAAGTCAAATCATAATCAGAAATTTGCTTAAGAAGATGAAGTAGCTGATGGTTAAAACGTGTTCCTTAAGAAAAAAATATGCAAGACCCATGAAAAACAAAGAGCCAGTTCCTTAATTTTCAAAGAGTTTGTACAAATAATTAAGAAAAAGCTAATGTGAGTTTAAAAAGTAGGCAAAAATATAAATACCTAATAAGTGAAAAAAAATTTAAAGAAAAATAAATACAAATGACCAGTAAACATATAAATAATGATAAATGTCATACATAATTAAAGAAATGAAAATTAAAATAAGATGCAATTTTTATCTTGTAAGTTCAGCAAAAATTTAAAAATGCAATGATATTTAGCATTGGTGAGGATGTGAGGAAAGCAACCATCGCAGTCAAGAAATCTAATTCACAGGACCTTTGAGCCAGCAACTTCACAGCTCAGGATTTAACCTAGTAATACACTTGCAAAAGGATACTAAGATATCTGAATGGGATGTACCTTGTAATAGCAAAATACAGGAAAACAATATTCCCCTTCAACAGGGGATTGCCAATAAATTAATTGTATTGAACAGAATACCCTGCGTTGGTGAAAAGAATAAGTTAGATCTGTTGATGGTGATGTAGAAAAAACTTTAAGATGTATTATTAAGTGATATAGAAGGTATGCATTACACGTTCTCCTTTGTGTAAGTAATAGTTATATGTATTTTACTAGAAAAATACAGATAAAAAACTATAGGTCGCGGGAGATGTTTAGCTTTCATTTTATATCTTCCTGTGCTGTTTGAAAATTTTCATATCATTTGCCTAGATTTAATTTAATTACAGTCAAATATTTATTTAAATACATTATATGTGTATATGTGCATATGTATACATGTATGTATATATATGAATACACATACAGACACACTTTTGAAAAGTAATATTTAACCAAATAACTTGAAAGGATCTTCCCCCTATAAAAGTGGCACAACCTGAAGTCTATTAGCTGAAAATGTTTTCTGGTCACTCCTTGATTGGTCACTGACTTTACCACATTCAAAATTCCCTTCTTTCATTATTTTCTTGTTATGTGACTTTGGACAAATTAATTAATATTTCTGAACTTCTAGGTTGTTTTATTGTTTATTCTAGGTAGTATGAGAGAAATGCCTTTATCAAAGAGATGCTATAAGCATTAAATAATAAAACTACTATGCACATAGTTCAATGTCTGGAATCTAAAGGACGCACCATAACTATTAGTAATTTTTACTCATCCAACGCTTTTTTGGTTTTTTTTCTTCACAATGCCCCTTCTCCCCTTCTTCACTACATCCTTGTCTTCTACCACACGTGGCTCTGCTCTGAGAACCAGAGTTAAAGTACTTTAGTCAACCATTTTATGGGCCAAATATACTCTTCTGAGGTGGCTTGAGAATCTAACCACCATCTCTAAAATTGTTTCCAGGAAGTGGCTCACAAATTAAGTTTTGGAACACAGTCCTTTGAAAATTGGAGGGTGCCTGGACTGTGACTAACAGCATCAAAGATGCATTCTTTCTCCATTTTGCTTTTTATCTACAACTCAGTCATGCTTTTCACTGCTTCCAAAGAATGTGATTGAGCTTTTGATAAAGCTCTTTCAATTTAAACACTATGAGAGCCAAAGCAAAGTGTTTATGGAGATTATGCTTTGCATCCAACATAGGGAACTGGCAGTGTAGATTTATTGAGCACTTGCTATGAGCCAGACACTGTGTCAGTTGTTTGATTTGTGTTATCTCATTTAATCTTCACAATAGCCCAGTGAGTCTATTGTAATTATTACTCTTACCATCTTCTAAAACAGGAAATAGGTTCAGAGAGGTTAAGCAACATGGACAAGGCCATGTAGCATTTTTTTCCTTTTTTAAAAATTTTTATTGGCGTATAGTTAATTTACAATGTGTTAGTTTCAGGTGTACAGCAAAGTGAATCAGCTATACATACAAATATATGCCCTGGTTTTTAGCTTCTTTTCCCACATAGGTCATTACAGAGTATTGAGTAGAGTTCCCTGTGCTCTACAGCAGGTCTTTATCAGTTATCTATTTTATATATAGTAGTGTGCAAGTGGCAGAATCAAAGTTCATTAACAGATCCATCTGGTGCCAAAGCCCATGCCTTTTCTAGTGGTTGCTAACTGATTGAAATTTGCCACTCCAAAGATTTTTGCGTCTTATTTCCAAAAATGTTCTTTATTATTATTTTTTGTGTGTCAACATGGGCATTACAACATTTAACCCATAGATAGTCCTCCTATACAGCTTTAAACTTGCTTTTTAAGGAAGTAAATATTTTTGACCTTGGTAGAGTAATTTTTCAATCACTGTTTTATAGAAGAATACTTTTTTGGTTAGCAGGAGCCATTATTGTTTGGATGGTTGCCCATCCTCTCATTAAAGATCTGGAGTTAGTAGTGGATTGTCTATAAATATACTGTGTCAGGATGCTCACGACTCCTCTCCACAGCTGCCAGAGGTGGACCGTGACATGGAGACTCCCACCCATTCACAGAAGCATATTCAGTAAGATATGATGAGGAGGCTAGAGGTTGCCAGGTCATAAACACTGTTGCTTTAGCATGGCTAAATTCAAGGTTTTCAGAAACATGATATAGGATGCTTTAAGAATCTGTTTTTTATTGCACTTTTCTCCTTATGGACTATGGTTACCTCCCTCATCCTGCAGTGTGCCTAGGACTGTAACTGTTCAGCATTAGTTCTGTGCACAAATATGAGGTGTGCAGTTGAATTTTTGTGCTACTTCCATTTTGTATTGCCTGTCAAAATCTTCCACTCATTTCTAAGTGCAAAAAAAACCAAATGTTTTTGGGTTACCCACATTCCGTTCATCATTGCGTCCACTGGGGCGAGATAGAGTTATATCCTGTGATTTATTATATCAATTAGCTATTGCTGCATAACAAATCACCCCCAAAAGCAGTGGCTGAAAACAATATCCATTTATTTTGCTCATGATTGTGCAGGTCAGCAATATAAGCTGGGATCCACTCTATACTTTCACTTGTCTTGGCTAGACTTCTTTATGGTTTGATGGTCAGCTTAGGTCAGATTTATTGATATTGGCTGGGCTCTCACAATGTCTGAGGCCTTGCCTGGGACACATGGTCTAACTTGACTCTGATCCACATGGTCTCTCATCCTCCAGCAGCCTAGCTCAGGCTCATTCACATGGCAGTTGGGCAGAGTTCCAAGAGAACTAACAGATGCTGGCAAGGTATCTTAAGGTCTGGGCTCAGAACTGGCACTCTGGTATCTCTGCAATATTTTATTCTCCAAAAAAAGTTGCAGGGCCACCCCAGATACAGGAAGTGGGGGAAATATATTGCACCACTTAAAGGGAGGAGCTGCAAAGCCACATTGCAAATCATGTGGATACAGGAAGGGGTAGAGAATTTGGGTCCTTTCCGTAAGCAATCATCCAAAAGTTCCTTGTTTTTGCTCTTATCTGTCCACAAAGTAATTTTTAGCTCTTGGCTAATCTATGCCCAGGTACTGTCCTGGTGAGCTAGCTGACTACAGTGACAGATACACAATGGTTTATTTGTGATGTTTAAAAGATGCATAATGAAAGAGCCTGTGATTAGAGTGGCTACCACAGCTGATGTCCTCAGTGGAAAGGCTGTAAGCACTCTCATCTGTGCAGGACCCAAGCTGACTATTTGGGATTTATGAAATCCCTGCCAGAGGAGTTTGGAGTCCTGAGCTAGGTATCAGGGGATGGGCTCCCCAAAGGGCTATAATAGGATGGACACTTTCTCAACTATCTCTGATAAAAAGCAGGACAGGTTATCATTTTCTTTCTGCAACACTTATTCTCAACTCTCACTGCTGCCAAATAATTAAAGCTGAAATCAGGTCTTTCTGGTCTCTCACAGGTGTTTGCTAGCTAATATGCTAACCTGGCTAGACAGCTAAATAACTTAATGCAGGTAAAATACATGTTTACAGGAAATCCTAAAGCAGTATCAGGAAACTTGTTCTACAGAATATTGATCCTCTGTGATGTTCCTTGAAAAATGGATCCTGAGATAAGATAACTTTGATCAACACTCCTTATTAAATTAATAATTAATACATGTAATGACTAATCACAGTACATGTTAGTATACTGAAGTATCTGGAAAAATCTTCCCTAAAGAATCGTAGCTACCTAATGGGCTAGTTTTCCTGGTGTGTCTTCCCGTACCACTCCATTTTCCACCCTTGTGTGCCCTGCTCTGGGTCCCCTTGAGGCTGACCCCTGTGAAAAGACTCATCCAGGCTTTGTGTCTGCTGACCTTTTATTGGGTTTAGCCAATAGAAGACACCTGCAGAAGTTAAAAAGGGCAGGAGAATGATATTTTCTTCACAGCTTTTTTTGCTTTGGTGCCAATTCTCTGGCAGTAGCTGGCTTCCTTCATGACTACAGCTTTTTGGGCAGGTCCTCGCCATGACTCCAGCTTACCATGGGCTCTAGAAACACTATTTTTCCTCCCCCATTTCTGCGCTGGGCTTCCCAGTTGTTACTATTCCCTGGGTGCTTCTGCACCCCTTATTTCATTAACCCTGCCTGCACTTCCTTAAGCAGTCTCTTCATTAAAGTCTGTTCCTAGGGGTTCTTAGCTTGGGAGTCTAAGGACCCCAATGACATCTATAGATAGAAAACGGGATTGGAGAACTTGGATGGGAAAAAAAGCTTTGAACTTGCTCAGTAAAAAACTACCCCTTTATTTTCACTAACCCCTAAAAGAAATTTATCTTTTCTTTCAGCTATGAATGTAGGCAAAAGACGTTAGCAGCACCTCTGGCTTTGTCATCAACAGATATCACAGATATTTTCATATCACGTTGTAGGTTTTGTTGATATCTTGAAATAGAATTTATTGTTATTACTACTTTGAAACTACGTTAGTTATGAGATCTGATGCTAGATCATGTTATTTAAATAGGTTAGTAAAGAAGCACATTTATTCCTATACTAAAAATTTGTTTTTAGCGGCTTCCCTGGTGGCGCAGTGGTTGAGAGTCCGCCTGCCGATGCAGGGGACACGGGTTCGTGCCCCGGTCCGGGAAGATCCCACATGCCGCGGAGCGGCTGGGCCCGGGAGCCATAGCCGCTGAGCCTGCGCGTCCAGAGCCTGTGCCCCGCAACGGGAGAGGCCGCAGCAGTGAGAGGCCCACGTACCGCAAAAAAAAAAAAAAAAATTTGTTTTTAAAATATTTTGTTAACTGAATTTCAATTTAATTTGAATCCTTTTGTAATCTTTGTGTATTTTATTTTATGTGTTTTCTGAAATTGGTTTCATAGACTTCACCAAACTCCCAAGAGTTTTAACACACACACACACACACACACACACACACACACACAAAGAGATTAAGAACTCCTGAACAATCTGAGTGAATTATATTTCCTGCAGGGCCATAACTGATACAACAGAAGATGAGCTTCCCAATTTATTTGACCAGAGAACCCATTTTTCATGTTCATGGATTACTATTTCATGGAACTAGTCTTTCACAAAACACACTTAGTAAAAGATATCCTACGGGAATGACCCATCATGTGATATTTCCAGAAATAGGAGCAATCAGTCATGAAGATGTCTGGTCAGAAAGAGGCTGTTGCCCCTCAGGACCCACTGGGTACAGGACACAGGCTTCTTAAGCTTTCTCTGCCACTTATACTTTGCTAGCTTGTTTCCTTGCCACATATTTTCCTCTTACGTTCCATGTTCTTGCCAATTATCCTCTTTCCCTATATAGTCTGTGCTTGGACACCTCTCCAGTGTCCTGAACCCTGTTTTCACAAGCCCTCCATTTTCATTCCCATGGTGAGAACACACTTGTGAATTACAATATTGGCTATAGCCAAACACACCCAAAATAAAAACAGTGACCCAATAGCACCAAGAAGTCTCAATATTCATTTCAACCTGGAACAAATCTATTAGTGACTCTGCCTTTGTCACTGAAAACATAATTTAGTCCTGTTAGGATAGTCAAACAGTCTCACATATTTTTTCTTTATCCCTGGTTCGCTACTAATTAACCACGAACAGCTAGATATGACCACTACTGTGATATTACAAATGCATGATCTCCTCCATTAACTCTGTTCTTTGAGAGCAACATTTCCCTTCTATTTATTTTAGTATTCTCAGGTCCGAATACCAGGAGTTCAGTTATGCCTATTGGATGAATAAATGAAATGCAAATTTAAGCTGGAGCAAGGAGGGTTTGCTTTGTCAACAGATTTAGTGACTGAAAAACCATACTAAAGGAACCTTAAGGACAGCATTCATATTTTATTCATCATTAGACCCACTGAGGATCACGTGCATAGTGTTGGATTCTTACTGACTGGGGCATGATCCCAGGTTCCATCCATATTTCTCAGAGGCAGAGCCACAGTTAATAATGTTTACCCTTTAGAAAGATTAACTACAATGCTGACCATTCTCCCTGAATGTTTTGTTTCTTTGCAGTATTTATAAAATCTTTACAAGGGTTGTGATCTTCTTTGATATTTTTGGCCCCGTATAGATCAATGCTAAAACCTTTCTTTGCTAAGACTAAGCTTCCAAATAATAATTCTTTCTTATCTTCTTTAAGAAATAGAGAACAAACTTCTGCATTTATTATTTTAATTGCATTATATGTAGTATATCATAATGTGTGTGTATATATATATATAATATTATGTTATATGTAAACATTCCAATGTTTTCCTTCTTGGTTAATCATCCACCTTCATTTTCCCCACCCCCCCCTTTTAACCAGACTTCTTGTTTGAAATATGAAAAATTGTGTTTTAGAAATTATCTTATTAAAGTACTAGGAATCATAATGTTTTAATTTATGAATTATTTGTATCTTTTACAGTTAATTTTCCTACTACACTTACCCTTTGAGGGATGTTTTCTACTTTTTATCTGTTCTTTCTGTTTTCTGTCTGTAACTTTTTCTACAAAAGGTGTTTATAGTGTCTTTCTCCCCAGGGCTTTTTAAGGGTCTTATTGAAGTTTGAGTTCTCTCCAGGTTTTCTCCCTTTGATTTTCTTTTCTTTTTCTTTTTCTTTTTTTTTTTTTGGTCACCTGTGGCAGGACTCTTTAAGGATTTTTACATTGAAGTCAGTATTTTGAACCGCACTTCACATGACCAGTTTTCCGACATCAAACTTTCGTGTTGTCATCTCCTGTCAGATGGTTCCAAGTTACCCTTCAGGTTTGAAGGGAGAGGCTTAAAAATTGCCACCCTGTATGTGCACTCTAACTGTTGATAAATAAAGTGATCATGTGGTTCTGTCTTGCTTTTTTGGTGGTCACTAACCTTACTGTGAAGTCCAAAATTCCGTCTGGGAAGTAAAACTCTAGACAGATAGGGAGATGATATTGTCCTGCAAAATGTAATTCTTGTATTTATAAATGGTACATATATTTATTTGAACTACTCTTTTTATATCTCCAGTTATATTTCACTACTCTATTCTCTCTTTACCTTTTGAAGTAACATCTATAATAATTTATGGACCTCAGCAATAGCTGAAAATTCTTTTTATGTGTGTGTTTGCTATAAGGCTGTGATTAAAATGCCAGAGCAGGGCAATTTCAGTGTCTATGGTAGAAAAGATGGAATATTATTTGTTATTTAATTTCTTTTGCTTCATCTCTCATCCTAAACCTCACTTTAAGGACCAGGTTGAGTGTCATCTCATTGGTGAATCCATTCTTACACTTTCCCCATCAGAATTAATTCTTTCCTCTTCTGTGCTACATATGTAATCATAATAATATTAATTATTAATATATCATAACATAGATAATTGAACTCATGACACTTAATGTTTTCCAGGCACTATGCTAAATACTTTCCATATAATAGCTAACTTTCTTTTAACAAAAATACTCTGATTAAGTATTATTATTGTCTCCATTTTACACCTAAGGAAACTGAAGCACAGATAGACTGTGCAAATGAAATTTGATCTCAGGTCTTTTTAACTTCAAAACCCTAGTAGCTACTCAGGACTGTTATCTCAAAAGAAAGATTGTGACTTACCATTTTATTCCCAGTCACCAAAATTCATGTCATGTGGTAGATGCTCAGTGAATATTTGTTGAATAAATGACTATGAAAGGAAATTCTTTACATCAATGAGAATTACTCGATTGAACTTACAAGTCTGGGACCTACTAACAAACACAGCTCATAAAAAATTACTTTTATCCATACTTAATCCCGTTTTGATTTCCTATTTCCTGTTACTCTAAACCAATAGTTTTATCTTTCCTAACTTCTTCTAGGTGCTCTCTTTCCTCCTTACTACTCTGTGAAGATATGGGAGTGACAGAGGGGACCCTTCTTGGTTGTGTAGTGACAGAAGATCCTTATTCTGATTTCTGAGATTCTGAGTGCCCTTCTTCTCCTCTCCATTGCACTCTGGCTAGGGAGTCCCTGGCATCTCCCACTCTTGAGAGAATAGAGCACCAAGCCCCTGAGCCTTATGGTCTACTCAGATTTGATGGGTTTGCCTTTTATAACAGGGAAGAATTCCATCATCTCTGGACACCTGAGTAGGAAAAGGCCTACCGCACAGGGGCCCCATTTACATAGGAGCCTAAATAGAGTTCCTTTTCCTTTACAGAACACCCACACCTGCACACACTTAAACAGAGTAAAATTATTGTTATGGCTTGAGCTATGCACTCCCCCCAAAAATGCTGAAGTCCTGACTCCCAGTACCTGTGAACATGACCTTAATTTGGAAAGAGGATCTTTGCAGATGATCAAGTTAAGATGAGGTCATTAAAATGTGGGCCCCAATCCAATATGACTGTGTCCTTATAAAAAGTGGAATTTTGGACAAGACACGCATATGGAGAATGCCATGTGAAGATGAAGGCAGAGATTTAGGTGATGAATCTCCAAAAATTGCCAGCAAACCACCAAAAGCTAAGGGAGAGGCATAGAACAGCTTTTCCCTCACAGCCCCGAAGGACCAACCCTGCCGACACCCTGATCTCAGACTTCTAGCCTCCAGACTATTGAAACAATGATTTCTGTTGTTTAAGCCACGCAGTGTGTGGGCTTTGTTACGGCAGTCCCAGGGAAGGAATGCAATTATCTATCCAGATTTTACCATCTCCCTATCTAAAGCATAGATGAAATTCAGAAATAAATGAAGTATCTGGGTTACCATAATAGATGTCATAGACAGACCCAAATACTTTGTTACCTGTAGGCTGTCACTCAGAGCCAGTTCATTCCTTTTTAACTTAACAGTGCTTTCCGCTGTCTTTCTGTTTTTCAAGTCTGTAGCTGCAACAGGTGATTGGAGAGCCACAGGAGTTTCCATGTAGACATTGATACTGATAAGATAGTAAGGGAGGAGTCAGAAAACCCAGAAATAGCAAGCAGTGCATTATTATATATTGAAGGAACATTACTGCTTGTAAAGAAACCACACCATGAACAAGGTGAGCAGGGTCTGGCTTAACATCCGTTGACTTTGCTGCTGTCTCTAACTCTCCAGAACCCATTCCTTCATCCCATTCCATATCTTTGCTTTGGGTTGCATCAAGTATTGTGCTGGCTTATTTTCTGGTTTCATTTTTCTAATTGTCCTTTCTGGCTCAACTATACTGTCCATTCTGCATTTTTAACCTGGTATGCCCATTGGTTCGATATGTGTCCTATACCCAGACAAGTTTTTCTTCCAAACACCCTCCTTCCAGACAAGGGAAATAGGACTCATTTGTTAAAGTGCCCTTGAGCACTAAAAGCAGAGTAATCAGGAACTCCTTAGGGGAGAGGTATACATCCTTGAGCATGTGATTATCTTTAAGGGCATCACTGTATTTTACAAAATAGTATATGATTATCACAATGACTCTGGGCTGTAAAAATATTAAAAAGGGGCTTCCCTGGTGGCGCAGTGGTTGAGAGTCCGCCTGCCGATGCAGGGGACACGGGTTCGTGCCCCGGTCTGGGAAGATCCCACATGCCGTGGAGCGGCTGGGCCCGTGAGCTGTGGCCGCTGAGCCTGCACGTCTGGAGCCTGTGCTCCGCAATGGGAGAAGCCACAACAGTGAGAGGCCCGCGTACAGCAAAAAAAAAAAAAAAAAAAAAAAAAATTAAAAAGACAGCTACATATATAATAATACAGCTTAGGAAAGCTTCTACTTTTGTTGTATAAATCGTTAAAAGCTCAGTTGCCGTAGAGTCATGGTGGTCCAAATTAACTCCTTGTGGGTATTGGAGAGCTGTTTCTGCCTCTCTGTTTTGTGTTCTCTTCCTCTTCCCCTCCTTCTCCCACTCCTTCCCTCTCATCCACTTCCTCTCGCCTCTCTCTGACACACACACACATACCCCTCCTTTAAAGATGCGGGGTCAACAGAACATATATACAGGACTGGAGTAAGGCTCACCTGCCCTCAGAGAATCCCCACATTCACCTGATTGCCATTTATTGATAGTACTATCCAACTTTGTTTTTCAGCTACAATATGAATGACCTGTGGCATTGTGTGAGCAAATATTCCTGTGGCAGGAATTATGTGTAAGCCCCCAACTTGGGCTGTAAGTCTCCTACTTTGAACAAAACTGAAAAAGGCATGTTGGAATGAAGTCACTGAAGTTGACATTATTATAAATAAATTGAATCTACTTTATTTTTTATAAAATTCTTTGTTACTTTAACTGTTAGTTGGTATACCGCATAAATGGTTGAAACATACTGGCAGCCTGGTAACATACCTGTGGATTAGCTGGTTTACTGGAAAGAGCATTGGTTTAGTATTAAGCCAAATCGAGATTACTCCTGGCCCTGGCACTTTGGACCTGGGCAAGTTCACTGCCTACTCCTTACCTCAGGTTCGTCTGTGAGGATAACAAACTGTTGTCACAGATGGTTTCGCAGATGAAATAAGATGATACATGACAGCACTTAACTTGACAGCACTAATAAGCCTTGGTAAATATTTATTTTCTTTCTTTTTGCTTTGTTTTATCCACATCAACTTCTGATTGTAGTCACTAATACATAGAAAGAAAAAAAGATTGAAGCCCACATTTACCTTCAGATTCTTCACATGTAGCCCCCTCCTTTCTTTGTTTTGGGCTTTGACATTTTTGAGTTGTCAGATGAATTGATTCTCACCCTGGAAGGCTGAGTACAGGACCCCCTAGGGAATGAAATGCAGAGAGGTGGAGTTTCCTTGAGGAAACTTAGGGGAAGGAGTGAAATAAAGATAAAGCAGCAGATTGGCTAGAACAAATCCTGACAGCCTGAGTTCAGTGGGCCAGAAGCCAGCCCTCTATGGAGTGTCCAAGTGAGTCTCTCAGTGTAAGGATGGGGAAAGGGGGCAAATATTTCCTTCAGAGTTTTGCCTAGTGATGAATAAATAACTGTGAATGATTAACTCTCTTTGTATCCATCACAGCTCCTAACAAATTGCCTTACATATGGCAGGCTCTCAGTAAGTGTTTAATGAATGGATGATTTATTCAATTAATTACTGAATGTTAAATTAGAAGGGGCCTGAGAAATCCTATAATCCCGAGCTGTCACGTTACAGCTGGGAAACTGAAGCCCAGAGACTGTCTCACTTGTGAGCATCCTCAAGATACTAGGACCCAGATCTACTGACTTTGAGACCAAGGCCCAGTGCTGTGGCACAGATCTTTATTTCTAACTAGGATCAGAAAATGCATTGGGACCAGAGATCTACTTGTTCTCTATTTAGAAACACTCCGACCATCAGATTCTATTTCTTTGTCTTAAGGGCTCAGAATGTCTGGATACCCTGTGGCATGCTTTGCATTCTCTCCATGTGGTCCTTGTGAAGATGAAAAAAAGTGGAGATGATCATGGATATATTGAGGTATTGATGAGTGTCAGTAATTATTCTCCAAGAGGCCTTGTGCTATATAGCTGGTGAGGGAATTGGCTCAATCAGTCATAAGTGTCCTTGTTCCTCTCCCATTTGCCTGCTGTGCTTGGTCCAGACTCTACACTTCATATACATGCAGTTCATTTCTTCTGCATAGCCTTGACACCAGCTTTTGGCTAATCAAATCCTACTCACCTTCAGGACCAGCTGTGGTCATACTTGCTGATGAAGCTCCCCTTCCTAGACTCTTCCTGTCATATTGGTCTCCCTCACCACTGCATCCTTAATGCCTTTGCTGTTTGACCATCCTTTTATTCTTCATTGTCTCGTGTGGCACAGAATATGCTCTACACTTTTACCTTTATAAGACTGAGGACATATTGAATGTCCATTGAATGAATGTTTGGTCAGAGTCCACTTAAATAGAGCTGCCAGATAAGATATAGAACACCCAGAAATTTGACTTTCAGATAAACAATGAGAAACTTTTTTAGTATAAGTTTGTTCCAAATAGTGCATGAAACGTACTTATATTAAAAATATGCATTGTTTATCTGAAATTCAAATTTTACTGGGTGCCCTATGTTTTTATTTGCTAATTCTGGCAATTCTAACTTGGAGGTATTTTTACCTCTGGTCTTAAAGAAATTCTCCTTTGGAGTAAAGAATATTTGGGGATTAAACAACCAACTAACCTTTTATCTTTTAATCCTTGGAGCACAGGACTACCAAGATCTCTTGATTTATCTGCTCCACCTTTCACTGTTTAATCCTCATACTCTTATTTAATAAAATTTATTATAATACATGTTTTCTTCTTATACAGAATCTGGTATATTCAAAGTTGTATATCTTGGGCTGAAATTCACAATAAGTTTTACTAATCTTGGATTTCCATGGTTACATTTAAGAACAATTAGCATGTAAAATTTAAACAAAAAAACCCACTGCCAACAATTGACATATAAATGCATAAACATCAGTGTTCTGTCATCTTGATTAGGGTAAGGATTTGCCTGTGGTGCCCAATTCTATCTATGATCTCCAGTACCTAGCACAGGTGGTTGGTACTCTATAAATAACTGGCTCAGTCTGCCTTCTCTACTCTCATCCATCCTTCTGCACTCATCAGAACTTTTTTCTTTGTACCCTGCTTGTCTAAGTCGGTGGTTCTCAAAATGTGGTCCCCGGTCCAGCAACTTTTAGCTATACCTGGGTACTTGATAGAAATGTACACTCTTAGACCCCATTCCTGCCCTTCTGCCTGAGAAACTCCAGGGTGGGGCCAGCAATCTGAGTTCTAACAAGCCCTCCAAGGTGATTCTGAGGCATTCTTTTTTTCTTTTTTTTTTGGAGTATAGTTGCTTTACAATATTGTATTCGTTTCTGCTGTACAGCAAAGTGAATCAGCCACACATATACATATATCCCCTCTTCCTTGGATTTCCTTCCCATTTAGGTCACCACAGAGCATAGAGTAGAGAGAGTTCCCTGTGCTATACAGTCTGTTCTGATTAGTTGTCTATTTTATACATAGTAGTTTATATATGTCAATCCCAATCTCCCAATACCATCCCTTGGTATCCATGTGTTTGTTCTCTATGTCTGTGTCTCTGTTTCTGTTTGCAAATAAGTTCATGTATACCATGTTTTAGATTCCACATATATGCGTTATATACGATATTTGTTTTTCTCTTTCTGACTTACTGATGCATTCTTAAAGAACTGCTAGGACAACCAATGGTTTCCTATGTGTTTATGTATAAAATACAGATAACTGATGTGTGGGTAATTATCACACATGCTTCATGTACTTGAAACAAATAAGTCAAGGTCAGTAGTCAGTTTTTAATAGGTTTTTCCTCTGTTTTACTTTCTCCTCCCCTATTGTCTTCTTCCTTACAATGTAAGTCATGTTTCTTCACTTTACCTAAGTAGGTACGTTGAAAAGTAAAGGTCTGGTCATCTTTCCTTTCCTCCCTTCCCCCTCCTCATTCCCTCTTCTCCTCCGTCTCCTTTTCTCCCTATCTTATTTCGTTGAAATTCATGCTGTAGCCATTGAAATCCTTCTAGCAGAGAATTCTACCATCCTTGTCTTTCACTCACATAAATGACCCTGGACTAGCATCTTCTTTACTAATGCTAAAATCTCCTTCTCAGCTCACCTAAACTGGCTGGTCTTTACCAGACTTTCTTGTCTTTCTTTCTAGTTCTCTATCTTCTAACCACTTCTCTCTTTATCATATTGCTCTGTCTTAATCTTTCAGATCTCTGCTAGTATACTTGCTATTCTAGCAAGATTGCTCTGTCTTAATCTTTCAGATCTCTGCTAGTATACTTGCTATTCTAGCAAGTCACCACGCAGGAAACAATCCCCATTTGTTTTATGTATTACTATCACTAAAATCCACTTTTCATCACCATTACTCCCACTTTTTCCAGGCAGGGGTACTTTTAAATTTACACAGCTATTTGAAGAAATGAAATTTGTTGCTTATACTTTCCAGAATTGGCAATTCACTAAGCTTCTGTATATCTAATTCATAATTACTTTTGTTTCTTATGTAGAACAGTTCTTCTGTTTCTTATTGCATGAAACTGTGCCCCAGCAGTTTAGCCCTTCAGGAGATGTCAATTAGAACAAGAAATATTGCCTAATTCTTATCCTGCATCCATTGTTTTGAAAAGGCTATCTGAGGGTAACACATAGGATAGACAGAAATTAGAATCTTACTTTGGCAATTGATTCTTTTTTTTTTTTAACATAAAATACAAATAATGTAAAATTCACCGTTTTAACCATTTAAAAGTATACATTTCAGTGATTTTTAGTATATTCACAATATCGTGTAAACATCACCACTATCTAATTTCAGAACATTTCCATCACCCCAAAAAGAAACCTCATGACTGTTAGCAGGCAGATCCCAATTTTCTCCTCCTTCTAGCCTCTGGAAATCACTATCTACTTCATGTCTCTTTTATTTGCCTTTTCTGGACATATTTCATTTCTATAAAACATACAATGTGTGGCCTTTTCTGTCTGGATATTTTTATTTAGTAGAGTGTTTTGAAAGTTTATCCATGTTTTAGCATTTATCAGTACCTCAGTCTTTTTTATAGCTATGTAATGTTTCCCTGTAAGGATATGCCACATACTGCTTATCCACTCTCAGTTGATGAACATGTAGGTTGTTTCTACTTTTCAGCTGTCATGAATAGTGCTGTTATACACATTTATGGTGAAGATTTTGTGTGGACAGTTCTCTTGAGTATATATCTAGGAATGGAATTGCTGAAATTCTGAGGAACTGTCAAACCATTTTCCACAGTGGCTGTCAGATTTTACATTCCCATCAGAAATGTCTGAGAATTGCAATTTATCCATATCCTCTCTAACACTTGTTTTATTTTTTGTTTTTTATTATAGCCAATATAGTGGTTGTGAAGTGGTATCTCATTATGGCTTTAATTTGCATTTCTGCAATGAATAATTATGTTGAACATTTTTTTCTCATGTATTTATTTGCCGTTTATATATATTGTTTGGAGAAATGACTATTCAGATCCTTTGCCAACTTTTTTAATTGGGTTATTTTTATTGTTGAGTTTTAAGTGTTCTTGATATAATCTAGCTATTTATCACATATACAAAGCTGATATATATACACACACATATATATGTATGATGTATATATATACATACATATGCATGCAAATACTTTCTCCCATTCTGTGGGTTGTCTTTTTACTTTCTTCATTGTGTTCTTTGACACACAAAATAATTAATTATGATGAAGTCCAATTTATTAATTCTTTTCTTTCATTGCATGTGCTTTTGGTGTCATATTTAAGAAACCATTGTCTGATCCGAACTCACAAATATTTATACCTATGTTTCTTTCTAAGACTTTTTATACTGTTAGCTGTTAGATTTAGGACTTTAATCCATTTCAAGTTAATTTTTGTATATGGTATGAGGTAGTGGTCCAAATTCATATTTTTGCATGTAGATGTTCAGTTATCCCAGCACCATTTGTTGAAAAGGCTATTTTTTCCCAATAGAATGGTCTGGCACACCTTATTAAAAATCAGTTGTCCATAGAGTGAACTTTTACTTCTGGACTCTCAATTTTATTCTGTTGATCTCTTTATTTACTCTTATGCCAGTACCACACTGCTCTAATTACTGTACTTTTGTGGTGAGTTTTGAAATCAGGGTGTGTGAGTCTCCCAACTTTGTTTTTCATTTTCAAGATTATTTTCATTTTCAAGGTTATTTTCACTTGCAAGGCTTTTGGGGTCTTTTGAATTTCTATATGAATTTTAGGATCATCTTGCCCAGTTTTTCAAACGTAACAGTTAAAATTTTGATAGTGATCACTTTGTAAATCACTTTGGAGAATAATGCCATGTTAATGATAATGAATTTTCTAATCTGTGGACATACGGTGTCTTTCCATTTGTTTAAGTCTTCTTTAATTTCTTTCTACTGTATGTTTTATAGTTTCTACTGTACAGTTCTTGCACTTTCTTGGTTAAATTCCTTCCTAATTATTTTATAGTTTTAAATGCTACTGTAAATGGAAATTGTCTTAATTTCATTTTCAGATTGTCCATTGCAAGTATAAAGAAATAAAGTGGATTTTTATTTATTGATATTATATCCTACAACCTTGCTGAATTCTTTTTTGAGCTCTCACAGTGTTGTGTGTGTGTATGTATTCCTTAGGATTTTCTACGTAAAGTATCATGTCATCTGCAAATAGAGGTGTTTTTATTCGTCCTTTCCAGTTTGGATGCCTTTTATTTGCCGTGGCTAGAAATTCCAGTAAAATATTGAGTAGAAGTGGCTAGAGTATATGTCCTTGTCTTGTTCTTGATCTCAGAGGGAAGTATCCAGTGTTTCACAAGTAAGCATGATGTTAGCTATATGTTTCCTGTAGATGCCTTTGATCAGATTGAGATATTTCCCTTCCGTTTCTAGTTTTCCAAGTATTTTTATTGTGAAAGGGTGTTGTATACTGGCAAGTGCTTTGCTGCGACTATTGAGATGCTTATATTACTTTGGTTTTAAATTCTATTAATATGATTTATTATATTGATCGATCTTCATATGTTGAACCAAAATTTCATTCCTGGTATAAATCCCAATTAGTCATGGTGTGTAATCCCTTTAATGCTGCTTGATTCAGTTTGTTAATGTTTTTGCATATACATTCACAAAGGATATTAATATGTAGGTTTTTGTTTCCTGTGATATCTTTGACATTGGTGTCAGGGTAACACTGGCCTCATAGAAAGAGTTGGGCAGTATTCCCTTCCCTTTTATTTAATGGAAGAGTTTCAGAAGGATTGGTGTTAATTCTTTAAAAATATTTGGTTAAATTCACCAGTGAAGCCACCTGAAAAGAAAATCCTTGGATTTTCCTTGAAGTGTTTAAATTACTAAGTCATCTCTTTACTTGTTCTAGGTCTGTTCAGGTTTTCTATTTCTTCTTGAGTCAGTTTTTGTAGTTTGTGTCTTTTTAGAACTTTTTCTACGTCATCTGGGTTATCTAGTTTGTTGGTATACAGTTGCTTATAGTAGTCTCTTACATATACATTTTATTTTCTATATAACCACTAGTAACATCCCCATTTTAATTTCTGGTTTTAATAATGTGGGTCTTCTCTCATTTTTTCTAGGTCCATCTAGTTAAGGTTTGCCAATTTTGTTGATCTGTTCAAAGAACCAACTTTTGGTTTCATTGATTTTCTCTATTGTTTTTCTATTCTCTATTTCTGTGTTCTGATCTTTATTATTTCCTGCCCTCTGCTACCTTTGGGTTTAGTTTGCTCTTGTTCTTCTAGTTTCTTAAGATAGAAGGTTAAGTTGTTGATTTGAGATCTTTCTTATATTTTAAAGTAGACATTTGCAGCCATAAATTTCCCTCTGAGCACTACATCCCATAATTTATTAAAGTTGTTTTGATTTTATTATCTCAAAGTATTTTCTAATTTCCTTTGTGATTTCTTCTTTGACTATTAGTTGTTGAGGTGTTTATTTTCTATAAATTTGTGAATTTTTCATATTTCCTTCTCTTTTTGATTTCTAATTTTATTCCATTGTGGCCAGATAATATACTTTATGTGATTTCATTTTGTTTTGTTTTCTTTTTTTGTGGTACACAGACCTCTCACTGTTGTGGTCTCTCCTGTTGTGGAGCACAGGCTCAGGACACGCAGGCTCAGCGGCCATGGCTCACAGGCCCAGCCGCTCTGCGGCATGTGGGATCTTCTCGGACCAGGGCACGAACCCACGTCCCCTGCATCGGCAGGCGGACTCTCAACCACTGCGCCACCAGGGAAGCCCAATAAAATCTCTTTTTTTTTTTTTTTTTTTTTTTGTGGTATGCGGGCCTCTCACTGTTGTGGCCTTTCCCATTGCGGAGCACAGGCTCTGCACCTGCAGGCTCAGCAGCCATGGTTCACGGGCCTAGCTGATCCGCGGCATGTGGGATCTTCCCGGAGCGGGGCACGAACCTGTGTCCCCTGCATCGGCAGGCGGACTTTCAACCACTGCACCACCAGGGAAGCTCTCATTATTTTTTAGTTCACTGAGACTTGTTTTGTGGTCTAAAATATGGTCTATCCCAGAGAATGTTCCATATGTGCTTGGGAAGAATGTATATTCTTCTGTTGTTGGGTGGAGTTTTCTGTAGATGTATGTAAGTCTAGTTGGTTTACAGTGTTGTCCAAATCTTTTTTCTATCTGATCATCTGTCTAGTTGTTTAATCTATAACTTAAAGTGAGGTAATATAGTCTCTTACTATTATTATTGAATTGTCTTTTCAGCCCTTATTTCTGTCAGTTTTCAACTTATGTATTTTGGGACCCATGATTAGCTACATATATAAGTTCATAATTTTTGTATCTTCTTGAAGAATTGGCCCTTGTATCATTAGATACTGACCCTTTTTGTCTTACATACAATTTTTGTGTTAAAATCTCTTTTGTATAGCTACCTCAGCTCTTTTTTTGGTTACTGTTTGCATGGATTACCTTTTCCAATTAATTTATGTTATGACTCTAAAGTGAGACTCTACTCAACAGCATTTAGTTGGATCTTAGAGAAATTACCAATTCCAGGGCTGGGATGAGATAAGCCTGAACGATTTTGTGCCAGGAAGCAGGGAAGTGCTCCGAATTCGTATAGCACCTTTATTAGAATTGATAAACCAATATTAACCCATTATTATTAACTAAAGTTCATAATAGTTTGTGTTACGTTTCACTCTTTGTTGTCCAGGTCTATGTGTTTTGACAAATGTGTTTTGATAATGTCAGTGAAACTATTCTGTATGATACTACCAGACTGTCTTCCAAAGGGGCTGTACCAGTTTGCATTTCTGTCAGCAATGAGTGGGAGTTCCCATTTCTTCACATTCTCGTCAGCATTTGGTTTTATCAGTGTTTTGGGTTCTATCCAGTCTTATAGGTGTGTAGTGGAATCTCACTGTTGTTTTAATGTGCAATCCTCTATTGGCATATGATGCTGAGCATCTTTTCATATGGTTATTTGCTATCTGATTTGTATATCTTCTTTGGTAAAATGTTTGTTCTGTTCTCTTGCCCGTATTTTAATTGGGTTGTCTCTTTTCTTATTGTTGAATTTTAAGAGTTCTTTGTATATTTGGATGCAAGTCATTTTATCAGATATGTGTTCTGCAAATATTATCTTCCATTCTGTGACTTGTGTTTTCATTCTTTTAACAGTATCTTTTGTAGAGTAGAAGTTTTTGATGTTAATGAAGTCCAGCTTACCAATTTTTTCTTTCATGAAACATGTATTTTTGGTGTTGGGTTTGACAATGAGATTTAGACACAAGAGCCACCTAGATTTTCTTCTATGTTGTCTTCTCAAAGTTTTATGCTTCCGTGTTTTACAATTAAGATCTATTATCCATTTTGAGTTAATCTTTGTGAAGGGTGCAAGATCTATGTCTAAATTAATTTATCTTATGTATATCAAGGTGTTCTAGCACCATTTGTTGAAAAGACTGTACTTTCTACAAACGTTGCCTTAGTTCCTTTGTTAAATATTAATTGGCTATATTTCTGTGGGTCTATTTCTGGGCTCACTATTCTGTTCTATAACTTTATAATAAGTCTTGAAGTCAAATAGTGTCAGTCTTAGGACTTTTTTCTTCTTCAATATTGTGTGTTATTCTGAGTCTTTTGCCTTTCTATATAAACTATAGAATCAGTTTGTCAATATCCACATATAACTTGCAAGGATTTTGATTGGGGTTGCCTTGAACCTCTAGAACAAGTTGGGAAGAACTGACATCTTAACGATATTGAATTTTCCTAAGCAAGAACATAAAATATCTCTTGATTTATTTAGATCTCATTTAATTCCTTTCATTAGCATTTTTTTTTTACTTTTCCTCATATAAATCTTATACATATTTTCTTAGCTTTATACCTAAGCATTTCTTTCTTTCTTTCTTTTTTTTCCTAATGTAAATGGTATTTACAACCCAAACCCCTTTGGGAATAAAAGCTGGGGAATGACATGCTTTGGGAAATATGAGGACTTTGAAAAACTCTAACATTGTTCTGGGGGTCTTGAAGGTCCTGTGCAGGCCCAGAGCTATGCATAAGCTCAGAAAAGACCTAAGAAGGCTCAAAGCTCTCACCTGTGGATGACCTCTAGGCTCCGTGCAGCCAGGAGATAAAGGCTAAAGCAGAGAATAGAACATTCAAATGTAAATTTTTTTTACAAAGTCCCCAGGAGTAAAAGCTGCAAATTTTTAGTTACATTCCAGAGTTCTGAAAACAGTGATTCCAGCAGTTTTTACCATATTTTTCATTGCTTTTCTAGAGGGGCAAACTTTTAGAGTTCCTTAATCTGCCATTTTCTGTAACAGCTGAGAATTTTCTTGAAGGAAGATTAGATCCCCCTTTTCCTGGATAGCTAGAGAAATGGGTCACACCCACTGGGTATGTTTAGTCCTGCCAGGGGAGGGAGGATTCACTTGGGGTTATCTCAAGTCCCCTGTCTCTATATTTTTCCAGTGCTGAATATAATTCTAAGAATTTAACATTATAATTCACAACATTCTATATGATCAGTATCAGTAATAATGCAGTTAATAAACAAATCATAAATTCATACAACCTTTTAGTATTCTAACAATGGTCATGTATTTTATCAGTTTATTTTTTATCTCTCTACCATACTGTGTGAGGGAGTTATGTTTTTTTAACCTTCCAGCATAAAGGACAAAAAATATTTATGAGAAAATAATTCTGACTGCCTTCAGATAAATTCTGCTGTCACTGAAGGTTATCAGGAAGAGTAATTGCTCAAGAACGTTTTGTGTGGAAAATTCTGCTATAGGTGTGGTTACGCTAAGTATCTATTCCTTTATAAAAAAAAAGTTTAGAAAATGCTTAGGAAATCTTTGCCTATCTTGCACATCAGCTGTAATCTTCTATAGGAAGGAGAAGAACATAGGTTATGAAGCAACTTGGGTGAATATCACTGGACTGGGAATCAAGATAGAGTTCAAATCATGACTGTGTCTCTAATTTACTGTATACCCCCTAATATTCTCTAAAGCTCAGTTTATCATATGGCTACTAAAGGGATTTATTAAGACCCAAGCTGCAACAGGTGACAGTGACATTGGATACATTCTGCTGGATAATGTTTGTCTTTTGTTAAATCAAATGTATATGCAACAAAATACCACGAGCCTTTGGACTTTTTTGTGCCTTTGAGCAGAGTTTTATCAGAGTGGTTCAATGGCATCAGCAAAGTTATATAATTCAATACCACTCTTAGAAATGCAGTTGAACTAGAGAAGGGCCTACCTATACCGTCTAGAATCCTGGTAGAGTTCTCAGTGTGGCCAAACTCCCTTTTGGTTGCCAGAGCTCAAGGTTACTAGGAGTTTCATATGTGCTATTCCAAGGATATGAACACGAAGTAGACATCTTGAAGCTGTCTGCTTTACTTATTGGTCCAACATGCAATAGGTATCCCAGGAGTATCTGACAAACCTCAGAGGGGTTCTAACTTGCCAAAATTGGAAAACAAACTGGCATTATTATGTTTCTAATAATTATCCCAAATTGACCTATTTAGGGAGGCAAAAAAGTAGTGTAAAAAGATCACTGGATTAGGACAGAAAGGATAGGAATATTAGTCCCAGCTCCGCTGCTACTAATTGTGTGGCCTTATCTACTTTAATTGTCTTGGTATTTTGGCCCTGCATCTATAGAATGGACTGATCAATGGATGTCCAGTTGTGTTCTGCAGAACTCAAAGAGGTCCATGCATTTGCTTCAGGCTCTTCTAGGATGTGAGGATAGGTCTGAACAGGAGGGACTCTATCTTTACCCCTCTTTCAACCAGAGCAGTTCTACTTTAGTTTTATATATTTGAGCTTCTTGGTATAATGCCCTTGAGGGAAGATTCTAAGGCTCTGAAAGTCTCTTTCTGGATGACTGCCCTTTTAAATCTTATTGGCCAGTTGTTGCTGAACTCCATGTTTCTAGTTTAAGCATGACAAAACTGTACAACTTTAAAAGTAATGGGGGTGCTGTGTAGCAATCAAAGAACCAGCAGCACCCTTTAAGAAAGGTCAGTGGTTAAAGGAATTGTGGGATGATGTGGTGTACAGAGAGCATGCTTGTCAAATGTGCATTTATTGATAATGATAATGACACAAGTATTCTGACAGTAGCTAGATATTTTTGGCATATGCGTGTTCTTTTTTGCTGTAGTGCATTTTTATTTTTGTCATATTTTGCCAAACAATAAATAAAGACAACATTAATATTCATGAGAGGTTGCAGGATGAAAATGTTGAGTTTATTTTGCTCTCAGGGACACAAACCACTGAGAAGATGCTGTAAACTCATAGTTGGAGAATAAAATAGCAACAACGGTAATAATGATCTACCTAATTCTCCAGGGTACATTAAAAGTGCACAGCATTGTCTAAACTCATTTATGAAAGTGAAGCACATTGTAAGGCCCCATATCTCACCTCTGGGTGCCTGATTTCACCCCCAGAGTGTACCTGAATTTTCTCACATAGCAGAAACTTGAAGTTGGGTACAGAGCCAAAAGGGCTTCTTAGTATTATAACATGAATTATACTTAGCTGTCAATATTTATATTTCCCCCACTAGATTGTGCTTTTCTTGAGGGGAAGGAATCTGAGTTCCCAAAAGTACCCACCATAGTATTTCATAGTATTTTGCCCATGGTTGGAAATCAATTCATGTTTGTCACAGTGAAAAGTTAAAAGAGGTATAAATCAAAACGTTGTCTTAGGGAATAAAAGCATTTCTGTAGAACCCATGCAGGTTTGCTGGCTCTGGTTTACTGGCAGCCATGCTTAGGCTAGAGCCAGTGGCAATGGGTCCAGGCCCTGCCTTAGCACTTACCCACGAGTCAACTGATAAATCAGTTGAGATCTGATGAGAGCTTTCACTCCAAGCAAAAGGGAATGTGCTCACCCACTCTTTTAGGATTCACTAACACTTAGGAAAAAGTAGGAAACACAACTGAAGAAAACGCCTTCATTTTACATGCACGATAAAATGATCACATACCTTCAGTGGAAGTCCTACCTACCAAATGCTCTCCAGATTATTTTAATGAGCAGCCAGGGTTGAGAAACATGAAGACTGAGAAAGAATGCTCAGTTGGAGTTGAAATCCCATGTTCAAATTCTTCCATGGCCACTTACTCTCTGTATGATACTGAGTATGGAGCAGTGCTTAAGGCCTGGCTGTTTGAGCCAGATTTCCTGGGTTGGGGAAGCTATTTAGCCTCTCTATGTATCGGTTTCCCATATGGTAAATGGGTATGATACTAATGCCTGCTTCTAGAGTTATTATGAAGATTAAATATTACATATGTAAGATATGAACAACGTATAAGACAGTACTTAGTACTTGGCCCATTGTAAATCCTAAAAAAATGTTTTCTACCATTGTTGTTGTTGCTGTTATCCATCTGTCCAGGCTTCAGTTACTTCATCTGTAAAATGAGGTTTAATATTTACCTTTAGGGCTTCCCTGGTGACGCAGTGGTTAAGAATCTGCCTGCCAATGCAGGGGACATGGGTTCAAGCCCTGGTCTAGGAAGATCCCACATGCCACAGAGCAACTAAGCCTATGAGCCACAGCTTCTGAGCCCACATGCCACAATCACTAAAGCCCGTGTGCCTAGATCCCATGTTCTGCAGCAAGAGAAACCACCGCAATGAGAAGCCTGCGCACCGCAACGAAGGGTAGCCCCCTCTCACTGCAACTAGAGAAAAGCCCACGTGCATCCACGAAGACCCAACACAGCCAAAAATAAAATAAATAAATTTATTAAAAAACAATTACTTTTAAAGGTTACACAAGGCTTTGAAATAACATTTTTGGAGTCCCTGACATATTGTAAGCATTCAATAAATTATTTTTATAGCATAATTATTATAAATTCTGATCTCAGTTATATGATGTATAGTTGGAATAAGCCTGATGTTCTCCTACATATGGAGTGATTTGTCATCCCCAAGGGTTTTTGGCTGGACCTCTAAATCAGGACTTCTGACAGAGAATCTGTGGTTTGATCATAACCACACCATGCTTCTGTACCATACTTTCCTCCTTTCCTCATCTATAAATTCAGGCCTTCCTACCAGTTTTTTTTCTTTTTAAGATCATTTCTAACTTCAGCATTCAGTCTCAATACGATAATATAGATTTGCTATACTTACTGCTTTGGCATCAACATGGAAATTTTTGCATCTTGATTTCTTATGTCATCAGGGGAATTTTAGTCCAACAGAGCAGTATTTTAATGCTGTTGAATATTAACACATATGTTCTCACGGTTAAACCAGATTGCCCTGACTATGGAGAAGAAGGCAGATATTTGAAACGTCTACATAATGATTGCCATTTGCCAAAAATTCAAATTCATTGATTAGTCATAGACAAATATTTTGGGACCATCCAAGGATTTATGAAAATTAATCCAATTATATGGATATATTTCCTTTGTGAATCTTATTGATGACTGGGGAAAATAGAATATGAAAACATAAATATAGTTCAGAGGGAAATCTTTTTTTTTTTTTTTTTTTTTGCTGTACGCGGGCCTCTCACTGTTGTGGTCTCTCCCGTTGCGGAGCACAGGCTCTGGACGCACAGGCTCAGCGGCCATGGCACACGGGCCCAGCCGCTCCGCGGGCATGTGGGATCTTCCCAGACCGGGGCACGAACCCGTGTCGCCTGCATCGGAAGGCGGACTCTCAACCACTGCGCCACCAGGGAAGCCCCAGAGGGAAATCTTTTAAGCCAAAACATTATGAAAGGTTTTTGCTATAATCCATTCAGAAATTCTGAAGAGTAGACTGTATGTATTGTTCTTGCTTAACCACTGAGGAAATTAAGACACCAAAAGAATGAGAGATTCATCTATCTTGTAGCATGGCAGGGACAGAGCCAGGATTAGAATGCAAATGGCACTGTTATCCTGACATATATAAAACAATATGCAGCCCAAAATGTATATTTAAAAAACATTCCTAGTGTTAAATGGTTCTGTTGGAGGGTATTTTCGCTCTAACTAGTCAATAATCCATTCTTATTTGGCTCTAGTAGGCTCTATTAAAAACTACAGAATGTCAAACATGTAGGGAGCCTTGAAAATCACAGTCCATTCTTTGGATTCTCAAAGGAAATGACTGAAAGCAAGAGAAGGAAAGGGACAACTGTCCACATGGCCAGACTATACATAAGTGGTCACGAACTACAGGATAAAAAGTGTCTTTACATGTCCTACATGTTTATTTGTTTTGTTGTTGTTTTCTTTTTATTTTTGTTTGTTTGTTTTAATCCTGGAAGCTTTATTTTGTTTGCACAAAACTGCAGTAGGGTTCCTGTGCTCTCTCTCTCTCCTAGTTGATTTTAGTGCATTCTGGTTTAAAATATATTGTGAACCTAAGCATACTGAAAGGTAATACTGCAAACATGACCCACAGTTGAGCTTGATTTAGATTGTAGAGCCAGCAGGGGGAGGAGTGAGGGAAGGAGGATGATAGAAGGGAGGGAGGGAAAAAAGGAGGAAAGAAGAATCCTGAAAAAAGAACTCTTAAAATCAATCTATGACCCAGAGCACTGCTTACCAAATGTGCCTCTGGTTCATGAGGACCCTCTATTTCTGCTTAATAATGCATTTTTCTCATTAGGTTTCTTTATTCAAAAGAATTTACCAGGGTGGATATAGGGGCTAGTTGGCCTAGGGGGAGGAACACGTTTTCCTTGACCCTCTTAGAGTCCCTGACTGGGTCTGAAAGTTAAAAAACTTCAAAGACAGATTGGCAGGATAGAAGCAAATGCAGTTTATTGAATTTTTACATGTACATAGGCATCTTGACAATAGAATGAAGTTCCTAAGAAGTGACCAGAGCAGGAAGCTCTTATACCTTTAGACAAAGAAACAATAAATTTATGAAGAATTGACAAGGCAAAGGAGTTTGGACTAGGGGTAGTAAGTGATGAAGAAGTAACTAAGAAGATAAGGGTTAGTTTAACGAGGTTTTTTGGTACAGATTTCTCAGCCCTCCATTCCCTGTCTGTGGTGTTAAGGATGTCTCCTTTCTTCCCGCTACAGGAGGGTACCTTTCACATGGGAGATGTAGCTCCTGCTCTGAAGGGCAAGGGGAGGAGGTCAAAGTGACCTTGCTGCTTCTTCTATTTTCTCAGACTCCTTCAGCTTAAGATATTCAGTATGCCAAGGTGCCATATTTTGGGGTGCTATATTCCTGAACCCCATCATTGGATAGAAGATTCTATGACACACTGGCTACTTCCTTACATTTCTGGCTTTAACCCTCTGAGCTTCCTGGCAGGGGCAGGATTACCTAGTGTGGACAGCTAGCTGTAAAGGAAACAACTGGAGGCTGGAGTCTGGGAAAAAGGTATGAATTCCAGTTTTGCTGTTTACTACCTGTGTGACCTTGGGCAAGTCACTTAATCACTCTGGAATCCTAAACCCACTCTTAAAATGTACATTAAAAATAGTTCCTATTTCACAGTGTTGTTGCCATATGTTGTTATAACAATGACCTGACTCAGGAGGTAGCATAGATTGAGTACTTAATTACAAGGTATTATTACTATAAAGAACGTGGATTTAGATATTTTGAGGTATCAACCCATTGTTGCCTGGTTATCTGGGTTTCCTTTCTGTAGTTACCTTATGAAGTTTTCAAGGGTCTCAAAGCTGAGTGGTATAATCAGAATTTTCCTCCCTCTTGTTCCTTTGTGTTCTGCACGATGCTTATAGATTTAGTTAGGCTCAATCAACTAAGGCTTCTTGCTCATGACTTATGGTTTGTATGTGATGAAAAAGAAGCCACAATTATATGCACAATTTGGGGGTCAGGTTTCAAGTTTTGTTAAATATGCAAAAAAGATATTAAACTAAATTACAAACTAATGGTAATTTGCTTAGGGATCTGAATGGAAAAAAAAATCCTCAGAGAAAAGATTATCTGTATCCTTATGATCAAATATGCACTGTATTGGAAATGTATTTGTTTTTAGGTAATATTATTTCTAATTATAAAACCAGTCTTTGCTTATTATAGAAAATTTAGAAAAATTAGACAAGTAGAAGTAACAATTGTTAACAAGAGGGTCTGTTAACTTTTAGTGCCTTATCTATGCAAATATATTATGCATAGTACATGTGTATACCTACTACGTACACAATTTTTAGAAAACTAAAGTTAAACTATCATTTAATAGCTGTGGTCTAGGGAGACCTTCAAGACAGCGGAGGAGTAAGACATAAGACTTGATATTTATAGGACATTACATCCAAACACAACAGAATACACTTTCTTCTCAAGTGCCCATAGAACATTCTCCAGGATAGATTATATCTTGGGTCACAAATCAAGCCTTGGTAAATTAAGAAAATTGAAATCGTTTCAAGTATCTTTTCTGACCACAAAGCTATGAGACTAGAAATCAATTATAGGAAAACATCTGTAAAAAATACAAACACATGGAGGCTAAACAATACACTACTTAATAACCAAGAGATCACTGAAGAAATCAAAAGGGAAATCTAAAACTACCTAGAAACAAATGACAATGAAAACACGATGACCCAAAACGTATGGGATGCAGCAAAAGCAGTTCTAAGAGGGAAGTTTATAGCAATACAGTTCTACCTCAGAAACAAAAAACATATCAAATAAACAACCTAACCTTACACCCAAAGCAATTAGAGAAAGAAGAACAAAAAAACCCCAAAGTTAGCAGAAGGAAATAAATCATGAAGATCAGATCAGAAATATATGAAAAAGAAGTGAAGGAGACCATAGGAAAGATCAATAAAACTGAAAGCTGGTTCTTTCAGAATAAACAAAACTGATAAACAATTAGCCAGACTCACCCAGAAAAAAAGCGAGAAGACCCAAATCAATAGAATTAGAAATGAAAAAGGAGAAGTAACAACTGACAGTGCAGAAATACAAAGGATCATGAGAGACTACTACAAGCAACTATATGCCAATAAAATGGACAACCTGGAAGAAATGGACAAATTCTTAGAAATGCACAACCTTCTGAGACTGAACCAGGAAGAAATAGAAAATATGAACAGATCAGTCATAAGCACTGAAATTGAAACTGTGATTAAACATCTTCCAACAAACAAAAGCCCAGGACCAGATGGCTTCACAGTTGAATTCTATCAAACATTTAGAGAAGAGCCAACACCTATCCTTCTCAAACTCTTCCAAAATATAGCAGAGGGAGGAACACTGCCCAACTCATTCTGCGGCGCCACCATCACTCTGATACCAAAACCAGACAAAGATGTCACAAAGAAAGAAAACTACAGGCCAATATCACTGATGAACATAGATGCAAAAATTCTGAACAAAATACTAGCAAACAGAATCCAACAGCACGTTAAAAGGATCATACATTATGATCAAGTGGGGTTTATCCGAGAAATGCAAGGATTCTTAAATATACGCAAATCAGTCAGTGTGATACATCATATTAACACACTGAAGGAGAAAAACCATATGATCATCTCAATAGATGCAGAAAAAGTTTTTGACAAAATTCAACACCCGTTTATGATAAAAACCCTCCAGAGAGTAGGCATAGAGGGAACTTACCTCAACATAATAAAGGCCATATATGGCAAACCCACAACCAACATTGTTCTCAATGGTGAAAATCTGAAACCATTTCCACTAAGATGAGGAACAAAACAAGGTTGTCCATTGTCCCCACTATTATTCAACATAGTTTTGGAAGTTTTAGCCACAGCAATCAGGTAAGAAAAAGCAGTAGAAGGAATCCGAATTGGAAAGGAAGTGGAGCTTGGAATTTGAGAAGCCATCTGGGGAGAAATACAATTTTAATTTAAAAAGTGGAAGAGGATTTAAAGTAGAAGAAATAGCAAAGAGTGAAACGCAGACTAGGACATCTTATTGTTGCATTTCTAGGCTGGTTGACAGGGCAGTTTGATTACACTCTCAAAATCATCTTACCTTTCATGATATCAACTCATGAACTTGTTATTTGTGTGTTTTTTGTGTTCCAGTACAACTAACTTCTTACCCCATCACTATTTGTGTTAAAATTGTGAGAACCTGGAAGGCAAGAACTGGGACAATTTAATTTTCTTTTTTATAGTGCCATGCAGAAATAAAAAACAACTGGTTTGTAATGATCTTAGGGGACCCAGGTCTTTAGGAAGAATTGATTTGAATGGCTATGTGATAGGAAGAAATGAAAGTTTTCATTAGGCAAATTCAAGTCTGTATACTTTTGTTCAATATAAAGTAGGCAACAATAATTAGCATTTGAAACATACCAAGAAATGAGAAGAGTTAGTTTTAAAACAAAATGGGGAAGCTAGCAAAGAGCCAGGAATGCCATGATTAGCAGGTCAGAGTTGAGGTGTGATAGCAAATGTCAAACATAGTACATTTTTAAGTAGGAATAGAACATAATCAAAATGGGAGAAAGTGTTTTTACTTCTCTGTGTATAATTGTTTGATATGGAAAATAAATGGAAGAGCATAGTAAAGGGGATCTCCCTGGTGGTGGGTTTTATGTGCTGGTAAATGGTTGTACCTATGAGCCTGAAAAGTGAAAATAGGTATGTGGAGCATTCTGTTGAATGCATTTATTTACAGTACTTGTTGAGAGACAGCATTTCATTCATCCGTTCATTAATTTATTCATTCATTCATATATCATCAAAAATATTTTTGAACACCTATAAACTTCTAGGCTGCATAATTTTGCAGGCTATGGAAAATTGGATACAGCAATGGACAAAACTGACCAAAATCCTTATTTATGTGGAGTTTACTGTCTCAGCGCGAATATGGAAAATAAATATATTATGTGATGTCAGGTAATGATGAGTAGTATGAAGAAAAATAAGGCAAAGCAAGGGTTCTCTGATGTGTGGTTGCGGTAGTTTAAATATCTGAAATAGGGGGCTTCCCTGGTGGCGCAGTGGTTGAGAGTCCGCCTGCCGATGCAGGGGACACGGGTTCGTGCCCCAGTCCGGGAAGATCCCACATGCCGCAGAGCGGCTGGGCCTGTGAGCCATGGCCGCTGAGCCTGTGGGTCTGGAGCCTGTGCTCCGCAACGGGAGAGGCCACAACAGTGAGAGGCCCGTGTACCGCAAAAAAAAAAAAAAAAAAAATAAAAAAAAAAAAATAAATATCTGAAATAGAGGGGAGAGAAGAGCCAAAAATAACCTAAGGAAAATGAACCGCAGGGATATTGACTGAATATTGGGAAGGGCCATGGGAGGAGCTGAAAAACTCAGAATAAAGAGGTCACAGCATGGGTTTTAGGCTCAGGGAGATGGTTTGTATCTTTTCCACTGAGCAAGAACTTTGTGACTGCCCAAGTTACTTAAACTCTGTGAGCCTCAGGTTCATCATCTGCAAAGAAGAATTTGTTTCCTGTAGAGTTATTAAGGATTAATTCTTCATCCAAATATATGACTTAGTTTTCCTTCTAATATCCTAATCCCATTTACTGATTATAAATGTGTGTTGTAAAGCCCTTTTTAGATATTATCTCATTTAATTCTCACAACACCCCTGTTGTAGATACATTATCCTCATTATACAGATGCGAAAACTTAAGCACAGACAAGCTAAGTAAACTTGCCTAAGTTTACACAGTTGAGTGATGAGCCATGTTTCAAACTCCCAGGAAACCTGACTCCATGATCCAGCCCTTAAGCACTGCACCTGCCTACCCACCACAGCATTTTAGGGCTTTAAGTAAAACCCTAATTTATTAAATGAAGGAACTAGAGTAGATAGGTCCTCAGCATAATCCATTCTTGCATTCTGTGATCTATGAGCACAGTGAGAAAGTAGATCTTATCTGAGAAGTAAGGCCAGGACAGCTAGACAGAGCCAGAATATGGTTGTTCAGAAATGTTAGCTTCTGGCCACAGTTCAGAATGATCTGAAATACTTGGATATCTGTACTGATAAGGAAGGTGCTCTGCTGTTATACGCCCATCTTATTACTCACAGTCTTTCCTCTCATGAATGTGTCAGTTTTGCACATGCTGAATATGGAATGTAGCTTGGCATAGACAAATTGATGATCTTTGGGATGCTTATTCCGAGAACTTGATCCTCTTGTTTTCAGAGATGTGTTTGTGTTCTGAACATTAAATACAGAAAGATGAAAGATTCTAAACCTAAGAAATTGCAAACACAGAGAGTAAATATCCATCAGGAAAAAATATTTGCATGTACATGACAGTAGTGGAGGGGTGAGAATGGGGATTGCAAGGATACAGGGACATCACAGAATAAGGTGGAAAATCATAGACATGCCTCCTGGAATGGAAAAGTCATAAGAAATTGAAACTTCTTCAGGGATCTGATGGTTTCTCATGACCCTCCCCCCCATCTCTATGCTAAATGTTCCTCTTCTAAGTCTACATGAACTTTCAGCAACCTTTCATGATGCTTTAAGGAAACAGGGCTGCCTCAACCTGGGTCCTAGCAGGAAACAAGTTAACCCCAGACTGTGCAAATAAAAAATGAATAATGGGGGAGCACTAGCAGAGATGTGAGCAGGGTTAAGTAAATAAACAAGGGTTAGAGACACTCCCAGAAACTAACAACCAGTGGGGAACCAATGCTGTCATTTATCATAACCATTGATGGAGGAAATGTAGTAAAGTAATCACCATAAACAAAGTTTCTTATCCATTTATGTCTCTACCGATATATCCATCTAATATTTGCTTATTTCTTGGTCTTATTTGCCATTTGCTTAATTTCTTCTAGTTCCCAAACTTCTAGTTAGTGTGCATGTGTGTAGCTGGATTAATAGTTGAGATTTGATTCAAAATATATGAGAAGAAATAGTCTGGATCTAAAAATTCCATCAGCCATTTCATCATTTGTGAGATTATCAGACCCTGTCAGGTCAATTAGTTTTGTTTTTTTTTTTTCTCCTGCGGTACGCGGGCCTCTTACTGCTGCGGCCTCTCCCACCGTGGAGCACAGGCTCCGGACACGCAGGCTCAGCAGCCATGGCTCACGGGCCCAGCTGCTTCGCGGCACGCCGGATCCCCATGGACCGGGGCATGAACCCGCGTCCCCTGCATTGGCAGGTGGACTCCCAACCACTGCGCCACCAGGGAAGCCCTCAATTAGTTTTTAATAGACCAGAACATCTGTAGTTTGCTGTGAACTGTGTCAGGCTTTGGTGTCAATAGGCAAGGGATAAAGTTTGAAGCCCCTACATTGACTAAGGGGATGTGGACCTTCTAAACTGCAACTTCTCATCTATAAAATATATAAAATAATACAGGACCAGTATGAGAAGCAAATGGTTCAAAGCCATGACATTATTCTGAAAAGTACAAGTACCATGTAAACACATGTCAGTTAGCTATCTGCAACATTATGGCCTCTACATAGCTATGAACCCAAAGGAACCTAAATCGAGCATCCTTTTTAGCAAGAATAGCTGACAAAATACAAGCCCCATGAAAATCAGAAACTATTTGTTCTTTGTATTCCTAAATCAAAAAAAGAAAAAAAAGAGGCTAGTTTCCCATATTCTAAGCTTTAGCAATTTAGCTACAAAATAATTAAGAATTATGAAGGAAAGACATCCAAAAAAGCATCATTTCCCATTATCAAGCAAGGAGTGAGAAAAATGCTTATAAAAAAAAGTACCCAAAAATTATGAAAGACAGATCTTGTGGGTTTAGGAATATCCAGCAGTCAGGGTCATTTCCTGCTGTGTAAAGAGCACAATTTACTCCAAAGTGCCCAGAAGGCACCACTGTTTCTATGGGCTGGAATAATGAATGTTTGTAATGATTACATTAAATTGTCACAGAAAGGTTAAATTATGTGTGCTGTAATTTGCTCAAGACAGCAGGGATATACATAATATATTCTAGAAAGATATTCATTCAAAATGGTTAAAAGTTTAATGATATTGTGAAACTTTAAGAATTATTTTGAAAACATAGCTCTCAATAGCTGAAGTTTTATTATACTGTTCTGATTTACAATATAGAATGTCAGACATGACAATCAGTAATTTGTCTGGCTTCCTAAGACGTGTGTATTTACAGAGATGAGTGTAAAGTAACAGAGTCCTCCAAGTGCTGGGTATCCTGTCAACTTGCTTGAAGAAGTTTGGCTAACCTTATCTTTAAGACGTGGGACTTTCAGTGGCATAGCCAAGGAGGTGAGCAGGTTTATGACATGTATGCTTAATAAAAAATTAAGTGAACAGTGTGCTAGCTGTGTTCTAGGATCTTATAGTTGGCATGCCTAATGAGAGTTCACCTGTGTTGCCTGTGGTCCATTTGCACACTTATTAAATATTGCTGGGTGCCTACTCTAAACCAGGCATAGAGTATTAGGCCTATGTTAGGCATTGGGGATACAAAAGTGAATGGCGAGATAACCTGAAAAAAGTGGTGGTTTTGTTTTTCTGTGGGTTCATTATAAACTCCCACCCTGCCACACACACACATACTTCAAGAAGTGAGATGGTACCATTCTGGGTTCTAGGCCTTCTTATGTTCTGAGAAAGAGCTTAAAGACTTGTGATTTAGAAAGTCCAGATTCAGGGAGGTAAAGGTTTGGACTGTGGACCAGGAACCAAGAGGTGGCTGAAACTATGTCCCAAGAGGTGGAAGGACCAGGGAAAGGGCATGGAAAGATGTGGCATAGAAGAGCCGCTAGTCTTGAGAAACATGGTAGTTAAAGGGCCTTGGCCAAATGAGGCATAGGGAAGAGGTTTCTGTGAGCAGAGATGTTCTTGTCTTTAATAAGACCACTTGAATTTGGTTATAGTAAGCTTCTCAACAACTAGCTCAAAGAACTAAAACCAGAGATCACTCTCTACACTTCTGTATAGTCTAAACATCGTGGGACTACTGAAAAGTACTGGACGGTGGTGAGCAGGGCAGACTTCTAGTGAGGATTTGGAACAATATTTAATTTGAATTTAAAACATTAAAAAAGTCATATTCACATACCTCTGAGTTGTGTTGCAAATTTGTGTCCATTAGAAATGGGTAGGTCACAGATCCTGCCTTAGAGGAGCTCCCAGTCTAGAAGGATAATTCCTATAAATAAAACTAATCACTCTGTCCAACTTTTTACTGGCAGATTATCTAATGTTCACAGTAAAACCTGCAAGGTGGGAATTGCTATCTGTATTTTACAACTGAAGGAACATACAGAATGATTTATATATTAATGAAAGTGTATATAGGTTGTGCCATACTGTGGGCAACCATGGATTGTCCAACTCCTCCCTGGGATGTCTGTAAATAGAATAACAACAACAAAAGCAAATGATGAAAGAAAACACTTAAATGCTGCTGTGGAGGAATGACTCCATTATGTTTGTTTAAAAACTTTTTTCGCACAATTTTCCAAATACTTTGGAAATTGTATAAAACGAGTGACAGTTACCTTAAAAAGCAATTGCTGTCACTAGCCCTCAGTTTGACTGAATGTTATCTTTAAGGAACAAAAGGAGTAAACAATTTCCACCGTGCCCTAAGGGTCTACCAAAGAAAGTTGTATGCACTGCCCTAGATCAAGATCTGAGGACCAGAAGGGATGAAGGTCAACATGTGTGGCTCTCTTCTGTCACATGCCAAATCTGACTGGGTTAGTTGAGTAGAATTATTGCTTATTTTATTCTTTATTGATATTTCCAAATTAATGACTTTATAATCTCTGAAACAATACATTATAAAAGTTCAATTACTACAAATAAATATGAAGAGATAGCCATAACTCAGCCAGATTCGCTCCACCCAGAAATAACTAGTTTTCACACTTGGTGATCACTTTAGACGTCTCTCCATGCGTATATACACTTGACTCTACTTATAAATTGTATTTTAAATAAGTCTACTGCTTTTCTTCTCAATTTTTTATTATAGCTATGTGTGTAGTGTGTAGTTATACCTCATTTGGTTTAAATTTGCATTTCCTTGATGGTTAAGGATAATGAATCTCTTGTGTTTATTTACCATCTGTGTATCCTCTTCAGTATATCCTCTTCAGAAATCTCTGTTAATGTACTTCCTATATTTTCTAGTTGGACTTACTATTTTTTATTTTAAAAATTTACTATTGAATTTTGGGATTTCTTTATATTCTGGATATTAGTCCTATTTTGTTTTTGTGGTTTGTAAATATTTTCTCCCAGTCTGTAGCTAATCTTTTCATCCTCTTCACATGGTCTTTCACGGAGCAAAAGTTTTAAAATTTATGAATTTTAAGTTTTTAATTTTACCAACTTTTTTTTTTTAATGGATCACTCTTTAGATGTCAAGTCTAAGAACTCTTTGCCTAGCCCTAAACTTGGAAGATTTTCTCCTATGGTTATTTCTAAAAGTTTTATAGTTTTGTGTTTTACATTTACATCTGTGGTCTGTATTGAGTTAATTTTTGTATAAGATGTAAGGTTTTAGATTGAGATTCTTTTTTTTTTTTTTCCTATGGTATCCAGTTGCTCCAACAACCATTTGTTGAAAAGGCTATCCTTCATTAAATTGCTCTTTCACTTTTTTCAAAAAACAGTTGAGCATTTTGGGTAGGTCCATTTCTGAATTCTATATTCTGCTGCATTAGTCTATGTGTCAATTCCTCCACTAATACTGCAGAGCTTGATTAATGTGGCTATATAGTAAACCTTAATATCGGGTAGAGTAATTCTTCTCACTTTATTTTTCTTTGTCAAGGTCGTTTTAGCTATATTAAGCCCTGTGTCTTTCCATATAAACTTTAAAATAACATTATTTCTTTCTTAAAAAAACTTACTGAGATTTTGATAGGAATTGCATTAAACCTATAGATCAACTTGGGGAGAATGGATATCCTTATTATGATGAATGTTCCATTCCATGAATATGGTATGTCTTTCCATTTATTTAGGTTGTCTTTGATGTCTTTCATCACCATTTTATAATTTTCAGCACAGAGATCCCACAACAGTTTTGTTAAGTATTGCATTTTTAAGGATTGCATTAAGTAATATCTAAGTGTTGCACTTTCTTTGGAGTAATTATAATTTAAATAATTTGTTTCCACATGGACAACATTAGCATATAGAAATGTGATTGGTATTTGTATGTTGATTTTGTATCTTGTGACATTGCTGGAAGCACTTATAAATTTAGATTTTTTTGTAGATTTCTTTGGATTTTCTATGTACACAGTCATGTCTTCTGCAAATGAGAGCAGCTTTCTTTCTTTCTTTCCAATCTGTATGATTTTTGTATATATATTCATTTATATATTTTGTATATATATTCATTTATTTGCCTTATTATGCTGACTAGAACTTCCAGTATTATGTTAAATAGTAGTGATGAGAACAGAAATTTTTGCCCTGTCACTGATCTTAGGGGAAAGCATTCTGTTTTTCATCATTAAGTATACTGTTAGCCGTAGGTTATTTTTACATATTCTTTATCAAGTTGAAGTAATTTCCTGTATTCCAAACTTTTACCATGAATGGATGTTGGATTTTGTCAAGTGTTTTTTCAGTGTTAATTGATATAATCATTCAATTTTTGTTCCTTAGCCTGTTGATGTAGTTTTTCTAGGTTTTCTAATTGAACTAGCCATGCATATCTGGGATAAATTCCATTTGATAATGGTATATAATTCTTTTTATATATTATTGGATTTGGTTTGCTAGTATTTTGTTGAGAATTTCTGTGTCTAAGTTTTTGAGAGATACCGATCTGTAATTTTATTTCTTTGTATTTTCTTGGTGTAGTTTTAATATCAGAGTAATACTGGCCTCATAAAATGAGTTGGGAAGTGTTCCCTCGTCTTCTATTTTTCTGGAAGTGATTGTGTAGAACTGGTGTTAATTTTCTATTAAATGTTTTGTAAAAGTCTCCAGTGAAACCATCTGAGTGTAGAGATTTCTTTTCCTAGAGATTTAAATTATGAATTCTATTTTTTAAATGGTTATAGTACTTTTCAGAATCTCTGCTTTATCTTGGTTGAGTTTTGGTGGTTTGTGGCTTTTGAGAAAAGTTGTCAAATTTATTTGTGTAAAATTATTTGTATTTTTCCTTTATTATCCTTTTAATGGCTGCAGGGTCTGTTGTAATACCCCATTTGTCATTCCTGATATTGATATGTATATTCTTTCTCTTAATTTTTGTCAAGCTTGCTAAAGGTTTATTAATTAAAAAAAAAAAAAAAAAAAAAACCCTGCTTTTGGGGACTTCCCTGGCAGTCCAGTGGTTAAGACTCCATGCTTCCATTCCAGTGGGGCAGGGTTTCGATCCCTGGTTGGGGAGCTACCCCGCATGCTGCATGGCATGGCAAAAAAAACCAAAAAACAAAAAAACAAACAACAAAAAACTGCTTTTGGTTTCATTGATTTTTCTCTATTGCTTTTTTATTTTTAATATCATTTCTATTATTACTTCCCTTTTTTACTTGCTTTGGGGTTTTTTTGCTCTTCTTTTTCTAGTTTCTTTCTGTAGGAACTTAGATTATTGATTTAAGACCATTCTTCATTTCTAATGTAAGCATTTAGTATTATAAATTTCCTTCTCAGAACTGCTTATGCTGCATCTCACATATTTCAATATATTGTATTTTCATTTTTACCCAATTATATGTGTTTTAAATAGACTTCTTTTTTTGAACCAGGGTTATTTATATGTATATTGCTTACAAATTTTTCTATTGTCTTTTCATTATTGGTTTCTAGTGTGATTCCATTAAGGTCAGAGAATATATTCTGTATGATTTCAATTCTTTAAATTTGTGAAGTATGTTGTATGGGCCAAGATATGGTCAATCTTCCTGAATATAACATGAGCACTTGAAAAAAAAAAGTGTACTTTGCTGTTTTGAGGTGGATTTTTCTGTATACATCACTTGGATCTATTGATTGTATTGTTCAGATCTCCTACTAATTTTCTTATTTGCTGGAATTGGGGGAGTGCTGAAGCCGACAACTACAATTGTAGATTTGTGTATTCCTCCTTTCAGCGCTATTGGTTTGTGCTTCATGTATTTTCAGGCTTTGTCAATTAGTACATACACATTTAGGACCATTATATCTTCTTGGATGGTTATTTTATCACTGTTATTTGTCTCTAATAACCTTCTGTGCTCTGAAGTCTACTTTATCAAATGTTAATATAGCCACTTGTGCATTTTTTTATTAATGTTTGCTTACCTTTTAAAATCTTTTTCCTTTCCATTTGAAATAAGTTTTCTACACTTCATTCAGAGTGGTAAATTTTGAATTTTGGTTTCTTGTTAGTAGCATATAGTTGGGTCAATTTAATTAAATCCAAAATGCCAGTTGCTTTCTTTTGATTGGTGTATATTTAGACCATTTACATTTAAGGTAATCATTGATATGTTAGTACTTAATATATTTATATGTTTAGAGTCATTTTCTTATTTGTTTTCTGCTTCTTTCCTCTCATTCTCTTCTGTTTCTCTTTTCCTGCTTGTCTGTGGATTACTGGGACATTGTTTTAGGATTTCTTCTTTATTTATTAGTGTTTTTGAGTGTATATCTTTGTATAGTTTTTGTAGTGCTGGTTCTCTGTATTACTGTACAAGTGTGTCTCATCCCACCCTATGGATATCAACATTCTACCACTTTAAGTGGTGCAGAAACCTTTTAATAGTTGTGTGGTCTTCTAGGAATTTATCCATTTCATTTAAGTTGTCTAATTTGTTGATACACATTATTCATAGTATTGCTTTATAATCCTTTTTTATATTTGCAGTGTCATTAGTAATGACTTCTCTTACATTTATAAATCCAGTAATTGGAGTCTTCTTTCTTCTTCTCTTGGTCAATATAGCTAAAGATGTATTAGTTTGCTCTGGCTGCCACAGTATTACCACAAAATGGGTGGCCTAAACAGCTGAAATTCATTCTCTCATTGTCTGAAATCAAGGTGCTGTAGGGCCATGCTCCCTCTGGAGTCTTTAGGGAAGAGCCCCTTTTATGCCTCTCTCCTAGATTCTGGTGGCTGCAGCTATCCTTGGCATCTTTGTTACCTCTGTAGTCATTTCACCTCCTTCTCTCTCTGTTCCCCTGTTTATCTGTCAAATCTTCATCTGCCTCTGCCTTATAAGGACACTTGTAATAGCCTTTTGGCCACATCTTGGATTATTCAGCTTAAGCTCTTCTTCTCTAGATCTTGTAACCACACCTTTTCCCATGTAAAGTATCATTTACAAGTTCCAGAGATTGTAATGAATGTCAGTTGGAAGGTGGGGTGGAGAGTAACTTTTCAGCCCTCAACAAAAGTTGTCAATTTTCTTGATCTTTTCAAAGAAGCAGCTTTTGGTTTCATTGATTTTTCTCTATTAATTTTCTAATCTTTATTTGATTAATTTCTGACCTAATCTTTATTATTCCCTTACTTTTGTTTGCTTTAAGTTTAGTTTTCTCTGTTTTTTCCCATTGTCTTAAGGTGGAAGGTTATGTTATTGATTTGAGGTCTTTCTTCTTTTTAACATAGGCATTTACAGCTATAAATTTGCATCCCATAAGTTTTGGTATGTTGTGTCTTTGTTTTCATTTGTCTCAAAGTATTTTCTAATTTCCATTTTAATTTCTTCTTTGACCCATTCGATAATTTAGGAGTGTGTTAATTTCCACATATTTATAGCTTCCCAAGTTTCTTTTTCTTACTGATTTCTAATTTAATTCCATTGCTGTTGGAGAACACACTTGTATTCTGTCCATACTTTTAAACGTATTCAGGTTTGTTTTATGGCCTAGCATATACTCTACCTGGAGAATGTTCCATGTATACTTAAGAAAGATACACTGCTGTTCATGAATGGAGTGTTCTACATGTCTGTTAGGTCTAGTTGGTTTATTGTGGTATTCAAAATTTTTGTTGCTTTATTCATCTTTGCCTAAATTGTTTTATCAATTATTGAGAGTAGGGTGTTGAATCCCCAACTATTATTATTGAATTCCCTATTTCTCCCTTTATTTCTGTCAGTTTTCCTTGATAAAAGTTGGTACTCTGCTATTAGGTGCATAGATATTTATAATTGTTACATCTTTCTGATTTATTAATCATGTTACTAGTATAAAGTATCCTTCTTTATCTCTCTTAGCATTTTTTGTTTTAAAGTGTGCTCTCCCTGATATCATTATAGCCACTCCCTCTTTCTTATAGTTGTGATTTGCATGACATATCTTTCTTTATCTTTCTACTTTTAATCTGCTTGTATCTTTTGTGTGTGTGTGTGGTACGCGGGCCTCTCACTGTTGTGGCCTCTCCCGTTGCAGAGCACAGGCTCTGGGTGCGCAGGCTAGGCGGCCATGGTTCACGGACCCAGCCGCTCCGTGGCATGTGGGATCTTCCCGGACCGGGGCACGATCCCATGTCCCCTGCATCGGCAGGCTTTGTATCTTATGCATTGGCCCTCTGCTTGTATCTTTGAATCTAAAGTGTGCCTTCTCTAGACAGCATGTAGTGACTCTCGTTTATCTCCATTCTGACCGTCTCCATCTTATTATTATTGATATAGTTGGATTTGCAGCTGCCATTTTCCTTTTGTGTTCTATATATTTCATATCTTTTTTATACCTCTATTCCTTTATTGCTTTCTTTAGCATTAAGTATTTTGTAATGTAGCATTTTAATTTCTTTAGAGATTTTTTTCAGTATTTTTGGAGGGTTATTTCCTTAGTGGTTGTTCTGGCACTTACCATATACATCTTAACTTTTCAGATTCGGCTGTAGATATATACTAACTTAATTCGATTGAGCTATAGAAATGCTGTTCCTATATATATGTATTCCTTTCCACCCTTTTTTGCATTATATGTAATCAAAAATATCTCTAAAGTTATAAACACAACATGTCACTGCTGTAATTATTGCTTTATAAAATTTAATGTTTTTTAAAGAAGCTGAGAGAGGAGTAGAGAGTAAGCATATATTTATAGCTTTTGTTGTATTAACTTTCTTATTAAACATACCTGGTTCTCATCATTTATTCGTGGGGGATTAAGTTACCATCTGCAGTCACTTTCTTAGCCAAGTACAGTTTTGTTCCCACCCACCTTTTTGTGCTGTTATTTGCAAATATATTACATTTAATTTTTATATGATAAATTATACCCATGTTGCTTTGTATGGTTGCTTTTAAAATCAGTTAAGAAATGAGAAAAAAATGCATTTATACTGTCTTTTATAATTATATAATCACCCTTATCAAGGATCACTTGCTTTCAGTCTGAAGAATTTCCTTTAGTATTTCTGTTTTTTCCTTGTTTTTTTTTAACATCTTTATTGGAGTATAATTGGTTTACATTGTTGTGTTAGTTTCTGCTGTATAACAAAGTAAATTAGCTATACATATAAATATATACCCACATCGTCTCCCTCATGCGTCTCCCTCCCACACTCCCTATCCCACCCCTCTAGGTGGTCACAAAGCACCAAGCTGATCTCCCTGTGCTATGCAACTGCTTCTCACTAGCTATCTGTTTTACATTTGGTAGTGTATATATATCAGTGCCACTCTCTCACTTCATCCCAGCTTACCTTTCCCCTCTGTGTGTCTTCAAGTCCATTCTATATGTCTGCATCTTTATTCTTGTCCTGCCCCTAGGTTCTTCAGAACCATTTTTTCTTCAGGTTCCATATATATGTGTAAGCATATGGTATTTCTTTTTCTCTTTTTGACTTACTTCACTCTGTATGACAGACTCTAGGCCCATTCACCTCACTACAAATAATTCAGTTTCATTTCTTTTTATGGCTGAGTAATATTCCATTGTATATATGTGCCACATCTTCTTTATCCATTCATCTGTCGATGGACACTTAGGTTGCTTCCATGTCCTGGCTATTGTAAATAGAGCTGCAATGAACATTGTGGTACATGATCATTTTGAATTATGCTTTTCTCAGGGTATATGCCCAGTAGCGGGATTGCTGGGTCATATGGTAGTTCTATTTTTAGTTATTTAAGGAACCTCCATACTGTTCTACATAGTAACTGTATCAATTTACATTCCCACCAACAGGGTGCGAGGGTTTCCTTTTCTCCACACCGTCTCCAGCATTTATTCTTTGTAGATTTTTTGATGGTGGCCATTCTGAGCAGTGTGAGGTGATACCTCATTGTAGTTTTGATTTGCATTTCTCTAATGATTAGTGATGTTGAGCGTTCTTTCATGTGTGTGTTGGCAATCTGTATATATTCTTTGGAGAATTGTCTCTTTAGGTCTTCTGCCCATTTTTGGATTAAGTTGTATGTTTTTCTGGTATTGAGGTGCATGAGCTGCTTGTATATTTTGGAGGTTAATCCTTTGTCAGTTGCTTCATTTGCAAATATTTTCTCCCATTCTGAGAGTTGTCTTTTGGTCTTGTTTATGGTTTCCTTTGCTGTGCAACAGCTTTTAAGTTTCATTAGATCCCATTTGTGTATTTTTGTTTTTATTTCCCTTTCCGTAGGAAGTGGGTCAAAAAGGATCTTGCTGTGATGTATGTCATAGAGTGTTCTGCCTGTGTTTTCCTCTTAGAGGTTGATAGTGTCTGGCCTTACATTTAGGTCTTTAATCCATTTTGAGTTTATTTTTGTGTATGGTGTTAGGGAGTGTTCCAATTTCATTCTTTTCCATGTAGTGGTCCAGTTTTCCCAGCACCACTTATTAAAGAGGCTGTCTTTTCTCCATTGTATATTCTTGCCTCCTTTATCAAAGATAAGGTGACCATATGTGCGTGGGTTCCTCTCTGGGCTTTCTGTCCTGTTCCATTGATCTACATTTCTGTTTTTGTGCCAGTACCCTACTGTCTTGATTACTGTAGCTTTGTAGAATAGTCTGAAGTCAAGGAGCCTGATTCCTCCAGCTCTGTTTTTCTTTCTCAAGATTTCTTTGGCTATTTGGGGTCTTTTGTGTTTCCATACAAGTTGAGAAATTTTTTGTTCTAGTTCTGTGAAAAATGCCATTGGTAGTTTGATAAGGATTGCATTGAATCTGTAGATTGTTTTGGGTAGTATAGTCGTTTTCACAATGTTGATTCTTCCAATCCAAGAACATGGTATATCTCTCCATCTGTTTGTATCATCTTTAATTTCTTTCATCAGTGTCTTATAGTTTTCGGCATACAGTTCTTTTGTCTCCTTAGGTAGGTTTATTCCTAGGTATTTTATTCTTTTTGTTGCAGTGGTAAATGGGAGTGTTTCCTTCATTTCTCTTTCAGATTTTTCATCATTAGTGTTTAGGAATGCAGGAGATTTCTGTACATTAATGTTGTATCCTGCCACTTTACCAAATTCATTGATTAGCTATAGTAGTTTTCTGGTAGCCAGTTTATTCCTGTTTATACTATTGTTTGTTCATTAGTTTATGGAAGCACCATTTACTGTGATCTTCAGCATAGTTCTAAGGGAATATGTGTCCTTAATTTCACCTTTCATTTCCAATTTTAATGCCTCAGGAGTGAGCTAACCCTTCTGAAGTGGGAACCCTCTTTTGTTCTGCTTTAAAAAAAATAGGCCTGCAGAAGTCTCCAGTACTTACAGTGCCCAAGCCTATTACCCAGACAACAGCAACTTCACATTTCTCTTACAACCTTAATTTTAATAGAGATTTCGTGGGTTTGGGCACTTATAACTTATATAAAGAGGAGCTGAGAGCAAGCCAGGAAGAGAGTCCTCACCAGGAACTAAGTCAGCTGACATCTTGATTTTAGACTTCGCACCCTATAGAACTGTGGAAAAATAAATGTCTGTTGTTTAAACTAAAAAAAAAAAAAAAAAAAAAAGGGAGCTGAGAAAGTATCAATAGTCTGTGATGCCCGTGTTGAATAAAAGCCTTTGAAAGTGCTAATAGTTATATAGAGGGCAAAAAATCCTTAACTTAAATGAATAGCCTTGAGAACAATGCTAAATCAGGATAGGTAATTTGTATTTGTTTATTCTGTAGACTTTACCCAGCATTCTGTCCTTACCCAGAAAGTATATTATTCCCCACATAAAAAAATAATCCTGTTATACTTCCAAAGCACTTAGCAACGTTTCCTATGTCATTCAGGTGTAAATTAGTGAATGTTTCTTTTTCTAATCACAGTTGCTATCATGATGTATTAACAGGGAAAGCTAATTGAGAAGCAAAAATCTTTGAGTGAAAGAGCTTTTTCAGTCAACTCTGGTTTACCATATCATGGCAGCATTTCATTTAATTCTCATAGAGTACAACTGATTATTTAAAATGTAATAATTGACTGTCAGTGGAAAAGAAGTGTTATGCATAGTGGTGGGGAGGGGGGATTTCTGTCAGTGGCTATTCTACCTGCTGTTTTTCTCACAGTCAGAGCATCTCTTTGGTATGGGAGGGAGGGAAGCTGAACCGTACTGACTCCATTGTAGAGCTGGGGATATGGACCTAAAGGCTTCAGAGAAACATAGCACATGCTGAGCAGCCCACAAAGCCCCCATTATTGCTGTGTGGGCAACTCTGTTTGCATCTCATTGAAAATGTTGTCTTGCACATCAACATAAGCAATTAAAAAATAAAAGAGGAAAAACATCCGCCTGCTTGTTTAAGATGCTCAGCAAAAGAAGGGAAGCTTGAGATTTGAAAGAAAAGGGAAGGTTTGTAGTATCAAACTTCCATACTCACCCCCCTCCTGAACTAGCCTGTAAAGCTACTTTTCAAAAAGCCTTTAAAAAAAGAGGAGGGGGAAGCTCTGAAAGAAGCTTTCATGCCTGCCCAAATGTAGGTTCATTAACCAGTATTTAAGGAAATGAAATTTTGGTTCACTTGCTGACATATTAGTTTCAAAATAAGTTGAATACAATGTATTTAATTTCTCAGTGTGTTCCTCCAGGGCATAAGTTCTATTTATGAGCTCAATAAGTACATAATACCGAATCTGGATTAAAAGGAAATAGAAACATAAAGCTAAGAAAAATTTTTAAAACAATCCGAGAATTAGGAATGGAGAGTAGGATGTATGAAAAGAAGACGGGATGAAAAATGAGGAACTGGGACTGCTGTGAAGATTTTAGAAGATGTATGTAAAGCATGAGGGGAGGGGAAGTAGAGAAGTGACCTTCAATGCCTGCCTTGTCTCTTCCACCTCTGTCTCCCCAGCTCTGCACAACCTGATGTTCCATCACTTCAGAGGTTTCTCACCTCTGTCCTTTGGACCATTCACATCAGTGAGGAAGTTCAGAGATGTTCCATTTTCCAACAGGTAGATTTGTCTTTGAAGATGGGGAATCACTCATTACCTAAACTGCACCTAACTTCTAACAGAAGAGCAGGTTTTCCAGCAGACTTCTGTCCACCAGCACTGAAGCTACAGTTTAGAGCTTTGGAGAAGGGGGCTGTGGTTTGCAGTGCAGATGAGAATGAAGCAGGCTACATATGTGAAATACAACTAACTCTAAACAAAATAGGCAAAGAAAACGTTAACAGGATCCATTGACGTCCAACCTCAGAAACTATGGTAGTGGTTGTCCAGTAAGAAGAAATAACACTAACAAATCATGCATTACAGAGACAAGTTGTCACATTTGGCTTTAAGGTTGCCTGCATTTTCTGTGACCAAGAGATGCAATAGCTTTGAAAAGTACACTTGCAACCATATCACAAAGATAGAAAAAAAAACATCTATGCTGCCTGAGAAAGTGAGAAGAATGAAATTAACATTATTTACAGTCACTGTTAGTTCATATCATTTGTCATTTCTTTAAATTTCACAACACCCCTATGACGCAGATATTTTACTCCTCATATTCCAAACAACGAAATTAAAGCACATAGAGATTTGCCCCAATTATAGAACTAGTGAGCAGTTAAAACATGGTTTAACTCAGCCTTGTTTAACACTAGAAGCTATCCTTTCTCCACCGCAATGCTATACTTCCTGACAGGGAAGAGTTACGTTTATCCTTACTACTGTGAATAATATGATAACAATGTGCTTAGTATCCTACTCTTTAAACACAAAGAATGAATGTGTGCATATGCATATATTTGTTCTCCCTGAAACTAGGACGTTGGCTAATTTTGACATAACAGTTATTGTTAGGAACATTATCAACTCCCCAGAAACCTTGTCAGTACCTACCCCCCACCAAGGGTTTCAGCTATATTGACTTCTAGTAGTGTAGATGCTTTCCACCTGTTTATTGAACTTATAAGTGGAGTTACACAGTACGTACTCTTTTGTGTCTGGCTTCTTTCGCTTAACATTATGCTTGTGGAATTTACCTCTGTTTTTACAATAGACTACTCTCCAGCAATGAGAGCAAATAGTCACAGTATTCTAGTAGGTTTTACTACAACTTACTTATCCATTGTACTGTCCATTAACATTTTGGTAGTTTTTGTTTCCGGCTATTATGAGTACTGCTGCTACACTCTTGTAAACATGTTTTGGTAAATGTATGGACATATTTCTGTTGGATGTATTCCTAGGAGTGGGATGGTCGTAGAATATGTATATATTCAGTTTTGTAGTATTTTTAAATGTTTTTTGAACTGTGGAGAGTATCTTATTTCAATGTTACTCGGGGAAAGTTTACATAAAGGAAAGATGCTAACATACTTTGAGAGTCGATTATGTGTCAGACGCTCTGCTGGGTGCTTTCCCGGCAGCTTTCAAGGTAGATCATGTTTTGGTCCCTTGTCTTTGTCTCTCCTATGCCATTGTTCCTTAAATCAGTTCCAAGGTTCAAACCATGTTTTTTCTTGTTTCCAGGTGGATTCTTACTAGCAGCACTGTTGGGCAGGAACTATGCCTTACGTGTTCACTACCCCAAACCCTCTCCTCAAGCTATTTCTCTGGCCACTCTGCTCCCTCTTTCCCGCTGTCCTTGGCTCCTTTCACGTCCTTACTGTCTTACTTTTTCTGTTTATTCACTGTGATTCTGGGATATTCAGCATAATAGGATCTAGAATTTCTAGACTCCAGAGTGTCTTTAGTCCCGGTTTCTCAGAGGCCAAACTGCAGGAAAATCGTCCACAGCAGTTTCTTTTCTCTCATTTGAGGTGTAGCCGTGCCCCATATTCTACCTCATCCCTGTCTTCCTTTTTCCTAAATTCCTACGCACCCTAAACCTCAAAGTAGCAGGGCCTGGAGTGTGGTCTTTTGACAGACACACAGACAAAAAATCAGTAGGAGGAAGTGTGTGTGTGTGTGTGTGTTTTCACTCAAGCACATGCCCTATCCTGAATCACTAAATTTAAATATCCACGGAGGCTGTGACACCACAGGAGTCAGCTGTGTGGCATTGTGGACGCTAGGCAGGGACTGCTTAATTGGTTGAATCATTCTTTGACTTTCAGTTGGAGGCATTGGAGTTTACTTATAGCTAACATCTGTCCTCTCTTACTCAGTCTCCACTACTATTCTTCCCATATTCTCATCTTCGCCTAAAAATCGCTTACTTTGATGACTTTCACGTTCTGCTGCAAATGGTCAGAGGCACACTTGGGTCTAGTTGACCCCAAGAGGAGAGCCAAGCTTCATCAGTAGTGGGTGGGCTGAGGCTCCTGTGGCTGCTTAAGCTTTCCTACTGTGCTAGGAGAAATGTCCAGCTGGAGAAAATTTCGGGCTAGACCAGAAATATATCAAGCAAACCAACTTAACACTTCCCGTATGTGTGAGCCTGTCTCAGCCTTGTTAGTATTTAGTCACAGCCAGCCCACCCCCACATCCCGACACAGCTGGCACATACAAACTATTCACAGACAGCATCTGCCCCAGGCCATCGCCCTAGACAGGGTCCTGATTACATCTGCCACTGTTCTTGCACTTGCCTCCCTGCGCCTGCGACGGAAATCCCGGGTCCCTAGCCCCAGTTTCTGTTTGACTTCTTATTTTTAACTCCCTTTCTTGGCTGAGTGGGCTTTGGCTTCTTTTCCTATTATCACCTCTACCCATTGCTCTAATTTTGGTTCCACAATAGACCCTTGACCTTAGAAATCCCCCAGTTCTAACTTTTGCCACAAAAACTACCACTCATCCCCACAATGCATCTGATTCAGGGGTTTTAGGCAATAGTCCTTCTTCTTTAATGCAAAAACAAGAGGCATGCGTTAAACAGGGCATAGAGCATCATAGATGTGGAGGGGCTTGAGCATGTGCCGGAAGACGTACTTGAACCTATTGTTTGTACAGTGAAATGTTTATCATTAACATGATATTATTTTAAAAGATAATTTTTAAAAGTTATAGAGTATAATAGGAAGGATACTGAGTCTACAGTCCTGGTTGTCTATGCGGAGTCTACAGTACTGGTCTATGTCTACCCCTGGTCTGTGCCTACCACTGGGTCTCAGTTTCTTAACCACTCACAGAAGTTTATTATAATGAGTGATTCTTTAGGTTTTTTTCTAGGTATATGTCATAAATGCTATGAGTCTATCAGCAGACAAAAAATGATTAGTTTAGGTTTTAGGTTCTCCTATAAATTCTAGATTCTACCGTAAATTTTGTGATTTTTTTTTTTTTCTCAGTTGTCTTAGCATTAGATAGGAATAAGACCATTTTTCCAAGATAGTTACAAAGACTGTGTCCTAGTGAGTGTGTTCCAGAGTTATGAAAAGTTCTTACTCTGAGGCACTGGCTGCCATGACATTCTATTGTAAGTTTTTGCATTATTTTCCCTATCGTCTTTTTAACCCAATTTCTTGTATTTTCTAGCAGAAATAGGACCCGGTTTCTTAAAGTGTAACAACAATGATTTCCTTTATCATTCTGTGCTTTAGAACTTTGCTTCAGGTACTTTTAAATGAGCAGTCCCGAAATCTTGAAATGAAACTGCCAGTTATTAGAGATGATATTTCATGCCTCGCATGGGGCGCACCTTCTTTTCATATTGTGTTTGTGATAGACAGTTCTTTGCATGAATAATAGAATGGCCCTGAATGAATTCCCATCAGCTCTGCCTCGGGGAGAAACGCAAGGTGAGCTCGATGACTCCTAGTGTGATCCTTTGCCTGTTGACATTACTTTTAAACTTTTCTTCCTGAGGCTGCGACCATGTGTATTAAATAAATGATAAACACCATTTCTCTCATAAGGCTGGCTCACCATCTGAGCTACAAAGAATGCTTTGCAGGTAGTTGAGAGGTTAATATCACTGAATTATTTATTTATTCTATATAGTTTAAACATCCCTATTTTCTGCCTTTTTTTTTAACCTTTCTGGTGACTGATTCACAGTAGAGGAAATATATAATCTCTAGCAAGGACAGATTAAAAAGATGGCCTCTGTCTTTGATGGAAGAAAAAAGAACATGAGTTACAAATCTTGTTCCTTACTTTATTGGAGGGGACTTCACATTTTTTTTCTTTCTACAAGAAAACAGTTGAAAGGATATAGATGTTTGCAAAAGAGAAAAAGAAAGGAAAAAGGTAGCAGGATATACTAGCACAAGGGTAGACCTCAAAACTGTGCAGGTCTCCTGAAACCTATGTTGTGTATTATCTCCATCCCCCCGCGACGGAATTCTTTATATTATAATAATTATTATATTAGTATCATTCAGATGAAAGGTGGATAAACTGAACAAGGGCATTCTTGAAGGGTAAATAAGAGAAGAATTTCAAAAAGCGTCATTCATCCTGAGGAATGAAATTGCCAGGCAGCTGCTCCTGCATGCCTTGTCACTCTTTTAGAAGTCCTTCAAGCATCTCCAAATTTGCAAATGGGAAACTCATTGCACAGGTTCCTGCCTTTCTTTCCAGTCTCATGTCTATCCTGTCTTTATACTTAAAGTGATCCTTTTACTGTGAACTACCTCTTTAGCTTTTACTAGCATTTTGTACCACATTGGATGACCATTTTCAAAAAGGAGTAAAGTCTTTATGATCACTTTCATGAGTGATAATGAACAGACAACAACCAAGCTAGGCTTATTCACAGCTAAGTCATTCCATTCCACATAGTGGCTCTCTGCTTCTTTCAAAATGCATATGCCTAAAAGAACTTGTCTGAACTTTAGAACTCTGGCTTGGACCAGTCTAGTCTTCATGGTTCCTTATCTCCTCAGATCCACTTGTCTGACCTGCAGAGAGTATGAGTTTCTGAGTGGGCTCTTCCAGTCTAGAGACATTCTGGAGCCCCATCCTGAGGGGACTTTCCCAGTACACAGAAGTTCTGAGGGATGTATATAACTAGCATGAATTGGTCTAGAAAGTAGTTGTCAAATTTTTGCTCAGAAGAAAAAAATCTTGAAAATAGTTTAAAAGGCTGATGCTAAATCTTTGGATGTCAGAGTTCTAGCCCATATAAGCAAGCTAGGTTCTTTTAACTCCAGCTGACTAAACCTGTTTCTTTACCTGCCTCTGCTGTCTTCATTGTTCTAGCCAGCTGGGTCTGAAAGCAGTGGAAACAGGGCCAGTAAAAATCAAGGTATGGCTTTCATTGTTATACCCCAGGGTCAGCTCTGCCCCCACCCTCGTACTTAAGCCTAAATTGTTGCACAAACTAACTTCCCTTCCTTAGTTGCTAGTTCCTCAGTGACACCACCGTTCTCTGAGATTATCCAGTCTCAAAACATTGAGGTGTCTTTGTCAGTTTCCACTGATTTATCATTCACCCCATTCTAGTCATAAAAAGAGTCTCGTATCTGTCTATTCCTCTTAATTATTACAGCTAAAATTCCATTCTTGTCTTGACTTCATGCTTGAAATACGGACACAAGTCTCAAACTAGCTAACATACCTCCAGTTTTTCTCCCACATTCCAGTGCCACGTGGTAGAAGGAAAAGTAAATTAATGGAAGGTCTAACCTGGACAATCACCATAGTGGTGGTTTTGCATATTCTATCTTACTTAATACTCACAACGTTTCTTTAAAGTAGGGATTGATAACTTGATTTTACCAATGTTTATATGAAGACCTAGAAAGTTTAAGAAAATTGGTTCAGTATCATAGAGCTAGGAAGTGTTGGAGCTAGGATTGAAACCAATGTCTGGTTCATCCCAGAGTCCATAGAATTTCTATACTAGTCTGCTGTCTTTCAGTAAATACTTAACTGAGTGGATCAGTAAGGGAGTGAGTGAATGAATGTATGAATTCATGAATGAGGGGAGTAGTAGGCAAAAGACTTGTAATATAATTTTATGCCCTTTTACAAACAGAGGACTGTGGCCTGTTAAGTGCGATTATGTAGTAGCTGCTGTCACCACTGCTGTGCATATTCAGTCTTTAGATCTGTGACAGTTCTTCCACCTGTACACTCCACAGTCCACATTCTTACTTAGGACAGCAAAGTGCAACTTAATCAGCTAGTATTGAAAGAATTCTGATTGGGAGCATACTAATGCTTCCTTCAATTAGTTTCCTCCAGAGTTAATCCCATTTACTTTTCCTGTTTGGGCAACCAGCTGTTTGAGGTTGCTGAGCAACCAAGAGTTGAAGGGAGGGAGGTTGGGGGAGAGATGGAGACCCAGAAGCTTCAACCAAGGTGAATATTAAATGAGAATCAAATGTCAGAGAGGATTTATTTTAGGGCACAAACAGATCGTTTCAAAGTGAACATTTAAAGGGAGAGCTAACTTCAGTTCAGAACATTTGTTTTTCAGTATTTATATTCTTAGCATAATCTAATTTGTCTTGTGAAGGAGCGTGGCAACAAAGAACCAAGGGGATTGGATTTTGAGTGAAAGAAAAGAAGTGTGGCTTCGAGGAAAGCAAGAGTGGCTGTGAAATGGCAGCTGTCCTCTGGGACGACTGTGTTGTTTCTATAGAAGTGGTTTAAGCAGCTGAGTGTGTTCAATCCTACAGAAACTTCAGAAGCACAAAGCAGGAAGCTGAATCTTACAGGAAGTACTAATATTGTGGAGATGTAAATAAATAAGTAAAATCTCAGGGTTAGTGTGGGCTGGGCGGGGGGTGGAGAATCAAGACATTATGTATAGATACTAAAGGAAATATAATATGGGCATTTATGCCCCAGCCCCATACATTCTAGATACTCATCCCTCCCCATATTAATCTTGGGAGTATTGATGGTGGCAGGCTGATCCTTAGAAGGTGGGCTGTACCACTATAGCTTCATCCTGGGAAGAAAGAAATAATTGCCTGGGTTAGACAGACTCCTCTCAGATGCATTGACTGAGGGTAAAAGGGAAGGGCAGTACAATAATCTAAAAGTGAAGAGAAATCTTTCGATGATCTTGGGTAAGAAATGTCTTTCTCCTTAGAGCCTCTGTGATATGTCTGCAACATGCTGCCTATTTGACAGAGGTATTTTTCATCTAAGAAATACAGGAGTACATTCACATCTCTGGTTAAGGCCTATACATAACAGAAATTGCAGGAATCACTGCAAAATTTTAACTAAAACTAAAATTCCAAAGCCCACTGCGGTCATTATGTCACCTTTGGCATGTCAAGCATTATCCCAGATTTGAAAACAAGGCAATGTTCTCTTTTCTGAAAATAAAGTGAGAATGTTTCACTTATCTTGCAGTCCCATACTCTCAAAGGGCAATTACTTCCACCAGTTCCATGGGAATTTAACTGAAATGAAAAAGGGAGAAAGCTACTGAGAAACTGGGAGATTGAGAATTGTTCAGTTCTCTGTAAACAGAAGAATAACATGGTTGAAATGTAAACAACTATATGTCTTTTAAGGAATAATAATTAAAACATTTTAAAATCTAAAGTTAAGTAAGTATAAATTATATGTGTCTATGTCACTGGAAGTGATTTATATTTAGTAAATATAAATTAACTATATAACATAATATAGATTTAATTATCTAAGCACATATATTTAAATTTTGAGTGAATACCCTTTCTACCATGCTAGTCAATTCATTTATTTGAACAAGTAACTGGAGACATCAATGACCACAGCTTCACGAATTAATACTTTCCATTAGTCCTCTTCTCTGCAATACATACGTTGGCTGTAGCCAGTATATGGGACCAGAAATACCAAAAACACACACACTCACACATGTACACAGAGTAAGTAAAACATTTGTTGCATGAGATAATTTGTTGCGAGGAATTTTTAGCCAAATGAACAGAGTTGTACTGTTCAGAACCATCAGTAAAGATGTAGAAATAGTCCTCTTATATAGAGCCATTATATGATGGCATCTCTTGTAATGAATTTCTCTGTTTTAATGAACACCCCAAGTAGCCCAGGTGTCCCACTGGGTTCCAGGTCTTCATTCAGAGCCTTGGGAGAAAGGACCACAGCATAATATTCTTCACATTAAAAAGTAGGTCTAACTACACAATCATTCAGCCTCAAAATATTTCTTTGGTGCCACTTTAAAAAGAGGTGCTCCCTAAAACTTTGGACCAAAACACATCACAAGTCATAGAGTTATTGAATGTTATTATCTCCCTGTATCCTTATAAACATGCTATGCTTAGATGTCATGACGTTATGAGTGATTTTTAATATATAGTTTAGGGCCTTAAGCACAACACTGGTCAATTGTCTTTGGTTAGTTACAAACTTAAGTAGTTTCCTCATCCAGGTAGTATTTATACTTAAGGTTGGGAGGAGAAATTTGGAAGGAACTGACTCCTGGAACTGAGACACTTATTGCACCCAATGCTTTCCCGATTTTCACAGTTCAGAACAAAACCACCATAGGAATATATTCTTGAGAAGCTAAACAAAAGAAATTTTACCAGCATATACACTGTGGGTAGTGACCTGCAGCATCTTCTGAAACCAAAGATCCTTCAATTTATTAAATGATGATTCTTTGTTGACTCAAAAGAAACAGAAGGGTGGCATGGTTCCCAATGACTAGTATTGGTCGTCCACTGGTCTCTCTGAAACTCAGATCCAAACTTTATGAACATGGATGGCTATGGTAGTAGATATACCAATCTTTGGCCATGGTCTCATTTGGGACCCAAGAGGCCAGAGGAGCTTATATCTTATGGAAGTGACTCATAGTAGATACTGTCTGGAATTATTTAGTCTCATGTTTCCTATAAGAGAATTGTATATTCCTACCTTTATTGACTTAGGTTGTACAAATTACTTGCATTAGCCAATGGTATGTGCATGGATACAGCTCACAGCATTTCTGTGCGAAAACTTTTAGAAGCACTGTAACTTTCTGCCACCAGTTTTACTCTTTCCCTCTACATGTTTTAGATTTGGGCTGCTTCTTCAGTTCTGGAATGAGAAGGTAGGTAAAGTAAAGCCATAGCCAACCTATGTCCAACTTGTAGCATGAGTGAGAAATGAACCCGTGTTTTGGTCATCCACTGAGATGTGAGGATTGTTGTTAGCAAAACAAAGCTGACTAATAAGATGTTTACCTTAAAGTATTTGCCCTTTAACTCTTTCCTAAACTAGCTAGAGAGCACATACAGCCCTGATACTACCACCTTAAAGTATTTTTTGCTCATAAGCTATTGCCTTTATTCCTCCAACTGCGTCAACCGTTTAAAAATATTTCTTGTGATCCTGGAGCCTTCTAATCACAATAATGTAAGTAAATAAATGAATCGAAATAAATGATTAAATACTTTCTTCAAGTCAAGTACTATAGATACAAAACAGATGAGACACGATGTCTGTCCTCATGGAAAAGAGGGCCAGTGAAGATAATAATGCAATGTGGTAATTCTTAATAGTTTAAGACCCCTGTCTTAAACTATCATAAGAGCCTCCTAAATGATCTCTCTGCTTCTGGTCTTACCCGTCCTTCCCCACCTCCCACCAACTAATTTCCACAGAGTGACTAGTGGAAGATTTTCAAACATGAGTTAGATCATGCTACTCCTATGTTCAGAACCTTTCATCAGCTCCCCATTTCAATCTAAAGAAAACCAAAGTCCTTTCAACTGCTTATCAGGCCCCCTATGTCTCCTGCCCCTTCTCTGAAAGCTTCTACCACACTTTCCCTTGCCCCACCTACTTCATCCAGGCTTGTCTCTTTGCTGCTCTGGCATATACCAGGTAGTCTCTTGCCTCAAGGACTTCTCAATTCTCTTCCTTCTTCCCAGCATGCTTTTCCCGCTATATCTGCATGACCTGCTCCCTCTTTTCCTTCAGGTCTCTGCTCAATGTCACCTCTTTACTGTAGACTTCCCTGACCAACAACGTCTGCACTGTGGAGACTTGACTTTTAAATACATACTAAAGAATATTCACCAGATTTTCTGCACTTTTTTTTTTTTTTTTTGGCTAAAAGGCTGATAGTGAAGAACAACAGTTAGCAGCTAAAAAACACCAAAACCCAGTATGATAGTCTATGGAGAGTCTGGATTAGCTGTAGTTTCCACCCTTCTTAAACAAAAGGTGTGCATGAATAATGGATGAAGTGAGACATTTTCTGGATGAATCTTTCCAACTTAGATATTTAATGGCAGGCAAATTAATGGGGGGGAAAAAGCCTCAAGTCTAAGATGGAAACTGTTTGAAGGACCATGAACATTTCAGTGATCCTGTTTGGAGTTCTGAGTGCCACAAGGACAGAAGGAGCTCCTTTTTTTGGATAAGTTAACAGATCACACATGGCCTTTGTGATCATATATTGCAGCCAGAGGAGGAACCTGGGCCAATGCCCATGGTCTTAAGTCTATTATCAGAAACCTCATTATCTTCTCTACCCCCTTCACTCACATAGTTCCAAAGCCTATCCCTGTAAAAATGCGGACTGAACATGGAGAACTCTAGCACAGGACTCTCACCCACAGAGGCACCTAGGATAGTTCCGAAAACCTGATTGGAGACTTTATTAAGACCACATTTGTTGTCCACCTTTCCCTCACCTCTCTTCCTAACCAACTGCCTTTTTTTGAAGCATTTGTCCCAGTTTTCTTTCTATGAGAGTTTTAGGGAATAGGAATCACTTCTTTTTAAACTGATATCACCTTTACTCCCAAATATTTCACTCTGCTCTATATGTCATTCTGTTGTTCCACCAATATCTATAACTCTTTAGTTTTCTCTCTACCCCTCCTACAAATCACACATTTGACATAATTTTAGAAAGTTATTTTTACCATCATCATTTTTGATAATATCTTAACATGGTGATAGGCTTCTTGCTGTGTTTGACTGTGTCTGTCTAAGCTAGATCTGTCTTTAGCTTTATACTCTGACTCTTTCTCTTTCAAGTCAAAACAAAGTATGCTGCAGTAAGCGAAATTTTGGCCTCTGGTCTTCTGCGAAATCCAGTTACCATGCTCTACCTGTTGATATCATAATAAAAGACATCTTGTGTGTGTGCAAACATCATACAGAATTTCTACTCTTTATTTCTCAGGAAATTTCTTTTCCCCAATGTAGGAAGAACACATTAAAATAGATAAATAATTCATGTTATTTTTAGGAAACAGAAAACCAAATAAATGTGTGATTGGAAGATGCATTGTTTCACTCCTTGAAACATTGATTGAACATTGAAAATTGATTGAAAGCCCACTATGGACATTGACTGAAAGGGTACTTTGTTCAGGGAACTGTGACAGAAAATAAGGGAGTGTGTCAGACCTACTGGAGAACGGACTTGAGGATATGGGAAGGGGGAAGGGTGAGCTGTGACAGGGCGAGAGAGAGTCATGGACATATATACACTAACAAATGTAAGGTAGATAGCTAGTGGGAAGCAGCCGCATGGCACAGGGATATCGGGTTGGTGCTTTGTGACCGCCTGGAGGGGTGGGATAGGGAGGGTGGGAGGGAGGGAGACGCAAGAGGGAAGAGATATGGGAACATATGTATATGTATAACTGATTCACTTTGTTATAAAACAGAAACTAACACACCATTGTAAAGCAATTATACCCCAATAAAGATGTTAAAAAAAAAAAAAAAGAAAATAAGGGAGTGTGCAAAAGATTTGATACCTTCCTTTTGAAAGCTTTACAGTGGGATGCAGGAAAAAAAGCCTGTAAAAGTGAATGGCAGCATATTTGGTTAATACCTACTGGCTATATAAAATTGCTTTTGGACATGTTTCATGATTCCTCATAAAACAAAGACTTAATAAGTTAACTTGGCAGCTGATGGGCAAAGTTAAAAAAAAAATCAAATAAGCTTTTTGTTTTCCTTTAAGCAGTTCCTGGCAATGCCTTCTTTTTTATTTTAAGCAGATGAGTTTTTAAAACAATGATTGTATTTAGGAGCTTCAAGAAAGCTTGTAAACCATGGATTTGATGAGCTGGGTTCTGAGATCTGAACTGTGAGCCAGCTTGGCACATACACTGTAGGACCTAGAGGTCAGATATTTCCATGCACACAGACAAACACAGTAAGGGTCCACATCAGCCATGTACCCTCTAAGTCGTGAGCCACAGCGTTTATTTTGCAGCTCTGTGAAACTGGTATGTTAAACCAGGATCTGGGTCCTGTGTACAGGGCGAGCAACAAAGCCTTCCAGCCTTAGATGGAAAAAATATTTATCATTAGTTTTGATAGCTTTTTCATTGAAAGCCCATTTCCTGAGGGCATGAGTATACCAATTTAAATATTTGCTATTCATTTCATGTTGCTTGGCCATCTTTTTTTCCTTTGCACTGGAACTCATTTGCCTGGCCTCGAAGTCTGTCTCCCAAGAGTGCTCTTGATGAGATATTTTTTTTTTTATCAGGAAATTGATTTTCTTGCATCTCTTTCTGAGATTACTGAATCCAATCTTAGAGGAGAATAACTCAATTCTTGGGAAAAAAATGTCTAATTTGGGAGCCTGGTGGTTGATTTTTTTTTTTCCCCTGGCCGCAGCATCAGAGCAGTATGAGCGTGCCAGTAACAGAGGTGGAGCAGGTGTTTCCTGGCCCACCGGGTCCTCCCCCTTCTCAACCAACCAGCCTCCTTTAGCACTGTTCTTCCTCACACTGGGCTCCGAGCACCCTCTTTCTACCCTGGAAGCAATCTGCTCCAGTGTAGCTTTTCACTAGTTATAAATCTTAGCTGAATTTTCTGTCTTATTTCTTATATGTCCTGGCAGTTCCTTACTGGGCTGTCTGCCCTTACAATGGTGCATTTTTGCCCTTTGGGTCAGAATGGCCTAAGTTCACCACTCTTCCCCCTTGATAAGAGGTGGTTTAGTGGCCTGAGCTCTGGATTAATAAAAGCTGGACTTCTGGGTCCAAGACAGGCACAGCTGGTTGCACTCTGTATCTTTCCAAAAGAGATGCACTAAGCAGTTTTATATGTGTAGGGCCTTTACCTTTGAGAGGGGGCGCTTTGTATATTTATATCTTACCTTGATGTTTTATTAATGACTAATAGTTGTTTAGTCTACAGTGGCAATAGGGAATTGGAAATCAGTGTGTGTGTCTGAGCCTAGTTTGCTTAAGTCCAAAGTCAGAACTGGTTGAATGCAGCACATGGATATGGTTATTATAAACAATTATGGTAAGAATGCCCAATTTTCTGTAATTAAAATACCCAGTGTTACTCAATTCATTGGATTTTGCCCTGTGACCATTGTGATGTTTCTCTCTTATGTAAAGAAGTGTATTCAGTTAAGTCTTGCATAATATGTACTTTGTCAGTCCAAAAAAATTTTTTTTCAAGTTGCTTATGGTGTCGTTGGTATTTATTCTGCAACGTCAGCAGTGCTTGGGGGACAAATGTAGAGTGAGGATGGCAGTTGAAGCAACATTTTTTTGTTGTTCACATTCCAACATTCTTAAGAACTGCCTGAAAAGAAATGTTGGAACTGTGTTCTGAAAGTACTATTGAGAGCCCTGTAGAACTGGAGAAGTTAAGAACCTTATAGTTCCGAGGGGGAAAAAACTGTGGGAATTTCTCTCTCTCCCCCTACTTTGTGACAGTGCTAATTCCATTTAAATCTTTCTCAAAACTAAAAAGTAAAATTAAAAATGTTACAAAAAGAGTTGCTATGTTGTTTCTCATTTTCTTCTTGAGGTAGGAAGAGAACATCTCTTGTTGTAAATAAAGATGGTTCTGTCTTGCACAGGAAAAAAAAAACCCACAAAACAATCCAATGTACTATTTTGGCAAAATGCCTCTGGGTCTCTTCCTGTGGGATTTTACCTCTGTACTTTGCAGAGACTTTGTTTTTTTCCCTTCTTCTAACTGAAAGCCTAGGTATAAGGTGGAATGTGTGTATTGCTTAAATTTATTTTCTTTTCTTCTCAGCTATTGCCAACAATTGACAAAGACAGAGACGGGAAGCAGCAATCTCAATATTTGAGAATATGTGTGTCTCAGTCTCTGCCCAGAGGGGAACAAAATTTGAAACATTTAATTCTCTTGGGCAATATTTCCATTTTCTTTGCTGCCTCTGTTTTGAAAGGAATCATTAAGACACTTTAAGCCTTAGCCTAGCCCTAGGCTGTTAATAGAAGAGGGGGGCAAGAGAAGCAGAAAGGCAGCAGGGCTGGAAAGAGGGGACATCGGGCTTGGAGCAGCTGTCACTCAGGCACTGGCTGAAAGTCCTGTATTCTCTGCAGAAGTTGTGCCAGCTGTACAAGGCAGGCAGATAAATGTACTTATTTATTTTATAAGGAGGTTCTTAAAAATTCTTTGTTATATTTTTGCATGTGTAAGAGTATCAAGTATGAGAAATCATTTTTTTAAAATCACAGGCTAGATAAATATAAATTATTTACCTTATTTTCCTAACTTCAGGGGGAGCCAGAATTCCACAGTTTGAAGAAGGAAGTCTTGCTTCTTCCTCTACTCTGCTTTGCCTCTCTCTAAATTGGCATATGGGTTGGCACAAACAGTTTGAACTTTTTCAAGGCCTAATTTTGCTACGAATTTACAGACCTAAACTCCTGAGAGAATTATTGGTAGACCTTTGGGAGAGTAAGAAAGACCTCTCCATTGAAATAACCTGTGTTGCACGAATGAGGAGAGCTGCTATGGCAGAGAGGTGGAAATCTTTCAGTAATAACTTAGGGATTGTATTCAAAAGCACGTACAGAATTCCTGTTATGGACCATACAATTATAACGTGAAAGGTCAAATGCTAGAAGTAAGCACAGAGTTAAAAGTTGGTTGGATATGTACTTGACCCCACAGTTAAAAGCCATTTTAGTTGGGGGACAAACCAAATGCCATAAGATATTGTTTCTCCTGATATTTGTTAAGAGACTGTTCTCAGCCTTTCAGACACCTGTTACAAAACCGTTTCATTTTTAGCTCCACCCCTGGAAGATTCTCTCTCTCTCTCTCTCTCTCTATATATATATATATGTATATGTATATTCACAATGTTGCCTTATTGCCTCCATGACTATCCTGTTGCCCTTCTGCTGGCTCGCAGAGCTGGAATTTGATGGTGTTTTTCTCTTGGGCTGGTATCACTAGAGGGCTCTTGACCCCGAAGGGCCCAGGTGTCAGTTTGCTGATTTAATCAAGTATATATGCTAATATGTTAGAGGTTGATATCTATGTATCAAGTTTCTATTTTAATTAAGGACTTGCATTTCAAATTCAACCCATTCCTGTACCTTCCTACCCCTGCCTATTTTTCTTGACTAGTTTTTTTTTTTGTTTTTTTTTTTCATAATGTGTAGCAGACTTGCTATCCATTGTAGGAGGTCACAACAGCTACAGACCAGAGCAATCTAATGATGGTTTTTGGAGAGATGGAGAAGTGGTGTATGAGTGTGTCTATGTATTTGTTTATATACAACAATTAGCCTAACTTCATCAAGGTATGGCTGCCTTTAGAAATAGCAGTTGCTCCCATATTGCCCCCTTTTCAATAAATATTTGCTTTATGACATTATGAAAAATAGATATGACTTGAGTGTAGCATGCTGAAAATTAAAGTCATAAAACCCATGGCTGTGTATGCACCCAAGCCTGTTCATATAACCAGCCGACACTTATACATTCATTGAAGTCTGTGTAGGTGAAACAGAAAATAAAGCAAGAGGGAATGTTAACTGAAAGACAGTTTATGTCCCTGAACATATTTTATAACAATGTAAAAGTAAAGAACTAGATACTGTTTTAACAGAGGATTCCTTTAGAAAGGCAGAATATAACATGGTGAGTGTTTTATCAAGATATGAAAGTTATCATGGAAAAATACTCTTTCTTTTCTTTAAACTCCACCATAAATATTCACACAATTGGTCACCAAGTGTAATTTAGGACCAAGTTTGAGGAACATTTTCCATATGAATATGCTTTAACACCTGCATGCCCTTAAAGCTCACTGTTTAGTAAGGGGAATTGATAAGCACATGGCTGGGTGGAAAAGAAGAGAAGCAAATGGAATTCTAAAAGTCATCTTTGCATTTTTGTCTGTAAAAAGGAAAATAAAATTACTGTAATTATAACACAGCCCTCCCCTCCCCCCAAAATAGTTCTCAAGCCCATTTTGAGAATGTCTTTCCACTTTTCAAAATGAATCATCAGGAAGGAGGTATTTTCCCTTGTTCAAGGGCACACAAACCTCAGCCAGAATCACCATTGCGAGCGTTATGTGAATAGGTTATCATTAGTGATGCACAGTAGAATGCAGAATCAGGTGTTTTTTAGAAGGAATAAATAACATTTAAAAATATGTGTTTGCAGGGAGATCAGCTCGGTGCTTTGTGACCACCTAGAGTGGTAAGATAGGGCGGGTGGGAGGGAGATGCAAGAGGAAGGGGATATGGGGGTATACATATACATATAGCTGATTCACTTTGTTATACAGCAGAAACTAACACAACATTGTAAAGCAGTTATACTCCAATAAAGATGTTAAAAATAAAGCAATTTTTGGTTTTGTTGATCTTTTATTGTTTCCTTGTTTTCTAGTGCATTAATTCCTGTGTTGATTTTTATTTGGCTTCTAGTTTCTTTGGGTTTTCTTTGTTCTTTATACAATTTGTTTGCATTAATTTTTGAATGTTTTAACACATGCATATGAAGTTATAATTTTTTTCTCTTAAATACAGAATTAATACATTCACCAAATCGTGAAATCTTGTGTTTTCATTGTTGTTTAGTTGTAAATATTTTGTAAGCCATCATGATTTTTTTTTTGTCCTTGAATTATTAGGGAGAAATTTTTTTTTTAAATTTCCAAACGTATAAAAGGGGAATGACAGTTGTTCTCATATTTTACATTATCTGGGTCATTGTGTTACATAACAGATGTGTTTATAAATCATTTGTAGTTTGCTAGTGTGAAAAATACATATGTGTTTGTCTTGGAAATATCTAGGCCCTAAAAGTACAAAACATTTTTATGATTTTTCAACTGCTTTATGAAGCAGAATTTCACCTACATATATTTATTAGTTCTCAGTCTTGTTTCTTGCACAAGATTCCAGAAACTGTCATCAGGTGATTTAGCTCTAATTAGTGATTTTCTGGCTTGTTTATGCAACCTATTATTTTCTTTCTTCCCACTCTGTTCTGTGTGATCCCATTCCTATCACCAAAAAATGTTTATAAAGAGATAGTGAGCATAATTATAAAATATCATGCTGTTTTGCATAAAATGGAAAAGTCTTGAATGAAGCGTTTGTTTATTCATTCGTTAAATAATCTTGTTTGCTCTGTTCCAGGCACTGGCCTAGATGCTATGGATAAGTGGTTTAGAGGTTCCTCCTCACAGGGAACTACATTTATTACTAAGCAAGTAAACAAACACATATACAAAATGAGTACCTACTGTGATAAAAGCACTAAAGGTAATTAAAAATATTGATGAGGTAGAGAGTTATTTCTAGCTAAGGGTCTCTTTATACAGGGTGATCAGGGAAGCCTTTCTGAGGAAGTGACATTTGAGATGAGTGCAGGTAGCCAGGAGGGGGCACTGGGGTAGACAGTTGCACACAGAGAGGAAAGCAAACACAGATGAGGTAGGAAAGTGGTGTTGTATGGTCAGGCCACTCAAGATGGCTGTTCTCTTGTTTCCTGTACATCCCCTGCCTGACCAGGGCCCGCTTCCCCTATACCCTATGCACGTGACTGACCTTCCTACGTACTTGCCCCATGCCCCAGCTGGTGATTGTTCTTATCAGAGGGGTGGTGAGGGGCATGCCCTTCTACTGGTTTCCCTAGTAACTGTGAGCCCACCTGATGTCAATTCCCCTGTAACTGGTAGTCTCCCCTTCCCCCTGGTAGCGAAAACTGCTGCCACGTCCTGCCCGTTCTCTGCTGCACACGGTGGGTGTCGCTCCAGGACCTTGCTTCAGACATGTAAGCTCCCCCATCCATTAAACCACTGACGTCTCTGTTGCTGACTCCAGGCTCTCCAGCTTCTTCAGTCTTGAAGCTAGGCAAGCACAAGCCTTGTAGGCCTGTGGGGTGCAGCCCAACAGTTGGTATACTGGATTAACAGAAGGTAAACCAGTGGAGGTACTGGAATAAGGGATAAAGGGGTCCTAGATGAGTTCAGAGATGTAAAGAAGGGCCAGAACATGCTATTTCTTATAGCCTGTGGCAGGAACTTTGGATTTTATTCTGAAGTGTAATGGTTTCCTGTAGGTGAAGTGACACTTTCAAAGGGTGAAGTTAATGAGTAAGGCAATATCAGTACGTAATGGGAATAGGTGATGAGAAGTGTTCACAGGAGACTGGTCCAGGACCCACAGGGTAAGCGGCGGAGCTTGCACTGGGAAGAAGACTGCAGTGACTGCCATCATACCTTCCTGGAGCAGTTAGGCTTGGAAATTTCAAAGCTTAGCTTAATACAGACAAAATGTTTTGTTTTCTCCCTGGACACACATACCTTTATTCTAAACATCAATAAAGGGGAAGTAAACAATAACAAACGCAATAACAAGACAGCTTGCAGCATGAGCTACCTATAGGAAACAACTGTTTGGTATAGAATAAGGTGGGATGTAGAGTTCTCAGCAGTGTGACTTAATGACTGAATTGTATCCACTGGATGGAACATTCACCCCAAACCTTTTGTAGAAATCATTTTGTTCTTATTTGCCCAGTGGTGAAATGACCCATTATGTCGGCATAATGTTCTATCAACTCTCTTTTCATGTCTACCCTCCAGCAGGCTGAAGGATTGGTGAGCGTTTGGGTTTATGGTAATGTTTTAGGCCTCAACCCTAGATCCCTTTTCTCACTGCAAAGACCCTCCTGACCCAGGTCTCTGCCCAGGTTCTCCATCACCCTTCTATTACCCTGCCCCTGCCAGTTGGAGAAGAGGAATGAGGATAATGATGATTCTAATATTAGTCATAATAGTACTAACTTGCATTAATTGAATATTTACTGTGTTTCAGACATTGTGCTGCTTTACCTATATTAACTCATTTATCCGTGAAGGTATTCTTAAATTTGAAAGGTATAAATTATTCCCGTTTTAACATTAAAACTGAGTATCAGCGAGACTATGACTTGCCCAAGGCCATAGTGGGCAAGGAAGCAAAGAAGTCTGGAGAAGAGACAGAGGGCTCTGCATGGAAAGTACAGAGGGAAAGTTGGGGTGGAAGATGTTGAGGACGTTGCTTGCTGGGTGGGTACCAGGTGAACACGTGGGCTAGTCTAGCCATACTGACACTTAGCACATAAATGAATCATGCAGTCTTGAGAGACTAAACCAGACACACCATTTCTTTCAAACGAATTGTTTTATTTTCCAGTGTAGGTCCACACAAAATAGCCAGTTTGGGACAAAACCCAGTCTGCTTGGAATAACTTCAACCTCAGGCCTGCTTCATAAGCCAAATCTCCCTCATAGCACATAACCTTCGAAGACTGTTTTTACCCAAATTAAAGCACAAATGGTGCTCAACCAAATTTTCATTCAGTGTAATTTTGGATTCCTTTGGGGTATTTACCTTTGGCAGGGAAAGTAAAGCCGATCTGCATGGCCCATAAACAACAGTTGTTTCAGTGAGAACTGCAGGAGGGCTTTCCGTTCAATGAAGATGAAAATAACAAGTAAATTCGGCTTATATGGAGCTACTCCAAAATATAGACTGTAAGGAAATAATTAACGAGTCCAACATCAATCAAAATATTTGTGTTGTTATTCTTGACTACAAACCACCCTCGATGGAGTCTATTAAATGCACTTGAGTAACGTGCATCCTACAAAAAGCTGTTTTTCCCTTGGAAGTTACAGTCTACCAGAAGCAACTTATAACATAATAAGATTCTGTAGATACTTGAAGAACTGCAGGCACATATGTGTGAGCACCAAAAACAATACAGAGTTAGCGTGGAGAATTATTAAAGACATTTCCATTAGTTCTCTATTGAAGAAACCCTTAGCAATTCGATAGAGGAGCTTGTCATTACTGTGGGGCGTACACATTAACAGATTAGCATAAATTTATCCTTGATATAGTTATTAGTTGGGTGTTAGGGAGCCTCAGAAAATTTGGAGATTCTGATTAATCTAAGCAAACTTGGAGAACAATGGGCTCATCAGATCTCTGGGAGCAGATGTATTCCGCCTGGTCTGTGCTTTCTGTGGCTTGGTTGCAGTGCTAGCCTGCTCCTCATGCTGAGGACTTTCTCCAGCCAGTGTTTGAAATGTCTGCTTTTCCAGTCTTTAGGGCATTTCATTCTTGGCTGATTGCTTTTGTATTGTCTGCAGTGCCAAGTGAACCTGGTCCACTTGAAAAATCATGAAAAAGGGAAATTGAGAGTTTTGCCTGTTTTAGGTAGGTGTGAAAGAATTCTGTCAAGTTAAAACATTTACTGAGTGTCTGTTATGTGTAATTCAGTGTTGAGTGCTGGGAAAGGGGGGGTGGATATGGAGAGGCATAGTGACGACCAGAAGGAAAAACAAAAACAGAAACAAAACACCTGACTTCAACATGGTCCCTGCCAGTGAATCATATACAAGCTTATGTCCTTCAATCCTTATTTTTCTATTTGTATAGCTAGGTGTCTTTTAATAGAACAGACAGATTTGACATTTGAGATGATTTCCTTTGAGGCTGTCATTCTGGTACCTGTAGGTTTCACTTTATTAATCAGTGATAGGTGAGTGTTTGGGAACATGGTAATTGTGGATTCATTTTTCAGAGAGGCTTGAGGAGTATGTTTACTTGCCTCTCACCTGATCACACACCAACTTTTCCTTCTGTCACCCATCTGCCTTCTGTTCAGTTCCCAAAGGCTAGTTAGGCCAACACAGCTGTTGGGTGTAATGTCACCAGGCCCAGTCCACGGCACTGCATGTTCAATGCAGTGTTGTCCCTGACCATCTTTGCCATGGTCTGAACCACCCACAAAGAGCTACTGCATTTTATTGCATCCAGTCTTTTCATCTGCAAGAAAGGAATGTTTAATATTAAACTCTGAAAACAACACAGCTACTCACGTGCTCCCTCCATGCAGCAAGCTTATCTCAAGGTTCTAAGGAGAAGCATCATGGACTCCAAGTGTGGGTGAGAGAGGTGCCATAGAAGCAGAAGTGAATTGGGAGCCAGATCAAACAGGGTTCTGGTCTTGTCTGTAGGCAAACCACTCCCAAGGGAGTGGCACAAATTGAACACAAATTTAATGGCTCTGTGATTCATGCCAGCCAGCAAAGGTCAGAGAGAGGTAAATCGGTATAAACAGTGACAGTTAGACTTCCATCAATCCGAGTGGTAGAATGTCTCTAGATGTGGATCTGCTCCAGAGGGAGCAGAGGCTCCAGGATCCATGCCATCCTAAGCCATGTAATATGGCAGATACTAGACATCTACTGTTGAGGCATCTGTGGAGTCACACCAACATAAGAGATGAACTTGAGACTCATCAGAAATAGAGCAGAAGCGGCAACAGGTAGCTGTTGCTTTTCCTTCCACCCAGGAGTTCTCTGAAGAGGCAGGTGGCCCTGAAGGTCACCAGGCATATGTCCAGCTGTCCCAGGGGCAGTCTGATCTTGAGTGTCGCTGCTCACCTGGTCTGAGCTCACTGGCTGCCTTTAGCAGTAGGCAGGAGTGTGGCTGCTGGGCTGCAGCCTTTCTCTGCACAGACAGCTGCTGCTGCCATTCTCCACCAGGTGACCGTCCCTCTCAGCAACAGCTGTGAGAAGGAAGAAAAGAGAGGGGCAGCGACCACAGGGCAGTTCTCTTAAAAATAGCTTCAGGGTTCATGCCACAGCATACTGATTTGGCCTTTGGGTGGGTTTAATTTGCAATAATGAGTTCAAGAGTCCCCCAAACTCTGAAGGAGAGAAAAGCAGAAATATTTATTTAGGTCAAATGCAATATCTGGGACTAGTTTACATAGAAAATAGTTTCAAATATCTAGGATTTTATTCAGAGAGTAGATTAGAGGAATTAGGAAGCAAGTGAAAGAAAAATGTTGATGATGGTGATAAGAACAAAAAACAATAACAAGGTAAGTGGCCTATCTGAGCCAGTGCCATGTTAATTCATATGGTGTATAGTTTATCCTCTTTAATTCTCATAACAACCCTGAAAGGCTACTTTAAGGAAATTGAGATTCACAGTGGTAAATTAATTTGCTCCAATTTACACATTTTAAAAATATCCAAGAAGGCAATGGTTGCCTAAATTCCTTCATTCTTTTCTTTTTCCTTTTAAGATCCTACAGTCATATGCTGCCATTTTAGGAAGTATCATCCCAGAAAATAATTTTGTTCAACTGACTGCTGTATGTTAGAGACCTTTCTGTCCCTTGCCAGTTTTGCAGTGACTAATACAAACTTTTCGTATAAAATTTGATCAGCTCCTGAAACATGAAGAAAAAAGACACTAAAACGAGAAAAGCATAACCATGGTAGGCAGAATAACAGCCCCCAAACATATGTCCATGTCTTAGTGCTCAGAATCTATAAGTACATTATTTTACATGGCGAAAGGGACTTTGCAGGTGTAATTAAGTTAGGACTTAGAGGATACCCTGGATTGCTGGGTGGGTCCAATGTAATCACAAGGATCCTTGAAAGTGAAAGAGGGAGGCAGAAGAGAGCCTGAATCAGAGAAGGAGATGTGGCTTCAGAAGCAAGGTGGGGGTGATGTAAAATGAGAATGACTCAACTCATCTTTGCTAAGCTGTGAAGACAGAGGAAGAGAGGAAGGGTTGTGGGCACCTCCGGAAGAGGGAAATGGAGAGGAAATAGATCCTACCTAGAGTCTACAGAAAGGAGCACAGCTCTACGAACACCTTGATTTTAGCCTGGAGAGTCCCATGTCAGACCTGTGACTTGTAAGATAATAAATTTGTGTTGTTTTAAGCCACTGAGTAAGTGGTAATTTGTTATAGCAGCCACAGAAAATGAATACACTAACCAGTAGTAAGTTGTGTAAAATCATCAGAACTATTCACGGCAGGATTTATGGCTCCTACTCTGGAAATTGAGCTGGTCCTGTGCTCACACTGGTTGTTTCTGGGCAGACTAAAGATTCTGATTTAATTCATCTTGCTTCTCCAGATTCATAGGAGAGATTGTCCTTTCTTGGAGAAAAAGGAAAGACCAGGAGCACAAGTACACCTAACAAAATTCCCAAAGATAAACACAAACCAAACTTTACCACAGCCTTGCTCTCCGGAAGCCTAAGGCAGCTGATGAAGCTGTGGGATTACTGAAAGTACACTTCTCAACAGTCTGATATTTTGGGATAGATGTTGGTGCCTGTGTTATGAAGCCACACCCCCTGATTCAGATGTTGAGGTCTTGAGGTCTCTTGGGATCTCCATGTCCCTTTGTACTTGCTGTTCCTGTTTCCTACAGGGCTCTCCCAAATGACTTGCCACGTGGTTTACCTCCTCACTTCTTCAAGTCTTCTAAATGGCACCTTCTTAATGAGACTCTTCCTAACCAATATATTTAAAATTATATCCTGACCCCTCCACCCTTGGACTCTCCACCCCTTTCTTGCTTTGTCTTTGTCCGTGGCCCTTACCATCATTGGATGTAGTATATGTCTGGCATTTATTTTCTCGACTTTTTTCTCCTCCCATTAAGATACATGCTTCATAAGGGCAGGGTTTTTATCTGTTTGGTTCACTTATGCATTCCCAGAATTGTTTGGCACTTAATAGATACTCATTCAATATTTATCGAGTGAATAAAGAGTTGTTAGACTTTGGGGGAGTGTTAATGAAGTGTAAGCCCTCCCTTCTGAATTATACAAGTCCAAACCCACTGCTGGTGATGGCGCTGTTTTCTCAGTTTCAGGAAAGATCTGTCAAATGATGGGACCCTGAACTGTTATGCCTGAGAGCTCAGAATGTTTTTTACCACCTCCTTTGATGTTGGAATAGCTTTCCCACCCACCCCCACCTGTCTGGCTAGTCAGAGCACATGGAGAACTAAGTAGGATGTAAGGGTTATTGACTATGAAGGATAGTATGTTTAAATACACCGCCTAAGGGTGTATTTAAACATACTAGTTATGGTGTTTCAGCACAGGTTTTCCACCATTATGTGTAAATCACATTTTTCCTCCAGAAAGAACTTGTCATGTTGTCTTAGTAATACTATAAGTAGCACCTCTGGGAATTCTCTGTACAAAAGCTTCTGTTAGAGTCTATAGGGTGGCCTAGTATTTATTCTCATCTTGATTTGAACTGAGAGTTCCCCACAACTGGACTCTTCTGCTCAAAGGACTAAAACCCAGAAACAAACAAATAAAAACATGGCCAATAATCTGTTGATTTTGACAGAAGCGCTCTAGGTCTTGTCCATATTAGCCACTTTCTCAAAATAGTCCAAAATGCTCCAAAATTCATCTGAAACATCTATATAGCTTTATATTTCTTATTTACCTATCTTTTATAAATCTCAAATTACTAGATATTCTCTTGTTTTGTAGATGGATGCCTATTTTTTTCTTTCCTCAGTTGCATTTGAGTGGAAAATGTATACTAGACTGAACTATCTGAACTATCACCTCACACCTCATCACTGTTGAGTAAATGTAAGTCTGCTTTAGTGCTGATGACTAAGGCTGTTCTGATGATGTGAAATATGGGAGGAAATTCGCCTGCAAGGCCTGCCAAGTTGACAATCAAATATATTCAGCAACAGCATTCAGTCTTGCTGAATTATTAATGAAGCAAAGCGGAAGGATTTACCCTTACCATCTCTCTTTACACTTAGATGAGAATTTATACGGCAAACAAGAATATATGCTGAGTATTGTTATACTAGCATCTTTTTTTTTTTTTTTTTTATCTACCATAAAGGCTAGAAAGAATCACCTGGGTTACTTACTAAAAATGTAAATTCATGGGTCTCTCCCCATACCAACTGAATCAGATTTTATAGGAGTAGGGCTTGGAGAATCTGCATTTTTAAACAAGTTTCACAGGTGATTACTATGTATTTTAAAGTTTGGTCCACTGTGTTAGAATATACTGCAGCCCTTCTACTGTAAACACTCTCAGTTGGCTTGGTGACCAGTGAGTAAATGGATTGGTGTGGCACTGCCATGTAGATTTCCATGGGTGTGGCCCATGGGATGATCTGATGATAGCAAAGTTATTGGAAATATCTGTAGGGAAACATGGCACTTATTGCTGAGTTATACTTCCTTGGAACATACCAAAGCTAATTGTGAAAGAAGACATGATATATCCCACGGGTCGTTGCCCCAGAAGTAGCATCATCTGGTAAAAGAGAAAAGAAAGAGCACTGCTTTCCTTGGTTACTAGATTCTGTTAATTAATGGTAAAGTTGTTGTATTGTAGAATGCTCTAATTTGTCCTGGTTGTTTTGTTCCATCTTAGTTTTTGCAAGTTTATACTACAGGGAACTAAGTAGAATTACGTTAAGGTAGTGTTTTTTTCTCTTATGAAGACATTTTATTGAAGAATTTTCCTAACTTGGTAATTCTGTTGCCACCATCATAACAATACTGCTTTGAGGAAGTACTGCATGCTCTGACTTTCTTGACCACATGGAAGCTCTGGGTTTTGGACCAGAGGCCAGGATACCTCTGTAAGAGTTGAGTTGCCACCAAGGCAGCCAAGATGAGCTGCTCACCCAAAAGTCCTTCCCATATAGATCACAGCCTGCTCCTGTCCAAGCCATTGCACACTCTTCAGTGTTCTTTGTGAAGCACCTGCTCTTCGCCATCCTCTCCTCTCTGTGTCACAAAGAATAATAAATTGAACTGAAAGCTCTGATGGATAATACTTAAATAACACTTGCAAACTTTCTGTAAACTCTAAGGTGCTGTGCAAAATGAAAGGTTTTATTGAAACAGGTAGGTGAGATTTCCAGTGGGGAGAGGGTCAAGGTTTAGTGGTAACTCATCTTCTAGCTGGCTCTGGTGTTAGAGGGTTCTCCTAAGAATTCAACTTCTACTTTTTTTTTTCCTTTTTAAGACTGTTACAGTTATTCAAGCAGTACGTATTCCTTGTGAAAAGAAATAGAGAATACAATTAAAAAACCAATAAGCATATGTATATACAAATAAAAATAGAGATTAATCATAATCCCACCAACTAGAGACAATTGCTAACATTTTCCTTTCTAACGAATTATATACATACCCTTCTATAATATAATTTATAGAAATTATGTGGCTCTTAAACTCTATAGGTAGATATATCTGCAATTTCAACAACAGGTAGATATTTTTTGACATAACAACTTATGCATGAGCATACTGTACTTTACTGGCGGCAGTATATTGAGGTATTTAAGAACACAACACTTGAGCCAAATTTCTTGCATTTGAATCGTGATTTCACCTCTAAATAGATGTATGACCCAAGGTAATAACTTAAATTCCCTATGCTTCCTTCCATTTCCTCATCTGTATAATGGGGATAATTATAGCATCTATCTCATTGGATTATTGTGAGGATTAGTGAGATAACTAATTATATGTTAAGCACTTAAAATAGTGCCCTACACATAGGGAATAGTGAATAAATGTTAGCTGTTATTATTAATTAATTCCTTGTTATTGCACATTTAGACTAAAGGAGTTTGTTAACTGCAAATGTATGATGTCATCTGGGTAAATTGAATCTCTTATAATTAATTAGTCCTTTATATTGTTATGCTTTTGCTAGGAACTGAAGACCATCAAGTGTCAGAGAACCTAAAAAAAATTAAAGATGGGGATACACATTTGAGAGATGGATGGTGGTGAAATTGGTGGGAACTCGCAGAATTTTTCTTCATAATTTTCTTTGCCAACTCCTGCTTAATCCTAGGCCTAGGGAAAAGTATTATGAATTTTCTCAATTCAGTTACTAGGAGGTTCTTTTTTTTTTTTTCCCCTAAGTTCTCCAGGAAATTCACAGATGTGTAAAACTGAACAAGGTAAATGTCCAAACTTCTTCAGGAAAGATAGTGACTGCTACTATGATTAGAATATTTGTTCAAGCCTAGCTGTTTGATATAAGATGAACAGTTAGGTGAAGGAGGTACAATAAGGAAAAGAAAGCAATTCTAATGGTTTTTGTCAGTATCTCCTCTTTATCTCCAAAATGTCTTTCATTTCCTTCCAAGTAAAAGACAATGACTGACTGTTACTTGCAAAATGGCAGTTATACTAATTAAGCTTCATCATTTTAAACCATCTTCTCTAAGATGATTTACAAGAATTACATAAAAGGGGTCTATATATGATGACACACTTGTTGCACAGAAGCATATCTTGTTTACCAGTTTAATCAGGAATATTAGATGAGGAGAGAAGTTCTGATGGGTTTTGCATATTTGCTACCTGCAATAATGTTTGAGAATTTGATCTGGCCATTTTTTTTTTTTTAAATAGTTGAGAGGTAAGCAACTTGACATTAAGCTCATACATTTCAGGGCATATTTTATGAAAAGGTAAGAAATGAAAAATAAGTTTTCCAGTATTTAAATACTGGCCTAACTGTAGTCTTTTCTCCTTGGTGTATGTTTTGTACATAGTTGAAATGACCATTTGTTCAAATCCCAGCCCTGCCACATAGTCATTGTATGCTGTTGGATAAATTACCATTCTTTCCAGGCCTCGGTTTCCTCATGTGCCAAATGGGAATGGCCATCTTGGGGTTAAAAGAAAACAATGTTTACTGCATTTGGCATAATTTCTGGCATATAGTAGACAATAAATATTAAAGCTTTACCCATCCTTATCTGTTGCCTTAAATCATTGTTCTTTACCTACAATCTCTAAAATAAATGAAGATTTGAGTAGGCTCATCTTCTTGATTAGGTAAGCCAAGAAAATCCCCTTGAAATCTTTAGAACCAATCTTCTGAGACACAGTTTCATAATCGTTTCTCAGAGGAATCTTTAGACAAATGACCCAAGTGTGCCTACGTCACAGTGTTGGCAGCGGCATTGAAGTATTGGGTTGGGCTCTTCAGGCACTCTGGAAAAAGACCATAGTGATCACTGACAGAAAACTGAAGTCAAATTTTATGTTTTTTCTCTTGTAACTGTAGAAAGAGGTTTCATGGGGAAAATGATATAAGTGCTAACTTCTTTCCATTAGATTGGAACTATTTTGGACAGAAGCTGAAATCAAACCATTGAGTCTGCTCTAGTTGTTTAAAAATTATACATCTAACCCATTTGAAAATTTTTATTTTCTTTTCTATCAGCATCATATGGATGTGACCAAAATTAAAACACACATCTGACTGCCTAATCCCCTAGTATCTTTCAAGCATAGCACTCAGGTTGCCCCTCCAGCAGTACTACAGCATTGACATTTACTTTATGGTACACATTTAAAAAATTATAAAGTACATCATTTCTAAGGGCAATATGGAGTCATCCTTCTCAGAAGAACCCTTGACTGACTATACAGGCAAAGGGTACATGGTTCATTTTTACACTCATTTTCAGCTTCCTCACTACAAACCTCTGAAATTCCGGTAAGTGCCTGGGATGAGAGAGATCCTTAAAACATGTCCTTTTAGGTTTGTGGCAAGTGGAAAAGATAGATGAAATGGGTCTTTTTCATGTGACAGGTGTTTACTCTGTGCTGACAAAACCATATGCCCAACACTGACTTAGATGTGGAAGGTCTGCAAGCTCAGCTTACATTTAGAAACCATACATTCCATCATAACTATGAACTGGAAGATAGATAAAAACTGCCAGTCACAGTAGGGTATGGGGTGGGGCAGAGGCAATGGGGGCTGATGCTGAGAAGGGTGTCAAATTCTTGGTCTAGGTTGTGTGTGAGCCAATGTCTGTGTTTGGTAGAGTAGGTGTGTCTCTATTTTTAAATGTAGTATATTACTTATTTAAAGTGGGCCAGTTGATCTTTTCTCGTTTGTTCCCACAGTCTGCCCAACTTGTGGACTACTTTGAAGGAGGTGGTAAATTCCTGAAGGAATTGCCTGGGGGCAAAAATAATGCTCTAAATATATACAAATATAGTTCATGATTTTTTTTCTAGTTCACATTTTTTTAACCTAAACTTATGGACCCTTTGAATAGTAATAGTAGTTATTATTAATTGTTATGGAGAATCTAGTATATCCTATACACTTTCATCTCACTTAATCCTCACAACAGTCCTATGAGGAGAGATGGCATTTTCCATATATTATGCATGAGGAAACCGAAGCCTAAGATCACACAGCTACTTTGCAAATGTTATACTGCCTCATAATCAGTGGGAGGACTAAGGTAAAATCAGAAGGAAAGAAATATCTGAATATACAGTCGGCCCTCCATATCTGTGGATTTCACATCCATGGATTCAACCAACCTCAGAAAATATTCGGAAAGAAAATTCCAGAGAGTTCCAAAAGGCAAAGTTTTTATTTGCCCTGTGCCTGGCAACTATTTACGTAGCATTTACATTGTATTTACAACTATTTACATAGCATTTACATTGTATTAGGTGTCATAAGTAATCTAGAGATGATTTAAATTATAAGGGAGGATGTGAGTAGGTTATATGCAAATACTACCCCAGTTTCCATAAGGGACTTGAGCATCTGGTTGTTTTGGTATCCAAGGGTAGTTCCTGAAACCAAGCCCCCAGGGATACCAAGGGACAACTGTAATCTGCAGAAGTTGAAGATAGACAAAAAAATTCTAGCTTCTCCATTGTCCCTTTTCTTAAAAAAATCATGAAGTGTCCCTACCGTGGGTTTATGGCCATAGTTGAACACAGGATTTCTTAAGATTAGTCATATCACGTACTACCTAATTTCTTAGCTGAAACTCTGTACAACACAGTGCATACTTGGGAGGTAAAATTCCAAACAGTGTCATAGTGCTTTGATTTGGAATTTCAATCAGGGACCAACCATTAAAGACTCCATTGTCTTCCTCCTACCTGTTCTAGATTTCCTATCAGCACAACCTGGGAACAGCTGACCCAAAGAGCTTGACTTTTGTTGCATCATCCACATACATTTTTCTTTACACAGTGACTGGATCGGTTGGTTCAGGCAGTGAGAAGAATGCATAATGTGCTCTCTTCCATTCAAAGAGTTTATATAGGTAAAGTAGGATTTAGTTGCCTATGAGCTCAATCTGACACCCTTTGTGATAGCTAACTTGATTCTTTTTAAGGATCCAGGGAAGTTATTAATGTAATTGCTATCTCAGAGACACAGCAATCATTTTAATGCCCTTTTTAATCAAGTGTTTTCCCCTCTTGATTCCTGAATATAATCTACTTTGGAGCCAACAGGGGATCATGGAAGGACATTGAATATAATGCTTGCAGGAGGTGTTGTGTGGATTTTTTTTTTAACATATATTTTGATGTATTCAGTTCCAGAATCAGGTCATCTTGCAGATCAGCACAGTGATATTTACCCTGAAGTAAAAGATGTATATCCATTTCTTCTACAAATTAAAAGTTATCATTTGGATTTGAGCATTTAAATCTTTTAACTTTAACTTTGGGTCACATTAAAATAATAGAAACAGGAATGAAAAAAAAATCTTTATATAGCTTTTTCTCTCAAACAGCAGTCAGCAACAAAAGTCAAGAAGTACCCTAGTCTGTTCACATTTCTTCCCTGCCCATGGGAAATCTCTCTCGGTGGGTTTTATGCTGTGTCTACATGAGGCAAACCAAATGTCTGCAGCAGCTGAAAGCCGCAGGAGACAGTTCCTGGCAATGGGTCTTAATTATGGAGCTGTCTTCAGCGAACTTGCCATTTCTTGAAGCTCTCATGAGGACATTCCAGTTTGCCATCTTCAGCAGTTTTGATCCAATAAAGCACCTCACAGGTGCTTGCTAAGGTGAGAAAAGGGTATGGCCTCCCATCTCTGGTGTCTCAGCTTTGAGTGTGATGTTGACCTGTCCACCCCAATGATGGGCTAAGGTTTAAATTGCAGTTCCAATTGACAGCATTCATTCTTGCTTAGGCATCTTTCTTAAGTTTTCCTCTGCCTCTTCCCCTTACCTTCACCCTCATCTAAAAACACATCATTTCACACTAGACAACAGCCATAGCTCCCTCTACCTCCTTGTCTTGTCTCTTCCTGTCCCCACCTCATCATGTGTACCAATGACTTATGTTCTTCCTAAAACAATGTTCTCATCATGGTACTACTCTTTCCAGGTGCTCTCTGTTTTATACTACATATATGTTTGGCCACGATCATTCTTATTCTCCATAATCAAATTCACTTCTTTATACATGTTCACCTTTTTGCAAATCGGCCCCAGTCCAGCTGTTTTCCTCATCATGAGCTGTCAAAATAATAATCGACCATGTCTTTATTGCTTCTGTTTTTTCTGCTCCCTATCTCAATCTCTGACAGCCTCTATCCCCAAACACATGCCCGACTGCCCTTGCTTCCCTCTTTACAACTTTAAACTCTATCACAGTGTTAAGGTGGGAGCCTGGGAGCCTTTAGACCAGCACTGTCCAGCAGAAATGTAATGCAAGCTGCATATGTAATTACCTATGCAATTTTAACTTTCTAACAGCTATATTGAAAAAGGTAAATATAAAAAGAATTTTAATATTTTAATTTAATCCAGTATATTCAAAATATTATTATTTCAACATATAATCAATATCCAAATTATTATTAAGATACTTAACTTTTTTCAACAAAATCTTTGGAATCAGGTGCGTTTTTACACTTACAGCACATTTCATTCAGACTAGCCACATTTCACGGCTCAATTGCCACATGGGCTTAGTGGCTACTATGTTGGACAGCACAGCTTTAGACCATGCTTTTCTCATTACCTCTGTCTTTCTGTTGCTTGTATTTCTCTGACCACCCAATGGATATGTCTGCAGGGATGCTTCTCAGGTTCCTCCAGCTCATCACATCCAAGGAGACCTCATGAGCTTCCTCTCTGCATTCCTTATCCCAGCATCATTCACTCAATAGCCCTGGCCAGAAACCTTCCAGTCATTGTTGAAGTCCTCTTTATTCTAAGGGTTCTGCTGTTAGTAATATATAAGAATTTTCTGACTTCTTTTCCTCTACTGCCCTTGTTCCATATTTTATCTTTGCAGCAGCCAAAATTGTATCACTCCATTTCACTTCATGTGCAGTGATTCCTCATTATCTATCTTATAAGACTTGAGTTCCTCAATGTGTCATAAAGGTGCTTCCTGCCCAGGCCCTGATCTGCCTTTCCAGCCATAACCTCTGCCCCCTTTTCCTTCTGTACCATATGTTACAGTTATTCACACATTTTATGACTCCTCACACCATTCCTCTCTTCATGCTTTTCTGACTTAATACTTGCCGTTCTCTATGCCTAGGCTGCCCTTTCTCCCAACCTGTGTTCTTTCTTTAAAAATTCCCTTTCATCCTTTAAGTCTCAGCTCAAACATCACCTCCTCTTTGGAGTCTTGAAGTGCCACTTTGTTTTAGCATTTCAACACCTGTATTGCTTTTTTTTTTTTTTAATTTCCTAACTCATCCCTTAGACTCGTGAATTCCCTGAGAGTAGAAAAAGTGTGTTTCATCTTTATATCCCTAACATCAAGCAGTACATAGATAACAATAATTAAGTAGGTGGATCTTCGCTGACATACTGACCTCTCTATATGGCTTGATGCTTACATACTCTGTAATTACTTTAGAAATATTATTTTTGTCCTCCATGCTGAATTATTAGCTACTTGATAACAAGGTCCTATCTTTTATTACACAGCATTAGCCAAGTGAAAGTTAATTTGAAAAATATATATGTATATTCCAGGTCTAATTAATCCAACCAGGGGAAGCCCTTCTTCCTGGTGCAGAGTATCTGGTACAGTCTCAGGGATTCACTTCCATCATTTATGAGCTCTATCTCTTGCTAGGTAAAATAAGATAGAACTGAGTATCATTCAAATTACAGACCTTGGAGCTGCCCTACAAGGGGACGCAGAGAATAATGGCCGTGGGTTTTACCTGCACACTTTAAGGGTAGATAATGGAATACATTTGTTTCATCAGCCATCATTCAACAATATTTATTGAGTGAAAAAGATGTGGTCATTAACCACAATCTTAGAGTCAAAAGTGAGTGGTTTATGTCTGTTTCAATGTTTTTACTATCTACAAAGACCCCATTTGGGCTTCCCTGGTGGCGCAGTGGTTGAGAATCCGCCTGCCGATGCAGGGGACACGGGTTCATGCCCCGGTCCGGGAAGATCCCACATGCCGTGGAGCGGCTGGGCCCGTGAGCCATGGCTGCAGAGCCTGCACATCCGGAGCCTGTGCTCCGCAACGGGAGAGGCCACAACAGTGAGACGCCTGCCTACCGCAAAAAAAAAAAAAAAAAAAAGACCCCATTATATAAGCTATATATTACTATCACCATCCTTATTAGAAGAATGTATGTGTTCCTCATAAGAAATGATACCATAGTATAATGAACATGCATTTGAAGAAGTGTTAGTTATTTATGAGAAAAGTCATTTTTATATTTTCAATATAAGGAGATAGAGCACCTAGTTGTTTCATGTTCCTTATTCACCAGTCAACACAAATTTATGTGTCCAACACTTCTTTAGGTACTGGCCATTTATACTGTGATTGATGGTCACAGAATATGAATAGATAAACCCTTTTAACACTATTCCATGGGCTTATTTTTTAAATGCTTAATAAAACAATCTCCCTCCCCCCTCTGATGTTCTGCAGAGAGCAGGAAATCCCTTTCCTGATTGGAGGGCATGAAAACAGTAGGAGACACTGTTAATTTAACACTATGTCTTGTGAAATCTCTTTTTAGCTGTACTGTTAAGATTCAGGGTTAGTCTGTGCTTATATAAAATAGGAAACTGCATGTAAGGATTTCAGAGTTTCTTTTTTATCTATGGAACAAGAATCAAACCCAGAAGGAAGGCATAGCCATTTTCCCCCATTTTAAAAGCATTTTTAAATTTTCAAATTATTTAATACTTACTGAAAAGTTGAAAGAATCATACAGAAAGTTCACGAATTATACCTTTAACCTAGCTTTCCCTAAATCTAGGAAATTAACATTGGTAAAGTACTGTTAAGTAAACTTCAGTCCTTATTAGAATTCACCAGTTTTTTCCTTCCCCTAATGTTATTTTTCTGTTCTAGGATTCAAACCAGGATCTCATGTTGCATGTAGTTGCTGTGTCTCTTTAGTCTACTCCAGTTTGTGACAGTGCCTCATTCTTTCCTTGTCTTTCATGACCTTGACAGTTTTACTAAGATCTGGCCAGTTATCTTGTACAATGTCTCTCAACTTAGGTTTTTCAGATGTTTCTTCACGATTTCATTGAGGTTATACAATTGGGGGAAGAATACCACAGGGACAGTGTCACACCCTTTTCAGGGCATTATATCAGAGGAACGTGCTGTATATATGTATTATTACCGGTGATAGGAGCTTTGATCATTTGGTGAAGATAATATCTGCTGTATTTCTCCATTGTCCAATGACTAATTTTCTCTTTCTAATTGATAAATATCTCAGAGAAGATATTTTGAGTTAATTCTAACATTCTATTTCTCCTCAAACATTTGTACATTGATTTTAGCATCCACTGGTGAATGTTGCCCGCAACTGTAGTGTTTGCCTAATGGTGGCTTTGTATTTCCCTCAGATGACAATTATTTTTCTTTCTTCCCTGTGAGAACATATTGCTACATTTACCTAGATTTCAAGGGAAGAGTGTAATTCAAAAGTTGGATGTATTTGCAGAATTGGTTAATGCACTGAATTTTTTAGACCTGCTTATATTAGTCTAGTTTGTCTTAGTCTTTGCCTGTCCGTCTGTCTGTCTATCTATCTATCTACCTATCTATCTACCTACCTACCTACCTTACCTACCTACCTACTTAGCCATCCATCCATCCATCCACATGACTATCCATCTATCTATTTATACATTCAACTCATGATTAAAAAGGTCAGATTATTCAGACCATGTGTCATTTACCTAGCCAAATATTATAGCTGGTAAATATATGTTTCTCACCTTTCCATATTGTCTGGATAAAGTGTGGTGTATATTTGTACTTTAAAGGCCAATTGGAGTTTTGGCCAATTGAGGCCAAAAAGAGATTTCACAAGACATAGTGTTAAATTAATAGTGTCTCCCACTGTTTTCATGGTGCCCTCCAGTCAGGAAAGTTTATAATCTGCTCTTTTCACTTAGAAATACATTTTAAATCCTTCCATACCAATGAATATAGTTTGACATTATTTTAAAGTCTGTTGTTCCATTGCAGTGAGGTTCATTAATTTATTTAAAACCCTCTGTGCATTGGCATTTGATTTTTGGCTCTAGTGCTTGCTGTTACAATCTTATGATGAACGTAGGTTTATGGAGCTTTTGACTCAAAGACTATGTCCATTTTTATACAGATTTCTAAAATCACACTCTAGAAAGGTGGTACTAATTTACTGTCCTGCCAGTAGCATATGCACATGCCAGCTATGCCACACCTTCTCCAAATACTGGTATCACCGCTCTCTTTAATCATTTCGCTAGGAAAAAAAAAATTACCTCATTTAAAAATTTTATTTCTCTGTTTTCTAGTCAGTTTGAATATTTTTCCTTGTGTTTCTTGGCCATTTTTTATAGACTTCTCTGAATTGCTTTGCTCAACTTAATTCTGCAGGAAAAAAAAAGTATTCCCTAAATTCATCTCTGTCATAATCCTCCCTCACTGGTTGCAGAAACCTTAAACGCAGCCTAGTAACACTTCTCCAACTTACTTAATTCATTGTTTTCCTCCGGAATAGGCAACACTCAATTATCTATTATCCGTAACTATTACTTACTCTTTGGAAATAAGAGCATAGGGTGGAGGTTTTCAGACCCAAGATCTGTCAGTATTATTTCCTTTCCCGTATTCTAATGACCTGTGACAGAACACCTACCCTTTAAAATGCATTACCTATCAAGGCCTCTTCTCCAAAGTGGAAAACAACCTTAAACTGTCTTTACCATTTAAATCGCCTTTATGCGGCTCCCTGGCCACCAATCCATTTCTTATTATCCCTGCTACATTACGGGTGGTTGGGTCAAAATGCTCAGTGTCCCTATTCACCTTGCCGTTTCCCTCCCTGAACCTCCTCTGCCTGGAGTTGCCAAGTTACTAATGAAAGGACTAATTTACATCTTGATATTTCATTTGACGTTGTTATCTTTTCTTTAGGGCTTCTTCTATAGTAAAAAAAATAAAAATTGCTTGTAAGAGACATGAATTTGCTGCCTCAAGCAGTTGCTGAGGTACCAGGAAAAAAAAAGAAAAAAAATAACAAAACCCAACATCTCATGTAACTAGTTATTAGAGCTTGCACAGGTAATTGGATTTGGATTTGTAGGAAATTTAGAAGATTTTCCAGAAAAATGGCTGCTGTTAAATTAGTTTGAACATTAGGGGTCCAAACTAAAGCGGCTGTCCACGGTTCCCTGTGAAAACCTCCCTAAGCTGTACCGCATCAGAGCGGATCCATATGAGAAAGCATTAAAGAAATAGATTCTCTAATGCAGTTTTCAATAATTTATTTACTGCTGGGCATGAAAATATCAGGAATTAAATTCTGTCACAATCATGCTTAAGATCTCCAATCAGAGCAAGTGTAAAGAAGTTACAGAAATGTTATAATAAACGTTATTTCATCCTACTTATGACAATAATGGCTCTGCTATTAACCAGTGCAGCAGTCATACTACTATTCTCAATCAGAAAGAAAAAGAGATCATTTCATCTTATCTGGCCTGGCCTGTTAAAAGCATTCGCTGTGCACATTCTTGTTCAAAAGGTTTTGCTTTTTAATGCATTCACTTGGTGAGTGAAGATCAAAATTGCAAAGAGGTCAAAGGGGAAGTACATCTTCTTCCCCTCTCTCAAAATTTGCTTACTATCTTCAGTTAGGTTGCAGCCTGATTTACATTTTTGTGAGTAAGGGCTGAGTTGTTTACAAGCAGTGTTGTCATGTGAACCTTGAAAATAGATCTGACAGGGAATTTTGAAAGCGCCAAGCTGAAGCTCAGAATGTGGGAATCAGGTTTGCAACATGTTGGTTGTTAAACACTGATGGTTGAAGAAAAGTCAGTGGCTTCCTTAGATGTGTGTGTTTTAGTAATTGCGGTTTGTCATTTGTCAGAGGAGGAAAAGATTTTCCTCATGCCAGATTAATCTCTTTATCCTCCTCCCCTCAGCCTTACCAAAGCCACGCAAGACTGGTTATTCACGTGGTTACAGTGAGTAGGCCACCAGCACCTCTCTGGAAAATTCTAAATACATATCCCAGATTCTGGGCCTATGCCCTGGACATCTGGAAGTGCCATTTCTAAGAGACAGGCTCCCACAGCCAGAGTTCTATGCCAATTAATTCCACGACAGTAAGAGTCAGCCCAGAATCAGGTTGTCACTCTCCTTTGGTGAGACCATGTCCCTTGGGTGATCAGGTGTTGGTTATATCAGTGGTGCTTAGGCCTTTGGGAGGCAGATGCTACACAGATACTATATATGCGCCTCGTGCCCACCGGCACTGGCTTCATGTCCCATTTACTAGCTAGGTGACCTCGGGTAAGTTATTTAGCCTCTTTTTCTAATGTTTCTCCAGCTGTAAAATCCTGATAACCACATCTAATTCTTAGCATTTATTGTAAGGATCAAATCAGATAATAAATGTAAACCATTCAGCCTAGTGTCAGGCACATAATAAGCATAATATAAACAGTATTTATTTTTATTACATTAATAGCCTTGCCCCCATATTTTCTAACTTTTTTGTTAAAATTCACTAGTGAGGGACCACTCTGCTCCGAGAACTACATTAAGTTATGAATAGACACACGTGTTTGAATTGAAGGTTGTGATAAAATTACTTTATGTTTCTGTTTAGATATTTTAAAGTTTTTTTTAAAAAGGTATGTGTGTAGAAAACCTATCTTTGTATTTACATACAAGCCTATTCAGATAGTACTTTTTGTCCCTTAACTTGTGACTTAGAAGTAGAAAATATAAATACAAGGTAAATATTAGGATGCAAGCAACAATAAAGGACATTATTGCTTAGCTGAGAAATGCTTTTCTCATTCAGGAAAGAGAAAGCATGGTATTTTGGACTGGGAAATCCTGGGAGAGTACTTTTGCATAATTTTCAATGTTTAGATGCTGAAGAGGGCTTTGCCGACAAACTTAGACCCTTTCTGAGAGGTAGGATAGGGGAAGGAAACAATACTTGTTGAACGCTTACTAAATGTCAGAATCAAGGTACTTTTAATCCTTTCCCCATTTATTGTTCACAGAATTATACCTTTGATGTTTGTTATCTTTATCTCCATCTTACGCACGTGAGGCTTCGTGGATATATTGCAAGTAAATGGCAGAACCAGGACTTGAATCCAGGTGTGGCACCTTTCAAGTGTAAGCTCCCCTAGAGTATGGGTTCACCGATCCGAGGGAAGCTGCAGAACAAACTGTTAAAATCCGATAATTCAGACACAAAGACAAAACTAATCTTGAATTTTGATTCTACATACCTTAGATGGAGCAAAGAAGGCTGGAAACATAATGTTTCTCAGGATAACTATGTAGCTAGCAAGAGTATGTGGGCACTTCTTTGATGCCAAGCTGAATGAATTCTAAACTCCTAACCAAGAGAGTATATCAGAACACTTAGGGAAGATTTTCCAAAGCAGTAGTGCTTGGGCTTTGTCCCTGAAAATTCTGAAATTTCCATCCAAAAGATAGAACTATACTGTTGGTCAATAAACCAGAGATTCCTGAGAGGATGAAGTCTTCAGTGCGGATCAAGGTCTTGATTGGGCTTTGAAGGCATAAAGCATCCATTTAAAGGCAGAAATGATGGAGAATACCTGAACTGCTAGGGGTTAAAGGGCAGCATTTACTTTAGACTATCATCAGAGCATCTCGCAGTACTCCTCCCAGGGAGGTGACCAAAGCGTGGCCGGCAGCTCCTCTGATCAGGCCTCCAGCTCAGGTCCTACCTGTAGATGTGACCCACCTGGCCAACTTCTGGCATTTAGTAAGTGTTCAACAAGTGACAATTTCTTGTTATGCTTTTCATTTTATAATCTGCTTTTCCCATTTTATTATTTTGTCTTCCTTTTAGCCTGACCTGGGACAGTGTATGTGTATGTTTGCATGTGAATATAGAAATGAGTGATGTCTCTGTGTATGTGTGTGTGTACGCATGCATGCATGTGTGTGTGTGTTTGCATGTTTGTATGTGCATGATGTAGGTGACCCACAGTGCATGGGTAGCCAGGCACTCTTGATTTTATGCCTGGGATAAGGCATTCAGGGAAAGATACTATCTCATGTAAAGGATCATTGTGTAGGTTAGAGACCTTAAGTAGTTGACTAGCAATGGTGATGGTGACCAGATGGTGATCAGTGATGGATGGGTGAAGCTGACATGACTGAGAAACCAGGTATTAACATGGCAGTCTCTAACTCCACATTTTCCATGTGTTAAACCTGGCTGGGAAGCCTGTTGGGTTGAATGGGATGAATGGGTCACAGTCTATGGTATTAATATCAGTCCTGGTCACTACTCCTTAATTCTGCCAACATTTATCAAGCCCCACCTATATACCAGAATCTGTGGACCTACAAAGATAAATGAGATGTAGTCTCTGGAGTATTATTTGAGAGTAATCCGCACACACAATCAAATAATGCCTTCTCAGTACAAAATGTCATGGGATCTCAGAGGTATTCACAATTTTCTGGAAAGGTGGGGGAAGGCTTCTCAGAGGAAATGACTTTCAAGGTGGGCTTCAATGGGTGCACTGTAAAATTCCAGGTGGACGGGAGAGAGAGTTTCTGATTAGAGGACGTGGAATGTAGACACATGCAAGGGCAAAGTGTATTGAGAATGCATATTTAGTTATGGCTGTGAATGCTGTGCTCAGAACCCTGGCTCCTCCTCCATGTTGCACAGCCTTTTTTTATGTTGCCCGATTTCAGTCTTTAGCTGTTGCAAGAGCATCAGATCTGAATAGTCTAGATCATGAGTTTAATTTCTGATCCTACCCCAATCCACACTGGCAAATTCTTCTTGCCCTCAATTTCATAATGCACTCTACCCAAGTCTGAGGCCACAGGGAGAAAGGGTCACCATAGGAAAATCTGGATGTCTTTTGGAACAGTCCAACCCTTGACCACATTATTCTTGTTTTTTTACTTTCCTTGAGCTAACACTCATGAGCATTAACCTGATATATGAGCATATATTTTTCTGTGCTTTAAAAGCATAGGCTATAAGGACATAATCTTGTATGTGTGCCAAGATATATACAGAAAGATATCCAATGTAGCATTATTTATAATAGTGAAAAGTTAAATTTCGAGCAGTTTACTTAAGCAAATAATGCACATTCATACAATAGAATATAACACGATCTTTAAATTGTATTTTCATCTTAATTATATGGGAAAATGTTTATTGTATTCCTTGGACAAAACGGGATATGAAACTAAATATATAATATACCTAATTTTGGGGGAAAAAATAGTGCATGGACATATGTATAATTGTGAGTGTGGAGACAGGATTGTATAAGGAAATGCAACAAAGCAAAATAACACTAGTATCTTTGGATGGTGTAATTATAGGCGATTTTTATTATCCCCTATTTTTTTCTACATTGTCAAATTTTTCCATAATGAAATTATTATTTTAAAATGAAAAGACTGAAGGGTAAATAAAAACAGAAGTCGAGAATAGATCTGTGGTACATGTTTCTGTGCCTAGCCATTATGTGGAGAGACAACATAGGAAAACATACTAACAGCCATAATTTATGTTTTCAGACACTTAATACATTTCTGGTTCTCATATTGTACAAGTAACAGCCTGATGCAGTGATGACTGAATCAGTTACAGTCTTGGAACGAGGAGCTCGGTAAAACATCCCTGACTTTGCCCTAAATCTGTGCACAACTTTGGCAGGAAGCTCACCTCTCTTCCCCTTTATTATCATTCTTCCAATGTGTTAGGTTTTGAATGAGAAGTGCTGAGGCTAAAGTCTGTTTCTAATTAGCTTACTTATGTGAAGAATGAGTGTAAATGGAATTAATGCACCTAACAAGACATCTTTGGTAATTCTACTTTTCCTTAGCTAATAGCACTACAGCGTGCTGCAGTGCCAACAAACACTGCCCCCTTGTTTACATGATAAGTGAGTTTTAATTGGTTTGTGCATATTAATATAACCTTGAGTGGAGATCAAAAAATGCTTGTGAGATTGAAGAACCTCTCAGGTTCCTACCCCAGCTTTGGACATGTCAGGCAGGGAAGGGCACCACTGGAAAAGCAGGCAGCTAAAACACTGAGTCTGAGCATTAAGTCTGTGTAGGAAATTGGTCCTGGCCCTGACTGCATATTTTTAAGCTCAAGGCTTTCACCTAATTGTCTGCTGTAGTTGCTGCTCTGGTTAAAAGTAACCAGAAGGAACTTGGGAATGTGCCCTGGGTGGCACAAAAAGGGGAGATGGCAGCTTTTCTTTTACCACTCAAGCTGTGTTTTTTTCCCCCTTTAGGATGAAACTCAAGATGGTTTTCTAAGTCCACTTAAGCTTTAAATCAAGAACAGAGCTCTCCCTCTGGAATCTAGCTGTGGCTGTGGGGTCATTTATTCTTAAAGAGTGATATGCGTGAGAAAGACATGCTTGTCCACAGGCTTAAAAGCCTTCGTCTGCCAGGTTAGGTCCCAGGGTTCCCACAAAATAATCAAGCTTCTTGGATAAAGGAATGTGGAGTAGATTAAGGCTTTATTTGAGATGGGTCCTGAATCACAGAGCAGACCTGCACATATGCACAATATACTACCCCAAACATAGGCACCATTCAGCTGTATGCACAAGTATGCAGTCATTTACACAGTGTTGCCACTCCAGTGACTGTTTTCTGTCTATTAAGCTTTGTTACTGGAAGGAGATGGTGGAAGTCACAACTCAACAAATTCAAACAAACACTTACTGTAACCTAAGATAATTCGATAACAGTAAGATAAGAACTCTATACATGGAAGTTGTCACTTTTGTGGTTTATATTATTTTTATTGGGAGGACTTCCTAAGTGAGGTGGGAGATTGGGTTTAGCGACCTTTGATTGTTCCTTAACACTTTAAAAGTTCATGAGTTTAAAGTATGCTCTATTCAAATTTACAGGGCTTACTCCAGTTAGATTAAGTTGTGGTTAATAGAGTAAGATTTAATCAGTAAATATTTATTGTTTATAATAGTCCACATTATTTTGACATGCATGTCATAATGAAAAATAATTGAGAGTAGAAGGACGTGCACTCACTCCCTCTTGCAAGAGCACCGGAATTGCAACTAACTGCTGAACAGTCATCAACAGGAAGATGCTGGAACTCACCAGAAAAGATACCCCACATCCAAAGACAAAGAAGAAGCCGCAATGAGACAGTAGGAGGGACACAATCACAATATAATGAAATCCCATAACAGCTGGGTGGGTGACTCACAAAATGGATAACACTTATACCACAGAAGTCCACCCACTGGAGTGAAGGTTCTGAGCCCCACATCAGGCTTCCCAACCTGGGGGTCTGGCAACGGGAGGAAGAATTCCCAGAGAATCATACTTTGAAGGCTAGTGGGATTTGATTGCAGGACTTCGACAGGACTGGAGGAAACGGAGACTCCACTCTTGGAGGGCACACACAAAATAGTGTGCGCATCAGGACCCAGAGGGAAGGAGCAGTGACCCCATAGGAGACTGAACCAGACCTACCTGCTAGTGTTGGACGGTCTCTTGCAGAGGTGGAGGGTGGCTGTGGCTCACCATGGGGACAAGGACACTGGCAGCAGAAGTTCTGAGAAGTGCTCCTTTGCATTACCCATCCCGGAGTCTGCCATTAACCCCACCAAAGAGCCATAGGCTCCAGTGCTGGGTTCCCTCAGGCCAGACAACCAATAGGGAGGGAACTCAAACCCACCCACCAGCAGACAACCAAAGTTTTACAGAGCTCTGCCCACCAGAGCAACACCCAGCTCTACCCATCACCAGTCCCTCCCATCAGGAAGCTTGCAGAAGCCTCTTAAATAGCCTCATCCACCAGAGAGCAGACAGCAGAAGCAAGAAGAACTACAATCCTGCAGCCTGTGGAACAAAAAACACTGTCACAGAAAGATAGACAAAATGAAAAGGCAGAGGACTATGTACCAGATGAAGGAACAACATAAAACTCCAAAAAAAAAAAAACCTAAATGAAGTGGAGATAGGCAACCTTCCAGAAAAATAATTCAGAATAATGTTAGTGAAGATGATTCAGGACGTTGGAAAAAGAATGGAGGCAAAGATCAATACGATGCAAGAAATGTTTAACAAAGATCTAGAAGAATTAAAGAACAAAGAAACAGAGATGAACAATACAATAACTGAAATGAAAAATACACTAGAAGGAATCAATAGCAGAATAACTGAGGCAGAAGAATGGATAAGTGACCTGGAAGACAGAATGGTGAATTCACTGCTGTGGAACAGAATCAAGAAAAAAGAATGAAAAGAAATGAAGACAGCCTAAGAGACCTCTGCAAAAACATTAAACACAACAACATTCACATTATAGGGGTTCCAGAAGGAGAAGATAAAGAGGAAGGACCCAAGAAAATATTTGAAGAGATTATAGTTGAAAACTTCCCTAACATGGGAAACGAAATAGCCACCCAAGTCCAGGAAGTGCAGAGAGTCCCAGGCAGGATAAACCCAAGGAGAAACATGCCAAGACACATAGTAATGAAATTGACACAAATTAAAGACAAAAAAAAATTCTTACAAACAACAAGGGAAAAACAACAAATAACATACAAGGGAACACCCATAATGTTGACAGATGATTTCTCAGCAGAAACTCTACAAGCCAGAAGTGAGTGGCACGATATAGTTAAAGTGATGAAAGGGAAGAACCTACAACTAAGATTACTGTACCTGGCAAGGATCTCATTCAGATTTGATGGATAAATCAAAAGCTTTACAGACAAGCAAAAGCTAAGAGATTTCGGCACCACGAAACCACCTCTACAACAAATGCTAAAGGATCTTCTCTGAGTGGGAAACACAAGAGAAGAAAAGGACCTACAAAAACAAACGCAAAACAATTAAGAAAATGGTAATAGGAACATACATATTGATAGCTACCTAAATGTGAATGGATTAAATGCTCCAACCAAAAGACACAGTCTTGCTGAATGGATACAAAAACAAGAGCAATTTATATGCTGCCTACAAGAGACCCACTTCAGACCTAGGGACGTATACAGACTGAAAGTGAGGGGATGGAAAAAGATATTCCATGCAAATGGAAATCAAAAAAAAGCTGGAGTAGCAATACTCATATCAGATAAAATAAACTTTAAAATAAAGAATGTTACAAGAGACAAGGAAGGACACTACATAATGATCAAGGGATCAATCCAAGAAGAAGATACAACAATTATAAATATATATGCGCCCAACATAGGAGCACCTCAATACATAAGGCAAATGCTAACAGCTATAAAAGAGGAAATCAATAGTAACACAATAATAGTGGGGGACATTAACACCTCACACCAGTGGAAAGATCATCCAGAGAGACAATTAATAAGGAAACACAAGCTTTAAATGACAGAATACACTAGATAGATTTCATTGATATTTATAGGACATTCCAGCAGATTATACTTTCTTCTCAAGTGCACACAGAACATTCTCCAGGATAGATCACATCTTGGGTCACAAAACAAGCCTCAGTAAATTATAGAAAATTGAAATTATATCAAGCATCTTTTCCAACCACAACGCTATGAGATTAGTAATCAATTATAGGGGAAAAAACGTAAAAAGCACAAACATATGAAGGCTAAACAATGTGTTACTAACTAACCAAGAGATCACTGAAGAAATCAAAGAGGAAATCAATAAATACCTAGAGACAAATGACAACGAAAACACGATGATCCAAAACCTATGAGATGCAGCAAAAGCAGTTCTAAGAGGGAAGTTTATAGCAAAACAATCCTACCTCAAGAAACGAGAAAAATCTCAAACAATCTAACCTTATACCTAAAGGAACTAGAGAAAGAAGAACAAACAAAACCCAAAGTTAGTAGAAGGAAAGAAATCATAAAGAACAAAGCAGAAATAAATGAAATAGAAACAAAGTAAACAATAACAAAGATCAATAAAACTAAAAGCTGGTTCTTTGAGAAGATAAACAAAATTGATAAACCAGACTCATCAAGACAAAGAGGGAGAGGACTCAAATAAATAGAAATGAAAAAGGAGGACTTGCAACAGACACCACAGAAATACAAAGCATCCTAAGAGACTACTACAAGCAACTCTATGTGAATAAAATGGACAACCTGGAAGAAATGGACAAATTCTTAGAAAGGTATGAGCTTCCAAGACAGAACCAGGAAGAAATAGAAAATATGAACAGACCAATCATAAGTAATGAAATTGAAACAGTGATTAAAAATCTTCCAACAGGGCTTCCCTGGTGGCGCAGTGGTTGAGAGTCCGCCTGCCGATGCAGGGGACATGGATTCATGCCCCGGTCCAGGAGGATCCCGCATGCCGCGGAGTGGCTGGGCCCGTGAGCCATGGCCGCTGAGCCTGCACGTCCGGAGCCTGTGCTCCGCAATGGGAGAGGCCACGACAGTGAGAGGCCCGCGTACCGCAAAAAAAAAAAAATCTTCCAACAAACAAAAGTCCAGGACAAGATGGCTTCACAGGTGAAATCTATCAAACATTTAGAGAAGAGCTAACACTCATCCTTCTCAAACTCTTCCAAAAAATTGCAGAGGAAGGAACACTCCCAAACTCATTCTACAAGGCCACCATCAACCTGATACCAAAACCAGACAAAGATACTACAAAAAAAGAAAATTACAGACCAATATCACTGATGAATATAGATGCAAAAATCCTCAACAAAACACTAGCAAACAGAATCCAACAATGTATTAAAAGGATCATACACCACGAACAAGTGGGATTTATCCCAGGGATGCAAGGATTCTTCAGTATACACAAACCAATCAACGTGATACACCATGTTAACAAATCGAAGAATAAAAACCATATGATCATCTCAATAGAAGCAGAAAAAGCTTTTGACAAAATTCAACACCCATTTATGATAAAAACTCTCCAGAAAGTGGGCATAGAGGGAACCTACCTCAAAATGATAAGGGCTATATATGACAAACCCACAGCAAACAGCATTCTCAATGGTAAAAAAATGAAAGCCTTTCCTTTAAGATCAGGAACAAGACAAGGATGTCCACTCTCACCACTATTATTCAACATAGTTTTGGAAGTCCTAGCCACGGCAATCAGAGAAGAAAAAGAAATAAAAAAAAACACAAATTGGAAAAGAAGAAGTAAAACTGTCACTGTTTGCATATGACATGATACTATAGGTAGATAATCCTAAAGATGCCACCAGAAAAGTACTAGAGCTAATCAATGTATTTGGTAAAGTGTCAGGATACAAAATTAATGCACAGAAATCTCTTGCATTCCTATACACTAACAATGAAAGCTCAGAAAGAGAAATTAAGGAAACAATCACATTCACCACTGCAACAAAAAGAATAAAATACCTAGGAATAAACCTATCTAAGGATGTAAAAGACCTGTACTCAGAAAACTATAAAACACGGATGAAAGAAATTAAAGTTGACACTAACAGATGGAGAGATATACCATGTTCATGGATTGGAAGTATCAATATTGTGAAAATGACTACACTACCCACAGGGATCTACAGATTCACTGCAATCCCTGTCAAATTACCAATGGCATTTTTTACAAAACTAGAGCAAAAAATCTTAAAATCTTTATGGAGACGCACAAGACCCCAAATAGCCAAAGAAATCTTGAGGGAAAAAAATGGAGGTGGAGGAATCAGACACCCTGACTTCAGACTATACTACAGTGCTACAGTAATCAAGACAATATGGTACTAACACAAAAACAGAAATATAGATCAATGGAACAGGATAGAAAGCCCAGAGATAAACCCACGCACCTGTGGTCAACTAATCTATGACAAAGGAGGCAAGGATATACAACAGGGAAAAGACAGTCTCTTCAATAAGTGGTCCTTGGAGAACTGGACAGCTACATGTAAAAGAATGAAATTAGAACACTCCCTAACACCATACACAAAAATAAACTCAAAATGGATTAAAGATCTAAGTGTAAGACTAGACACTATGAAACTCTTACAGGAAAACATAGGAAGAACACTCTTTGACATAAATCACAGCAAGATCCTTTTTGACCCATCTCCTATAATAATGGAAATAAAAATAAAAATAAACAAATGGGACCTAATGAAACTTGAAAGCTTTTACACAGCAAAGGAAACTATAAACAAGATGAAAAGACAGCTCTCAGAATGGGAGAAAATATTTGCAAACAAATTTACGGACAAAGAATTAATCTCCAAAATATATAAACAGCTCATGCAGCTCAATAGTTAAAAAAAACAACCCAATCCCAAAATGGGCAGAAGACCTAAATAGACATTTCTCCAAAGAAGACATACAGATGGCCCAGAGGCACATGAAAAGCTGCTCAACATCACTAATTATTGGAGAAATGCACATCAGAACTACAATGAGGTATCACCTCACGCCTTTTAGAATGGGCATTATCAGAAAATTTACAAACAACAAATGCTGGAGGGCTTTCCTGATCACAAATCTCACCTCCACTCAAACTTTCTTTGTACTTTTCTTGCAAAAACAATAAGAGAAATAACGAGGTGGTGGGGTTTCCAAAAACAAAAATTGTAACCTCCAACCATCAGGGGAGGGCAAAAATGTCCTTTTCCGCAATTTTCAGTTCAAAAATAAAGTTGTACCACATACAATCAGGATGTTACTTAGGAGTTCTCTTAAAGGAACACATGGTGTGTGACTGACAGGTTCTTGGTGCTCCGGCCGGGTGTCAGGCCTGTGCCTCTGAGGTAGGAGAGCTGAGTTCAGGACACTGGTTCACCAGAGACCTCCCGGCTCCACGTAATATCAAATGGCGAAAGTTCTCCCAGAGATCTCCATCTCAATGCTCAGACCAGCTCCACTCAACAACCAGCAAGCTACAGTGCTGGACAGCCTATGCCAAACAAATAGCCAAACAGGAACTCAACCCCATCCGTAAGCAGAGAGGCTGCCTAAAATCATAATAAGGTCACAGACACCCCAAAACACACCACCAGATGCGGTCCTGCCCACCAGAAAGACAAGTTCCATCCTCATCCACCAGAACACAGGCAGTAGTCCCCTCCACCAGGAAGCCTACACAACCCACTAAATCAACCTTAGACACTGGGGGCAGACACCAAAAACAACAGGAAGTACGAACCTGCAGGCTGCGAAAGGGAGACCCCAAACAGAGTAAGTTAAGCAAAATGAGAAGACAGCGAAAACACACAGCAGATGAAGGAGCAAGGTAAAACCCACCAGACCAAACAAATGTGGAGGAAATAGGCAGTCTACCTGAAAAAAAATTCAGAGTAATGATAGTAAAGATGATACAAAATCTTGGAAATAGAATGGAGAAAATGCAAGAAACATTTAGCAGGACCTAGAAGAACTAAAGAACAAACAAACAATGATGAACAACACAATAAATGAAATTAAAAATTCTCTAGAAGGAATCAATAGCAGAATAACTGAGGAAGAAGAATGGATAAGTGACCTGGAAGATAAAATAGTGGAAATAATCACCATAGAGCAGAATAAAGAAAAAAGAATGAAAAGAGTTGAAGGCAGTCTCAGAGACCTCTGGGACAAAATTAAATGCACGAACATTTGAATTATAGGGATCCCGAAGAAGAAGAGAAAAAGAAAGGGACTGAGAAAATATTTGAAGAGATTATAGTTGAAAACCTCCCTAATATGAGAAAGGAAATAGTCAAGTCCAGGAAGTGCAGAGAGTCCCATACAGGATAAATCCAAGGAGACACATGCCAAGACACGTATTAATGAAACTATCAAAAATTAAATACAAATAAAAAATATTAAAAGCAGCAAGAGAAAAACAACAAATAACACACAAAGGAATCCCCATAAGGTTAACAGCTGATATTTCAGCAGAAACTTTGCAAGCCAGAAGGGAGTGGCAGGACATATTTAAAGTGATGAAAGAGAAAAACTTACAACCAAGATTACTCTACCCATCAAGGATCTCATCCAGATTCGACGGAGAAATTAAAACTTTACAGGCAAGCAAAAGCTAAGAGAATTCAGCACCACGAAACCAGCTTTATGACAAATGCTAAAGGAACTTCTCTAGGCAGGAAACACAAGAGGAGGAAATGACCTACAATAACAAACCCAAAACAATTAAGAAAATGGTAATAGAACATACATATCGATAATTACCTTAAATGCAAATGGATTAAATGCTCCAATCAAAAGACATAGACTGGCTGAATGGATACAAAAACAAGACCCATATATATGCTGTCTACAAGAGACCCACTTCAGACCTGGAGACACATACAGACTGAAAGTGAGGGGAGGGAAAAAGATATTCCATGCAACTGGAAATCAAAACAAAGCTGGAGTAGCAATTCTCATATCAGGCAAAATAGACTTTAAAATAACAAATATTACTAGAGACAAAGAAGGACAGTACATAATGATCAAGGGATTGATCCAAGAAGAAGATATAACAATTGTAAATATTTATGCACCCAACATAGGAGCACCTCAATACATGCGGCAAATGCTAACAGCCATAAAAGGGGAAATTGACAGTAACACATTTATAGTAGGGGACTTTAACCCCCCACTTTCACCAATGGACAGATGAACGAAAATGAAAACAAGTAAGGAAATCCAAGCTTTAAATGATACATTAAACAACATGGACTTAATTGATATTCATAGGACATTCCATCCAAAACAACAGGATACACTTTCTTCTCAAGTGCTCAGGGAACATTGTCCAGAATAGATCATATCTTGGGTCACAAATCAAGCCTAGGTAAATTTAAGAAAACTGAAATCATATCAAGTATCTTTTCTGACCATAACACTATAAGACTAGATATGAGTTACAGGAAAAAATATGTAAAAAAATACAAACACATGGAGGATAAACAATACACTACTAAATAACCAAGAGGTTACTGAAGAAATCAAAGAGGAAATCAAAAAATACCTAGAAATAAGTGACAATGAAAGCCCGATGACCCAAAACCTATGGGATGCAGCAAAAGCAGTTCTAAGAGGGAAGTTTATAGCAATACAATCCTACCTCAAGAAACAAGGAACATCTCAAATAAACAACCTTACCTTACACCTAAAGCAATTAGAGAAAGAGGAGCAAAAAAAGAAACCCCAAAGTTAGCAGAAGGAAAGAAATCATAAAGATCAGATCAGAAATAAATGAAAAAGAAATTAAGGAAACAATAGCAAACATCAATAAAACTAAAAGCTGGCTCTTTGAGAAGAGAAAATTGATAAACCCTTAGCCAGACTCGTCAAGGAAAAAAGGGTGAAGACTCAAATCAATAGAATTAGAAATGAAAAAGGAGAAGCAACAACTGACACTGCAGAAATACAAAGGATCATGAGAGATTACTACAAGCAACTCTATGCCAATAAAATGGACAACCTGGAAGAAATGGACAAATAGTTAGAAAAGCACAAGCTTCCGAGACCAAACCAGGAAGATACAGAAAATATGAACAGACCAATCACAAGCACTGAAATTGAGACTGTGATAAAAGTCTTTCAACAAACAAAAGCTCAGGACCAGATAGCTTCACAGGTGAATTCCATCAAATATTTAGAGAAGAGCTAACACCTATCCTTCTCCAACTCTTCCAAAATATAGCAGAGGGAGGAACACTGCCCAACTCATTCTGCGAGGCCACCATCGCTCTGATACCAAAACCAGACAAAGATGTCAGAAAGAAAGAATACTAAAGGCCAATCAATATCACTGATGAACATAGATGCAGAAATCCTCAAAAAAATACTAGCAAAGAGAATCCAACAGCACATTAAAAAGATCATACAGCATGATCAGGTGGGGTTTATCCCAGGAATGCAGGGATTCTTCAATATATGCAAATCAGTCAATGTGATAAACCATATTACCAAATTGAAGGAGCAAAACCATATGATCATCTCAATAGATGCAGAAAAAGTTTTGACAAAGAGGAACCTGCGACAAAGATGCAGATGTAGAGAATGGACCTGAGGACACGGCGAGGGGGAAGGGTAAGCTGGGATAAAGTGAGAGAGTGGCGTGGACATATATACACTAACAAATGTAAAATAGATAGCTAGTGGGAAGCAGCTGCATAGCACAGAGAGATCAGCTCAGTGCTTTGTGACCCCCTAGAGGGGTGGGGTAGTGAGGGTGGGAGGGAGACGCAAGAGGGAGCGGATATGGGGATATATGTGTACGTATAGCTCGTTCACTTTTATACAGCAGAAACTAACACACCATTGTAAAGCAATTATACTCCAATAAAGATGTTAAAAAAAAATGCTGGAGAGAGTGTGGAGAAATGGGAAGGCTCTTCCACTGTTGGTGGGAATGTAAATTGATACCGCCACTATGGAGAACAGTATGGAAGTTCCTTAAAAAACTAAAATAGAATTGCCATACGACCCAGAAATCCCACTACTGGGCACATACCCAGAGAAAACCATAATTCAAAAAGACACATGTACCCCAATATTCATTGCAGCATTGTTTACAATAGCCAGGTCATGGAAGCAACCTAAGTGCCCATCGACAGACGAATGGATAAAGAAGATGTGGTACATACATACAATGGAATCCTATTCAGCCATAAAAAGGAATGAAATTGGGTCATTTGTAGAGACGTGGATGGACTTAGAGACTGTTATACAGAGTGAAGTAAGTCAGAAAGAGAAACACAAATATCGTATATTAACGCATATATGTGGAATCTAGAAAAATGGTACAGATGAACCCGTTTGCAAGGCAGAAATAGAGACGCAGATGTAGAGAACAAACATATGGACACAAAGGTGGGAAAGTGTGGGGGGGTGGTGTGATGAATTGGGAGATTGAGATTGGCATATATACACTAATATGTATAAAATAGATAACTAATAAGAACCTGCTGTGTAAAAATAAATAAATAAAAATTTAAAAATAATTGATCAAAATCTGATAAAAATTGGTGAAAAACTTAGAGAAAATATTTATGAGTCATAAGTGAGAGCTGAGGCATGCTAATATATTTTCGTAGTTTGGGCTTAATACTTGAGATCAAAAGGCTGTAGAGAAGACCTCACTGTCCCCTTTGTAACTGCTTATCCAAGCGTCTGGATGGCAGTAGTCTCGTTAGTATTGGGCCCGGAAATACTACCTAAAATTTGATGGCAAGTGTCATAAACTTGTAATGGAAAATTAGGAAGTTAATTTGATGGCATGCATCATTCATTCACTCAATTAGTCAGCAAAGATTCGCTGAGCACTTCGTTTTTCTGGATATTACTCTAGTTGCTGGAAATCATCAAGAAAACAAGACAGACAAAATCCCTGCTCTCATGGAAGTTACATTCTAAGTAGGGAAAGGCAGAAAACAAACAAGTAAATAAATGTATAATATTCCAGATGTCACCAGGGGCTATAAAGAAAAATGAAGCAGGATAAGGGGGATAGTATTGGAAGCAGGAAGGTCACTGTTTTTTATAGGGTGGTCTTTAATAAGGTGTCATTCGAGCAAAGACCTAAGTAAAGTAAAGAAGCAAGCCATGTGGCTCTCTGGGGGAAGGATATTCTTTGCACCTCTGGGTACAAAGGCCCTGTGGTGGAAGCATGGTTGGTAGTTTTGAAGAAGAGCTAGGATATGTGGATGGAGCAGAGGGGCAGAGGAAACAGTTGTAGGACATGAGGTTCCAGAGGTGGGTGGGGACCCACTGATGGGTGACAGGACATTGTTGGAGAAGAAATTGCCCAGAAATTAAGAAGAGGGAGAACATTGGAGGAGATGGCAGTGACCCAAGTAAATCATTCCTCAGAATCAGCTATGTCTGTGAACTAGGCAAAACAGCCTACCTAGGTGTTAATAAAAAAAAAAAGAAAGAGGAAAAAAGAAAGTCAAAGATTTGCTTGTGAGAATACATAGCTGGAATGATAATTCTGCTACAACTTTCTCTAGGGAGAACAGAGAACTCTCTACCCTTCTACTTAGTCCTGACTCACTGTTTCCCGGTTTAGGAAGTTAGTGAACTGCTGTTAGGAGAAAATAATACATATCTATGGCTTTACATTTCTAGTAAAAATCATTCTTTTTGGAAAATATTTACTTTTTTTCAGGTCTCAGATTTGGAAGCCTTCAGCTGAATCCCTAGAGTTGGTTTCAGTCAGCTGATGGAAACATTGTGTGGATGTAAGACTACAGAGTTAAATCATGTTGTTAGGGCCGTAGCCCCAGGCTTAAAATAAACTGTCCTCTTAGCAAAAGAGAAGTGGGCAGTAGGAAAGCACTGATTCAAATAGAAGTTGAAACACCACTCTGTCCTCCCTTAGGTTTCTGGTGTTTACTGATTTATTTTCAAAAATCCTGTCATGCCATTGGAATGGGAGGAACTGTTGGGAGTGTTGAGAGCTGAGAGATTTATAACTCCAGCTTGAATGATCATTCCAGAACTATCTAAAGCAAGTAGAACTTTTTAACCCATTTTGAGTCTTTCACTCATTAAAAAAGTCCTTATATATGAAATCATTTTAGGAGATTTAGTGATCTCTCAAGCTGGCCAGTGGATTCAGGATAAGTTTTTAATGCTACTAGAGATTAAAAATGGAATTAGAAATGAGACCCAAACTTATTTCTGTGTGTTGTAAATAGCATGAGCTTGGGAGAGAAAGGTATGTGTTCATTTTCAAGTTTTGCCACTTAACAACTGTATAATTTTGGACAGGTCACATTCTCCCAGAACATTCTCATCTATAATATATAATATAGGGATATTTGTAACTCTCTCTCTCTCTAGTTTTATCTGAGTATGAAAGTTGAGATAAGATGTGATCAAGTATTGATACTTTCTTAACTGTAAAATTATAAATACATATTATTAAACAGCTTTGTAGTATTTAAAGAATCACTCTGCAGTGATTTTATGCACAATTTGAATGAGGCACTTGCTATTCCAGAAATAGTTATACAAATCCAAATCTATTGTTATGGGACTTCAGGGGCCCTGCTTTTCAGCCCATGATATTTTTTGTGACATCTGGGAAACAAAGTGTCCCTAGTGTTAAGTTCATGTTTGTTCCCTCCCCACCCTCCTTCCACCTACAAATCTGAAAGATCACTGCATGCCTAACACATTTGGGGTGCTCCAACTCTAAGCCTTTGGAAGTCAGTGAAATTGTTCCTTGTTGACCCTAGAACACCAAAGTACTTTACTCTTAATCATCTAAAAAGTAATGAACAATCACATATGTTCTTCAGTTTTCAGGAAACACCATTAAGATGTTCTTAGTGAATAAGTTCTGCAAATTGCTAAGTCTTGTCTCCTCAAGCAAGAAATTTTAACAGATGTTTATTGAATTGTTCCTAAAATGTATTATGATTTCTTACTGTATCATAGTATTCTGAACATAGTTTAGGAGCTAAAGTTATAGTGTTCTTTAGTACAGTGATTGGTAAAATAACTCTTGCTGGGTGCAGGCCCTTTCCCCTACACTAAATAAACCCAAATTACTTGCAAGGCATCCAGATTTTTTGCTGTGTCACCTGTATCTTCCTGCCTGATCTCCTTTAAGTGTAAGCCCTCACCCACCTCTACTTTTAATTTACTCCCTGCTATACTGCTTCATAAACTAACAATTTTAGTACTACCTTCAGGTTTTCTGCCACATCATCAATTGTATCAGCATTATTATACATGTAATGCCTTTTAAAAACAATAGGCTTTTTTTTACTTAAAATATTTTAAAAGATAATTATATCACTCTTCCATTACCAGTTTAATTGTCAGTTATGTTTTAGCATACATTAAAATAAATATATAAGGACTTCTACTTACAGCCAAGATGAAGTAAAAAAGAACAGATTTATACTCCTGTCTAAACAACCAGTAAAATGGACAAAATGTATATAATAACAGTTTTCAAGATACTGTATGTCAGGCAAGGAAGGACAGTGATTCCTGAGAGATGAGAAAAAAAACAAGTTGGGCCTATGATTGCCCCAACTTACTGTCTTTGGAGAGTTTCCAGGCCACAGTACAGGAGGGGAAATCAAGGAGCAGTCTGATATACTCCCTGAGTTGAGGATATGAAGCTGAGAGCATGAGGAGGTCAAGATGGCTAGAGTTCTCAGGACAGAGATCCTGAGAAGAGAGAAATGAACAGAGAACTCTGGAGATCTGCAGTGTCCACCTTGAGGATTTAGTTCAGTATTGATCAATGCAATATCGTACTGGAAATTCTAGGCAGCAAAGTATGGCAAGAAAAAAATGTCATCTAAATCGGAAAAAAGAAGTAAAAGCTCTTTTAATTGCAGACAACGTGAATATCTAAGTAGAAAATCTAGTGAAATCTACAAAAAAACTACTTAAACTAAGAAGTGAGTTTAGCAAGGTTACAACATGTAAGATCGATAGACAAAAATCAAGTGTTTTTATGTATTAGTAATGAATATTTGTTAATTGAAATAAAAAATTAGAGGCATTTAGAATAGCATCAGCAATATGAGGTACTTACGGATAAATATTCAAAAAAGATATGATCTAATACACTGAAAACTATAAAACATCATTAAAGGAGATTAAAGAAGACCTAAATAAATAGATTGACATACTGTGTTTATGGGTTGGAAGACTTGATATGTTAGGATGTCAATTCTCCCCATATTTATCTATAGATAAAACACAATTCCAAATCAGATTGTAGCAGGCATTTTTGTAGAAATTGAAAACTTATTCTAAAATACATAATGGAAATGCAAATGACTTAAAACTCCAAAGTGACTTCGAAAAGATAAGGGAACAGAATTTTTGAGTTTTAAATAATGTGCCCAAGATCATAGAGCTGGTAATTGCCTAAGCCAGTATTCAAATCCAGGCCTCCTTGATTCAAGAGCACACCCCCTCCCCACACACACACATACACACACTATTTTCTCCTGCTATATCATACCACCCGTAACTAATTCTGTGGGAGGACTCAGGGAAAACCTTTCAGAAGAGGTGATGTTTAGGCAGTGAATTGAAGAGAGAATGAGAGTTATTCAGTAGAGAATGCAAGAGGCATTTGTGATGGAGGAAACAACAGGATTACATAAATGAGAAATTGGTGGCTGGCCTTGTTCTTTGCCAAGCAGGTGCTGTACCAACCCTGTGGATTTGTTCTTCAAGGATATGGGATAGGAGGACTGGGGAAAGGACCAGGGCATCTGATGGCAGAATCTACTTAGCTCCATTCTCCACAGTAATACCAGAGCAGACTGTGGGTGAAGGACCTCCGTTTCTCTCTATTATTCTCTCCACTCTATAAACACAGAGTGGTTCAGCCCACAGTCATTTATCTAAGCCTGCTTCTTCTACACAGAAGAGAATCATACTCCTTAGGAGCAATATTGCTCGGCATATTGATAACTTTCTTTTGAAAAGCAGAAGGCCCTTTTTGTGGATTTGATTTGATTTCCTCATCAGAGGATGTTATTTGAGATTTGCAGGTGCAGGCTAACATCTCTATGAGGCAGAGGCACTTTGTTTATTTGCTCACCGTCCATGACTTCACCGGGCATGTTGGTGCATCTGGTTTAAGCCCAGAGAAGAGACATTTGCAGGATCAAGCCTCACTGTCTTATCAATGTGCCAAGATGTTTTGAATGTAAAGACAGGGAATATTGTCCAGTGGTTCTGTGCTTGAAGGGCCTTTTTCTGATTGTTTTAAAATGTGAATACTATTTTCATGGAAAATATTGTGTGGGGCTCTAGTATAAATAAGGTGTTACAATGAATTTTAATTGCATTTAAGCAGGCATTGCTACTACCAAAAGATGCAGGAAAGTGGCATTGAGATCATTATAAAAAATATGGATTTAGAGATAAGGCCTAATATAAAAACAGATTTTGGTAACTGCCTGGAGTAAATTGAAATTTGGTCTCAATGCTAATATTGTCTAATACATTCAAGAATAAAACACTGGCTTGATCTCGGTTATTGCTCCATGGAGATAAACTCCTCATCCATGGAAGATGAAATAACCCTTGAAGGTTTCATACCATTACTATGCAGTGCATAGTAACAATACAACAACGAATTAACAAAGTAGGGTCTATTATTGGAGAATGATTTCACGTCAGCTTCAGAGCAGTTTACTCATTTCAGAAGTCAGTGTAATAAAAGAGCATTTTATTTCTCCAACATCCCTGAGGAAATGTGTGTGTGTGTGTCTGTATTTGGTCACATAAGTATGTTTTCATGATAACCCAGTCATGCCCTTTTATCACAAATCAAGTTTTTAATTTCACTGATCTTGTTTTAAAAAATCTAGAATTTCATAGGATGGATATCAAAAACAACAACTGGAGATTAGTAGGCTTTTAATAAATTAGTCCTTTATTCTTGTAACACCTGCTCTGGACTTCTAAACTGGGGCAATCACTAGGGCAGAAACTAAGCCAATAATAGGAGCTTAAATACACCAACCCTGTACTTTACATATAGCAGCTACTAAATAAATGTTGGAAAACTGAATTTCAAACAGTAGCCCTGAATATAAGGTCAAATATAAGGGGTTTGCTACTCAAGGTATTCTGTTAGCGAGGGCTTATTTTCACATGGCCTATATGTTTCTAGTAATAGCAGCAAACAACAGACTATTCTGAGTCATTACCATTAGTCTCCATAGGTAGACCCAGACCTTCTACTTAAACATAACTTGTGTTTGTTTTGTTATATCACTTTCATAAAAATTTCGGGGAGGGGACAGGAGATGAAAATTCATGTTTCCAATGAGAAACTTGTGTTCAAGTATTTGCATTTTTATTAAAATACCTAAAATGATTGGGCAACTAATATTTTAAAAAAGAACTGTAGCTGTTTTAGTTATTGCTACTGAGCTTAGGACAGCTGTTGCAGATCTAAACAGTTTGAACTTTAGTGTAAATATAAATTTTAAAGAAAATGGGGTCATGACTGGCTTCTTTACTTTAGCTCATCAAGCCATTCTGTTTATAATGTTTTCTGTCCCAAGTAGGAGGTAGAACCTTATCACATCTATGACTTAACGCTATTTTGGTTATATGATAACATTCATCATCAGAACTCCTGAAGTGCTGTACATTTCCTACAGAATCAGGGTCAGGTTCCTATGTTGCATGGATGTAGTGGTACACCTTGACCTCTCTCTTCACGTACCCTGCCCAAACGTCGAGCTGAGCAGCCTCTTATTCCTTATTGGTACCTGATGCTTTCTTGGTTCTACCTCTCAGTGCATCCTCTTCCTTCTAAAGAAAACAATTTTCCACCCATTTCCATGTGTTTATATCCTACTTACCTTTAATATTTTACCTCATATGTCAAAATTTTCTGAAGAATTCCCTGATTCTTACATTGGACATGATTACTCTCTCTCTGTCATTTATAAAATCTCTCATATATTAAAAATAAAATCTCTCATATATCTCATTTTGATCTCATTTTGCGATGCTTTCTTTTCTACTCTACCAATAAGAACAAAATCACAAGGGTAATGATAAATATTAAACCTTATTCTATAATATGAAAAGTTCGTTATGTACATTATCTTACGCAATCCACAAAACAACCCCATAGTGGAGACGATGCTATTATTACTCCTAATTCACTTAGGAACAAATTCTTAGAGAGGGCACAATGATTAATCCAAGGTCCAGTGGTTGGTTTTACATCTGGAATTCTAATTCATAGACCTTATTCTTAGCTAATAGGCAAGACTGTGCTTCATAGCTATACCTCCTTTTGCTTGTAACTTACCACTTTCTACTTTGTTGTGTAATTACCTATGACCTGAATTACTATAGTTGTTGTTCCTTGAGGGCTAAAATTATGTTTGATTCTTCTTGGTATTTTAAACATGACTGAACTCAGGGTTTTACACTAAAGTTAAGGGTGGTCCAAAACTATTTGGAGAACAACTGAAAAATTTGGAACCTTTCATATATTCTTTTATAGCTCTGACATGGAAGATTTATTGAGAGAGGAAAGTACTATGTTTAACTGTCATCAAAATAAAGTGGAAAATATAGCTTTGCCCAAAAGAAATGACATGTTCTGAAAGAATAAAATTAAAATGGGATTTTAAATCCATTATCTAGTCTGTCTGAAAATAAACAAGGACAGTCACCTAATTGAAGGAGTTAATGTCTTTAAACTTTCACAGTCACTGTGTAATACTCATACATGTGGAATCTGGAACTCTATTTCCTACTGAAATGAAAGAGTTTATACTTGACTAAAAGAAATATTAATGAAACAATAGCTCATATTCATGATATTTTAATAATTAATAGAGAAAGGAATAATAACATGTATTTATTTATATTTTTAACTTTTTATTTTATATTGGAGTATAGTCAATTAACACTGTTGTGATAGTTTCAGGTGCACAGCAAAGAGACTCAACCATACATATACGTGCATCCATTCTCCCTCGAACTCCCCCTTTATTTATATTTATATCATGCAGATAGATAACTGACTGCTTTTCATCAAGATGATTGTCACTAAATTTACAGAGCCTCAATACTGAAGTAGGAGAAGGTGTTGAAAATAA